>NC_057866.1:272498145-273186895 GCF_019393635.1 Dromiciops gliroides
ATTGGCTCAGCCAGTCCACAAGTAATCAATATTTCTCCAAATATTTATGCCAATCTTTATTTGTGTAAAGAGTATTTAGGATCATGTTCATATCCTGTGTATCTTGGCACACCCCGTTCAGACCTGGTGTGTCTCATCAAACAGACTCCTAAGTATTATAAACTGTCTATAATTATTTTATTTGTCTTTTCATTTCTTCCTGCTGGATGTGGTTTGTTGCATGAGTTCATTTTATATCCTATTACTTTGCTGAAATTATTAATTGTTCAAATAAGTTTTTTAGTTGCCTCTCCAAAGGTTATTTAAGAAAACCATCATATCATCTGCAAAGAGTGATAATTTTGTTCCTTTTCTATGCTTAATTCTTCTATTTCTTTTTCTTGTCATATGAGCTATAGCTAGTATTTCTAGCACTATATTGAATAATAATCATAATAATGAGAATCCTGTGTTACTGCTGATCTAATTAGCTCATCCCCATTAGAGATAAAGCTGTGTCTTGATTTTAAATAGATACCATTTACATTTGAAGGACAACTCCACTTAATCCTGTGCTTTCCTCTGTGTTTGTGTGTGTGTGTGTTTATTAAAAAGGAATGGGGGCTGTATCTTGTCAAAAGCTTTTTCTGCATCTATTGATAAAATACTGCTTCGTGTTGTATTTTTGTTATTAATATGGTCAATTAATTTTGTAGTCTTCCTAATATTGAACCAGCTCTACATTTCTAACCACAAATATAGCAAGCCACTAGTGTATTGTCTTTGTGATAAGTTTCTGTAGTCTCCTTATTTATTTTTAATTTTCTTCCTCAATATTCATTAAAAACATTGGTCTATATTTTTCTTATTTTTTTAAAAAAAACTTTCTTTGGTTTAGTTATCAGGACACATTTTTATCATAGAAGATATTTGGTAAGACCTCTTCCTTTGTAATTTTTTCAGAGTTCATATAGTATTGGATTTAATTATTCTTTAAATGTTTGGTCAAATTCACTTGTAAAATCTATCTGGTCCAGAGTGTTATTTTTTTTGGGAGAAGGGGAGTTAATTTATGATATTTTCAATTTGTTTTCTAAAATATGATGATTTAAGTATTCAAGTTTATCTTGTGTTAATCTGGGCAACTTGTGTTTTTTGTAGATATTTATCCCTTTTATTTAGGTTGTTGGATTTATTGTCATATAGTTGAATGAAATAGCTTCAAATAATTTTTCTTTTCTTCTTTACTGGTGTTTTTTTTTCTTTTTTGATACTAGTAATTTGTTTTTATCATTGTTTTACTCAAATGACTGAATGATTTTATTGTTTTCCCCTAAAATTTCCTAGTTTTAGTTATTAATCCATTTCCTTCCTTCCTTCCTTCCTTCCTTCCTTCCTTCCTTCCTTCCTTCCTTCCTTCCTTCCTTCCTTCCTTCCTTCCTTCCTTCCTTCCTTCCTTTCTTCCTTTTTCCTCTCTTAATTTTGTTAAATTCTCATTAGATTTTTAGTCATTTTATGTTGGTGCTTATTTAGGAGGTTAATTTTGTTGATTTTCTAGTTTTATATTTTAAATCACATGTCCAATTTATTGACTTGATCATTCTTTCTTTTGTTGATGCGAGTGTTTAGAAAGATAAAAATTTCTCTACATCTTACTTTGGCAACACTCCTAAAAATGTTATGTTGTCTCAATGTTGTTATTATATTTAATGAAATTATTGATTGTTTATATGACTTGTTCTTTGAACACTCATTCTTTAGTAAGAAATTATTTAGTTTTCAATTAATTATTAAATTTTTGTTTCAAAGGCTCTTTATTGAATATGGTTTATTCTATTATTGCTAGTAAAAGAAGCATTTAATTATTCTGCTTTTGTTTGTGGGGTTTTTGTGCCTTAATACATGGTCAATTTTTATGATGGTTTCATGTGCAGTTGAGAAATAGGTATACTAATTTCTAATCCCATTCAAAACTCTCCAGATGTCTATCCTACCTAAATTTTCTAAAATTTCATTCAGGTCCTTCATATCTTTTTAAATTTTATTTTATTTTTGGTTGTTATTCTAATCCTCGAGAGAGGAAAATTTAGATTCCCTCACTATTAGTTTTATTTTGTATTGCTTCCTATAATTCACTTAACATTTTAAGAATTTAGATCAGAGATATGATCACTGATTGCATATTATCTATACCTTTCTCTTATACTTTTTTCTCTTTTCCCCCTTATCTTATATTTTTTCTTTTTTTGCTTCTGACTGATCCCTCCCTTAATTTATCTTTCCTCATATACTCTCTCTTTCCCCTCAATCCCTTTTTCAACCCTCTTCCCTGTTGAATGAAACATATTTCCATACCAATTTTGTGTTTGTGTGCACATGTGTGTTTATTCTTACATCCTTTGACCATTTCCAATGATTCAGAGGCTCAAATATCATTCTCCCCACTCTTTCTTCCTTATCGTATAGATTACTATAGGGCAGATAGGTGGCAAAGTTGATAGAGAGCTGTCCTTGTAGTCAGGAAGACCTGCGTTCAAATCCAGCCTCAGACACTTGACACTTGCTAGCTGTGTGACCCTGGGCAAGTCACTTAAACCTGATTGTCTCAAACATATGGGGCCATCTCTAGTTGTCCTGACGCATGTCTTGCCACTGGACCCAGATGGTTCTGGAGGAGAGAGTAAGGCTGTTGACTTTACACAGCCCTCCTTCACTTAAATCCAATTCACTGCAAGTCATGACATCACCTTCCTGATACCATGGTCAATAAAACATTAGACTACTAAACGTAATCCCTATTTATGTGAGATAATATTTTCCTTTAATTCTCTTTTCCCCCCTCCCTTATCCAATGTGCTCCTCTTCTCCATTCTTTCCATTCTTCTTTTAAAATGATCAAAACCTATCAGAATCAATCCTAGGACTGAATTCCAGGTCACAGAAAAAGGCTGTCTTATTAGATTCTCTCTATGACTTCTTACGATGATAAAATTTTAAGAGGATAGGTATCTTTTCATATAAAATATAGATTTCATTCTCTTTTATCCATTATGATTGCTTTCTCATGTTTACCTTTTTTGTGCTTCTCTTGACTCCTTTTTTCATATGTCAAAATTTCTGCCCCACTTTATTCTTTTCCTCAGGAAAATGTGGAAGTCCTTTAGTTCATGAAAGGTCTATTTTCCCTCTGTTGAATTATATTCAGCTTTTCTGAGTAGGTTCATCTTGGGCTGGTTCTCTGTATTTGCCAGAGGTTGTGGATGACTGGTGGTTCCTGGAAAGGTGGGTGATGAGCTCAGTGGGGACATGTCTATGCACAGCTGATTGGGGAGGAACTTTACTAGCACTACAGACTAGAAGACTTTGATTTTTAATAAAATGCACCATGAGTTGATCCAGTTTTGCAGTTCCTATATTCTTCAGAAAGTTTACGTAGAGTTATTTGATCAAACAGATGAAAACCTGCAGCAGGCCCTACAGAAAGATCTGAACATCCTGGCCCCTGGTATCATTATAAAGGCTGTGCATCACAGAAGCCATAAGAAGACATTTTGAGTTAATAGAATCTAAGAAGGGTTACAATGACTCTGCAAAATAATTCACAGAAATATTGTTCAGTCTACTCTGCTCTCCGGGGATAGACATGGTTTATTCACTAACTGCAGGACCCAGCAGGCTCCCTGGCAGTCAGGTGGTTTTCTTTGACCACAATTCTTTCAAGCTCCCTCTGTGTGTTCCTTTATAAGCTAGGCACTTGTGAGTAAGGAAAAAACAAAACAAAATTAATGCTACGACACTGCCTGTACTGGAATAAAAATATTCACAAATTATTGCTTTTATGAATGGTGATTTGCAAATTTTTACATTGGTCCCTGGGGGAGATGTGTTTCTAGTCCAAACAGCCGCAGGTGTCTGGTAAGCACAGTAAAGAGAGGCTCTGAAAATGACTGGGTCCTAGGACTCATTTTCCCCTTTGGGGTCCAAACCCAGAATTCACAGAAGGGATTTTTCATCCAGTCTACTGAGGTTCCTTGGGAAAGGACCTTGGAAATGAGAGGATTCTCTTGTCCAGCAACAGTGTTTGTGGCCATTTGGTCCATAGACCTTCACATCCAACCAGAAACTCCGGAGATTTCTTGCTGCCACATCAGACTGTATGGAAATGGTACTATAGGTGGAGAAATTCAGCAGCAACAGACTCAGGGTCAGAGTGATCCTAATTTCAAGTCATTAAACTAATCCTCTCTTATATGAACCAAGTACTGCTGTTTCTCATTTTCCCTCATTTGGGTGATTATTAGGCTTTATCTCCACCCAGGAAGTTTGTAGCCAGCAGTCTAATACTTTTTTTTTTTTTGGCAGGACAATGAGGGTTAAGTGACTTGCCCAGGGTCACACAGCTAGTAAGTGTCAAGTGTCTGAGGCTGGCTTTGAACTCAGGTCCTCCTGAATCCAGGGCCAGTGCTTTATCCACTGCACCATCTAGTTGCCCCCGCAGCAGTCTAATAATTTGACTTGGGTTTTGCTTGTTCTCAGCTCAGCAGCTGCTCAAGAATGGGGTAAGGCATTGCCATACACTACAGCTTTATCTTAAATGAAAAAGTATTGTTTTAAAATTTTGATTTGAGGGGAATTGACATGGCCCCACACTGCTGCCTATTTCTGAGGGCAAGCCCTATGGCCAGCCTGGTATCTCTGTAGCACAATGATGAGTGTAGTAAGAAGTATTGGTTAGTGCACTTTGCCATCCTTTACTTTCTATGTTCTCCTCACTGGCTAGTTGGTAACTAGTGGTCATCTTATTTGTCCTTCCCAAACTGTCACTGTGAAGCCATCATCCTGACATTGGTACCCGAAAAGGAAGAAGAGTCCTTTTTGGTCAGTGTCACAGAGAGAACAATTCTGAAATGACACATATCCTATTGGTCTGGGATATATTGCTCATACTTCTCAAAACCGTGAAATTAGCTCTCTCAGCCATCTCTAGTTGGACAAGGAAACCAAGCAAGAACATAATTTGTCTAGTCTTGTAGGTGGTGGAAGATGCTCCAACTGAGCATCAATTGTGGGTAAATTAAGAACTGTTTCCTGAGCTCTGTAGTATGGCAGCATTGTCATTGGAATATTTTTATTCTTTGCTTACATTATATGTTCAATTTTCAATTCAATTTTGTATCCTCTATGCCTGTAAATTTTCTTGGTAATTTGATCAAAATAAACTTGACAATCCACATGGCTTTATTGTTGCGGCTGATTGAAGTATCTGTTTTGGAAAAATCTGTGTCCTTGGTCCTTTGTACACTTAGTCCCAGATATTCTCCTTCATCTAATAAGCTGCAGACTTAAAAATCTGATGGGTTTATGTTTGCTTATCCTACATCTGCCGGGCCTTAAAAATGGGACACCATCGTGGAGGATTTTTTTTTTCAAATTTTTAAGAAAGTACATTCACTTAAACTCCCCAAGAAGCTACTTCTGTTTTCTCATTGGATTTTTTTTTCTTTTTTTTTTTTTTTTAAGTGAGGCAATGGGCATTAAGTGACTTGCCCAGGGTCACACAGCTAGTAAGTGTTAAGTGTCTGAGGCCGGATTTGAACTCAGGTACTTCTGACTCCAGGGCCAGTGCTCTATCCACTGTGCCACCTAGCTGCCCCTATATTGTAATCTTGAAGTCAAAATTTATGTACAAAGTGTTACTTTTTTGGGAAAAAATAAAATGATTTTACTAGAAAAATAAATTAATCTGGGTGGTAGTCTTTTGTTGTTGTTTCTTTGTTTTTGGCTTCTTGAACATCACATTCAAATTCCCCATTTCTTTAATGTGGTAACTGCTGAATCTTTTACAGTCCTGACTATGGCTTCTTAGTGCTTAAATTCTTTCTTTCTGACTTCTTTCAGTATTTTTCCTTGACTTGGGAGTTCTATATTTGGACCACAATAGTCTTAAGAGTTTTTATTTGAGGATATCTTTCAAGAGGGGACCAGTGGATTGTTTTAGTTTATACTTTTCTTCTGGTTCTAAGAAATCTGAGCAATTTCTTTTATAAAGTTGTGAAATATGTTGAAGTAGGATGGAAAGTTAAAAGGAACAGCAAGTTTTACATAATAGATCTGTAATTTCATGTACAATTACCCCATTTAACCTATTCTTATGAAAATACTTGTTTATTTTTTTAAAGTTCAGAATTTTATATATGTATAAATCAATAATTTAATTTAAGAAAGAAATAGAATATTTAGACTCTTTCTTTTGACATGAATTTCAGAGAATCCAAAAATTTTAAATCTCCTCAATATGTTTTCCAGATCTATTGTTTATGCTATGCTCTGCCTCACCTTTTCTACTAATTTTTCAGTCTTTCAAATTTATTTTAATATTCCTGTCCCAGATTTATACAATTAATAAATGAAAGACTTTGGCTTTGAACTCAGGTCTTTCTGACTCCAGGACCAATGTTTTATCCACTATCATTGTCTCAGATTGTTGGGTAGAATTTCCTTGTAAATCCATCTCACCTTTTTTTTTTTCCTCTTTGGGATTTTATTTTTCTGACATTGAGATGTTTAAATTTTCTATTTCCTTTTCTATTAATCAGCTTTTTAATTTTATTGTATATATTCACTTGTTTCATTTAAGGTATGGGTTTCATTGGCATATAGTTGGGTTCAATTCTTTCTTTTTTTTTTTCTGTTTCCATGACTTTTTTTAAAATTAATAAGGTATATTTTTTCTGTTACATGTAAAGATTGTCCTCAACCTTTGTTTATACAAGCTTTACAATTTCAGATTTTTCTCCCTCCCTCCCCTCTCTCCCCGCTCCGCTCCCCTAGACAGCAGGCAATCTGATATAGGTTATATATATATATATATATATATATATATATATATATATATATATATATATATATATATATATATATACACACACATAATAACATTAATCCAATTTCTGCATTAGTCATGTTATAAGAGAAAAAAATCAGAGCAATGATGGAAAACCTCAAAATAGAAAAAAAAAGCATCAAAAACAAAAGAAATAGTATGGTTCATTTAGCATCTATACTCCGCAGTTCTTTTTTTTTTTTTTTCCTGGATTTGGAGATCCTCTCCCATCACGAGTTCCCTGGAACTCTTCTGTGCCATTGCATTAGTGAGAAGAATATAGTCCATCACAGTAGATCAACACTCAATGTTGATGTTACTGTGTACAATGTTCTTCTAGTTCTGTTCATCTCACTCATCATCAGCCCATGCAAGACCCTCCAGGTTTCTCTGAACTCCTCCTACTAATCGTTTCTTATAGCACAATAGTATTCCATTGTCTTCATATACCACAACTCGTCTAGCCATTTCCCAATTGATGGGCACCCCCTCAACTTCCAATTCTTTGCCACCACATAAAGAGCAGCTATAAATATTTTTGTACATGTGGGTTCCTTTCCCCCTTCCAGGATCTCTTTGGGAAAAAGACCCCAAAGTGGTATTGCTGGGTCAAAAGGTATGCACAGCTTTATCGCCCTTTGGGCATAATTCCAAATTGCTCTCCAGAATGGTTGGATCAGTTCACAGCTCAACCAACAATGCATTAGTGTTCCAATTTTCCCACAGCTTCTCCAACATTTATTATTTTCCTTTTTTGTCATTTTAGCCAATCTGATAGGTGTCAGGTGGTACCTCAGAGTTGTTTTTATTTGCATCTCTCTAATCATTAGAGATTTAGAGCATTTTTTCATATGGGAATAGATAGTTTTGGTTTCTTCATCAGAAAACTGCCTGTTCATATCCTTTGACCATTTCTCAATTGGGGAATGACTTGGGCTCTTATAAATTTGATTTAGTTCCCTATATATTTTAGAGATGAGGCCTTTATCAGAAGTACTGGCCTCAAAAATTGTTTCCCAGCTTTCTGCCTCCCTTCTAATTTTCGATGCATTGCTTCTGTTTGTACAAAAATTTTTTAATTTAATGTAATCAAAATCATCCACTTTGCATTTTATAATATACTCTATCTCTTGTTTGGTCAAAAACTGTTTTCCTTTCCAAAGATCTGATAGGTAGACTATTCCTTTCTCTCCTAATTTACCTATGGTATCACCTCTTATGTCTAAATCTTGTATCCATTTTGACCTTATTTTAGTATAAGGTGTAAGATGTTGGTTTATGCCTAATTTCTGTCATACTATCTTCCAGTTTTCCCAGCAGTTTTTGTCAAATACTGAGTTCCTATCCCAGAAGCTGGAATCTTTGGGTTTATCAAACACTACATTACTAGTGTCATTTACTACTGCATTTCCTGAGCCTAGCCTATTCCAGGGTTCAATTATTTCTAATAATTTCCTTAATTTTCACATACACACATACATGTACATACATACTTATGTATATGTGTGTATATAAACATATATGTATGTGTATATATATGAATACATATGCATGTATGTATATATATTTCAAATCCTTAATATTTTCTTGTTTATTTTTTGCTAGATTTTTTCCCTAGTTTTTCTAGTTTTGCAGTAGGTACATTGAGATTTTCTCACTTCTAGTTTTACTCTTTATTTTCTCCTATAACTCATTTTTTCTTTACATATTTAGGTATTCTTTTATTATAAATAGGTTAAGCATTTAAATCAATTACTTATCTAAGTTCACTTTATGCAAAATATAGATTTATTGACTATTTCAATAATATCTTCTTTGTTTTATAGTGCAATCCCTGATTCTATGATTTGATTACTATCCAGTTATTCCCCTTTTCTTTGTTAGCATATTTCTCCCTCACTTTCTTTTCTTCTTTTATGATCATTAAAATAACTCCCAGATAGTCTTTCTTATTTGAGTAATTGAGAATCTTTGATGACACTAAGGTTCTGAGAGGACACTTGTATCATTCTTGCCCCATTAGGATGAAATTTTCCTATAATATCTTTTGTATACCTCTTCCACTAACACAGTGGACACTAGTTCAGGAGTCTCAAGAAGACCATTGTGACAGTATTCTAACTTGTCTCTCTGCTGCAAGCATCTCCTAATTCAAATCTATCTTCCACAGAACCACCAAAGTTATTTCCTTTAAGTGCATTCTAATCATATGTTTACATTAATATGTTTATTTTGTCAATGTAGGTTTAGATGATCCTTGAAACACTTTATCTGAAGGAACAAAAGAATATCAAGGGAATTAATGAAAAAATGTTAAGGAAGGACACCTAGCAATGCCAGTTTTCAAACTATGCCAGACAGCTTAATTATCAAAATAATTTGCTATTGAATATAAAATAGGATGTTTAATCAATGGAAACAATTAAAGTCACAAAATAGAAAAGTAAATGAGCATAATACCTAGTATTTGATCAACACAAATATCTCAGCTACTGGGGCAATAACTCATTATTTGATACAAAAAGATTTGCTAGGAAAACTGAATAGTCAGGCAGAAACTAAGCATATACCAATTTCTTACATTGTATAGATTAAAACTATTGTAAAGACAATCAACTGTGAAAAAAATTTAGTAAATCTGATAATAAACCATAATTCCAAAGGGCTTGACATGAAGAAAAGCTATACAACCCCGATAGAGAAATGATGGACTGCAGATTAAAACATTTTTTTTAATCTTTCTTTTCCTTGTTTTTAATTATTTTGGGGAGAGGGACATGGATAATGTGGAAATAACTTTTACATGACTTGATATTTGTAATGAGTATTATATTTCTTATCTCTTCAGTGAGTAGGGGTGGGTATGACAAAAGGCGGAGGTATGGAACTGGAAATAAAATTAAAAATAATTTTCAAAAAGAAATGCTTGACTTTCCACACCAAAAGCCATTGCAATATCTCTAACAGATATGGAAAATGTGATCTTTAAGAGCTACAGTTTCACAATTTTTTGGAGTGATACTCATTCTTAGAAATCACTGTATTTCTTTTTTTAAGAAAGAAGATGACAATGAAAGGTGTGAATATGACATGCAATACTCAATTTTCAGAAAACTAACTACAGATTGGGAAATAAACTTAATACAGGTTCATCTGTTCTCATTCTGAGTATAACTTAGTGTCTGTAGAAACACCATTACTTGACTGTTACTCTAACAAAATCAAACCATCTTGAGCTTATTTCTTTTTCTGATTCATATATCAGCTAAAATATCAAAAAGCAATCATCAAAATTTAGCCCAGCTTCATCCAAAACAAATTCTGCCAGGCAAACCACATTTGTTTTTTGTTTGTTTGTTTGTTTTTAAATATTTATTTATTTTTTTGTGTGTGTGTGTGTGTGTGTGAGGCAATGGGGGTTAAGCAACTTGCCCAGGGTCACACAGCCAGTAAGTGTCAAGTGTCTAAGGCCAGATTTGAACTCAGGAACTCCTGAATCCAGGGCCAGTGCTTTATCCACTGTGCCACCTAGCTGACCCTACATTTGTTTTTGTAATGAGGATGGTATGCACTACTGTACATAGGTCTTTTGTTTCTTTTTCTTTGTTTGTTGTTTTTAGCAAACCATTTGATAGCACACCTCATCCTATCTTAGTCTATGATAGAAATCTGAAACAACTTGGGTGACTGGATCCAAAGGAACAATGAAATCTGTACCAAGGTCAAGATTTTTAGGGGCATGTTCCAGGGATTTGTTTCAGTCCCTCTAGTACTCAATGTGTTTTTTGTTTGTTTGTTTTGTTTTTTAATCAGTAAATTGAATCAAAGCACTTATGGTATTTTCACCACATCAGAGATGACAGAAAGAAGGGTGAAGATACCCAGCAAAACTGCTAACAGAGTCCAGATTCCAAAGGATGCCCAAATGCTAGAATGCTGTCCCAGACTTAATGAGATAAAATTCAATAACGATAAATGTGAACCTTCATACATGGGTTAAAAAATCATAAGTTTCCAATCTGCAGGATGCAGAAGACATATGTAGGCAATATTTCTTTTTAAAAAAGATTTGAAGAGTTTGCAGGACTGTTGGCTCCATATCAGTCAATAGAGTGAAATAGTGGCCCAAAAGGTAGTATTGAACAATACTTGAACAATACCTTGCACAGTGAGACTGTCCAAAATGAGGGAGCTGATGTTTTTGCTTTATTTTACTCTGCTTAGGAAACATTGGAAATACTGTGTTTTCTAGCTTATCTTTTAATTTGGGGTTGATTGTGATATTTCCTGTAACTAGTTAATATTTTAACTTCAAATTTTTGTTCCTCACTTGTTTCAACCATATTTGACTCTTGGTGAACGCATTTGGGTTTTTCTTGGCAAAGGTACTCAAGTGGTTTGCCGTTTTCCTTCTCCAATGGATCTAGTGGGTCCATTTTGTCAGGCAATTAGAAGTTAAGTGGCCTTCCCAGCAACACACAGTTAGGAAGTGTCTGAGGCTGGATTTGATCTTAGGTCTTCCTGACTCCAGGCCCATTACTCCATCCAGTGATCCACCAGCTGTCTCTCATCCTTCACTCGAGGTCTTTAAATAAAGCACAAATAAATCTTTTTTGGGCATGTGCAATTGATTCTTGTACACAGGTCAGACCAGATGGATACTGAGGTCCAACCTAACTCTCAGGAAACAAAGTAGCAACAAAGGACGGTGAACAAGAGCCCTGTTAGAGAGTAGCAACCAAGGAAAGTGACTTTATTTTTTCTTTTTTTGTCCAAAAATCTTTAACGTAACAAGGAGGAGGGGAATTATTTTTTGTAGCCTTGGCTGGCATGGTGGCTCCTGGCACACTCGAACTTTCAGCCCTTGGACTGGACATATGGTTTGGTTTGGCTGTGGGGAACGCCGGGTGTCTTCCCAAAATGCCTATATACCTCACCCTTCTGGGCACCAGAAAGCAGGACAGTGCTCTTGCCCTTGGGTGAGCTCATGGCCAGCTGGTCAAAGGTGAGGATCTTCCCATCAGCCTTGAGGATGCGATTCCAGGCAATTGCTAGTAAAGCGAAGAGCACACACCTTCAGCTTGGGGACATCCTGGATCCTCACATCATCGCTCACAGTCCCAACAGCCACAGCTGCCTTGTTTTCCTTGCCCCGCAGATTGATCATTCCGGACAGGGCCAGGGGGGAGGGGGTGGGTGGTTGGTCTGGCTCATAAACAGCCTTTTCAGCACAACCTTGTTGAAAGTCGAGTTGGTTCTACCAGCCAGGAACCGGTAGAACTTCTCCAACAGCCACAGGTAGATGTCCTGGCCCTTGGGCTCCTTGGGCCAGACTTTCTGATCCTTGTTATGGCAGATGTCGACTCCCATCATGGCGCCATCCCAAAGAGCGGCCCAACCAGGAAAAGGCAAAGATGTGTTTCTGGAAGGAATAAAAAGTGTACATAGTGGAACACTATTCTGGGGAAACAAACTCAACCAGCCCTGGATAGAGACTTGCCCAGGACAGTGTTATAAATCACTAAGGTTTCATAGGTTGATTCTTGGGAGGTATTGTTACTTTCAATATCCTCTGATTCAAGTTCTTTTTTCTCTATGAACTGTTGTGCTTGTAAGAGAAACTGGTAGTTATCTTTAGAGGGTTCTAGATGATAAAAAAGACTAGATCGTTAGGTTGAAGGCAATGATCCAGAATTAAGTAAATGGCCCCTAATGTTTACTTAGCACATAGTAGGGACTTAATAAAAGTTTAATGGATTGATTACTACAAGAAGAGAGCCTTTGGCGTGAAAAAGAGTTAAATCTGTTTCTCCACAACTTCTTTCCGATGTCCAAGCCTTGAAAGCCAAAGAGAATACATTTAATTTCTCTTCAAGTGATAGCCTTTCAAATACTTGAAGAGAATTATGACATCCAGCTCTTTTCACACATGCCTCCTCCAACTGACCCTCTTAATGGTACATTTTAAGGTCCTATATTAGCAAATTTGTCTTGAGTCCTGGACAACATATCTTAGAGTCTTGAGAAACCAGTCTAAATAACCAGAGTATAAAAAGATTTGAAGGGCATATGGGGGAAAAATATTCTGTGGTGGTGGTTGTTTTTTTTTTTTTTTCCTTTTCACATAACATAGACAATAAAGACTTTAGAAAGTCTTACTGGAATAGTTAAGAAGGGCTTCTGAGTTAAATTCATGGGCAGAGAGGCAGCTAATTTTCTCTCTGCCAGCAAATGCCAATCCTTGCCTTTTTTTTTCCTATGGCACATTGTGAGTCATATAAATTAATGGGGTTATGAATAAGCCCAAACCATAATAAACTTTAATGAAAAATCTGCCAGAGCCCTGTGGAAAAAGTGACTTTTTTCTCTGCAAAACATGTCTGAAAACTGTAAGTCTTCTTGTGAACCAGAGTCACCAATGAGATCGGCTAATTCTCCTTTCAACATGATCTTCTTTATTTAAACTCTGTGCCTGAGTTTTGCTCTTGCTGGTGAAGTGGAAGGAAAAATGAAGTCATAGCATCTTATTTTCCAAAATGGATGAATTTGGGGATCTGGTGGTGAGGTCTGAATTCAGCACAATTAGTGGTTTTTCTTTTTGGTCCTCAGTCACATCCATCTCCAGAATTTATTTTGAGCTCTGTGATTTTACTTCCTTCTTCAGAATTATTCTGAGTGATTCAATAGACTCACATGCACAATAGGAAATCTTACAGATGGTGATGACAGCACAATTAGCTTGGACTCAGATTTCAAGGTCTGTTTTGATTTTTACTTATGGGTAATCTTTTTTTTCCCTCACTTAAAGGGTTATTTCTTAGTAACCTAAGGCTTTCTTAATTCCTCAATCTTAAGGGATTGCCTTACAGCAGAAGGTAAAATATTGCCTAATCATGTGTAGATAAAATGAGGCCTTAGGTGAAATTTAAAAAGTAGTAGGAGCTTTTTGTGGGCAATGGACATGTTCCCCTTCATCCCATTTCCCTCTTCCCCTGCCCTCATGGCCATGATTTATAATGGCTCAAGCCCTGGACTTGGATTCAAGGAGATTTGGACTTAAATGCCTGATTTGACACTGACTATGTGATTGATGCTACCAAAGTCTCATAACCTTTTGTAGCCTCGATTTCTTCATCTCTAAAAGTTGGAGGACTATGGAGAGATGTAACTGCAGCTCTTCCTTTATAAGAGTCAACTGGCTATATACTATACTATACTATACTGTATGTATTGTACTATACTATACTGCACAGTAATGTAGCATAGTATGGCATACCATAGTACCATATATAGTTTAGTATTGTATATAGTATCTTATATAGTATATAACATAATACATATATAGGATCAGCTTCAACAGCAAGCAGGCTGGCATCTGACCTATCTTAGCTGCCTCATTTAATAGCAAGGTGTTTAACCTCTTAGTGTTTCAGGTTGATTCTCATACACGAATTGCTGATGGACATCTGTTGGTGGGAGGGGTTTCCAGACTGGGGATTTACTATATCAATTAAATAATGTGACTGCATCTACCTGCTCCCACATCCAAGAAAGGAAAAATAAAAGTATTCAGTCTTACCTTACAGGGATATTTTAAGAATCAAATAAGATTTTATAAATCACATTGTAAAACATTAAAGAGATATGTACATTTTAGCTACTTTAATAGCAATCATCATAATTTTAATGAGAGAAATGGACAGTGAAGGCCTAGGCCTTAGTGTATGCACAATGTTCTCTGCCTGCTGCCACTCTAAGTGGAGGCTTCATCTGTCTTCTTTCTGGAGAAGCTCGATAAAGGGACCCTTTCCCTCATTGTTCCAAAGCATACAGAAGCTTCCTCTGACTGCTTCCTGTGGTCTTATTGTGTGGTGACAAAAAGTCTTTTAGTTGGTTACTGATTCAGAATTGAATGTTCATACAAAAGGCTCAAACTTGTGTGTCTTCTCTGATGCCTATCAAGTGAGAAGGAAGAAATGTTGCTAGACCCTTTGAAGGGAAAGAAGTAGCAGTTATCGTCATAGTAGTTGAAGGAAGGAAGAAGGGCAGGAGGGTAGGAGGGCAGGAAAATAGGAAAAGCATAGGAGGGGAACAAAGTAGGACAGAAGGCAGAATTTTTTAATACTTACTATATGCAAGGCAGTATGCTAAGTGCCTTACAAATATCATCCCATTTGATTCTCACAACATCCTTAGGAGATAGGTGCTATTATTATCTCCATTTTACACTTGAGGAAATTAAAACAATGACTTGCCCAGAGTCACACAGCTAGCAAGTTTCAGAGGTCACATTGAATTAAGGTCTTCCTCATTTTAGTCCTATTGCTCTGTCTACTGTGCCATAATAGCCATAGTTACTTTTTTCCTCCTAACCTGCCTGCCATATGTCATTAAGTACATGATATTTCTGCTTTTCTTTTATTTGTTAACATTAGAAGACTAATTTGAAGTCTATATTTGTAATGTAGGGATTAGAGGTGTTAATATGAATGTAGAAATCCTGGGGTAAGCCCCAGGAAATTTATTGGCCTGGGAATGAAACTAGATGGAGTTCAGTCAATTCTTAGTCAATTGTGTTTGTCAGGCCCCATTTCCATGGTATGGTGAGGTGTGCTGCTGTTGCTACTTGTGTACTTGACACACTTCTTGTGCCTGGAGAAGCTGCTGCAAGGAGCCCCAGCTACCCAAATAAAGGTGAAGAATGCAACAGAGGGAAAGGAAGCTGGATTTTTGACTGGTAATGCAAGAAGAAAGATGGGGGGGTCCCTCTTCCAATTCCATTTCCTATATGTCCCCACCCCCATGCCCAAAGTGTGTGTGTGGCGGGGGGGGGGGGCTAAGCATATGGTAAAGGACATTCTTATTCAGGTGCACCCAGGCCCAGAGACTCTGAAACTTGGAGAAGCAGGAAAGCCTCATTCTGTGATGCTTAATCTGTAACTTTGATTCTATTATTCTATGCTATTCTTGGGAGGAAAGGGGGCAAGGGAATTTGGAAGCAAAATAGGAAAAAATGGGGCTACATTAGACTGAAAATATCAAACATAATAAAGTAACAGCTATCATGTTGTATTTATTATTTTCAAAGGGAAGATTTGACTGGGTATGAAATGTTTTCATGGTACCTTTATCTAACCACATTACCCAGAATATGGACTCCATGGAAGGTTGCTTGGGAAACACTACTGCACAATATAATATGTAGCAAGCTCCATCCCTTCTTCACTCTTTCTAAGGCTAACACTTCTGGAAAGATTTCCAAAGTTTCTAATCATTCCCAGAAAACATTTTATTTAAAAATATCCCATGCCTATATTTATGTTTCTGTGCATATGCGTGTTTTCTACCAATTATTTTATTCATTAGTGATGTCTGGAGACACATCTGGTCTGGTAATGATTTTTTTCTATCTACCCAATATTTCTTCTGTTCGTACCTTGTGGTGGCATCATTATGTTTTAATAAGGATATCCTGAAGAGAAGGCTATGCCTTGTAGAGAAAGGAGCAGCAGGAAAATAAATAGCAATTAATAAACAAAAATATATGAAGCATAAAAAGATTCCTGGAAGTGAAACTCAAAATACTCAAATAATGATCTGTAAATACAATTAAAATCCATAAACTACTTCATGATGATTTTTATGTCAACAATACACATGCTTTTAACCTCTCACATTGGCACTGTATATGTGTGATTTAAGGGAAAGAATCTTAAATCTGGAAAGAAAGGGCCTAGTTCCTAAAACAGCTCTGGAAATGACTTCCTGTGTGGCCTTGGATAAGTAACTTGCCCCTTCTGGAATTTATTGTTTAATGAGTATGAAGAGGGAATTGGGCTAGATGACTGAAGTCCCTTTTTAGTTCTGGATCTCATCATCTAGGGAGCCCGGACCGGTCTGTAGGCTACTATAGACCCTGAAACATTCAATCAATGTGCTTCCCTCAGTATCTAATAGAGGTAAAAGAAAACTAAAATGAATTTGACATTTGGATGCAAACAAACCAGTACAGGGCAGCTGGAGGCTGTGAATAACTGAGAAGGAGATTCTGAAACTTTTTGTTATACCTTTATTACATAAATATTTGTAGCAAGATAATTTTCTAATAGGAAAACTTTTTTGGGGGGTGTTGTATGTTTTGAAAACATTTGAAAGTTTACAAAGCACTTTCTTCACAACTGCCCTGTGAGGTAGAGAGTGAAAGTATTATAATTTCTTGTTTACAAATAATGTAAATGAGACTCAAATGAGGGAGGAGATTTTCCCAAGATAGACTGATTGGCACATTCCAAGGCAAGATGAGAAGCCAGATCTGATTCTAAGATCCAGGAACCTTTTCACTGTGTTTTATTGTCTCTCCTCAGCATATGGAGGGGCAATTATGCCCACTGGTCATAGTTTTATAGCAAGGGAATGAGTTTTAAAGTTACCATGGAAATCAAACAACATAAGCAATCTAATAACAGAAATATCTTGGAGTAAATAAATGATTGCTCGCTCGCTCTCTCTCTTTTGTTGTTTATTTTATTTAATTTTCAGTTTCAATTTTTCTAGTTCTCAAACTCCAGCCCATCCTCAGCCACCTCCTTCCCTAGAGATTTGAATAGGCAGAGGCTACAATCTAAGATGGAGAGCAAGCCACCTTGACACCATAGTCACAACATTGTAAAGTACCTGCCTAATTGCCTCTAAATATTTTTCTTGCTCCATTTAATTACTAGTTTTTAGGCTGGTCTTGTATTGCTAGGCTTATTCTCCACCTAGCCAAATTTCAGGCACATTCCCAATGCCAAACCTCCCTATACAGATTTCCAGTGATACTTCCCATTTAGGCTAAAGGAAATTTCTGTTGCTTGCTTGGACTACAATTCCCAGATTTCCTGTAGCCAGGTCTCAGAGTGGTTCCCTGGCCATGGAAAAATCAGTATGGCTACCCCTGGTACACCTTGCACTACTTTCCCTTGTTCTAATATATTAGGTATCATTCTTAGGCTACCAAACCCCTTTTCATTGCCTGTTGGGAATGCTCATTAAGACAATAAATAACTCTTTTGTTCTCCTCATTATGACAATTGATTTACATTGGTTAAACTTTTGTACACAATTTAGAGGTTCTTGAGAGAAGTCTTCAATGAATTTCTCTGCCTCTTCCTTCCCTCAAACTGACTGTTAGACTATAAACTGCAATTATTTTGAGGGTGATGTTTTTGTTAATATCAAACCATGTGTCCAAAGGCAACAAGTAACCTAATTTTATGGGACGTTTGGTAAACTTGCCCTGCAGTATTCACAGTAAAGCATTTTCCTTTAATATAGGAGAAGTTTAATTCTTATTCAACTGTTGAACTAAAAGTTGTAATATTCTCCTGTATGCTTTTGGCATCCTCAGGTTTTTTTTTCTTTTTAATTTTTTGGTTTGTTTGTTTTGTTTTGTAACCAGGCCCTGTGGTTTGGTTTTAAACTATCCTAGACCTCAAATTAGGCAAAAGCATGTTTACTTAAACTTACAAATGCTATGATAAATCTGTTTCTTCACAATCATCAAAGAGAAATTTATTTCTTTTCTTTTAGAGTGGATTACATTCTCTCTCTTTGTTGTAATTCAAAAGCAACATTTCAGGAAGTCTCCAGTGGAGTGAGCGTCCAAAGGATCTGTGCTTGGTCTTGTGCTAATTAACGTTTTTCCCAGTGACTTTTTCCACTTGTGACCACTTTTCATCTGAGAAATTTTTATGCAGCCCCAGGTATATAACAAAGCTTCCTAACCTTTTGCTGTTGCTAAATTTTTCATGATGCCCACATTCAGTTATGTGGGAGGTATGGTGGTATGATGAATACACCAACCAACAGTATTCATGAACATGTGAATAGCCAGGACATTGGGTTAAATCTGGTGGTGGTGATGGTGGTTGGTTCTTGTTCTTGAAGAGGACCAAGGGTAATGCCTTGACTTGCAAGTGAATTGTATTTAAGTAAAGCAGACCTGTGCAGAGTCATCAACCTCACTCTCTTTTCCAAAGTCATCAGATTCCAGTGGCAAGACAGGTCAGGATGACTGGTGATGGCCCAAGATGCAATGGGAGACCTTGACCTCTTTAAGCTAAGGACTTTCCAAGGTCTTGGTTTGTGTGAGGCAACACCCATCAAGTAGTTGTGAGAATTGGAATGGCACCCCTGCTGGAGAGATACTGTAGGGAAGCTCTGCCATGAGGAGAAAGCATGTGATTTAGAGACCATGTGACTTTTTGCATCCGGAAGTTACATCTATAGAACCCCCTATTCGACTTGTCAATCAGAGCTACCAGTCAATTAACTTGGAGCTGTGTGTGTGTGTGTGTGTGTGTGTGTGTGTGTGGACAGCCCTGCTTCCTGTTTCACAGATGACTTCTGAGAGAAGCCATTGAGGATCGGCCTTTTTTCATCTGAGGAATCTGGCGTCACGTAGAGAACGGTGAAGGGCCCTCTTAGTCATTCGAACACTGGCTTGGTGGTGAGATATTTCATGTGGGCTGCTAGGAAAGGAAATTGCTTTCTTTCTCTCTGGCTATACTGACTTAGATCTGAGCTAGGATTCCCATGCTATAAGGAATCTGTTCTCAATCTCTTTCTCTTCACTAACTTTATATTTTTAAATAAATCTTTAAAAGCCTAAACTCTTGCTGAATTTATCAGTGATTTTAGCCAGCTTCCCCCAAAGACTCTATGTGTGTGTGTGGTGGGGGGCTAGGGGGAGGGAGCAGATTAGAACCCAGCATTTAGATTTTAAACAACACATAGTTAAAGGCTAGGTAAGAATTGAGGTAAAAGATAACCTACTTTGCCTTCACAAAAGCATCAATCAGGGTTGGGAAATGCTCAGTTTCATGAAATCTTAAATAACAACCTAAATGGGTTTCAGTTTCCTCATCTAAAAAGTAAGAGATTTGAGTTAGAAGGCCTGTAAGATCCCTTCTGGCTCGAAGTCAATGACCTTTAATAGGGATAAGTATGTCATACTTGGGTTCAAAAATCATTATCATAATTAGATGATGTGAAAGGCATGGCTACATGTCGTTTCAGAAATAGATAAAGAATTTTTAGTGGACGTTAGTGTGATGTAGCACTCAGGATAGTTCATGTAATTTTAAGTCCTACCAATTGAGGCATAGTTTCCAGAAGATAATGATAACTTCACTGATCAGTCTATTTACTTTACATTTAATTAAATATCCACTTAATTTCCATTTATTTTACATAATTCCAAATTGCTTTACAGAATAGTCATATTCATCCAGTACTCTACTAACAATACTTTTATGTTCCTATCATCTCACAATCACTAAAACATGGACAATTCTCATCTTTTGTCATCTTTGACAATTTTTTGGGTGAGGGGAAACTTCATCATTGCTTTCATTTGCAGTTTTCTTATTATTAGTGAGTTAGAGTATTCTTTTAAGTGGTTGTTGATAGTTTTGCAGCTCTTTTTGTTTTCACAACTACTTATTCATATCCTTCATTATTTTATGTATTTATATATGTATGTATGTATTTATTCATTCATTCATTCATTCATTTATTTATTTATTTATTTATTTATTTATTTATTTATTTATTTATTTTGTGGGGCAATGAGGATTAAGTGACTTGTCCAGGGTCACACAGCTAGTAAGTGTCAAATGTCTGAGGCTGGATTTGAACTCAGGTCCTCCTGAATCCAGCTTCCCCCTATTCCTTTACTTTCAAATGACTTTTGGTATATATATTTCTGCTAGTTATCTACATATCTTGCATAAAAAATCAGAGATATTTGACAGTTTTCCTCCTACCACCTATCAAATGCTTGATTTTTTATTATAGGTATGTTAAATTATTTTGTGCAAAAGTTTTTTTTCCAATTTCATGTAAAAAATTATACATTTTAATCTGTGATGTTTAAAATCTAAATTGTGGTTGCCTTAAATCAGAAGCTTCAGCACCAGTCTTTAGGCATTGAACATTTATTAAAGCATAGAGGTATTCACAAGGAGTTAAGAAAAAGAAGTCCTACCCAACCTAGAGTTCCAGCCTGGTTGGGTTCTTCCTGAAGTCCTCCATGAGCCTGCTTTAATCAGGAACTCTCTAGCAAGTTGTTTGTGGAAGTTTTTTATAGATCTGGAACAGAGGCGGTTCTTACACACTGCTTCAAGGTGATTAGTTGGCGTCATCCAAATCCATTGGCTTTGAAGGTGTTCTCAAGTTGAGTTCACAGTTTAGTTTCTGAGAACAATACCTTCTTAAGGGATAGCCAGGTGTGATTACAATCCAATTAACTTGTAGTAGGCTTAATAAGCAGTCAATCACTCTCACTTGATTCAATCAGTATAGATTAATCTCCAGGTGGGTCTTTGAGTAGCTGCTAAATCCCATTATTTCATCACAAATCTTTTATTTTTTCTATAACTTATTTAGTTAAGAATTCAGCTACTGCCCATAGCTCTGAAAGGTATATTATTTTCATCTCAATTTTTAAATGGCATAATCGTAAAAATTCAAGTCTTGTATGAATTTTGAATTAATCATGGTATATAGTACAAGGCATTAGTCTAAGACTATTTTCTGTCAGATTGCTTCTAGTTTCCCAAAAGTTTTTAATCAAAGGTCATTCTTTCCTTGATAACCTATGTTTCGGGTTGAACACTGGGTCTTTGAATTCCATTATTTCTAATTCTTTCTCATCTATCAATATTCCATTGATCTACTTTTTCTCTTTTCAAATCAGTCTCAAATAGTTTATTGGTTGCTACTTTATAATATAGTCTGAAGTCTATGTTTTGTCCTTTTAATTCTTACTTTTCCCTATAATATCCTATGATATTGTAGATTTTTCCATTCTATGTTAATCTCATTATTAATTTAGCTCTTTAAATTTTCCCTTGTTTGTCTAATTGGTATGACACTAAAATTGTGTTAATTTAGGTAGTATCATAATTTTTATTATATTGGCCAACCATGAGGGCAAAATAGCCTTTAGTTATTTGTCATTCTTTATTTCCTCAATGAGCCTTTTGTAATTTTATACCTAGTGGTCTGGAATGGGTTTTGGTAGGTTTACTCCTGTTTATTTTATGTGTTCTAAAGTTATTTTGAATTAGACTTTATTTTCCTGTTATTCTCTCTTGGATTTTCTTATCGGAATATAAAAAGTTTGTTGACTTTTGTGAGTTACAGAAATAATTAGTTATTTCAATTCAGTTATTTGCTGATTCTGAAGAATTTCCTAAGCAAACTATTAGGTCATCAGCAAATTGATAGAACTTTGTTTAACCCTTGCCTATCATTATATGTTTAATTTCTTTCTCTTGCCATACTGCGATGATTAACATTAGAAAGGCTTTAAACAACATTAAGTAAAGAGGATATTCTTGCTTTACTCTTGCATAAACTGGGAAAATTTAAAAGGTCTCTCCATTCCTTATGTTTGTACTTATGGGGAAATATCCCCTGGGTACTATGTGATTGCAGAAGGTAAGAGGCAGATACTGAAGTATTAATCTAAATATAAAGATATAGGCAGGTAGTGTACCTGGAGTCAGGATAACTTGGCCCAGCTTCTCACAGTTAGTAAATATCTGAGAGAATTGTTAGGTGGCACACTGGATAGAGTGCTGGGCCTAAAGTCAGAAAGATGCATCTTGCTGAGTTCAAATCTGGCCTCAGACACTTACTAGCAATGTGATTGAGCAAGGCACTTAACCCTGTTGGCCTCAGTTTACTGATTTGTAAAATGAGCTGAAAAAGGAAATGGCAAAGCATTCCAATATCTTTTCCAAGAAAACCCCCAGTGGGGTCACAAAGAGTCAGACATAACTGAAAATGACCAAAAACCTAAAAGACATGCATATGCCCTATTTCCCTTTACAAAATGTGAGAAAGTTTCTTGATACAATTTGAAGGTGCAACTACTTTTAGCAGGTTAAAGACTAGCAACACCTTTAGTTAGTTCCCTGGAAGAAATGAAACAAGTGAGCTCTGCAGTTTCTACAGAGAAGACTTAGAAGGGGTGAAAAAATGGAGTAAATGAGAAAAAAATTGCTGTTTTTGTCTTTAGAAGAATGAGTTTTGCTTCCCTACTCCAACTGGCCAGGGCATTTTACTCTCCCTTGTCATTTACATTTGATCTACCACCAACAAAAAATTACCACATAATACACAAGGAAAAAAAATCTTAGCTACATCTATAGAGCATATAGATTGTTCAGTTGGCAAGTCATGAATGTAGGGATAGGCATAAGAAAGAGTACTGTGATTTAATTGATTTGGGGAATTCTTGCTTGAGGAAATTACCCCTCCAATGTTGGTATGTTTACTTAATGGTTTTCAAATACCAGCTTCTTATGTACTTCTACTTAATAATGATTTTGATTTAATATGAGAATTCACTCTAAACAAAGACCTTAAAAAATTGGTGACTTGGACATTTACTAGCTGTGTTTCCATAAGAAAATCATTTTTGTCTCTGTAGGCCTCAGGCAAACTTTTGACAATTCAGTAATAACTTATTCATGTATTGCAATCTATGTCCATAAAATTCCCAATCTTTGAAACATTTCTGTCACAAAATAACTGTGTTTATTTAGTTTCTTTTTTGCTTTTTAAAAAATTCAATTCCATGGCTTTTAATGAACAAATATCTCTTTCCTATCCCTTTGACCTCTCATCACTGTAAAAACAAACAAACAAACAAAACAAACCCCACCCTTATATTGAATACCCACATTCAAACAAAACAAGTTCTTACCTTGGCCATGTTCCAAAATATAACTCCTTCTAGATCCTGGATATTTTGTTTCTTCATCACGAAGTGGGTAACTTGCATCATTGTAGTTCTTCTGGAATTATGACTATTCATTACATTGATCAGAGTTCTCAAATATTTCAAAGTTCTTGGTCTGCAATACTGTTGCATCATATATATGTTCACTTAACTCTGTCAATTTCTACAGGTTTTCCTGGGTTTCTCTGAAATTACACCTTTTTTTATCATTTCTCACAGAATAATAGGTTTCCATTACTTTTACATATAATTTGTTTAGCCATTTTCTAATTAGACACAAATTTGAGTTTAGCTTGGAATATAGTGTGAGTTATTGGTTAAATTTGATTTTGGGGGAGGTGGAATCAAGAGTGAGCAGTCAAAAAAAGTGAGTGAGAGTCAGCATTTTTGCCCACCTCACCCAGCACACATCTTCACAACAACCTAGAAAACATGGCAGACTATTTTGATCAGGAAAGCCAAGAAAAAGTCAAAGTGAGTCATTTTTCCAGCTCAGGGCAGCACAGAAAAAATAGAGAGGTCTAAGGACACTTACCAGTGCCAACCAGGAGCACAGTACAGTGGCAGTGGTAGCAGCATTATGGAGTCTAGGCAATGGAGTAAGAGGGATAAGAATAAATACCAGGGCAGGAAGCACCTGGGCAGAAAGAGATCCCAGGGTACTCCTGAACTACTGCTGAGAGCAGGAATGTGTGCCAGCTGGCAACTCTGTTACATATTACCCAGTTTGGGGTCACAGTTCCTGGGCAGAGAGGAACTGTTCCAAGCAAGAGTTGCTTTAGTTATGCACAGAGCAAGGAGCAAATTCCAGAAATTTGGTTGTTTATCTCTGAGCTAAGAGCAAAGTGGAGGTTTAGTGATAGTATGAGCTCCATGCCTAAGACTGCAGTGTCATAATCAGGGCAGGAGACCAAGACCAAAGGGGACCCAACAGTTCAATCACTTTAAACCTACAAATCCCGTCAGTGGGCCATGACTAAATCCATCAGCATTCTGTGGATATTCAACCACATTAAGCCAAAAGACCCAAACCTCGGTCAGAACTTGTAGAATATGGACAACGAAGGCAGTAACCAGGCCTCTACTCTGTGTCATTTGAAATATGGGGAGACTAGTCCCTTTTATGCCCAGATTATTGGGGAGGCAGGCTGGCATTTCTAAGATATTGCTACTTATAAATTAGAGGCTATTGCACCAGTTTTTGGAGCAAGTGTTTATTATTAATTTGACTGAGTGTCTGAAAAACTTCCCCAGCATGGAGTGCCAGGAAGGGGGGCTGGGAAGAGCCAGCCCTGGGTAAGAGAAGCTTGTAAGAGAGTAGGAGAGACAAGAGTAGCAAGAGAGAGACCTTCATGTCTTCAGGGATTTTTATCTTCTCTCAGGTAGAGGTGGGTCACCTCACGTTGATCTAAACTAATTGGTTAGTATCATTCAACTCCATTGATTGACATGACTTGGGGGTAGTCAAGGTGAGTTTCCTTCCCTTAGGTTGTCAGAAAGGTCAATCTGTATACCTTTTGTTAAGCTGCAGGCTCTTCCCAGGCTAGGGAGGGGGAGTACAGCTTCTGGATTTCTTCTAGAAATTAATTATTAATAATTATTTTCTCACACCTCAGATCACACCACTTTGTAAGCACCAAAAACTTGCAAGCCTCCAGAATGATCTGTGAAAACAACCGAAGGACATAGAAAGACAAAGCCTCAGGGAAAACCCTCCCACCACCACCATTCCCAAAAGTGAACAGAGCTCAATAGAAACAAAATCTAAGGTCAAAAAGGAGGCTGGAAAAATGAGCAAACAAACAAAAAATAACCTGAACATAAAGACCTACTACAGTAATAGGAAAGCTCAAGAAACAAACACAGAAGACATTGACTTGAAACTATCTACCAGCAAAGTCTTAAGCAAAATGTAGATTGGACATATATCTAAGTTCTGCCAGCACACCATCTAGTTTTTCCAGCAGCTTTTTTTTTTATTTTTAATTTTTTGGTGGGGGAGGAGACATCAAATAGTGAGTCCTTAACCTAGCCTTTGTATTTGTTGAACATTAGATTACTTGGTTCAATCACTTCTATATGATATATACTTAATCTGGGTCACCAATTGGTCTTTTTGGAACAAAACAATTTTGGGGACTGCTGTTTTACAATAAAGTTTGAGATCTAGTATAGATGCCCCCCCCTTAACATTTTCCCTTATATCCATGACATTGATGACCTTTTTTCCCTTGATAAAAAATTTACTATACTTTTTCCTAGTCCCATAAAGTAATCATTTGGTTATTTGATTGGTATAGCATTGATTAAGTACATTAACTTAGGTAGCCTTGTTCTCACATTGGCTTGAACTATTATTTCTCTATTTATGTCTGTTTTGATTTCTTTAAAATGTTTTATAGTTACATTCAAGAGGTGTTCAGGGAGGACTGGCACCTCTGTTGAGAAGGCTTGCCCAGCCCCTTTCCAGGCTTCTCATGAACTTTTGGTGTCCCCCCACCACCCCACTCACACCTGTAGCTCCAAGAAGCTTCAGCACATGCTGTGGCCAGAATCTGGTAAAAACCATCTTGGCAGATGGCCTAAGTTAGGTTGAAAGTAACCCTCAGACCTTAAATTTATTGATGAGCTAGAAGGATAACTACCCCAAGCATGTGAAGACTTCTTTGGGCTGAATGAGCAGTGGACATGAAGGAGCCTGAAGCAAGCAAGCATTGTGGAGTGCTTAGGACTTGGTCAGACGTCAAAGATACAAAGGTCACTCACTGCATTCCAGGCCATCACCAGTAGTCCTGACTTTTGTCTTGCCACTGGATTTCAATGACTCTGGCAGTGAGTTAGGCTATTGACTTTGAGCAACTGTCTCAGTTAAATCCAACTCACAGGTAAGTCATCACTCAAAAGTGATGTTATTGGTCTTCTTTGAAAACAAATGATGAACAAAAACAGAACAACAGTAACATTCAAATAATTCTTGTGAACTACTTGGTAGGTAGACTCCCAGGTATTTTAAATATTTTATAAATATTTAAGATGAAATTTCTCTTTTTAGATCTCTTTGCTGTATTTTGGTAATATACAGAAATGCTTATAATTTTGTGGATTTATTTCATATCTTGTAACTTTGCTGAAGTTATTAACTATTTCAATTAATTTAATTTGATTCACTGATGTTTTCTAAGTACACCATATTATCTGCAAAAGGGAAATTTTCATTTATTCTTTGCCTATGCTTATTCCCTCGATTTATTCTTCTTATCACTGCTTAGCTAGTGTTTCTAGAACTTTCTCAAATTGTAAAGGTAACAATCACCATCCTCTCTTTATACATGATCTTATTGGAAAACATTTTAATGCAGGTGTGCCATAATGTTGCTTCTGTTTTATACAGATATTCATAATAGTGAGAAAGTGTCCATGTATTTGCTTTCTTCTGTTTTTAAAAGAAACTGATGTAACTTTTAAAAATATATATGTAGAGAGATAATCACATACTTATTATTATAATTAATAGAGTTTATTATATTAACAATTTCACAAATTCAACCCATCTTTCATATTTAGTATAAATAATCGATTTTGCTACAGCCTTTTCTTTCAACTGTGTGTAAATCTTTCCATTTTAATTATGTTTATTGCAAGCTACCATATTACTAGATTCTACTTCCTAATCTTTTCTCCTATTTTAGGATCTGTTTAGCCTATCTAAATTCACAGATATAATTAATTGTATATTTGTCTCCATTATATTTTTTTTATGCTCACCCGCCTTGATTCCTGCTCTCTTTATAAAGGATTGTGATAGAGAAATGTGCTCAGCACCCATGCTCTAAGCTTAAACCAATTCGCTTCCATTCTTTTTTTTCCCCCTATCTAGAGTTCGATCATAGTTTCTTACCTTATCTTTTTTTCTTTTTAAACTTGTTTTTACAATTCATCTTCCCAGATTAGATGGTTGTTTTCCCCCCTTATGATTATTCCTTACCTGAATTCAGTCTCCCATTTACTTTTAACTCTTCCATCTCCCCATTACCTTTTGTTTCCTTGTTAAGTTATATGTATTTCTTTGCTTAAGTCTATGTCCTTAAGTCAAGTCCTTTGACTTGTTAAGATGAAAGAGAGGTACAAAAATTGCCTCTTCCCCCATTCCTCCTCCTTGTTTGTATAATCTTGCCTTTATACACATCAATTGTATGAGATATGTTTCCCCACTTTCCTCCTGATTTTTCTATAGGTTATTCCTTTTTGGTACTCTTTTCATTCCCCCTTTTCCTCCTTTAAGAAAACATAAAATTCTTTCCAGCCTTCTGCTTAATTCATCTTCCTCTTTGATCCTTGATTATTTAGGATTATTTGCTTTATTTATCCCTATTCAAAGGCAAATATTTTATCTATGTTTATTCTATTATGATTGATCTCTAGTATATTGCATGTTTATCTTGCTTCCAGTTTTTTGTATGTCAAAGTTTCTACTCATTCTGGTAGTTTCCCCAGAAATGCTTGAAAGTCCCCTATTTCATTAAATATCCTTTTTTGCCCAAATAGGATTGCATTCAGTTTTTTTGATTAAGTTATTCTTAGTTGTAAGCCTACATCAAGTTATATTCCAAGCTTTCTCCTGTTTAGTCATAGCTACCATTTTTTTTTTGGTCATCCTGTTCTTGAATTTGTGTCTTCTCCTTGAATTCTTTCTTTCTGGTTACTTGCATTATAATTTTTCTTTGACATGGATACTCGGGATTTTGGCTGTGTCATTCCAGAGATTTTAAACTTGGGGGTGTTTCCAGGAGTAACACCCTTTTCTTTGGTGGTTTTTCCCTATTCTCTCTTTATCCTTCGGTTCTAATAGATTGGAGTAATTTTCTTTCATTATTTATTTAAGTTTTTTGTGCAATTTCTTTTCTTTTTGAAAGAGGCATTATGGTTTCAAATAATCCAGTGATTCTTAAATTATCTCTCCTTAATCTGTTTTATAGGTCAGGTTTTTAAAAGAAAAAAAAATGAGATATATTCCATTTTCTTGTCTTTTTTTCAGTCTTTTCAATCTGTTTTAATATTTCTTGTCTTCTCATGTAGTCATTCACCCATTTTGGGTCCATTTTAAGTTTCAAGGAATTTATTCCTTGGTTTTCTACTTTTATTGAATTATCAGTTCTCCATCCAACTTTTCCTTCAAGCTCTTATTTTCTTTCTAGTTCTTTCCTCTAGCACTCTGATTCACTTAAAAATAACTTTTACATTTATTCTTTTAAATGCTTTAAATTTTTTTTATAGTAGTCTGAAATACTGCTAATTCTTTTTCTGGGTATTAAGCCTTGTTTTTTATCAAGGCTTTCAGTGGTAACTCAGATTGATGACTTGCAAACTTTAAGTGTATTGAAAATGCTGTGATCTAGGGGAGAGAAATCTGATTACTACTATTATGCTCTTAGGTTTATAAGCTTCTGACTGTGGTTTAAATCTGAATTACACAGGTATGGTTTTCATCCTGGTTGGAGCTCCAGGAAATGAAGTTTGTTCCTGTTAATCACTGGGAAATTTTGTAATTTCAGAGAAACAGAATCAAAAGATCCCTCTTGTTCTGAACTTTCTTCCATCTTTACTTAGCTATAGACCTTAAACCAAGATGGTTGGAGATGCCACTAAAGATTCAGAGCCACAGAGCTGCTTATAGCTTCTGTTCCTGATCTTTGCCTGGTACATAGCCTAAGTCTTCCAGGGGCTTTTTCCTTGGATAAAAGCAGCCACATATTTGCCAACCCTTGGGTGTAGGTCCTTTCTTTAGTTTCTACTGGACCATTACCCAACTCTGGGGCACAAGTTACATAACTACCAACTGGCCACTGTTCCTGATGCATACATAGTGTCAGGTCTATATTAGTTTAATCTGGATCAGTCTCTTCTTCAAATACACAGAAAATAAATCAATTTCTTTGCCAAAAGGTTTATACTGAAAGAATAGTGCTCAGCCCTCCCTCATTTAAATCCAATTTACTTGCAAGTCATGAAGTCCTGACATCACTGTCTTCTTCAAGAATGAAGGACCCATGGAACAGTTCCTATGTATGACACTTTTTTCCTTGTTGCAAAAGTAAGCCAATGCCATTACATTTTAGTCATATTTTACTTTAAAAGTATATTCAGGTGGTACAGTATATAAGGTACCAGTTCTGGATTCAGGAGGCGTGAGTCCAAATTCGGCCTCAGACACTTGACACTTACTAGTTGTATGACCCTGGGCAAGTCACTTAGCCCTCATTGCCCCCCCCCCCCAAAAAAAAAAGTGTATTTACT
Source organism: Dromiciops gliroides (assembly GCF_019393635.1). Taxonomy (NCBI): domain Eukaryota; kingdom Metazoa; phylum Chordata; class Mammalia; order Microbiotheria; family Microbiotheriidae; genus Dromiciops; species Dromiciops gliroides. The sequence continues at coordinate 272,528,097 of NC_057866.1, forward strand.
TTTCCCAGAAAGCTTTGAGAACTCATCCTGGCCATGAAAGGAAATTTAAGCTGAAGAGGAAAAGGGAGGGGGAAGTAGGAGGGGGGGAAGGGAATCTGTTCGTTGGAAAGTGACGTTCTTGTTATTTTATTTTTAACTTCAATAACAAGTGCTGTCAAAATGCATTTTAAACAGTATAGCAGCCCAATAGTATATGTATCTGGAAAGATTTGATTACCCTCAAGGACAAATGAGGTACTCATTTCTTAGATCAGTCAAACCTAAGAAAATTCAGGCATGAATTGGTCTATATTTAACCCGGAGTACTCTAAAACATTTATTTAGACTTTTCTTCTCATTTTCTCTAAAAATGAAAGTGGAAGCTACAATCAAGAGAAAACAGATGTGGATAGCTCTGCTTGGATGCAAAGAGGCTCTAAGGATGACTTGGCTTTGCCAACCTTATTATCTTTATTTCTAACCCACATATCAATTCCTGTTTTTCTTCTTCTTTTGCCAAAATATACATATTAGTATGGTATTTCATACAGAAAAGACATAATCATAGTCTATAATTTAAAACTCAGCACATCTAAGCTTGAGGTCAGTTGCATCACAAATACTAGGTTTTCAACCAGCAATTGACCATGGGGTTTTGATATATTATAGCAAGGATAAGAAGCATTGTTCCTGGAGCCTACAGAAGTAACTTTTAAAGTGATCCTTAAGGCTCATCTCCCAGAGTCTCCCCTCCCCAACCTCCAAAATAAACTCAAGTTGAAGTCTAAGTAATATTTCAATACTCAAGTAACTAAGACTTTTTGAAATGTGACTGCTCTCCAAAATGTTCATATGCGAATGGATCTGTGATTTCATCAATTTAGACATTTCTTCCAACTGTGCGGGGAAGAACCTGACTTATTTTGTCCATCCATGCTGACCCATTCTGTCTTACACATAATGTGTGTGGGGGGGAGAGGGGAGGGGAACCTAACATATTAATCATTTGATATTGCACATATATCAATGATACATAAGGGTTAGACAACTGGAGTTTATAGGGATCCCTTGACACTAATGCAGATTGCAATCCCTTTATGTCTTAGTGGGATTCCATTTGTGAGTTATATTTTTTCATGAAAAAAGTGATACTTAGAAAGACAATAGGGGCTCATCTAGATATTCACAATAGTTCTTGCCTTTATTTCTCCTCATCTGTCCAAAATATATAATTTACAGAAGGATCCTCTTATACCTCTTGTTCTTCCCACTCTTTCCTATAATCTTACTCATATGAATGGCTTATCAGCAGGGTACAGTGAAAATGGCTTTAGCATCAGAATGACCTAATTTAAATCCTACTCCTAACATTAACTGTGTGCACCAGGGAAAGTCAATTAACTCCTCTGTGACTCTATATCCTTTTCTGTTAAATGGTCTGGGCTATATTGCTTCTTAGGTCTCTTTCAGCTCCAATTCTATGAGCTTATGAGCCTATGATTCCTAGTTAGTTGGTTAGATGACCCACTTGGTAGGTAGGTATTAAGCAATCAATTATTGATTTAACCTAGGATAGAGTGGAGTGGAGTATGTGTATGTGGGTGGAGGGGAATAAGTGCAGTCAGGGAAGACAGTATCAGATGATATATTGGAATAATGGGAAGAGAGAAGGATACTACAGAGGGCTATCATCTAGGTCAATGTGCTAACGTTCTGTTTCCTGGAATGAACACCCTAAAAGATATAGATGTGTGTCTGTGTATGCATACATATGTGTATGTGAATGCATGTGTGTATTTATACCCCAGAAAAATCAAAGGGAGGCAAGTGGTGTTTTGTGAGTTATGTGTCAGATTGTTCCCTAAATTTGTCCCAAGTCATATTTTGGACATATAGAGCATTCTTAGAAAACTCCCTGTAGAAGCTTTCAGAGGTCTGGCCATAAGACTGCAACCAAGGAATTAGTACTCAGACAGCATGGCTTGGTGGCAAGAGTACTAGACAAGGTCTCAGGCAAACCTGTCTTCTGATCTTACTTCTGATATTAATTATCCCTCTGTCTTGAAGAAAATCATTTAAACCTTTCTGAGCCTTATTTTGCTCATCCATAAAATGAAAGTATTAAAATGTGTACCACTAACCTTATGAAAAAGAATAACTACTAGTGAATGTTGCTGGCAATCCAAGATTTGAATTAAAGCCTTCCTGAATGTTAAGCTCAGGACACTCTCCTGCATGCTATACACACTTGTGTTTATCTTCTAGGGTAATCTAAACTTTCAGGTACTTAACTGTGTTTGGTCATTTTTCAATTGTGTCCCACTCTTTGTCACCCATTTGGCATTTTCTTGGCAGAAATATTAAAGTGGTTTGACATTCCCTTCTCCAGTTCATTTTACAGATGAGGAAACTGAGGCAAACAGGGTGAAGTGGCTTGCCCAGGGTGACACTGCTAGTTAATGTCTGAGGAGATTTGAACTCAGGAAAAAAGAGTCTTCCTGATGCCTGGGCCAGTCTATTCACTGTATCACCTAGCTACTCCTAAAATAAATGTTATAAATGAGAAAATTCTCAAATGGAAATGTATAGGTGAAATGGACATTGCTTCTCTATATTATTTCTTTGCTCAGAAAATATATAGCCTCATAACTAGGAGAGATGTTTCAAAATCTATTCCTCTAATGGTAAAGTTATATTATCTAAACAGATTAAATAGACATAATGACACTCGAATTTCATGAATTTCAATGGAAAGAAGAAAGGGAGAGAGGTGAGGAGGTAAGAGGAGACTAGAAGAAAGGATGGAAGGAGGGGAGGAGGAGAAGAGGGGAGGGGAAGGGGAGGAAAGAGAAGGGAGATGGAGGGAGAGAAATAGAAGAGAAGGGAATGGGAGGGAGAGAAGGAGAAAAGAAGGGAGGAGGAGGGAGAGAAGGAGAAGAGGAGGCATTTTTAAGCACCTACTATATGCCCAGCACTAAGTTAAACCCTACAAATATTACCTTATTTGATCCTCACAACAACCCTGGGAGGTAGGTGCTATTATTAACCCTGTTTTCCACTTAAGGACATTGTGGCCTTGGAGGCCAGATTTGAACTCAGTCTTCTCAACACTAAGCCCAGAGCTCTATTCACTGTATCCCCCCACCCCCACCCCAGCTGCCTACAACAGGGGAAAAGGTGATATTTGTACAAGTCAGAACAATGCAAATTGACTTATTTTTGCTTGTTTTTTTTGTTTGTTTGTTTTTTTGTTTGCTAGACTTCTGATTTCTTCAGCATAAGAAGCTCTAGACTTGGCCTGATGCTAGCTATAATTTATAGGAAAATATCTTCTCTACAGCTTAGAATCTTAGAGAGCTGCCTAGCAATTTCCTGGGGTCAAACAAGCAGTTTTAGTCCAAGGAATGCCTTGAACCAAATCCTGGACTCTAAGACAGTCCAAGAGCCTTCTCCTCAATCCAATACTAGTAAAATCCCAAGACTTCATCCCAACTCACTACAAATGAAAATATCTTTTGTGAAACAAACTTTTATCCAGGCCTCTCCAATTTCTTTCTGTTGATTTGCATAATTTAGCATAAATTTTTGTTTCAAGAAATGTATTCTAATTCTTAAGCTTCCTTTTTTTTCTAGTGTCTCAAATGTTAATATGCATTCTGCTAGTCTACTCTGGAAACTAAACTGTGTGTTAGCACGCATTAACTCATTTCTAAAAATAAGTAATAGTTTTTTGTATTCATTGTGTTTATCAAGACAGAGGCAAGGCCCATTCCTCATCTATGGAATATAATTTTCTGGAATATTGCTAGGAAAGTTTCTAGGAAAGTAGATTTTTGAGTAAAATTTTTAAAAGTTATTTAAGCTTATTTTTTATCCATTGAATAAATGATGAGTGTGTGTGTGTGTGTGTGTGTGTGTGTGTGTGTGTGTGTGTGTGATGGGTGTGTACATGTCCCAGGGTGGTAAAGAAAACAGATTCTTCTTTTCTTTTCTTCTTCTTTTTTTTTTTGCATGGGACAATGAGGGTTAAGTGACTTGCCCAAGGTCACACAGCTATTAAGTGTCAAGTGTCTGAGGCCAGATTTGAACTCAGGTCCTCCTGAATCTAGAGCTGATGCTTTATCCACTGCCTCACCTAGCCGCCCCCTGACTTAACAAATTCTTAATGTTCCAGCTATAATATATTCACTAAAGATTCTTATTGACAAATTCTTTGAATCATGAAATGAAAGCTTTATGTTTCTTTACTAAGAATAAATTTTAAAATAGAAAGCCATGTAACTGAGTTTGGCAGAGACTGATCCTTAAACATGTATTAAATATCTACTGTGTATCTGACATTGTGCTAAGCAGTAGGTATGCAAAGCAAAAAATTGTTATAGCAAATAAGAAGAGATACAGTATGTTCACAGGTAGAATATTTAAAATCAATACTTTTTTTTTTTTTGGTGGGGAGAGTGACTCTAATAATTGGAGAGATAAAGACTGGACTCCTGCAGGAGATAATACTTGAACTGATTTCTGAAGTAAGTTGGGGGTTCATGAAGGTAAAGAGGTGGAGTATTCCATATATTATGCCATGGCATGGAGGCAAGAGATGCAATGCTGTATACATCAAGTTGGCAGCTAGGTGCTCAGAGGATAGAACAATGGGCCTATAGTCAGGAAGATCTGGGTTCAAGTCTGGCCTCAGAAGTTAAATGACTTACTAGCTGTGTGACCTTGGCCAAGACATTTAGCTTCTGTTTCCCCAACTAAAAAATGGGAATAACAACAGAAGCTACTACACTTGGTTGTTGTGAGGGTCAAATGAGAAAATATTGGTTTAGTTTTTAGCTCAATTTCTGCCCCACAGTAAAGGCTGTATATTTATACATATAAATATATATATATATTTATACCATTTGGTAGCTAGTAAAATTTAGTCGGTTTGACCTGAGTTTCATGTGTGAGGAGTTATGTGTGACCAGAATGAAAATAATTGACTGGAATTTTGTTTTCCTTCATTTCATAGAGGACCAATGACATCACAAATTGATGTCTTGACTCGTGTAGGAACTGGATTGAAGTGAGGCAGAATTGCACAAAATCATCAGCTTCACTCTCTCTTACAGGGTCATCAAAGTCTAGTAGTAAGACAAAAGTCAGGATGACTGGTTATGGGCCAGGATATAGTGGATGACTTTGGTATCTTCAATGTGTGACCAAGCTCTAAGTGCTCCACAGCATATTCTTCAGTTGGCTTCATGGCTATTGGAATGAATTGTTCTTATTTGCCCATTCCACTGAAGAAGTTTTCACATGCTTGGTGTAGATATCCCCCTAATTCACCAATGAGTTTGAGGCCCTCAACCTGGCTTAGCTCATTTGCCAAGAGAGTTTTAACAGAGTACGGCTGCTGGGCATGCTACAGCTTCTTGGAGCCAAAGGTGAGAGTTGGTTAAAAGTGCACACCAAAGGTGGAGGAGCAGTTCTGATAAGGGCTCAGCAAGGCCTCTCTCCAGGGGTGCTAGTTCTCCCTGAACATCCCATAAGCTCATAGGAAGATGCTATAAACAAATAGAATGATCAGATCTGTGCTTTAGGAAAAATTATAGTTGCCGGGAAGATGGTCTGGAGAGCGAAGAGACTAAATAACAGCAGATTACTTTGGAGGCTTTCATATTAATACAGTTGAGAGAGGATGAGGGCTTGAACTAAAGTGATTGTGGTGAAAGAAAAGAAATAGACATAGATTCAGGAGATGTTGAAGAAGATTGGATAGAGCAAAATATTTATCATGCCTTATATGTTTCAAAGCTAAATGATCACAAGAATAGATGAGGCATAATCTTAAGAGGGAAGATGAATTCATTCTTTTGGGAATGGGCTAGAAAGGCACATGGATCTTCTAGATAGATGTTTATCTGGAAATATAGGTCTGGAACTTAGGGAAAAATGAGGGCTCATTATGAAGATTTACATAGGAACAATTGGGGAAACCATTAGGATTGGTGATACACTAACAATATAGAGAAGTGTTCCCAAAAGGGTGTGCTGTAGGTATGCCATAGGTCTCACTAAGTATACCATGAATTTTATGGACTTTTACACTTGCAATAGCAGGTGCATTCACATGTCTCCTGACTTTTTAATCCTGTATAGCAAGCCCTGAGTAAAACTATGTTATTGTTGTTTGTCATTTTTTCTTGAAGAGGACTATAACATAGGGATGATGTCATGACTTTCAGTGAATTCAATTTGAGGGAGGGCTGTGCAGTCACCAACCTCACTCTTTCCTCCAGAGCCATTTGGGACCACTAGTAAGATATATAACAGGACAACTGGAGATGACCCCAGATATTTAAGGCAATTGACTTAATTGACTTGTCCAAGGTTACACAACTAGTAAGTTTCTGAGGTCAAATTTGAACTCAGGTCCTCCCAGCTTCAAGGCCAGTGCTCTATGTAGTGTACCACCTAGTTGCCCATAAAGAATCATGACTAGAAGAAGAACAAGCCCAATCCATGGACAATGCATGTACACTAATAGAGGGAGCTTGGATCAATGTAGTAAAAAAAAAAGATAGAACAATGACACAAAAACTCAGGGAGAGAGGGTATCCATGAGAACAGTGCTCAGCAATATAATATGCCAGAGGAATAAAAAAGGACTGAAAAAATGGTATAGCATTTAGGCAAAAAGAGATTATTAGTGACCTCACAGCAAGAAGGTTCTGTGAAGTAAGGTTAGGGAAGGGTTGAAGATACTGAGAACAGACTGGGAACTGAGAAAATGGAGGTAATGAGTATATAAAAGCATTTATAGTAATATTGCTGAGTAAGGGAGGAGAAAGTATGGTATGACAGGTAGAGGGGATGGCAGGGCCAAGTGCAGACTTTAAGAGTGGGTATATCTGAGTATATTTTTAGGCAGGAGGAAAGAAGGTAGGGATTAAGGAGAATATTAGGGAGAGAAAGAGAATGTGTCAATCTGCTGCAGAAATAAGTAAGAATGGGATGAGAGAGTATAAGCATTTGGATGGGCAATGAGAAAGGCCACCTTATATTCTGATAGCATAAGAAAACAAAGAGAAGATTGAGGCAATGCTAAGGTGATATTTGTGGAAATAGGGAGAGGTAACTTTTAAGGAACAGCTTCCTTTTTCTAAGAAGTATGAGGTGAGACACTCTACTGAGAGGGTGTTGGGGGTGTTATAAGTGGCTTAGCAAGACTAGCATAGATTTGAAATAGTTGCTGTAATCAAAAAAGAGATCTGTGTGTGACCCAAGCAACATAGGTGTGGGACTTCCTACAGTAATGTTCATGGGAGCAGGATGGCACCCTTCCCAGATTTTCTCATACCACATTGAGTAGATGTTTCCTTTATTCTTTACCCGTTCTACCTTGTATTATCCCAATCTTCATCCAAGTCTTTTCTACTTATCATAGATTATTTGTTTCCCCCAGGTCAAAGACTTCTCTTAGAAGCTGTTGTTAGGTTTTCAAACTATAAAGGCTGCCCAGCTTATCCTTAGCTAGTCGGGTACTCGCAATAGCCTGTGAAATTAACCAGAAAGCTGCTATATGTCAAGCATTGTTAGAAGTTTGGTACACAAAAAATGAAGAGAGTCTAGTCTGTCTCTATCAACTATGGGGATATATACAGATGAAGAGGGGAAATTTTGCATGATTTTTCCCAAGCCAAATCATTTCCAAAGGAGTAAAAGATTCTTTAAAACAAATAAAGCATATATCGTGACTAGAAAGCTAATAGTTATTAAAAAGATTTTTTTAATTATTGACATCTGACAAGATTCCCTTGGGGACTCACACTCTTCTTTCTATTACAGGGGAAAAACTGAGCAATGACAATCCAAAATCTGACTGTTTCTTGCCTCAGTACCAAACTGAGAATGGAACACCTGCATACCAGATGTGGACAGCGACCCATGTACCCCTGCTTGTCTGTCGACAATATTGGCCACATACCACTGGCTTGCTTTGGTTGAGTAGGGAAACAGAATGATTAGGGAGAACTATAGCTCCCAAACATATTTTCCTTGGTATTTTTAAAATTTGATTTTATTCACATGGCTTTAATTTTCTACTGAAATTTCCTTTTCTATTCTAGACTTTGGTTGGATGCTACAAATCACCTGCTACTTATTTAAAATGAAAGAGAAAAGGCTAATCATTGTGTGAGCTTAATTTTAGGCTGATTTTTCCCAATTCTGCTGTGATCCCTAAATGTGAATATGTTTTCATTGTCATTGGTGACCAGAGGATCAATGGTGAATAATGCTTTTCCCCTCTAAATAAAGAGGTGATGGGCAATAGATGCAGATCGTTAGACATGACAATGTATCCATTTCTTTTCGTTTTGTTTTGTTTCATTTTGGTTTTGGTGAGGCAATTGGGGTTAAGTGACTTGCCCAGGGTCACACAGCTAGTAAGTGTTAAGTGTCTGAGGCTGGATTTGAACTCACGTACTACTGAATCCAGGGCTGGTGCTCTATCCACTGAGCCACCTAGCTCCCCCAATGTGTTAATTTATTTTGCTTAGTATCTTTATTTTGTTACAAGGTTGGGGGTGGGGAGGAACAGAATCATTTGAAAGTAGCAGTACTGTAAAAATATTAATAAAAGAATTTGTTAAAAACAACAAAGCTTCCTTTTCTTCCATTAGCATCAGATATGTGAGAGAATAGAAACCGAGTTTTCTGCTAATGTTACCATGAGACTAATGAAGCAAATAGAACCTGACTATTGTCAAACTGCTCAGAAGAAATTGTCAATGTCCTTCAAACTGAATGAGGGAAAGATTTCTTTCCCACAAACCTTTTCATTGTTCCAGAGAGAAAAGTATAATGTGAACAGACACTAAAAAGAGAAATCAAACAAAGACTTCCCTGGTACGTTTGGTTTGAAATTTGACACAGAATGGAAGGTAGTCTTTAACTACTATCATTGGACAGAATGCCTAGAACAGACAGAGTTGGGTGTGTAGAAACTCTCTAGTAGTTGCTAAGGACTTTCCTGGATTTTCTCAAATTACTTATTTACATCCCTTCTCATACTAATGTCATAGATATCTACTGTTGTTTAGGCTCCCCAATTAGCTTTTAGACTTTGGAGATGAGTTATGAACCACACACAAAGGCTACTGGGTCAACAATCAGGGGGTTCTGTATCTATTTCCACTTGAAAATAAAATGCTTAATGTATTTGAGAGAATGTAGAAAGCTTTGGGCAAGCTGTGCATCCTAAGGCTATATATTGATATTGAGCAAGGAAGTGCCCTGAGTATAGTAGGCATAGTAAGAATTTAAGTAATTTAGAGTAGGAAAACAAAGCTGAAAGAGGATTGAGGTGTATAGTGAAGACAAGATCTTAAAATAGATCTGTGCAAGTGACAGCCAGGCTGACAGAACATTTTGGGGATAAAGACAATTGACAGCAGAATGTATTTTTTTCTGACCTTGTGAGGAGACTCTCGCCTCATGGTGCCAGCTGCTATTGGGACTTAGAATGAGTTTCTCTCTGGGGGACAGAGAGGAAGGGGACGGGGTGTCTGAACAAGTGCACCTATTATTGGTCTGATTTTGCACCTTGTAACCTTAATTATAGCTTCCTTTGAAGATTCTTAGTAAAACAATATAACATACTTGATAGAAGGCAAGATGACAAGTGATCATCCCTCCTCTTCCAGAAAAGCAGTGATTAATTATTCCATGACAACTTGACAGGAATTCTCCAGTGGAGTATTCCAAGGATCTGTGCCATTTAACCTTTTTTCCCTCAATTTGGATAAAGGCATGAGTGGCATACTTGTCAAATGCAGATAACAAACAGCTAGAAGAAACAGTTAGCATGCTAGAAAGTGGAGCCAGATCTTGACAAGCTAGAACACTGGACTGAATCTAATGAGGTGGAATTCAATAGAGAGAAATGTAAAATCTTACATATGAGGAAAATAAAATAAAATCAACTTCACAAATACAAGACTTTTTGCTGTTTCTCACACCTGGAACTCTTTTTAACTCTGTTCATTTGTTGTCTTTTTGTTCCTGGAATACAGCACCCTTCACCTCTCTTTCTTTTCTTTCTTTGTTTTTAGTTTATCTATTTAAATATTGTATTTTTCCATTTATGTGAAAAACAAATTTTCACATTCATTTTTAAAAGACTTGCTCTCCCAATTCTCTCCTTCCTTCAGCCCCTCATTGAGAAGGCAAGCAATTTGATATGTTATGAATGTGTAGTCTTGAAAAAATATATATCCCATATTAGTTTGAGAAACAAAACACAAGTCAAATCAAAACCATAAGAAAAAGGAAAAAAACAAAAAAATATATACTTTGACCTGAAGTCAGACTCCATTAATTCTTTCTCTGGAGTTGGATAACATTTTCATCATTAGTCCTTTGGATTTGTCTTGGATCACTGTAAGAATAGCTAAGTGATTCAGAGTTCATCATTGTACAAAATTGCTGTTGCTATGTACAATGTTCTTCTGGTTCTGATCACTTCAAATTGCATCAGTTCATGAAATTCACTGCATTTTTCTAGGCTTCCTTTTCCTCATTTGTAAAACATGAGGTTGGATTAAATTGATTTCTAAGATCCTTTCCAGCTTTAAATCTAAGATCCTATTTCTTTGTTGCTGTTAAAAATTTCCTCTAGGTTGTTGTTGTTGGGTTTTGTTTTGTTTTTTTTTTTTTGTACTTCTAATTTTGCTTGCACTGATTTTGGTTTTGCAAAATCTTTTTACTTTCATGTAATCAAAATTATCTATTACACTTTCTGTGATTCTCTCTATCTCTTTTGCTTTTTCTTTTTAAATAAGAAGTGAATTTATTAGGAGAGAGGAAAGTATGACCTGGGAACAGATCACCTTGGTGACTGTCCTGCTGGAGTAAGAGAAGACTGGTCTTTTGTATCTTTACAAAACAAGGGGGAGGGAAGGTCATTACAAAGCACTGAGAGGGAAATGCAAAACAGGTAGAGTATTTTGGAATAATGGGGCATCAGTAAGATATGTAGCACCCATCCATATCTTGTATATCATCTTGAGGAACTTGATATTGCTTATAAGCACACTGGGGACATGTCCTGCCATACCTCACACCTGAGGTGGGAGAGAGAGCTGTTTTTCCCTTGGCCTTGGGTGTTGGGATCTTTAGGTTTCTTGGGGTCCCACTGCATTCCCATAACATTCCCCACTCTTCTTATTTCTGGGGAGAAGGGGCAAAGGTCCATCTTCTGTAGCTTCTTCAAAGCTGAAAAATGGGGTGTAGAGATGTCCCTATCTTTAAGGAGAGAGAAGGAGTGAAATGTTTGGTGGGCACAATCCAAGGGTCATGGGGCTATTGCTGTGGCTTCAGTGAAATCTTTAATCCTAGAAGCAATCATTGCAGGGTATCTGTCAGCAGAAGAGAAATTCTGACATCCTCCATTGGTTCAGAGGGATACATGGCCTTCTTTTTCCCACTGTTTATTTTCATTGTACTCATTTATTCTACAGACTACTTGCTCTGATTATAGAAATCTGCTTAGATGAGCCCAAGATCATCCTCTTGGCTTTATCCCAGATACCTCCACCTGCAGTAACTTGTGACATTCTCTTGAGTGGTGGATTACTGGCTTAATATTCCAGACAACTATACCTGAAATTCAAAAAACTCAGAACTCAAAAATCAATATCAATTTAAAATTCCAAAATATTTTATCTTAAATAGCAAATCTCTACTCTCATGGAGACATACACATGTAAGAGATTTCACATAGCATATTTTATTTGGGTTTTCTTTTCCTTCTTCTGTAGTTTAAACTAATCCTGGTGGAAAGATCAGTCATTAGAAATTACTTCTATATAATGATGTGGGTAAAATAGGGTAGGGGCTTTGGGATACAGGTTAGGGGTTTGGGGTCTTTAGGAATTCCTCTTTAAAGAATTACATCCTCTTGCACACAAATCCAATAGAATAAGGTAGTAGTTTATTTAGGCGCTGGGGAAGGGAAACCAAGAGAGAAATCCTTGGATTTCTCATGGGGAGAAAGGCATTGCACAGAGCATGGCTCCAAGATACCAATCTCCTTGAGCAGGAGACAGGCAGATAATTTTATAGAGGACTGATAGGGGTCTGATGAGGTGATCATCTGACTATGGAAAGTTCCCTTATTGAGGGAGGACCATCCCCCAGTGGTGGTGGCTGAGGGAGTTGGGTGAGGGGTGGCTGTGAATCTCTCAAGCCATCTCTCTGCTCCTCAGGCCACAAAGGCAGCAGCCACACCTAATCTTATCTCCCCAGGGGTGAGGGAAACTGGAATGAAGGTTAGTGGTCCCGGAGCTAGCTCCAATGTGATCCCATTCCACTTATCTTTCTAGGCATGTCTGTCCTTTGGTTTAGTTTTTCAAGGAGAAGGTTCTTTGATGTACCCCAGAGAATTTCTGGGGAGCTCTGGGCCCATAACAATAATAAACAACCTTATAAATTCTCAGTAAGACTATTCCTTATCCAGGAATTTCACAACCCATGACAAACTCTTTTCTGGCAAGTTTACACATTAAGTGGAGTCTAGAAGGTCTTTTTCTGTGTCTTTTCCCATACAATAATGTACCAACTTAAAAACAATACTTTACCCTTAGTTCCAAAATTGTTCCAGTTCTTTTCTCTTTGTCTTAGAAGAAACAAAACAATTAATAATCTTAACAAAAACAGGTATGATCCTCATAATTTACAGTTATTCCTAATTTTAACACACACACACACACACACACACACAGAGGAACACAACTTAAAAGTGACTTTAAAATTGACCAGTACTTTAGTTTTCAAGACTGTAAATAAGCAAGTAGATTTTCCAATCAAACTCAATTACTCTTTGTTTCTTCCCGGATAATTGCAGGTAAGCACTTAAAGTGAAAGCACACTCCTTTTCCCCCTCCTCAAGTTTCCAAACTGTTTTCACTGTCAGTGTAAACAAGGCATAACTTTCTACTTGCTTTTACAAATCATATAAAATTTTCTGTACTTATTCTCTGACCCCTCCCCCTCCCGCCAATATTGCTGCAGTCAGCATCAGGGAGGGAAAGAGGAAGAGAAGGAGAGAGGAAAAAGACCCTGCTTCTACCATTTTATAAAAAAAAAAAATTACTCTATGTGTTATGGACCCAGAGCACTCCAGAAGTTCTCTGGGGTATATTAAAGAACCTTCTCCTTGAGAAACTAATCCAAAGGACAGACACACCTAAAGAAAGAGATAAGTGGAACCGGATCCCATCTGAGCTAACTCCAGGACCCCCCCACTTCATTCTAGTTTCCCTCACCCCTGGGGAGATAGAATTAGGTGTGGCTGCTGCCTTTGTGGTCTGAGGAGGAGATGGCTTGAGATCTGCAGCCACCCCTCACCCAACTCCTCCATCCACCACCAGTTGGGGATGGTCCTCCCTCCATAAGGGAATTTTCCACAGTCAGATGGTCACCTCCATCAGTCCTCTATAAAAGTACCTGCCTTTCAAAGGAGGAAACCCAAGTAATCAATAAACATGTTAAAAAAAGTTTCAAATCACCAATACTTAGAGAAATTCAGATTAAAATTACTCCGGGGTTCCAATTTACACTCATCACATGGGAAAGGGGACAGAAAATGAGATTATAATTGTTGGAGAGGTCCAGGAAATTATATCAGATAACACACTATTGGAACAGTATATTATTAGTTCAGTCATTCTAGAAAGAAAGTTTAAGTTATGCCCCACATATTACTAAACTGTGTATGCACATATAACACTACAAGATTAATACCCAAAAAAGATGAAAGAAAAAATGCAACCACATAAAAAATATCATTTGAATTGTGACAGTAAAGAAATGGAAATGAAGGATGTGTCCTTGTGTCAGGAATGATTATACATAGTATAACATATCTGAAGGTAATATAATATTATTTTTATATAAGAAGTGGTGAAATGGATGGTTTCAGAGAAATCTAGAAAAACCTGTTTAAAATGATTCAGAATAAATTGAGAAGAACTAAGTGGTACAGTGAATCGAGTGCATCTTAAAAGACACCTCAGAAAAGGAAAAAATCATTTCACAGAAATACAAAATGCATAAAATATCTTGGGATTGACTTACCAAAGCATGCCCGCATGCATACACACGAACACAAGCACGCACAAAAGACTTGCACAGATTCAATTACAAAGTGTTCTTTAAAGAAGGAGCAGTTTGAAGGAAAATTCAGTGCTCATGAATAGGTTATGGCAATATAATAAAAATGGCAATATGACCAAAGTCAATTTACATTTTTAATGCTATATCAATCAAGTTACCAATTGAATACTTTATAGAACCTGATCAATTTACAAAATTCAACTGGAAACAAACCAAAACATCTAATAATATCAAGGGAACTGATGAAAAGAAAGAGATGAAGTGAGGATAGCACTTCCTAACCTCAAACTATATTATAAAGCAGCAGTAATCAAAACCATCTGGCATTGGTTAAAAATTCCTGATAGATCAGGGCAGCTAGGTAGCACAGTGGATAGAGCACTGGCCCTGGATTCAGGAAGACCTGAGTTCAAATCCGACTTTAGACACTTAACAATTACTAATTGTGTGACCCTGGGCAAGTCACTAAACTCCAATTGCCTCACCACCCCCCCCCAAAAAAAAAAATTCCTGATAGACCAATGGATCAGACTAGAAAAGGGAGACTAAGAAACAATGAACTCAAAAACCCAATACTTGCTAAAATGGAAAACATGAATTACCTAGGGAATAACTCCTGTCTTAACTAAAACTGCTGAGAAACCTTGAAATGAATCTGGCAGAAATTATGCTTAGATTAACACCTTACACCATATTCCATGATAATGAATACATGATCTTAAAATTAAAGATCATAACACAAAGGGGGAAAAATGGAAAAGAAGAGCATATGCCTCTCATACTTATGGGTAGGATATGTATTCTTAAACAAACAAGAGAAAGAGACAATTACAAAAATAAAAATAAAATAGATAACTTAGAGTATATGAAACTTAAAAGCTTTTACATAGACAAAATTGTTATTCCTAGAACAAAAAAGGAAGAGGTCAACTAGGGAGAGGAAACTATGAAATTTCTCTGATAAGAGTTTGGTATTCCAGATAACTAGCTAGCTAGATACACATACACACACACACACACACGCAGAATATCTATCTATATCTATATCTACATCTACATCTATATCTGTATCTATATCTATATCTCTATATCATCTCTATCTTCATCTACATTTACACCTCTCTGTATCATCTATACACACATACACACAGAATATATATTCTGTGTGTGTATAAATATACACACATATATATAGGGGAAGGTATATGTGTGTATATTTATATACAGATGGGAACATATGTATATGTATATTGATTGTGGATATACATATATGTATTTACAAACACAGAGTAAAAATATGTATGTCTAGAGGGAAGTATAGACATGTGTTCATGCAGATATGCATACATATATTTATATGCATGCAGATATGTACATATATACATATATGAACACATACATATAATATTAATTCCCTAATAAATAAGTAGTCAAAGATATGAGCAAATAGTTCCCAAGAGAACTGGAAAGTTTACCAGAGTACACGAAAAAAATGAAAATCAAAACATCTCTGAGCTTTCACCTAACACCCTGTAAATTGGCAAATATGAGAAAAAAGTGGCACTACTCAACGTTAAAGAGATTGTAGAATGATGGGAATGCTGTAATAGTTGGTGGAGCTGTGAAAGGGTGCAACCATTTTGGAAAGCAATTTGGAATCATTCAAATAAAGTGATTAAAATGTCCATACACTTTGAATCAGAAACTTTCTGCTTCTGGACTTATTTCCAAAGGACAACAGGTTCTTTATCCCCCTTCTACCTCTTCTAAAGCCTGTTTTGTTTTTGACCACTGCCTCCATTAATCTATCCTCCTTTTTATCACCCCCCCCCTCCATGTTTCTTATGGCCTTCCCCTCCTAGTTCCCTAAGCCTCAGTTTCCTCTTCTATAAATGAGATAGTTTAACTTGTGTTCTTTAATGTCCTCCAATCTATGACTTACTGTTCAAAGATCTGTAATCCTTGATTCCCTGAGGAATTGGAATGGGAGTTAAGATGATTTGGGGCAATGTATCCCCACCTGCAACTGATAGCTATACTCCCATAGTTGTTCAGGAGTAAACTCATGGAAATCTTTGTTTCCTCTCCCCTAAAAACGCTATGTTGGTCCTAATGAAGGTGGGATGGAATAGAGCTTGAGAACAGAGATGGAACAATTACATGGAGGAAAAAAAGTCCATTTCCCCCTCAAAGTGATGTAAATTCCAGCACAAATAATCACTAGAATAGCAAAAAGATTTATAACTTTTTTTTTACTTTCCCCTATTTCTCCCTCAGGTTTGTGCTTGATTTTCCTCTGCCCAGAAAGAACAGTCATCGGTCTTCAGAGCCCCTGGGACCTGAAGTGCGTGTTTGCTGGGTTTTCTTCTACTGAATAAGACCATGTTTCATAGGAATGTCTGTTTTATAACAGTCATGCTTGTCACTATCAACAAGACAGATTTGCTTTTTGTCACCGACAAGTCTTTTCATACTCAGACAGTGGCAAAGATGAATGGCAAGAACGCTTCATCATTTTCTGAAGCTGGGAATGTAAAGAATAGGAGACTCATGATGAAAGAAAGGAGCTGGGGAAATACGAGACAGCAGCAGTTGGGCCAATATTGTTTTCTCTAACCACTACCCTGATGTGTCAGCCATAGCTCTCTTTTGGCATCCAAGTCATACTTCTTTGAAGTGACATTGAGTGATTCCCAGTTCTCTTCACTCACTTCAATAAGGTGTCAGTGAATGAGCATTGCAGTGGAAATTCTGGTGGCTCTGAAGTCAGAGGACCTGGCTTCAAATTTTGGCTTTGCCAGCAATCTAGGTCCAATTACTTCAACTTCCTGTTCCTCAGGTTTCTCATCTATAAAATGACAAGGTTGGACAAGATGGCCTATGATGTCCTTTCCAGTTGTAATGTGGACCTCTTATATGTTTGCATCTTGTGCAGTTTCTATGGGACCTTATGACTTGTGTCACAAATGATGGAAACAAAATGATGAATGATGGAAACAAAAACAAAAACTAACCCTCCAACTTTATTGAGGTTTCTTCTTTTATTCTGTGGACATCTGAATACACACCCACACCCTCCCCCCCCACACGTATGTATGTATGTATGTATGTATGTATGTATGTATGTATGTATTTTCCCCTCAAATCAGTTATTTGCATAACAAAGACCCAAGTATTTAAAAGAAATTCTCCCATGATTTTATCAAAATTTATGGTAGGAAATAAATTGGAATTGTCCTTTAATGGATATAAACCTATCCCAGATAAGGGAACTCCCTCTAGCAATATAGGTTAACACCCTCTCTTTCACTTAATTTTCTCTGAGTTGCCTAGGACACAGAGATCTACCAGAGTTGACACAGTGTGTGTCAGAGTTGCTCCATTGCCCTTGCTCCAAAGCCATTCTCTATTCATTATGTTCCACTCCTTCCCCATATTGCAATAATTTGTCTTGGTTTGTATTTAGTATCTAAAGGCTGTGTGGCCTAATGGATAAAGGTCTTGGCTCAGAGCTATGAATATTGGAGCATAGAATCAAAGGATCATATAATTAGTCTTAAACGGACCTAATAGGTTATCTAATACACCATTCTCTATTCGCACATGATAGGGGTAATTAGGAGTGCTTTCTGCAGTGGTTTGCTAACTGTGACATCTTCTGAAGAGCTAGAAATACACTGCTTCCTCCTTAGGATGGCACAGGGGACACCTGATTGATACCCCTTGACTAGTGATTGAGAGTGTGAAAGGTAGACTCTTGTCTGGAAGAAATGATTCTTGTGCCATTGATAAGAACTGTAGAAATTGCTCTGCCATTCTCACTTGGACCCCTTCCATTTTGTGCATTATTTTGCTTTTCTTCCTCTTCCCTAGCTGAAGGGGCCCCAAAAAGGGTCTTTGGGACCACAGGTTCAATACCAGGGAAAATGGAGGCTGACCACAAAAAGAGCCAATTTCTTTCTCTGATTCACCCACACAAATATACCTCAGAATAAAAATTCAGAAAATCGGGGTCAGCTAGGTGGCACAGTGGATAATGCACTGGCCCTGGAGTCAGGAGGACATGAGTTCAAATCCGACCTCAGACACTTAACACTTACTAGCTGTGTCACCCTAGGCAAGTCACTTAACCCCAATTGCCTCACTAAAAAAAAAAAATTCTGAAAATCTCTAAAATAAAGTTTAGGTCTGATTCATGACTTAGGATTATTCTATACCACAAGACACAAGTCACAAGGTCCCATAGAAACTGCACAAGATGCAAACATATAAGAGGTCCACATTAGCAAACACAGAAAAAAAATATATACAAAACACCTCAACTAGCCCATTACTCTCATCATCATCTCCTGCCTCCCAGGATCATAAAGACCTTTTGCAGTGACAGTAGATAGGAAGTCATTTTACAATCACCCAAATCCCAATTTGAGTTCTGAAACTAGTTGCTAAGACTGGCCAACTCAGGCTTTTTCTGTCCTAGCACCATTAAGTGAGAATTAAGTCCTTGATGTGGAGGGAGGTCTCAGATTGTATTTCTCACCAGGGCCTGGCACCTGTGACCCTTTGATACCTTTGCCTGCTGTTGCATCTTTTACTGTTGTGTCTATTCTTCTCAATTCTAGGTGAAGGAGATTTCAGAAAACTATGACCTTGTGAATTTCAGAAGGTTAGGGGGCCAAGACAACAGGTGGTCCATGAGCAGGGCCCATACTGTGTTTTTCAGCCATCCAGTCTTACATAAAGGCTATGAGCATTTAAGAGCAATGAATGAGGACTGGCCCACCAGTAGCTGAGAATCAAACTCATTCAGAGGGTATGCTGACTTTATTTGTGAAATTGTGGGGATTAATAATATGTAGAAACTAAGTTAGGTCTAAGCTCACTGTCCTTAGGGACTGAGATGATATACTAAAGTATAAGCCCCAGAAGTTCAGAGGAAATAATTGTATTTCTGCTCTTGTTATATCTTCTAAGGAAAACCCCTTTTGTAAAAAGTTAAAAAAAAGAATATTCAAATTACTTCTTCTGAGTACTCAATCTAACTTTGAAATGAGGCCATCGATACAAGCATAGTTAACCTCTCAGGTTTACTCTGCGAACAGCTTTGTAAAGTCTGATACTATGTAGTAACATGAGTTGTTATTATAATTTCAGATTTGGTCATCAATTGAAACCTTAAATTATTCTCTGTGGTCAATTGTTTTGTTTTTGTGTTTTTAATAACATTACTAGTAGCAAATATGGGAGGCATGGCTAATGAGAACAGATCTAGGGAATTCAGGAGACAAGGTGCTAGGTATGAATCAACAAAGTGATATGATTGCCAAGTAAGCCAATAGAGGCATCCACCCCAGGAATAACAAAGTGGTAGTTCCCCTGTGCTTTGTCCTGATTAGAGGACAACTGGAACCCTATGTTGGATTCTAGATATTATAGTATGAAATGTCATGGATAAATTGGGGAATGACTAGAAAAGGGTCACCAAGATGGCAGAGGGCCTCAAGTTCATTGTGTTTTGGGCCCCTTTAAAGGAACTGGGAAAAATTAGGCTGAAAAAGAGATAATGTAGAGGGCCCAAGATAGCTACCTTTCAGTATCTAAAAGGTTGTAATTTGTAAGCAGGGCTAGGCTTATTCTGTTAGTCTCCAGGGAGCAAATTTAGAAGCAATGAGTGGAAGGTGCAGAAAGATAAATTGAGACCTTATTTTAGAGAAAACTTTATATTAGAACTACCCCCGAAGTGGCCTAATTTTAGGAGGTACTAGGTTCCCCATCACTTAGTATCTTTCAGTAAAGGCTGGAAGACCATTTGCCATAGGTGATGTACAGCAGTGATGCCAAATAGAAATGAATCCCTGTGGGCCACATATTGACCTAGAAAACCACAAGTTAACATTATCTATGTTTTATTGCCTCTTTATTTATTTGGTTAAACATTTCCCACTTGCATTTTAATCTGATTCAGGAGTTTTGTGGGCCTCATGGAAATACATTGGTTGAGGTACTTCCTGGTCCACACTAGGTTCCTTCACACTCTAAGATTCTATGAGTGTACTTGGAGGTGCTTAGTACATGTTTATAAAATTGAGATGAATTCATTGAAATTCTCTGATTCTAATCCTTCATATATTACTTAACATTTTTGAAACTCTGTTTTTTCATCTGGAAAGCATGAAAAATGACCTACATCAGAGGGTTAAAAACAACAGAGACAAAAAAAAATCAAACATTCTCCTTCCATTAGCTCATGAAATATTCTACCCTGGTGCTCACTGCAGGAAAAAAATACAAAGAGTTAAGTTTGAAAAATAGTTTCACTTAAAAAATCCACAAAGCACACTCAGACATATATTATTAGACATACCTCTTCTTCTCTTCAATTTTTCATGTATTGGTCTGTGTCTAGGAGTATTGGGAGGGGTAGGATATTGGAGACAGGGGGGATTGAGAAAAATGAGTTGAATTCAGTTTTTGTTCTAAAAGTGAGGGAAAAGAGATGTTTCCTGCTACAAAAGTAGTTTATGGGTTTTTGATCACTTAACTCAGAAAAAGGATGACGTTATAAAGTTTAAAGTTGGCACTGCTCCCACCACAAATGGAGCAAGGAAAATTGCAAGCTGGATTAAAAAGCTTAAGTCATTGAGGGATTTTTTTTCCTGTAGTTATAAGAGTTTTCTAAGTATTTAATACAGTCACTGTTTTGTTTTGAAGAATAGGAAAAAAAAAAGTAACATGCACTTGATGATGGTGAGGTTTCAGAGAGTCAGCCACACTTTTTCCTTTTGATGGGTGTTGTGTATGAAGTCAAGAATTCAGTACGTGCTCAGTGTTTGTGACTCAGAAATACTTATCTCTTTAGGTAGTTACCATGTATGAAGTCATGCACACCGGATGTATGCAGCATTTGGAATCAGGACAAATATATAACTCTGGACAGGTAAATGCAGATATGGCTAGGAAATTACTCTTGACAAAATTGTCTTTGCTTTTACAAAAAAAGCAAAAAAAACCCCTTCCAAACCACACAGTTATTAAGCACCTACAGATTATAAACGTGGCACCAGCCTCAAAGGAAGTTGGGGTTAAAATCACATCACACCAAATTCTATTACACTATAATATTTACAAATTATTATATCTGGAGGTGGGAGTATACAGATGAGATAGAGAGACAGAGAAAGGGATAGAGTTAGAGATAGAAATATCATTTCACTTGATCTTAACATCAATCTATAAGGTAGATGCTATTATTATTTCCACTTTACAGGTAAAGAACCCTGAGTCTGAGGGTGATTAAATGTTTTGCCTGAGGATACATAGCTAGTAAATGGAGTTCTGAAGCCAGCTCACTCTGAAACTAAGTCCAGCACTCTATTTCCAAAAACATCCAGCATGTCATTCTGTCTCCTTGTGATCATGTAACAACCGACTACAGTCCAGTAGGAAGATAAGACACCACCATGATGATATTCTATATTACACAGTATGTATCTTAGAGAATTGCAAAACAAAGTGTTTGTTGTACTCTGAGGAAGAAGGTTGTTACTCATTGGAGTCAGGGGGAGGGATTGAGAGAGAAATGACATTGTCAGGGAAATTTTTCTGGAATTCCAAGGTGGTTGTTGTTTGTCCTTCATTCTCAAAGAGGACTAAGACATCAGGGTGATGTCATGACTTGCACTGAAATGGACTTAAGTGAGAGAGGGCTGTGCAAGGTTAACAATCTTACTGTCTCCTCCAGAGCCATCAGGGCTAGATCAGGATGACTGGAGATGGCCCCATATGTCTAAGGTAATTGGGTTAAGTGACTTGCTCAGGGTCACACAGCTGGTAATTAAGTGTCTGAGTTGAGATTTGAACTTAGGTACTCTTGACTCCAGGGCCAGTATTCTATCCACTGTGCCCCCTAGCTGCTCCTGGAATTCCAAGGTAGACATGTAGCAGCATAGGAAAGGATGAATAGGAAATTTGGCAGGTAAAGTGTAAGAGACAAACCATTCTAATTAAAGGAATCAAGGCAGCTAAAGGAATGGAGGCAAGAAAGTGCTTTATTAAATCATTTGTTAGTTCAAGGGACAGATAGCAATAGAGTTTAGGCCGAGTATAAAACATAAAATATTGCTCATATACACCTCCTCTGCATTCAGGGCCACCACATGAGGTCAAAGCCTCTTAATCTCTGTCCTCAACTATTGCAATACCCTCATGATTGGTTTCCCTGCCTCAAGTGTGTTCTCTATCTAATCCATTATCCCCGTTGTTGCTAAAGCATGGGTCTTCCCATGTCCCCCTCCGACACATGTGTGAGCGCAGAACACACACACACACACAGAACCCTTTGGTAGCTTCCTATTATCTCTAGGCTCAAATATAAGCTTTTCATTTTGGGGGTCATTTAGTGAATTTCATTACCTGACACTATCCAAGATTAACAACCTTTTATTATACACTAATACCATAATGCACACAATTGTTCAGCCACACTGGAATTCTTACTTTTCATCATACACAATACTCAATCTCCCATCATAATACTTTTCAACTGGCTGTCTCCTATGTCTGGAATGTTCTTCCTCCTTAGCTCTTTCTCTCAAAAACCCTAGTTTGTGTCCAGGATCAGCTGAAGTTCCTCCTTCTACATCAAACCATTCTTGATAACCCCATTTCTCATCTTTATCACTATGTTCTATCTATCTACAAAGTGGGTGTGTTGTCTCTCCTTCTTCATTGAACAATTCTTTAGAGTGGGGAGTTTCCCTTTTGTCTGTGTGTGCCCAGATCTTGGACTAGTAAGAAGAGTGTCTCAAACATAGTAAACACTTAAATGGATTTTGCTTACCTATTTTCAGGGCATGGGAAATGTTGGACTGATGCTTGGGAGGGGAAAAGATGAAACTCCAGGTTGTGGAATCATCTTTGTTTACAGAATTGCTGTGAAAAAATAAATTGCTTTAAATATAAATCATGAGTGACAACTCAAAAGAGAAAACAGGACCAAAGACATGGATTTAAAAGAATCTCAGAATTTCAGGGCCAAAGGGGAGACTGCTTCCAAAGATGCAGATCTGACCCCAAATACCCTCCATGCATTGCTGACAAGTAGTTATTCAATCTCTGCCACAAAAATTCCCACGAGGTGGGAGATACTTTTTATCCCAACGAACATATTCTTTTTTTGGACACCTCTACATGTTAGGAAGTATTTGTGGGCTTTTATTCTGACATTACATTTGGAAGTCATCTGTGAAGATGTGATATTTGAAGCCATTAGGGTAAAGGGAATTCCCAAGGAGGATGGAGTGGAGAGTATATATAGAGAAGAACAGAGCTAAGAGTAAATACCAACAGAATATTCAGGATTATGGCTTTTGTAGAAAATTTCCAGACAGCTCAAGACACAAAGAAGCACTGGTTATAAGAGAAGTTGGGATCAAGCATAACTATCAAAGAATTAGCTTTAGTGAGTCTAAGTATTAGGGATACCACTTCTGATGAGAGGAAAGAGAGATTGTGGATGGCACAAGAAAGATTTGAACAATGGAGAAGGGAAAATTAGGAAATTCATCAGCTACCTCCAATCATCTTACTGAAGTAAGAGGCCATGTCCTCTAACTTAAACATGAGATGAGGGTAGAAACATGGACAAGAGGAGGGAAGAAAAGGTTTAGAATGGATTCTGTGGTGAGTGAAGTACATAATTAATTGAAGAGTGGAAGGACTGAGGAGTAAAATAACTTTCATTCTTTTTTTTTCATTACAGCTTGTCAAGAGCAACTTATAAGATCATAAATTTTTGAAAAGACTCCAACCTGCATTGATAGAGGGATTCTTTATCCAGGAGTTCTCAATACCAATGAGACCACAGGTCCAGTCCCCATTGCTACCCCATTCAGAGACAATGAAAGCAGAGCATAAAGAGCCCTGGATCTGGAGTCTTCAGATCGTTACTATGGCTTTCAAAGATACTGTAAAGGTGATCCAGCCCAGAGCTCCCATTTTACAAAAGAAGAGACTGAAACATATTGAGGTGAAGTGATTTTCCCAAAGTCACATGGGTAGTACCAGCAAAGCCAGGATTTGAACTCAGGTCTTCTGATTCCAAATCTGGTAGAACTACCAGTGTTTCCTATGGAAGACTTCATTTGGAGATGCCTCTTCTACTACTTATTACCTTGATTAAGCCCCTTTTTCTATCTGGGTCTGTTTCCTCTGTTGAAAAAGGAAGGGTAGATCAGACAATCTTCAAACTCTTTTAGAGCTTTAAATATATAAAGCTACGAATGATAGTTTCCATTTCCTATGGTCTACTCCACTGCCCTATATCACCAATTTTTACTAGAAGATCCCAGAGTACTTTAGTGTGTAATATATCTAATCTAAAGGGTTTTAAATGAAAACCTTGAAAATGCTAATACTAACACTACTACTAATAACAATAACAATAATACGTACCCTTTATATATCGTTTTAACATTTGCAAAATGCTGTCCAAATATGATCTTATTTGATCCTCGTGACAACTGTAGCTGATAGTTATTTTATGATACCTGTTTTACAGATGATGAAACAATAACAGATAGAGGTTAAGTGACTTGCATAGGGTCTTATAGCTAGAAAATATTTGAGGTTTGATTTGAACTTAGGAAAGGAAGAGGCATTTATATAGTGCTTTACTCTATCTCAGACACTAAGAGCTTTGCAAATATGGTTTCATTTAATCCTTTTAGCAATCCTTAAGACTAGGTGTTATTATTATCCCCATTTCACAGTTGAGGGAACTCAGGACTTCCTGACTCAAAGATCAGTGCTCTATCAACTCTATCCACCTAGCTTTGGTGAGGAAGGGTGAGGGATGAATGGAGAAGGAAAAAAAATGATTATGATCATCTACCAAGGTAGATATCCCAAAGAATTACTACAATAAAAGAAGAATGGTTGTAGATACATCAAGAATTTCTCAGTAGGCATAATTCGAGAAATGAGCCATTAATAAAAATCATGGCCACAATCATTTGTACACATGGGCCTAATGTTTAGGCAAACAACAAGACCACTATTAGCCCTAAAACCAGCAATTCCATTTATATCATAGATACCACTGAGATTGAAATGTGGCTCTTATTCAAAAGAAAAACAAGTAAACAAGGGATGTGGGGTAGCATTGAACATTAAAATGGTACAGATATATAACAAAAGCCTGGAATTAGAGAAGAGTAACATAGCAGAAATTATTTGGATTCAGATCAGAGGAGGGAGTAGCATAAATGAATGGAATATATTTTACTATTGGATTAAAGAAACGATCACTGGGCCTAGTGGCACACACTTGTGATTCCAGGTGCTAAAGAGAATGAGATCTCTTGAACACAGGAGTTCTGAATTACAGCAGGTTATGCCAATCATGTATTTAGAAACTTCAGCATTAATATGATACGTGCCCAGGAGGGGAAGGGCCACCAGGTTGCATAAGGAGGAGTGAGTAGGCCCAGGTTAGATTTGGAGGAGGTCAGAGACCCTACACTGATTAATAGTGGAATCAACCTGGTGAGTAAACCTTGTACTTTCAGCCCCCACAAGATAGAGAGAATCTGTCTTTTAAAAATAGATTTAAAAAGAGATAAGAGTTCTGGAAAGCAGACTATAAGTCTGTCACGGAAGAATAATATAGGGATGATGAAAGGGGTAAAGGTGGGATAGAGGTCAGTTATCCAGACATCTTCAGGAGTTTCTCTCTCTCTCCCTCTCTCTTTCTCTCTTTGAAACAGAGGTTCTAATAATCTCTGAATTTGCTTTAATAATTTCATCTTGCAGAAATTGAAGGTTTCTTCTGCTTTTATACTCAGTTTGATAGCCTTACTACTCTCACATTCTTCCTTAGGTGGTAGAACCTAGACATTTTTCAGAAAAACGTGATTATTAATGGTCCTATAGAATTTATCGTGGTCCTAGAAGTACTGGATATTCTCCCCAGTAGGAAGTGGCCTCCATACTTGGAAGCTCTCAAAGCATGGTTTAATGATAAGAGTAGGAAAACTGAAGATTTCCCTGGATAAAATCCAGTCCTGTAGAATTTAGGATTTGTTGCTTGGAGATATGAAACATCAAGACAGGAATTCAGGCTAAGTCAAAGGAAAACACTGGCCTATTGTCTACAGTTTAGCTTTTTGTTCTGGGTCAAATGATTTGCATCTCTGTCACAGGGAACCTTTCGAGTGGGGTAGATAATTTAAGCCCTAAATTAGATAGTTATCTATAACAAAATACTTTAAACCCTGGTGAAATATTAGGGTTGAAATGGAAAAACCAGCTCAAAGATTGGGAGTTCTCTGTTTGGCTTTTGTTATTCAGTTTTGTAGAGTAAAGCTCATAACCTAGCGCTTATTCTCATCAAACATAGGTATTAGCTAATATGCCCTAGAAAAGTGAATTTGAGATGATTGGGTTGTCTCTAAAGGGATTCCCACAATTAGACAATGAAACCAATGGAGTCCTTTAGAACAGAGTATTCAGTGAATAGCAATACTAGAAGAGATTCTGCCTCCAGCAAAGTTGAGTTTGAATTAGGCCAGAGGAGGAATACACCCAGAAGGGAATCCTTAGGAGTCTGCATGGTTTAGGCTGAATATCTACCTTGGATTTCCAACAAGTTGGTGAGATTTTTCTTTGTTCTCTCAGACCAGCAGTTTTGGCAATTGTGGGCATGTAGAAGCAAGAACATGTGGTTGACAAGATGAACATGAGAACAGACTTGAAGTCCCTGGGTGCTCCTTCTGGGTTTTTGTTTGTTTGGTGTTCCCATGAGTACAAGCAACTAAAGAGTGAGCCTCAGAAATAGTTCTAGGCTTTGTGGCTAACTCAGAAATCTGAGAGGTCCAGGGTTCTGAAACTGGTATTGGTGACTCTCTTTTTTGAGTATTTCATTTGGGAGTCTTCAACTCTCCATTGGATTTCTAGTGAGGAAAGGAGGGAATTTCTTCCACTCTCCCTTTACCTCCATCAGCAGCTTTGACTACTGCATACACATGATATTAAGAATATGTGGTTGACGATTGGCTAAAATGACAAAAAAGGAAAATAATAAATGTTGGAGAAGCTGTGGGAAAATTGGAACACTAATGCATTGTTGGTGGAGCTGTGAATTGATCCAACCATTCTGGAGAGCAATTTGGAATTATGCCCAAAGGGCGATAAAGCTGTGCATACCCTTTGACCCAGCAATGCCACTTTTGGGTCTTTTGCCCAAAGAAATCATGGAAAGGGGAAAGGGACCCACATGTACAAAAATATTTATAGCTGCTCTTTATGTGGTGGCAAGGAATTGGAAGTTGAGGGGATGTCCATCAACTGGGGAATGGCTGGACAAGTTGTGGTATATGAATTCAGTGGAATACTATTGTGCTGTAAGAAACGATGAGGAGAAGTTCAGAGAAACCTGGAGGGTCTTGTGTGGGCTGATGATGAGTGAGATGAGCAGAACCAGAAGAACATTGTGCACAGTATCATCAACATTGAGTGTTGATCTACTGTGATGGACTATATTCTTCTCACCACTGCAAAGGTACAGAAGAGTTCCAGGGAACTCAAGATAGAAGAGGATCTCCAAATCCAAGAAAAAAAAAAAAAAGAATTGTGGAGTATAGATGCTGAATGAACCATACTATTTCTTTTGTTTTTGGTGCTGTTCTTTTTTCTATTTTGAGGTTTTTCATCATTGCTCTGATTGTTCTGTTATAACATGACTAATGCAGAAATAGGATTAATGTTATTATGTGTATATATATAACCTCTATCAGATTACCTGCTGTCTAGGGGAGGGGGGAGGGAGGGGAGGGAGGGAGAAAAATCTGAAATTGGAAAGCTCATATAAACAAAGGTTGAGAACTATCTTTGCATGTAATGGAAAAATAAATAAATACATACATACATACATACATACATACATACATACATACATACATACATAAACAAACAAACAAACAAATAAATAAATAAAAGAAGTAAAAAAAAAAAAGAACATGTGGTTGACTACATGAGCCTGGGACAGGATAAAAATTTCCTGACTTGCTTGTGGGCTGTTGTGATTCTTTTCCTGAGGCCAGATTAGTCTGTGTCCCTGCTAAGAAATGGGCAATCCCAGCCCTCCTGGCAACTTCATAGGTTCAAGAGGCTATCAGAACTGTATGGTTATTGCCAAGGCAAAACCTCTTTTCCTCAGCAATTTCTCAGGTGAAAGATGTGCACCACCAAGAAGATACTACAACTGAATATCAGTCAATAAGCATTTATGAACATTTATTATGTACCAACTATATGCCATAGCTGTCCAGAATATTTGAATTAATAAATTGTTCAGACAGTATAGATTAGAGGAAAATTTGAAATATTTATTAAACATTTATGAAGAGTTGCCATTATCTACCAGAACAGTATGACAAGTGATGGATGACTGTTTCCTGTAGAAAGTATTTGTTAATGAATTCATGTTTTCATAACTTTTTCTTTTTTAATCTAATTTAATTTTTGTAACACTTTAAGTTCAGAAACTGCCTCCTTTCCCTCACCACCCCACACTAGAGAAGGTCACCATTTGACACAGATTTATCTATGTATCTATCTATCTATCTACACATGTACATATATATATGTGTGTGTGTGTCTATATCTATCATTTGTCTATCTAGATATAGATACGTATGTGAGAACATGCCATGTATAATTTGATTTATCAGTTCTTTCTCTGGAGGTAGAGAGCATCTTCCTTTATAGTATTTATAATATTGATAATAACTTAGCTCTTCACAGTTGTTCTTTGGACAGTATTATTGTTACTGTGTATGATGCTCCCTTCATTCTGCTCATTTCACTCTTTATTATTTCATGCAAATCTTTGCATGTTCTTCTAAAGCCAACCTGTTCATCATTTCTTAATGCACAGGAGTATTCCATCAAATCATAAACTACAACTTATTCAGTCATTTCCCAATTGATGGACATCCCCCCAATTTACAGTTCTTTGCCACCACAAAGAGCTGCTATACGTATTTTAGAACATATAAGCTTCTTTTCCCTTTTTTTCCTGATCACTTTCATACGTTAGTAATTTTGTAGAACAGACCTTGATAATCCATTTGGTGAAGAGAAAACTATTGATATGAACAATTTCTAAACTTCAAGAGATATTCCCTGGATTGCTTGGGCAGGGGAAAAAAAAGAGCCAAAGACTGCAAAAGAAGTCTCTTTTTCCCTGAGAGGGGATAGGTTTTCCCCTGTTGTGAATCTACAGCAGGCCTCCAGTCAGGATGAAGGTGACATCTGCTCAATGAGGGCAGCACAGCATCACCAGAAGATATGAGGAGTCTAGTATCATTGGAGGTGGGAACAGTCCTTCGTACATATTTTCCACATATGAAGTCTTCATCCATGATCCCTCTGCATACTGACTCTACCCAAAAATGTTGTACATATATATGATATATGTATATGTGGTATATATGAATTGTACATATATGTACATATACAATACATAAACATATATGTTGTGCATGTGGTATACACATATGTTATATATATGTACAACATTTGTGGGTAGAGTTGTGTGTGCATATATATTGTATATTATAGATACACACACATATACACTTAGGACTTAGAATATATTATATACATGTAATATATTGTATATTATATATACACATATATATTTGGGATGATTATCTATGTCTGTGGGAGAAATGCATTATTACAAATTTTCTTGGTATAATAACTACAGTGAATGTTTTTGCTTTGGTTTTGAATTAATTATGTAACTTGGCTAATGAGAGAAAAAGTAAACATGACATTGGGAGCTTGTAAGTTATGATTTTGAGTAGACAAAGTCCTACAGAGTCCTTTGAATGTGTTAGTTATTCTGAGGAAGTCAAAAGTGATGGAGGTTGGGCTCTATAGTTCCTTCACAGGTCAACTGAACATGCTTGGCTTTTCCTTCCCCTCAGACAACTAGCTTATCTAGAACTGAAAGGAAGGTTAGAATTGATCTAGATGAACATCCTTATTTACAGATAAAGAAATTGAGGTGTTAAGTGACAAAATGACTTTCTAAGGTCACATGGGTAATAAGCAGGAAAGGCAGAATTTGAACCTGAATTTTCTGATTTCAAAGATTAACTCTCTCCTTTCCATTATAACACAATTGCTTAGAATGCAGTAGAATCTTAAAGACTTGTTTTTGGAATGTTGAGTTGAAACAATTATTTGAACACCTAGGCTTATGGTACCAATAAAGGGAAATAAGCCTATTTCAACTTAACATTCCTTTGTATGACACAAGAGCAGGAAATGAATTAGCTTAAATATTTGTTTTAATTAATCACCAATATTTCACTGGGTAATGATCTCATTATTGTGGCTACTATACTGATAACACAGGTAGGAGATCTGAGTTCAAATGCAGCCTCAGAAGCTTCCTACTTGTATGACAGGACAAATCATTTAACCTCAGTTTCCTTACTTATAAAATGGAGATAATAATATCCCCTTCCCTTTCAGAGTTTTTGTAAGCATCAAATGTATAAATCCTAATTGTTCTTATTAATTATTAGTATTGCCTCTACTAATATAGAGTATAATCCATCAGTAATTGCTCATCTTATATTCCTCTCCATGTCCTTTTGTGAGTTCACCATAGGGGGTGCACTGAAAATTATGGGGGACTTCCTTACTTTCTCTCTTCTATAATTATTATTAATAAACTTTGTGTATAATTTTCCTTTCCAAATATGTTCCTCTCCCCTTCTCACCCCTTGTAAGAAAGAATTATTTAAATGGGCAGTAGGGATTTTTCAAAACCAACCAACACATCAACTGAGTTCTTTTTTGATTTTTAGCTTCTCTAGAAGGAACCCTATTTATTCACTTCATGGGATTCCCTGGATTTGAGACATTTTAATATATTTTCCCTGGATTTCTGAGATGGGATGTAAAGTTCCATAGTCCCATAATTCTGAAGAAAAATAAAGAGAAGTCCATTATTTCTTCTTTGCTTCAGGACTAGACATGACCATTATACACCACAAGCTTCATTTTTTGTTATTTTTATTGTTTTTCTTTACATTTTTGGAATGATTGCACACATTTTTTTCCTGCAGTCTTTTATTCCATTTTTCATCAGTTTTTATGTGTGCATAAAAAGTCATATTTCATAAAATTGTATACCACAATTTGTGTATTTATTTTCCAATCAATGACCATATACTTCCATTTATGACTCTTTGCAATTACAGGAATTGCTACTATAAAAATCTTGGTGAATCAGGAACCTTTTCTTCTGCCTTTGATTCCTATGCCCAGCACTGGGATCTTAGGGTGAAAGGCTATGGAAGTTTCCATCTCTTTATCATCATTCTAAGTTTCTTTCCAGAAATCTTGGAATTATTTGCATCTCTACCAATATTATATAAGTATACCTAAATTTCCAATCTTCTTGAACACTGAAGATTCTTATTTGAATAAAAAAGTCTTCGTCCGTTTGCTGTGTTGAGTTGAAACGAGTTCCCTTTATTTGAATTTTAATTGTAATTTGGAACAATCATTCATATTTATGTTTATAATTTATTGCACTTCTCAAAAGAGTTGCAAACAACAAACAACCACTTCTGAAGAAGGAAAAAAAGAAACGCAAATTAAAATCACTCTGAGATTTCACCTCATACCCAGTAATTGGCAAAGATAATAAAAAATACCCCTCACTTTCTCCTGATATAGAAAAGATACCAACTGAGAAATAGGCTATTTCAATTAGTTCAATTTTAAATTTGTTGAGCTTTTACAAAGTATTTCAATTTCCATTTCCAAATTCATTGGATTTCTTGTTGTCATTTATACATAAGAGAAGAACAACAATGTCTTACCAGTGAAAGAAAACAGAGTAAAGGGAGAAGGGGGCTGATATATATTTGTTATTCCAAGCCATGTAGATAATAGGAAAGCTCTCTTTATCTTCAGAAGCTGTCTCTCTTTGTCAAATGTTGACACTGAGCATCAGTCACCCTGTCTCCAAGTGTCAATGGGTTTTTTACAAAAGATTTACCTATTGTACTGTCTTCAAGCAGTCATGTATACCCTGGGTTTAAAATGACAGAATACAAATATGGCTGTAAGATATAGTGGGAAGCATACTGGATTTAGAATCATAGTATCTATGTTCAAAACCTAATTTGGATACTTAACTATCTGGGTGAGCTTTGCAAAGTTAATTAACCTATTTGATTTCTTCATCTTTTAAATGGGGGAAGGGAGATTTGGACTTGATGGTGTCTGAGGTCCCTTCTATTTCCAAATCTATGATCTCATTTAATAACACACATGAGTTTTGTGTGAAAAGAGACTTTTATAGGGAATATGTCAATTGTGAGCAGCTGTAAGTCAGCAGCTTCTTCAAATTGTTAGTACAGTCCCAGAAGGTCTAGTGTCTTCAGGCCAATAAGCTGAACATCACCCTAGGTGCCTGACTCCCATTGCTTGACATATAGTAGATTCCATTGACAAATCTACTGGAAATTCGTGGATTGGGGCTATCCCAATCCCTGAGTTATGGTTTTCCTAATGGGAAGAGGGTTATATACTCCAAAGGAGACCACAATGGAAAAAAATAGTGACAGAGCCCTTGTTGAAGGCAGTCAGGGAGTTAAGAGAGAATGTATGATGCAGGGCAGTAGGTGGCACAATGGATAGAGCATTTACCCTAAAGATAGGAAGACCTGATTTCAAATCCATCCTCACACACTTACTAGCTGTGTGACATTGATCAAGTCACTTAACCCTGATTGCCTCCAAAAAAAGAAAATGCATAACCCAAGGGATATGATTGTTCTCATCTCTGGGTGAGACTAGTAGGAGATAAGTGATAATGATCCCTGATGAACTGTAACTTAATCAGAAAAATAAAATTCTAGGCATGAGCAGGGATCTATCTCAGGTGTAGTAATAAAATAATAATTAAAAACTTGCAGTTTTATAGTACTTTAAGATCAATACAATTCAATATATTATTGATCCTCATAACATCATTGGGATGCAAATGCTTTTATGATCTCCATTCATAGATAAGGAAACTGAGACAGATAGAGATTCAGTGACTTGCCCAAGGTCACAAAACTAGTGAGTGTCTGAGGTGAGATTTAAACACAGATCTTCTTGACTATAGGTCCAGCACTCTAGTGCAAACCCAGCTGTCTCAACTATACATATGGTTGACAAACATAGCCCAAGAGTGTAGCTCCTGTTCCCTATGACCTTCCTTTCACACACTGAGAATGTTAATCTGTCCAATTGTGCTCTATTCTCCTTACTGAAACATACAGTATATGCAGATACATTATATCAGCTGTGCTTTTGCTCTATGACATTAAGCAAATGCAGAGCATGGAACAAATTCACTTGCCTTTTGAATATGCAAAACTCTGAACCTCCTGATTTTCATAAGTGATTCAAAGAAGATAAGAAATTCAAGTGATTGAAAAGGATTAAAAATAAGTTCAACATTTATCAGTGTTGTCTGTCAGAGAACCTGCTTCCTCTTGTTCTTTTAGGGAGTTGTTTTCCAACAAGTTTTAATGAGCTGTACTGGGACTAAATGCATCTTCCTTAAAAACTCTGTATGGAGTAAATGCATTTGCAATTCCCAAGAAGAAAGACTTGTCAACCAAATGAGCAGATTATCATTTTCTATGTCACAGAACAAGCACAGAAGCATTAGGAGAAAACAGCTGGATGGGATTAAAACCCTCACTTCAGACAACATTAAGAATAATGGGCTATGAAGATATCCAGGGGAGGAGTCAGGGTGACAGAACAGAAAAAGTATTCATCCAAGCTCTCCAAAAATTCCTTTCCAAACAACTATAAAATAATGCCTCAATGTAAAATATAGAATGGCAGAGCCCCCCCCCCCAAAAGAAAAGGTCAGAGTGAGACATTTTTCCAGACAACATAGGAGATCAGAAAGAAGATGTTGTGATGTGGGGGTGAAGGCTTGATCAGAAGCCCATGTGGATGAAACACCAATGGTAAGCCTAAGTTGTGGTGACAGATGCAGCAGCAGCTTGAGGACTCTCATGCTATGGTATGATGATAAAAGGACCTGGCAACTGATTAGAAATAAATTAGAGGGGACACCTGTGCTAACAGTGGATGCAGGACAAGGTGCCACTTGGCAACTCCACTGTCTATAACTATTTCTAGATCATAGTTCTAGGGTGGAGAGGAGAATTTTTTGTCAAGATGGAGTAGCAACCCAGGAGCAACTGTTTGGCAATGCCATTGAATATGCCTACTTCTGAGTCATAATTCAAAAGTGTGGTAAGGAGCAATTTCAGTCAAGAGGGAATGAAAGCTTCTGGCCCCAAGGGATCAAAGGCCTTGAAGAACAGTATCATTTCTGGTCTCATGGGAAGAGGGGTCCCAAGGAGCAGAATTGATTGCAAACCCAAGGGATTAGGGGCCCATCCTAGGTAATGACCAGAGTGCATACCAAAAAAGTTGTGAATACACCTCTCCCCAGATCACACTACCTTGAAACCACCAAAAAATTCCAAAACTGTAGAACTAGCTTTGAAAATAGCAGTGCAAAAAAGACAAATAAAGAAAAAAACCCAAACTTGAGAAAGTGCCCCTCCCAACCTCATGCTGGGATAATATCCCAACATTAACATAAAGTTCCAAATTAAGAAATTGGGTGGAAAAAATAGTAAATCACAAGAACAACAAAAACTGACCATGAAAACTAATATGATGATGGAGAAGATCAGGACACAAAGCCTCAAAGAAAATGAGGATTAGACACAAGCAAAACAAGAATTCCTGGAAGAGCTAAAATAATATTTTCAAATTCTGATAAGAACAATAGGGGGAAGTTGTTACAGTAATGACAGAAAAGTAAGAAAATTATGAATAGACAATTAATAGTCTGGTAAAAGAGGCAAAAAATATACTGAAGAAAAATAATGTCATAAAAACAAAATTGGTCAAATGGAAAAAGATGCACAAAACCTCATTGAGTTACTGGAAGCTAATGATTCTTGAAATGTGAAAAAAACATAATAAAACAAAGCCAATAAATTGAAAAATAGAAAATCTCATAAAAATGAAATGGAAAATAGATCATGGAGAGATATGTTAAAAATTATTGGATTACCTGAAAGCCATGACAAAAGAAAGAGCCTAGATATTACATTTCAATAAATTATGAAGGAAAGCTGCCATGATATTCTAGAACCCAAGGGAAAAATAGAAATTGAAAGAATCCACTGATCACTTCCTGAAAATAATCCCAAAGTTAATTCTCCCAGAATATTATTGCCAAATTCCAGAGCTTCCAAATTCTAAGAATAACCTAACCAGGAAAACTGAATATAACCATTAAAGAAAAATGGTCATATTTAATGAAAGGATTTTTATGTATTCTTGATAAAAACACCAGAGCCAAATAGAACCTCTGACTTTCAAATACAATAAATAAATAAATAAATGCAATACTCAAAAGAAGCATAAAAATTAAAACATGAAAAAGCAAGCATAAAGGATTCAACAAAGTTAAACTCCTTACCTCTCTATATGGGAAGAGAATACACATATATTATTAGGGCAGTTAGATTCTACATAAAAAAGAAGGTGTGGAAGTAAGTCATTTATTTGGGGATAACATTAAAAAAAAAGAAATGAATATGTGAAAAAGAGGGATGCCTAGGTAAAGAGGGAGGGAAGAGGAAGAATGGGGAAAATTATCTCATATAAAAGAGGCATGCAAGGAAGAACTCTTATAGTGGAGGGGAAAATGAAGTGGGGTGAATAATGCTTGAATATAACACATTTAAATTGGTTCAAGGAAGGAAAATGTGACAGATAGATGATAGATAGATAGATAGATAGATAGATAGATAGATAGATAGATAGATAGATAGATGGATGGATGGATGGATAGCTCCTCAGTTGGTAATAGGAATCTATCTTACCCAAAAGGAAAGTAGAAGAGGAAGAATAATAATAAGAGGGACAGGGTCAATGAAGACAGAGCAGATTAAGGGAGCTACTAGTCAGAAGCAAGACAGACTTTAGCGGAGGAACAGGATAAAAAGAGATAAAGAAGGATAAACACAAGAAAATAGGGAAATGTATAGTTAGTAATCATAACTATTAATGTTAATGGGATGAATTCATCCATAAAAAAGGAAGTATATAGCAGAATGGATTAGAAACCAGAATCCAACAACATATTGTTTGTAAGAAACACTTGAAATAGAGAGACACAGAGAGGGTAGAGCAGAATCTATTATGCTTCAGCTGAAGTAAAACAGGCAGGAGTAGCAATTATGATTTCAGTGAAAGAGAAAGCAAAAAAAAAGTAGATCTATTTTAAAAGGATAAGAAGAGAAAGAGCATCTTCATAAAAGTAACCATATGCAATAAAGAAATACCAATACTAAACATGTAATCACCAAAGGGTAAAGCATCCAGATTCTTAAAGGAAAATTTAAAATGAATAATAGGAGAAAATAGACAATAAAACTTTATTACTGGGGAACCCTAATCTCTCTTTTTCAGAACCATAAAACAAATAAGAACGATATTAAGGAGGTAAATAGAATCTTAGAAAACTTAGATATGATAAACCTCTTGAGAAACCTGAATGGAAATAAAAGAAGTATACCCTTTTCTCAACTGTACATGGCACCTTCATAAAAATTGACTGTATTAGGGCATAAAAAATTCAATCAAATGCAGAAATAGTAAGTGCATCCTTTTCAGACAATGTGCAATGAAAATAAATTTAATAAAGGACCATGGAAGCATAGATTAAAAGTTAACTGGAAACTAAATAATCTAATCTTAAAAATGAGTGTGGGGCATCTTCATTGGTGGTATATTTATCGTTTTCATTTTTGATATCAGTAATTTGGCTTTCTTTTTCTTTTTTAAAGAATCAAATTAGCAATCCCTTTATCTATTTTTCCCAGAAATACAGCTCCTAGTTCTATGTATTTGAATTGTTGTTGTTATTTTAACTTTTAATTTGATTAATCTCTCTTTTGAGTT
Source organism: Dromiciops gliroides (assembly GCF_019393635.1). Taxonomy (NCBI): domain Eukaryota; kingdom Metazoa; phylum Chordata; class Mammalia; order Microbiotheria; family Microbiotheriidae; genus Dromiciops; species Dromiciops gliroides. The sequence goes on from NC_057866.1 coordinate 272,565,327, forward strand.
TCAGGATTTCCATTATAGTGTTTAATTGGGGCGTTAATTTGTTCTTTTTCCATTTTTTGTTGTTAAATTCCAAATTAGTTGATATGTTATTTCTTTCTATTATGGATATGTTCATTTAGAGATATGAATTTTCCTCTAATTACTGCTTTGGTTGCATCCCACAAACTTTGGAAATTTGTCTCAGTGTTGTCATTCTCTTTAAAGAAATAATTGGTTGCTTCTATGATTTGGTCTTTGACACACTCATTTTTTTTAAAATTATTTATGTATTTATTTATTTATTTTAGTGAGGCAATTGGGGTTAAGTGACTTGCCCACAGTCACACAGCTAGAAAATGTAAAGTGTCTGAGGCCGGATTTGAACTCAGGTACTCCTGAATCCAGGGTCAGTGCTCTATCCACTGTGCCATCTAGCTGCCACCTTAAGCCCTTCTTAAAATGGTAAGTAGTATCTATCCAAAACCAAGAGCAAGAATGATCTGTAAGGGAGATAAACTTGAAGCCTTTATAATATGATCAGAAATGAAGCAAGGATGGTCATTATCACCACTATTATTCAATATTGTATTGGAAATACTAGCTACATGAATAAGACAAGAAATGGAAATTGAAGGAACAAAAATAAGCACTGAGGGAATTTAAAAATATATCATTCTTTGCAGATAATATGATGTTATACTTAGAGAACCCTAGAGCATGAACTAAAAAATAGTTTAAATAATTAACAACTTGAGCAAAGCTGTAGAATATAAAGTAAATGCACATAAATCATGAGCGCGTTTATATACTAATTACAAACACAGAAGGAAGATGCAGAGAAATTCCATTTAAAACAACTGCAGACAATATAAAATACTTGAGTCAACCTGCCAAGACAAATTGAGGGATTATATAAACAGTTACAAAAAAATTTTTACACAGATTAAGACAGACCTAAACAACTGGAGGAATATTAATTGCTCATGGATAGGCCAAGCCTATGTAATAAAAAGGACAATTTAAACTAACTTATGTATGAAGTGACAATCAAATTACTAAAGAATTATTTTATAGAGCTAGAAATATAGTAACAAAAAATTTCACCTGAAAGAGGAAAAGTTCAAGAATATCATGGCAATCAATGTGAAAAATGTTAAGGAAGGAGGCCTAACAGTTCCAGATTTTAAGCTCTTACAAAGGGATGACCATCAAAATAATCTGGTACAGTATAGGGAATAGAGTGTTGGATCAGTCACACAGATTGAGGACACAATGACCATAGTAATCTAGTGTTTGATAAACCCAAGGATCCAAGGTTTGGGGCTAAGAATTAAACATTTCACAAGGGGAAGCTAGATGGTGCAGTGGATAGAACACTGGCCCTGCAATTGGGAGGATCTGAGTGATCCTGGGCAAGTTACTTACCTTCAATTGTCTTAAACATCCAGGGCCATCTCCAGCCATCTTGATATATATCTTGCCACTGGATCCAAATGGCTCTGGAGAAGGGAGTGAATTTGGTGAGTTTGCACAGCCCTCTCTCATTTAATTTCAATTCACTGCAAGTCATGACATCACCCTGATGTCATGGTCCTCTTCAAGAATCAAGGACAAGGGGCAGCTAGGTGGCACAGTGGATAGAGCACCCGCCCTGGAGTCAGGAATAACTGAGTTCAAATCCGGCCTTAGACACTTAACACTTACTAGCTGTGTGACCCTGGGCAATTGCCTCACTAAAAAAAAAAAATGAAGGACAAAAACCAATATGAAACATTTCACAAAAAATAACTGAAAACCTGAAAAGCAGTTTGGCAGAAAGTAAGCAGATATCAACAACTTAAACCCTATAAGAAGATAAGTTCAAAATTGATAAATTATTTAAACATAAAAGGTGATATAAGTAAATTAGGGGAAGATAGAAATAATATGCCTGACAGATGTATGGATAAGAGAAGAGTTTATGACCAAAATAAGAGATATATACTATTGCAGGAAGTAGAATAGATCATTTTGATCACAAGAAATTAAAAAAAACAACTTTTACACAAACAAAAGTAATACAATGAAAATTAGAAGGAAAACAGGAAAAAGGAAAAATAACAGCAAATTTCTCTCATAAAGGTCATATTTCTCAAATATGTCTTCAATTTAGCCAAATTTATAAAAATAAGAACCATTCCCTAGTTGATAAATGGTGAGAAGGTATGAACAGGCAGTTTTCAGATGAAGAAATCAAAGCGATCAATAGTTATATAAAAATGCTCTCAATCACTACTGATTAGAGAAATTCAAATTAAATTCACTCTGAGATACCATCTCACAGCTATAAGATTGTATAATGTGACAGAAAAGTAAAATGACAAATGCTGGAGGTGATATAGAAAAACTAGGACACTGACATATTGCTGGTGGAGTTGTGAATTGTTACAACCATTCTGAAGAGCAATTTGGAACCATGTCCGAGGGGCTATAAAAGTTTGCATACCTTTTAATCCAGCCATACCACTATTAGGTTTATATCCCAAAGAGATCAAAGAAAAAGGAAAAGGACCTATTTGTGCAAAAATATTTGTAGCAATTCTTTTTGTGTTGGCAGAGAATTAGAAATTAAGGGTATGCCCATCAATTAGGGGGAAAAAAACTGAACAAGTCATTTTATTGATTATTGTTCTATAAGAACTTATGAGTAGGATGGTTTCAGAAAGACCTAGGAAGTCTTATAAGAACTCATGCAAAATGAAGTGAGCATAACATAGAGAACATTATGCCCAGTAACACAATAATGCAAGGATGACCAGCTGTGAAAGATTTATCTACTCTGGTCAAGACAGTAAAACAAGACAATTACAAATGACCCATAATTGACAATGCTATCCATCTCCAGAGAGAGAACTCATGAACTCTGAATGCAGACAGAAAGAATGTGGAACTCAATAGTTTTAAATTATTGTTAAACATTTTTACATATAATCGAGAAATATTTGATAAAATAAATTGTAAAAATTTAGAAAAAATCTTGGGGCAATTTATTAAAGAAATACCAATTGGCTAACTGAAGTCCAGAATTTTACTCCTTTTGAGGTGCTATTAATATTCATATACAGTAGACATTGTGGTTTAATTTTTCCCCCTCGATATCATCCATAAGCTAGTGCAGGAGTTATGACCCTAATTTTAAAGATGAGGTAGCTTTACTGTGGGTGTAGCTTCCTTCATGACTGAGTTTGAATGCCACCTTCCTTCTAGATTGCCTCAGTTAGGTCCTCTGAAATTAATTTATATGTTTGTTTATGTCTTGTATTTATTTGTTTGTATGCATAGGACATCCTTCCTAATCCCCAACACAATATAAATTCCTTGAGAATAGAAATTATTGGGCCTTTTTCTTTTTTAGTTTCTATCCCTAATGCCAAGCTCGGTGCCTTTCACATAGAAGGCATTTTATATTATTCTTTAATTGAATTTAATTGTAGACAATACACGTAGGGACATTTTTATAGGAAATATTAAGTTAAACATTAGTGTATTTACAGTTGCATTTAAATAAGTTTTATATTCTGGATGTAATCTAAGGTACACAAACCCCTAAGAACTACTGCACTTTTTTAACTTTTAAAACTGGTTACAAAATCTTTCACAAATCTTGAGAAACCTTATGCTACGTTCTATTAATTTAACTTATTTTTCTGAAATTATACTTCATCTTCCTTCTTCCTTCTTTTCTCCCCCTCTTGCTTAGAACGAAAACAGAATAAGCATTTATACAGACTCCTAGGTGCCAGGTCCTGTGCTATGCTTTTTTTTTTTTACAATTATTTTAAAACACTATTCTATAAATATTATTTCATTTGATCCTCCCAATACCATGAGATAGGTGCTAATATTATCCTAATTTTACAATTGAGGAAACTGAGGATAATAAAAGTTAAGTGACTTGCCTAGGGTCACACAGCTAGTAAATTTTTGAGACTGGATTAGAAATTGGGGCTTCCTGACTCCACCCCCAACAATCAATTCATTTTGCCACCTAGACCTAGTTGCTTAGAGTCACAGAAATTTAGAAGGAAAAGACTATTCACAAGAAAGTGATCAACAATGTGAAAGGCTGCAAAGTGATCAAGGACTATGAGTTTTGTGGGAAAAAGTTCTTGGATTTGGCAAAGAAGAGCTCATTAGTAACTTTGGAGGGAGCAGTTTTGGTTGACTGTTTTGGTTGGATTAAGCCAGGTTGTAGAGAGTTAAGAACAAAATGAACATTAAATGAAATATATATCTTATTGTAGGTATGTAAAGAGTTTAAGCACTAGAAGGAGGAGTCATGGAATGAATGCTAATGGGAAGAGGTAGATCAAAGGAGAGATTTTTGAAGATGTGGGATACAGGGGCATCTTTGTAGGCAGAGGAGGTATAGTCATTAGATAGGGAAAGATAGAAGATAAGAGAGATTGGAAATAAAAGAGTCTGCAATTACCTGGAAGACACAGGATAGAATGTGATCCCATATGCATATAGAAGAGTTTGCCTTGACAAAGAGACAGGCCTTCATAGGATCACAAATTTAAAGCTTGAAGGGGCCTTAGAAGCTATCCAAGGCCTCATTATATAGATCATAAAATTAAGAATCCTAAAGAGATTACGTGGCCAAGGTCACTCATGTTATCAGTGGCAGGGACAAGATTTGACCTTTTGATTCCAAATTCAGTGATTTTTCTACTGTCCCATGAGTTATTTTAGTACCTAAGCATATAGATTATCTGGGCCAGGTGATTTGGGGTCATCAGTTTATCAGTGATCTCTTGATTGCTGCTATACTTAGAGAAATATTGTAAATTGCCATTATTCTTGACTACTCTACAGAAATTCAGACTGTTGACTACCATCTTCTTTTGAATAGTCTCTCTTTTCTTTTTATTCTATTCCATCTATCTTATCTGTACTTTATAGTCTCCTTTGTTTGACCCTCTTCTGGGTGCAGCCCACTAATTAGTTTGAGTCATAAGGTTAGAAACCAATTGGCAAAGGCTTAAGGAGTCAGAGAAGAGGAAGAGGAAGTTACAAAAGTTAGAGTTTAACTGAGAAATGGGAGAGGAAAAGGATGACAGCTTCACCACAACCTGCTCCCTGACCCAGAGTCCATCTTTTTTTTTTAACACCAACACTCTCCCAGTGATAATATGTAGCTGAAAATCATAGAATGAAACAGTTCAAAACTATCAAAATTCCCCTCTGTAAGGGCTAAAATTCTAGCTATACTGTCTAAAATATCTAATGAGTGGTCACCAATAAATTATAAGCTTTAGCAAGAGTTAGACCTTTAAGCATTTATTAAGGAGAATAAGAATTTGGTAAAGAGAGAGAAAAAGGCCTAGATTCATCTATCTATTAAAGGGAGAGAGCATTCCTAGCTTTGCTCTCCACCAGAGACACGAAAGAGAGCGTGTCAGAGCATCAGCCTCCCCCTTCTTCCTCCCACAAGCCAACGTCACTTCCTGACACCAAAGAAAGCCGCATGGTCTTGCCCTCAGAGGCTCTCTCCTCATGTTGGAGCTTTCCTACAGTAAGTCTCCAGCAGGTGGCATCATTGCAATCACTAAAGTCCCCAATTTGTTTCTTCAAGAAACGGGGAGTTTCCTTGATGAAACAGTCAAAAATAATAGAATATAATAACCTATGCTAACTAACAATATGTTAATAACAATATAGAAAAGGAGGAGAGGAAAGTTTTGTCCAGAGGGTCAGTCCCTCATGAACTGGCACTTTGACATTGGTCTTGCAAAGGGAGGGCCTCTGCAGAGAATATCTGTTATAAATGGTGTATATAATAATAGAAGGGAAAAAGAAAAACAACAAAACCAAACTGTTCATTTAAAGTTTTTGAAAGACTTTTCTCAAATGATTCTTGGGATGTCCTCTGGGTATAGTTATGGAATGGAAGTCTTTTCAGGGGTTGATGTGTGGATGCTGGTAATAAGCCAGGAATCTTTTCTACAAAATTGAGCTTAACACAACTTTAAAATAGCTTTGTCAATAATCAAATCAAACAATGAAAGTTCTCAAAAACATGTCTAAGGGAATTCAGAATCAAAATCTTAGTTGTTACACATGAAACATATAATAAAACAAAAATTGAAACATTCTCTAAAACTTAATATTACTATAGTCCCCCCTTGTGGAGGGTAAATTGAGAAAACAATTGCTGTGATATTAGTTTTTTAAAATAATTTTTATCCAAGTCTCATATGGATTTAAAAATCGAGCATAATAAATGATCACAAAAACCACCAATAAAAAAGTCAACAGAAAACAGCATGACAATTTTATATAGGCTAAAGCTCTAACCGAATGACGACAGGAGGAGGTAAAATTCTGTACAAGATGTGACCAAAGTCATGCATGACAAGAAAAGCAGGTAAAATGATTATACAATGAGATAAGGGATGACAAAGAAATGAATTACTGAATGTTATACCTACAGTCATAAAATATAAAGAGAGCAATAAGAAGTTCCATCACATGTTTAGATTTCTTTTTTTGAGAATTGATTGAAAAAACTCCACAAGAACGGTAGCAAATATGATGCTGGGGATGGTCTACAGTTGGCCTAGGAGAGAGAACAGCCCCAGTTATGAAATAATAATTCCTTTGAAACATTTAAATTAATTCTTGTTTATGTTTTAACCCATGTAAAGGAGAATGGTTTTGGGAATACATTCTTGTGAAAAGCCTTCTCTATTTGGTGGAGCAGTAATCCCTTCAAACAGGGCATACCCCTGCCTGTGGATATGCTGACATATTTCCTCATCATGACATAAAAAGTCTGTGGGTGTCATATCACAATCCCTCAACACAGTTAGTTCTGTTAGCATTCCAGTGTTTTGCATCCCACTCCCTTAAAGGTCCTCTTCTGTGCTGGTGCTGAGACTGAGTCTATGGAGTTCTTCTTGACCTTGTTACCATGTTTATCCCTCATGTTTCAAAATGGATTAAGTGTTGTCCATATAAGAAAGAAAAAGGAAACAATTGAATTAAACTTCTGATCAAGGATGATTTACAGATAGGGTTTAAAGGTAGAAATGGATTTAAATATCATAAAGTTGGCATATATAAATATATTTTTTTTGTGGGGCAATGATGGTTAAGTGACTTGCCCAGGGTCACACAGCTAGTAAGTGCCAAGTGTCTGAGGCCAGATTTGAACTCAGGTCCTCCTGAACCCAGGGCCAGTGCTTTATCCACTTCATCACCTAGTTGCCCCCAGACATTTGTATTTTCACTGATGGATAAACCAATGCCCAGAGAGGGAACATATTTTTTTTTCCCAGTTTACATTGTGTTGGAACTCAGAATCAAACTGAGGTCTTCTGACAGTAGGCCCAAGGATATTTGTACCACAGTAGGCTAGCTAGATAAGAAAAAGCACTGAAATATAATGACCCCTCTAAGTCAGATGCCTGAGTTCCATTACTGAAAAACATGGCTGCCCTTTGCTGTCTTGTGATCCCTTGGGGAGCATTATTGGATTTGCATGTCCTCTCCAGTGCTGTTGTTTTTGGAAGAAGGGACAAACTTCTGCAGGATTAAGACTGGCAAAGAAAAAAAACTAATTAAAAAAACACACTGGATTTTCTTGGTCCTTCTCTGTTTAATTTCTGCCATATGAGGGGAATGAGGCCTGCCAACTTTCCAGTTTGACCAAATCGCCATGATGGATTTGCTTAATTGAATTGTTGTATGTGGGTTGTTTACTCCAATTCTCCTCTCAAGTCAAGCCCATAGGTTTCCTTTGAAGGGATGCAGATGTGATGTGCTCATTCTGCTTAATGCAGCAGCCCTGGGACTGGGCTCCATCCTGTGGCCAGCATGCCCAGATCCTGTAAGAAGGAAGACAGTCTATTACAGTCCGTTGTTAACCTAAAATGTTCAAAGATACAAATGGGTGATCAAACATCTAATCCCATTTACTCCTACTCTAAGAGCTGAGTCGAATTTTAGCTAGCAGAGCAACAGAAATTGCAAACCTGAAACTGAAGAGAAGGGCCAGAAAGTAGTGCCTAAGTCCTCTGATCCTTCCCTCTGCTTCAAAGCAGCCTTCTATTAAATTTTTTTCAGGGAAGTAACTTTGATTTGTTTTTTCCTTTCCTTTTCTTCCAAATCTCCAAAAGGACTTCTGTAGCTGACTTTAATGATGTGTTATTGGGTCCCACCACCTCTAGTAGTCCGTATGTTTTTACAAACAATTAAGTAAAATGCCATTTGCTTCCATGTATACTCATTTATTTGATTTAAAGTTGGGAAACACCTTGTAAATCATTGAGTACAACACCCTCATTATAGAAATGAGGATCCTGAAGTTGACAGAGAATAAGAGACTTGATCATAGTCACACAGGAGCCAGGATTTTTTTTACCACATATCAAGCCTTCTTCTCACCCCCCCCCAAATAAAATAAAACCCTCCACCCTACTTTGTCATATTCACTGGAAGTTCTGGTCCCTGTTTCATAAAGGATAGCCTACAATACTATTTTGTTTCCAAACAAAATCATCCCATGCTTTTTGGCTTTTCCTAATAATCTTCAACAATTTCTCCTGGAGACATGTTCATTAGTCAAAAATCTGTACAAAGGAAATTGATCCAAGACCTTTAAAAATAAATGAATGAAAAGCATGGTTTCATTCCCAGACTCTCACTGAGGGCCAAAAGGAAAATCCACACTAAAATGATGAAAGATGTGATTTTTTGGGACCTCCTCAAGTTCGGGAGTATCAGGAGCATTGTCTTTTGCTCTTCTTTCTTGACATGTTTTCTTAAAAGAAAAACCTACTCTCATGCTTCAGTCACCACTTCTATGCCAAGTGACTGCCAGTTGTCAACACTCCACAAATATTTGTCAAATAAAAGAATAAATTTCTAAGATGTCCATCCTTGGGTTACTTAATGATAAATACAACTACTTTTTAGAGAGCTAAACTATTAACTCTTCAGGAAAAGAACATTTTTCAATAAAACTCTCAAAGAATTCATTAGTTTATGAAGTTTAGATGTTCATTTATGATTAGCTTCCTCACATAACCATTCTCAGAAAATAAGAAAGCTGTGATTTTATGGAGGTAATTTTGGGGAAAGTTATATAAACATCAGTCGCGGAGGTAAGAAGGAATCCTGGTAGGACCCTAACTTCTTTCCTTTTCAGCCTCTAAGTATTTTACATATCCTTGTGTTTGCATATCTCTTTGAAAATTTAATTTTTTAAAGATCAAAATAATTTTTCTCTCTTACCTTCATATTGAGAAAATGTAGGAAAAAATCTTGTAATAAATATAATACAGTCAAGAAAAACTATTTCCAACATTTGTCATGTCTATGTGTATGTTTATATGCTTGATATATATATAACATTATATTTACATAGTCATATAAATATAAATATATGTATATATACGTACACACACACACACACACATATATATATGTATATGTATATCACATTTTACACCAATCACATCAACTCTCTGTCAGAAAGTGGGTAGCATTTTCATAATTGACCTTGGAATAGTACCTGTTCATTGGGATGATCAGAGTTCCTAAATCTTTCAGTTGTTTGTCTGCACAATATTGTTGATATTTTATAACTTGTTCATTTGGTTCTGTTCAATTCACTTTGTGTTGGATACAGATCTTCCAGGCTTTTCTGAAACTATTCCCTGCATATTTTTTACAGCATAATAGCATTACATCACAATCACATACCATAATTTATTCAGCCATACCACACTTGATGCCCCCCCCTCAGTTCATAATTCTTTGGCATCAGGAAAACACTGCTATAAATACTTTGGTCCATATGGATACTTTTCCTTTCTTTGATCTCTTTAGGTCTAGACATAGTAGTGTTAATGATGGATTAAAGAATTTATTTACATTTTTATTTCTTCCCTCTCTCCTTTCTTTCTCTGAACAATCTTTGTTGGCACTATTGTGACATTATGCTATAGTACCTAGAGATCTTGCCTCAAAGTGAAAAAGACCGGAGTTTAAGTACCACATCTGACATATATGGCCACGTGTAAGGCATTTAACCTCTCATTGCTCTAAACAACTCTCTAAGACCAGAAGTAGCAGAAAATGTGTCAACTTGAATTGGTAGAAGAAATTCCCTAATCCTGGAGATCCCTATGTTAATGCAATCCTGTTATTATTATTATTAATTTGTTTATATAACTTTCCCCCCAAACTACAAGCTAATAATAATAGAGAGCATTGATATGGTGTTCTGACATTTGAAAAACACAGAATATATATATATACACACACACATATATGAATAGTGTTATATATGTATGCATGTGTATGTATGTATATGTATGTATATATATATATGTGTGTGTGTGTATGTGTGTGTATCAATGTATTTCCAGAAATTAGGTTAATAGCTAGCATTTCTATAGAGCTTTTATGTTTGCAAAGAACTCCTCAAAGCTACGCTGAGAGGATTAGCAGTAGTAGACCTCCATCAGCGCCTTGAAGAGCCACAGGCCACAGTGTGGCTGTGCAGTACGATGTGGGAGCCCCAGTTCCTGAGTGACTTATAACCGGTAACTGCTGCATCCTGTGTTGTATCTATCCCATGAGGAGTAGCTGGAGCATCCTCTCCAGGGTACTGGCATGGGTGGATCAATCTGGAAAACAAGCTGTTGCCCATGCAGCAGGTTTTCTCTCTTCGCGACATTGGTGGATCCAAAGGAGAGGCAGAGCCAACACAGTTTGGCACCAGTGCCGCCGCAGGAGTTGCCAGAGGGATGTGATGTCCAACATCCAACTGCCTAAGGGACTCCGACTCATGATTTTTCCTCAGGGTTAACTCCTGAAGCCTTTCCCATATATGGGTATAGCCACAAGGCAGTGGAGGTTTAAAATCAGAGTTTCCTTCCCCTAGGAGGGTTGCCTGCCAAGGCTAAAGAGTCCCACCTGCCTGAAACAACTGGTTTTAAGGTGCCAGTGACTTGCCTTTCCCCCTTCTACTGTTAGTGGAAACAGTTCCACCACAAGAAGGCCAAGAGTTGGGCTAGGTCCTATTATTGTCCCCATTTTATAGATGTTAGAACTGGGGTATGCAGATTAAATGCCTTCCTTGGTACTGCATAGCTACTAAGTGTCTGAGGGAGGTTTTGAATTTATTTCTTCCTGATGCCAAGTCTAGTTTCCTATCTGTTAAGCCATCTAGGGGGCCCAGACAAATATTCTGGAATTTTGAGAATCTGAGACTAATATATCCAGGTCAAAATTAAGGTGAATAATGACTCCCCTGAAATGGTCACATACATTCTGAGCCACACTATTCAAAATTATAATTATGTCAAATATGGTCATTGTTTCCAGCCCAATGGAAATATGCAGTGTAGATTTTAATAATGTGACCCCTTAAGGAGATTCCTTATTTGCCCTAATTGAGATCTTTCTGAACCTCAAATGTGAAGAAGCAATGGTGTTTTCTTGCTTCCTGACCATCACTGATCCAGTCATAGCATATTAGCTGTGAAAGGGATATCAGAGATCACTCTGTTCTATCCCCTATGTTAGAGAGGAGGAAAATGAAGCACAGAAAGAGTACACCACTTATTTAAAGTCATCTCTGCAATGGCACATACTATAGAGCCTGCTAGAACCCATGATCATCAAGAGAAAGCTATGCCATGCATGGGAACAGTGCAAGATATTGTTTCAAATAACTACTCAAGAAATCCTGGAGACAGCAATCTGTAGCCCAACAAATAACAGAGTTTTTGAGTTGAAAAGAAACTCAGAGGCCATCTAAGACAAATTGGACCCTTAAGGGTTACCCACTCTAAAACATCTGACTAGAAGTCATCTAGCCTTCAATAAGGCTCTCAAGGCAGTCCGTTTTGTAATAGTTCTCACTTGTAAGAAATGTTGTTGTGTTTGTTATAGTTGTTGTTGCTGCTCTCCAACCCCGCCGCCCGCCCCCATGTCAAGGCCAAATTGACTTTTTTTTTTCTTTTTGGGTGAGGCAATTGGGATTAAGTGACTTGCCCAGGGTCACACAGCTAGTAAGTGCTAAGTGTCTGAGGCCAGACTTGAACTCAGGTCCTCCTGAATCCAGGGCCAGTGCTTTATCCACTGTGCCACCTAGCTGCTCCCAAATTGACTTTTAGTAATTTCTACCCAGTTGCTGGTTCTGCCTCTGGGGACAAAGAGAATAAATCTAATCCCTCTTCCACATGACAGTTCTTAAAATACTTAATGACATCAAGAAATAAAGAAGAGAGAAATGAGCAAGACCAGTAGAACATTATATGTAGTAACAGCAATGTTGTTTTAAGAACAACTTTGAGTGAATAAGTTATTTTGCCTATTATAAATATCCAAATTAACTACTAAGAACATATGAAGAAAGATGCTATATGCATCTTGAGAAAGAATTGATACATGGAAGTATGTATAGTATTATTTAAAACACACACTATATATATATATATTCACACATATGTATATATATGTGTATATACATAGATATGTATATGTGTATGTATACACACATATACACACATTTGTGTCTAAAGGAAGCCATTAGGGCAGGGTGGGGGAGGAAAAATGAAAGTTATATGATAACTTTATTATACATTTAAAAGGAATAACAAGTTGTACATAGTAGATTTGCAGTTTCATGTTCAATCGTCTTTTTTTAATACCATGTTATAGAAATGCTTATTTTATTCCATAAATTAAAATTTTAAATAAAAAATACTTAATGACAGCTATCATTTCATTGCTGATTCTTCTCTTCTCCAGAATAGATATTCCCAGTTCTTTCCACCAACCCTCATAGCACCTGGACTCCTGACTTTTCTTCATCAGGTTGACTTTCCTTGGATGGTCTTTTGTTGATCAATGACTTTCCCAAACTGTGGAGCCCCGATCTGATTACAATACTTGTGATATAGTTTGACTAGTACATGCAATTATCTCCTCTGTTCTGTAATCATAGGGTATTGTGAAGGCACATTCTGCAGTTAGAAAGTGGGGTAGAGTGGAACCAAGCCCCCACATTGTAGTAGATAGGTCTAGATTAAGATTCAGCCTTTGCCACAATAGCTGTGCAACCTTAGGAAATCTATTGTCCTTTCTTCTTCAGTTTTATACTCTAAAATGAAAGTATTGGACCAGGCAATTTTTAAGGTTACTTTCAACTCTAAATATGTGATCTGGTGATCCTTTGAATAAAAATTCCTATTAACCTGCTATGTTGGATCATTATCTATTATGTTCTCTTTAGTTCTTGGTACTAAAAGGTCTCCATACAAATCCTGAATAAAAAGGAATAGACATAATTAACAATAAATGTTGACAAAAATATTCACAAAATGTTAGTGCTGAAAATCGTCTTAAAGAGCCATGGTAGAGTGGAATTCAGGTCTTTGAATTCACAGTCTGGCATACTATTCTGGGCATCTAGGTGGCACAATGAATAGAGTACTGGGACTGGAGTCAGAAGATCCGAGTTCAAATCCAATCCCAGATACTGAATAGCTGTGCGATCCTGCGCAAGTCACTTAAACCTGTTTGCCTCAGGGGCTTCATCTGTAAAATGAGCTGGAGAAGGAAATGGCCAACCACTCCAGTATCTTTCCTAAGAAAACCCCAAATCAGGTCACAAAGAGTTGGACAGGACTAAAATAATTCAATGACAAAAACAGCAGCAGCAACAACATGTTATTCTCTACTCAAGTGAACATAAAATAGATATTTAGGGACATTCCATAGAGTCCTGGCTTCTTTGTCCATTACGCATTTCTTCAACTAAGTAGGAAAAGAAGGGGAGAGAATAATCATTTCTATAGTGCCTTCTATGTGGCAGGTACTGTGTTAAGCACTTTTACAAATATCTTATTTGAGCTATATAACAACACTATGAAGTAGGTTCTATTATTATCCTCATTTTCCATTTGAGGAAACTGAGGCAGATAGTAGTGAAGTGACTTGGACAGTGTCATATAGCTAGTGACTGTCTGAGTGCATTCAAACTCATCGTCCTGCCTCCAGGGCTCTATCTCCTACCACCAGCTGCCTCTAAGTCATTAAGTATGCTCACCTATCCCACCACTCAATACCAAAAGGAACAATGAGAGAAAATTTTGTCCACAGTGATGCATGTTTCAAAATTAAGAATCATAGGGTTTAAAGCAAGAAAGTGCTGAGAGAATTAAAGACTATTAAGCCTAAAATGATCTACAAATTAGCTGGAACAAGCCATTATGCATTTTACATTTGCAGAAGCTAAGAGCCTGGGGTTAAATGATGAGTAAAGTTTTATAATCACTGTGGGCCTGACTTGCAGCACTAAGAAATCCAGGGCACATCCCATGACACTACATTAAGGCAGACACGATCAACTAGACATGCAACTATAATTTTACTGAACAACATGCAATAAGTGATGAAGCAATTTTGATTTCAACACAGTTATTTATGTTCAGGCTCATTTGTAAAACTCGGCAACCTGCAACAGTGACCCAATCAGTGTGTGTTCATTCATTTGGCATTGAGAGAGAAAGAATTAAAAGCAAGGCCCTCGGGCACATGCACAGTAATGAAGTAAAAAGAAACACAATAACATAATAATTGGTCTTCCTGGGGCCACGATGTTGAGTATAATATTGCTGAAAATAAAGGTGGGGGAAAAACACATGTTGGAACAACAAAAAATGCAGAGAGTTCCAAAGTTCAAGGTTTCACTCAGAGCTGCCTTGTCTATGACACTGAGGCCCAGCTCTTGGGGAAAGAAATACCTTATTGGGCCTTCTCCCATAAGGATACAGAATTTAAGAGCCTGCCATTTTACACAGAGACAACATTAAAAAGTCTAATAGTGTCCTTTAGGTTGAAATCCAGAATCTGAATTACAATGCAGTATAAATTCCTAGAGAATAGTGTGGGACCCAAAACAAGAGAAAGGCATGGAACAATGAACTCTGAATGAAACATCTTGTTGTTGTTGTAGTTTTTGAATAGTATAATTAAATGGATTTGTGATCTTCTCAATGTGACCCTTCCATGCAGAGGTCACAATGATCTGTTTCTTCTTATTTTTTAATAATCCTTTTTGAGACTATGGTAACACACACACATGGAGATGGAAGCAATCTTAGAGCCCATCTAGATGAGAAATTCCCAATGACAGTGACATAATCTACTTGGACAGTCTAGCGAAGTCTAAGGCCCTCTTCTCAGATGAATATTTTTAGAGGCATACAATAAAATACACAGGTTTACAAAAAACCCAATTATACTGAAATGCAGTTATTGAAATAACTTTTTAAATAAAGTTCAGAGATTCCCATTAAGAACCTCTGATCTAGGACATTTACCTCATTATACAGATGAGGAAATGGAGGCTAGCCAATTGAAGTGACTTATACAAGGGCATGTAGATAGGAAACATTAGAGGGGAGTATTTGAACCTTAGCCCTCTGCTTCCAAAGTCAGAGCTCATACCTCTGCAACACACTGTCTCTTTTCTTTTCTTTTTTTGGCAGGGCAATGAGGGTTAAGTGACTTGCCCAGGGTCACACAGCTAGTAAGTGTTAAGTGTCTGAGGACAGATTTGAACTCAGGTCCTCCTAAATCTAGGGCTGGTGCTCTTAGCTGCCCCCACACTGTCTCTTTCCCATGACATCTTCATAGGAGTTCTCCCCAAGGATGTGCTGGGGGTAGGGGAAAATGTGTCCAAGACACCGTTTTAGGTTTAATATGCATTGCTAACTTTTTCTCCATTTTTTTTTTGGTGGGGCAGTGAGGGTTAAGTGACTTGCCCAGTGTCACACAGCTGGTAAGTGTCAAGTGTCTGAGGCTGGATTTGAACTCAGGTCTTCCTGAATCCAGGGCCAGTGCTTTATCCACTGAGCCACCTAGCTGCCCCCCCATCATTTTCTTAAATCTAGATATTTAACAAAGCATCAAGCCCCGACTTGCAGCATTTATCAATTTCTGAGGTACAAATTCTCATACTAAAAATCTTACAGTTGTTTCCATCACACCACCGGGTCCATCTACCTCTGCATCTCTGAACATGACTAAGGCATCAGAGAGGAACATAATATGTGTATTTCAATTTTGCTAGATGTCCTCTCTTTTTTAACATCTCTCTGATGATACTCAGTTATTTATTTTTTTTTCCAGTATCTTATGTGTTCCAGGAAGTTTTATGGAACAGTCACATCATAATTACAAACAAACAAATGAGTTGTTCAATTGTGAGGCTTCTAACTCTGCCTACCCTGTCCTGAGAGTTCCTTTTTCTCCCCTCCCAGTGTGCTTTACATTTTGGTCATGCTGTGCCCTTACCCTGCTTTTCCTCTGTATCATGAATCTGCCCGATTCTGGTTTGCTTCTAATTTCCACTAGATGCAAAATAGGCTATTTAATCAGAAACTCCTGCTGTTCCGTGGACTTCTTTCCATTCTAAGTAGTTTTCCATTGACAATTAGCTCATTCAGTAAACAAACTGCATGATTCTTTAGTCCCCTAAGAGTTAGAACTGAATAAAGAAGCTGAGTCACTCTTCCAGTCTCATCTGGGTGATCTGGGACTCTTTAATGGTGCCACTGCTCCCTGATTCCCTCGATCAACACCTCTTTTACCTTCAATGTTTTTCTATTTAAAATTTGATACCTATGAAAGGAATGGGAACTCCAGGAACGGGAATTCCACTTAGGCAAGAGAAGAAATGTACGGAAGCATGAATCTTTCCATTTGTCATAAAATGAGGAAGAGTATTCCAAGGCAGAGAAACGTATAACATCACACTCTCCAGAAATCTCTAATACAGAGGGAGGAGAGGGAAGGGGAAGGCTCAGGATCTGAATGTATTTCATGTTTCTAGGCATTAAATCATTAAAGCTTTTTTTGTTTTTTGGGTTTTTTTGCGGGGCAATGGGGGTTAAGTGACTTGCCCAGGGTCACACAGCTAGTAAGTGTTAAGTGTCTGAGGCTGCATTTGAACTCAGGTACTCCTGAATCCAGGGCCAGCGCTTTAACCACTGCGCCATCTAGCTGCCCCTCATTAAAGCTTTCTTGAAGACTACATGGAACCATCCTGGGACCAGTCCTTTGAAGTCCAATGTCCATTTACTGTGCTTCTAGAAACTGGGATGAAAACCTGCTACTTCTTTTTAAAAAGTTTATTATTTAAATGTTGAAAATATTATATAATCTTTACTATTTGATACATAATTTATTATTAATTATTTAAATATTCATCCCTTTTACAGAAATCATTTCACAATGACTCCTCCCCTCCCTCTCCCCCTCTTCCCCAGAATAAACCATCCCATGTAACCATGAAGGATTTGTTCAGTCATTTTTCAGTCATGTACAATTTCTCACAACTCCATTGGGGATTTGGCAAAGATACTGGAGTGCTTAGCCATTTCCTTCTCCAGCTCATTTTACAGATGAACAAATTGAGGTAAACAGTGACTTGCCCAGAGTCACACAGCTAATAAATGTCTGAGGTCAGATTTGAATTCCTGACCTACTACTCTATTCACTGTACCAGTCAGATACACAGTTATGAAGTATAGTTAAGCAAAATAAACTGTTTGACAAAATACGCCTCATTCCCCACCTATACTCCACCTCCTCTTTTCAAAGAAGAGAAGTATATTTCCCCATCAGAAGTGAAGTCCAGGTAGATAGATTGTGGATAGAAAATTGAAGGAAGGAAGGCAGGAAGGATGAAAGGAAGAAAGAGATAAATCAATGAAGGAATAAACAAAAGAAGGAATGAAGGAAGTGAAGGGAGGGAGAGATGGAGACAGTAAAAAAGACAGAGAGAGAGACTAGGAAAGAAAGGAGGAAATGGAGAGAAAGAAAGTAAAAGGAAAGAAGGAAGAAACAAATGAATGAATGAATGGACAAATAAAGGAATGAAGGAAGGAATGCAGGAAGGAATGAAGGAAGTGAAGGGAGGGAGAGATGGAGACAGAAAGACAGAGACAGAAAGAGACTAGGAAAGAAAGGGAGAGAGAAAGAGAGGTGGAGGGAGGGAGAGAGGTAGAAAGGAAGAAAGGAAGGAAAGAAGGAAGGAAGGAAGGAAGGAAGGAAGGAAGGAAGGAAGGAAGGAAGGAAGGAAGGAAGGAAGGAAGGAAGGAAGGAAGGAAAGATGGGAGGAAGGAAGGAAGGAAGGAAAGAAGGAAGGAAGGAAGGGAAGGGAGGGAGAGATGGAGACAGAAAGACAGAGACAGAGAGAGACTGGGAAAGAAAGGGAGAGAGAGAAAGAGAGGTGGAGGCAGGGAAGGAGGGAGGGAAAGAGGAAGGGAGGGAGGGAGGGAGGGAGGAAGGAAGGAAGGAAAGAAGGAAGGAAGGAAGGAAGGAAGGAAGGAAGGAAGGAAGGAAGGAAGGAAGGAAGGAAGGAAGGAAGGAAGGAAGGAAGGAAGGAAGGAAGGAATGGGCAGTCCTTCCTGCTTAGTTGATAATTATCTTATTCAAAACCCTCTAATCTACACCGATATAGGAATTGGGGCAAATGGGACTCTGGTTTCATGTTTGTTTGTTTTTATTGAGGGGAACTCTAGAAAAAAAATCAGGTTCCCCAGTTCCCTTTAAGGCTCACTAGAAATGGCCCAATTTCAAAAATAGTAAATGTCTCTGGAAAGGACCCAGACCACATAAGGCACTAGAAAAGGACAAAATCCAGGCATGCTCCCTAGAAGTGATGGCTGCTGGTTCAAATGGATGCTTTTTAAAAATTTATTGAATAGAATTTTATTTTGCAAAATATATTAAAAACAAATTTTAACATCAATTTTTTTAAAAATTGTGTTCCAACTTCTCTTCCTCCTCCATTCCCACCCCTCACCCACTAGAACTCAAGCATTTCAAAATAAGTTATACATGAGTAGTCATGGAAAACATTCCCACATTAGCAAGGTTGTGAGAGAAAACAGTCAAAAAACTCCCAAAACTTCAGACTGAGGAATTGTCGAAGAGAAAAAAATTTTTTTTTAAATGTGTTTCCCCAGGCAGCTAGGTGGCACAGTGGACAGAGCACCGGCCCTGGAACCAGGAGCACTTGAGCCCAAATCCGGCCTCAGACACCTAACACCCACCAGCCAGATGCTTTATTTTTGAAGACAAAATGCCCTGGATATTTTTTTTGGTTAAATTCAAAGCATCCAGTATCTCATCATGGTCTTCATTTGACCCCAGGTTTGTGGGAATACTGGGTTTTTCCACTGAAGTTTAGAATCTTGGATATGATTGATTTGGCATTAAGTGACAAAAGAAAACAGAAAGATAACAGGCCCTTTTCATTTCTTTAATCAAAGCAATTGAGAATTAAGGCTGTACTGTCCTAATCCATGAATTTAAATTTGGAAATTGGCTTTAAAAGAAACCCACAACTTTTATTTGTTTTCATTAGGTTTCTCTGGGAATGAGAAAAGTTGTCCTTTGATATTTATATATGTTCTCAGCCAATGTGGCTCCCAAATAATGATTCAGTCAACTACAACAAAGATATGTTAACAAACCAAGAGGAAAGACAAGTCTCATCATAGCAGGATATGAATTTATCCTTAGGTTTTTAAGATCAAAAGCCTACTTAAGTCAATATATATACAATATCTATAGCGTGTATGTAGACTTAAAGGTTTACAGAGCATGTTACATACGTTATGCCCTTTGATTCTCATAAGAACCTTTTGATACAGGTACTATCATTGTCTCCATTTTATAGGTGAGGCATTTGAAGCAGACAAGGTAAAGTGACCTGCTCAGGGTCATGCTGCTAAGAAAGTACATGTTCTTTATTCTAGGTCTAGTTCTCTATCTATTGCCTATCAACACTAAAGGCTTAGGGGATCATGAATAGGACACATAAAGGCATTGCATTTTTACAGGTTCCAACCTACCTTTCCAGGATGATTACATTTACCTTAACCTCATCTACTTTACATTCCAAACTTCTTGATGCTCCCCATGTATTACATTCAGTCTTCCAACTCAATGTATTTGCACAGGCAGCCAGTATCCCATGCCTTGTACACTCTCCTTCCTCATTTTTGTCTTGTGGCTCCCCTAGCTCCCTTTAAAGTTCAGCTCATGTGCCACCCCTTTGAAGAATATTTCATTCCTGATCTCTCCAGGAAGTCCTGGGCATTGCCTCCTCCACTCCAACAAATACTATCCATTGATTTTATACATATAATAAGGGATTAATCAGGACACTCTCTACTCAATTTGGTGAATTGATTTGATGAGATAACAGGGCATGTACTTTTATCAGAAGAGCATGTCCCATGAAGGTAGACATACATTTCATCCAACCTAAGCAGTGGCCCTCCCCTTTCTTGACACTTCTCTTTCCCTTAAGACAGCCTTAAAAAGCTTTTCCTTGCTCTCCTTGGCTCTCCTGCCTGATCTCTGCTAATTTCCGAGCTTTAGCATTCCTGATACTATTCTCATGCAGTTTGGTGGCTAAGTGGATAGAGCAGCATGCCTGGAGTCAGGAAGACCTACTTTCAAATCTTATTCTTATAGGTCAATGCCATGAATGTGTCCATCCTATGTGACATGGCCTGGCATCCATTTTCATAGAATCATGGGATTTTAGCTTTAAAAGAGATCTTAGTGGTCAACAAGTTCAACCCTAAACCCCTGAAGGGTTCCCCAGCTGACAGCTGATCCTCATTACCTGATTTCCTCCTACCTTTTGGACTCTCACTGAATGGACACAGGAAACTTTTCTGACTGACCTCTGGTGACTGGTTACTACTATTATTATGCTACTATTGACTGCTTGACTAAGTCTCAAGGGTATGAATTCTTGGTGGGAAGAACTACACTCTTGTCAATTTCCAAGAGTGGACTATGAAATAACCCAGCTTTTGAGCCCATTATATGTGATCTTCTCTCCCTTGGATGTCCTAACCTGATTATAACTAGGGGTGGGAAGGAGTTATATTTCTCTGCCCAGAAGAAATGTGCCAGGAAGTGTTGAAATAGTTCTCTGAAGAAAATATGCATGACACACTTTTAAGGTAAATCTGCATTTATAATATTTTCCATCACTTTCTTAAGTCTAGAAATTAAAAACAAAAAACAGTAAATCAATTCCTGATTTATAGCCTTAGACTGAAAATTCCATAATTACTTATATGAACTGGTTCAAACTGGCTCCAGCAACCCCTTCCATGTACTTTCCCTAATGAAGAACATCAATGTTGATTTACAGGAGCATCATATAAAAGTGGGAGATGTGCAAGTGCATAGCCTGAGAGGAAAATCTCTATATCTCCATGTCCTGGGTGTCTTCTCCTTTCTGTTTCCCTTTCTGAGCATAAGTTGTTGTTGTTCAGTCATGTATGATTCTCTGTGACCCCATTTGGGGTATTATTAGCAGACACGGTGGAGTAGTTGCCATTTCCTTCTCCAGTTTATTTATGGATGAGGAAACTGAGGCAAATAGGGTTAAATGACTTGCACAGGGTTACACAGTTAGTAAGTATCTGAGGCCAGATTTGCACTCTGGTATTCCTAACTCCAGGTCCAGTTTAAGATTCCAAGTAAGGCTCCAGGAAGACTCTCAAAATCAAGGTTGCTAGACTTGGGTATAAGGGTAATTCTGATTTTTTTTTAAATCCTGCTTTTGAAAATAAAGCACATAATACCTAAAGAGCCTCTACTTAGGGCCCCAAAGAACTATCAATAGGAGGATTAAATGGAAGAATGACCATTACAAGAAGGCTGGCACACTTACCTTGACACTCCTCTCTACCATTTCCATGACTTGAGGAAGAAATGCAGTTCCTTAGTAGAAGGGAAGTTTTTGTTCTGTGTAAAGTGCCCATCCATCCTTGGGGAGTCTAATCAACATAACAAAATATTTGAGTATTCTTTTTCCTCTAGTTGTTTGTGCCTGCCTTGTAGTCTTATCCATTATGTAAGGGTTCTGTGATGGAGGAAAGAAATAAAGGTTCTATCTTATTTGATACCCATATTATACACTGAGAACTTTGAAAACACTATTTTTCATTTTTGTCTTTTTGGTAGGGCAATGAGAGTTAAATGACTTACCCAGGGTCACACAGCTCATAAGTGTCACGTGTCTGAGGCCAGATTTGAACTCAGGTCCTCCTGAATCCAGGGCCCATGCTTTATCCACTATAGCACCACCTAGCTGCCCCCACACTGAGAACTTTGAGAGAAGGCATCATATGACCCACCTAGGAGCAAACCCTAGAGATTAGTCATCCCTACAGTTTGTGTTAGAGAGTTCCTTGGAGTTTTGCTCTAGGGGAGAGGTAGAGTCAAAAAGGAGAAACCTTACCTGCCCTCAACCTCAGGGATAAAAGCTTACAATATTAAATCTGTTCAGTGTGAGCAGAAAACTCTTGGGTTTTGGGGGAGGAGCTGAAAAGTTTTGAAAAGATTGCCATCTAAGAGACCATCTCAAAGGCTTATTGAATCACTTGTTGTTACTGTTGTCATTGCTGTTGCTATTTGTCCTTTGTTTTTGAAGAGGACAAGCACATCTGGGAGGTGATATCATGGCTTGCAATGAATTGGATCTGAGACAAGCATCTCTTCTGGAGCCATCTGGGTCCAGTGGAAAGATATAGATCAGGACAACTGGAGATAGTATCCATGGGCTATTGGATCGTAGATTTAGAGCTAGTGAAGGGTTAATTTTATAGACAAAGAAGGTGAGAACACAAGCTAAGGTAATTAGTGGCAAAAACCAATAACAGAACATTGAACTCATAATGTCTAGCCCTTCCCCCAGATCAATGTTCTGTCTCCTTTCATGCGCTCACATAGGCCATCATCCATAAATGGAAAGCACTCCCTTATCATTTCTACCTGTCAATATCCCTTTCTTTCAAAGTTCTGAGCCAGTGCCTTCAATTCTATTGTGTTACCAGATCCTCCCAGAAGATTCTGTCACTTCCTTTCTCAAATTTTCCTAGAATACTTTGACTCTTTCCTTCTTCCTTCTCACCCTTTACCTTGACTAGGTCTTTTTTGTATACTCATTCTCTAGTAGATTGTAAGTTACACAAGGGTAAGGATTATGCCCTTTTATCTTCTTTTTAACTCCAGCACTGACCACAGTTCTTTGCACACAGTACAAACTTAACAGATGTCTGAGGTTATTGAATCAAATTCTAGAATCCATAACTCTTATTATTTCAAGATCATGCATTGCAAATGCAGAGAAAACATTAAATAAACATAATAAGACTCAATGTATTCCCTCTCACTTGCAAGGTTCTTGGCAAGCAATTGATTGATTCCTTTCCTCCCACTGACCATGTGCCTGCTAACAACCCACCTCCTGTAATTCTCTAGCACAGACATGTTGCCGCAAGTGCCCATTTCACAGTCATCCACAGGTGTGAATTGATATTTGTTATTGTAATTTTCCTTGTAAGCATATGAATATCAGATCGGTTTCTTACACAATCCTTTTTATATTTTATATATTTGTACCTCTTTTATTTAAATTTCATTTGTACATAATACCAAATCCTAAATCCTAATGAATAGTAGGCAGACTTCAGCATCCTTACTCCACAAATAACTTCACTAACAATCTCTTCTAGAAGTGGAAAAATAAAAGGAAATTTAATTCAATAAAAGCTAATCCATACCTTCAACTCTACTGAAGTATACTAAAAGCTAAACTATACTAAGTATGAGTTGAAGGCAAGGATTCTATTTATTCATTGGGCATTAACTAGACTGAGAAATGTTTGTTGAATTGAGTTCCTTGAATCAAATTCAAGGTTATTATACTATGCAATTACAAGATCTTTTGTAAATATAAGAAATAAATAACTAAACATTGTAGGATTTATTAGTTTTCTTTCTACTAATATTATCCTTGGCTTGGCCATAGATTGCAAAGTAGAATCTGCCTATAGGCAGGAAGCTTAACTAATGTTTGGGCACTTTGAAAACATTGACAATGGAAAAATGAATTCTCAAGCAACCAAGAGAAGCAAGGAAGATAATCATGAAATGCAAATTTGATACCATAGTGGGTGGATGGCTGATTTCTAGACAGTACCAGGGGGCTACAATGAGCCTTGGATTGAGCTTGATGGGGCCAACACATATAAACTTACACTTCTGATGTGTGCTGTGAGTGGGCAAGAGGCCTCAAAATAATTCAGTACAAACTCTTCCCTTTGTCCTCTCTTTAATATCCTACTTTCCTCCAAACAGATAACCTTTGTTCCATATGATTGCTTTATTTCTTAGGTTTTTAGTGAACCTGAACCCTAAACCTTTGTGGTAACTTTCATATGTAGAAATATATAATTTTTTAAAAAGACATAGAAATATAGATTAATATAGACATAGACATATATTTATAAATATGGTTATATGTATATGCCATACATATGTGTGCATCTTTTTTTTCTAGGGCAATGGGGGTTTAGTGACTTGCCCAGGGTCACACAGCTAGTGTCAACTGTCTGAGGGCAGACTTGAAGTCAGGTCCTCCTGAATTCAGGGCTGGTGCTTTATGCACTGTGCCACATAGCTGGCCCAGCCTATGTGTGCATCTTTATATATTTGTATGGCAATTAGGTGGCGCAGTAATTGGATAGTGTGCCAGGCCTGAAGTCAGGAAGACATCAGTTCAAATCTAGCCTCAGAAACTTACTAGTTTTGTGACCTAGGGCAAGTCACTTAACCTCTGTTAGCCTTAATCCACTGGAGATGGAAAAGGCAAAGCACTCTAGTATCTTTGCCAAGAAAATGCCATGGACACTGTGTAACGATTGGAATAACGCCACCTGCTGGATACTAACTGTAGAAGAGTTCTGCCCATGAAGCGAAGGTCTTTGAGGGCAAGACCAGGAGTCTTGTCTTTGGTATCAGGAAGTGACGCGGACTAGTGGGAGGAGGAAGGAAGAGACTGGCGCGGAGTCTCGGGCTTTTTCCTGAGGACGCTGGCGGAGAAGGGAGCTAGAAATGTGCTCTCCCTTTAATAGATAGGAATCTAGGCCTTTCTCTCTCTCTTTACCAAATTCTTATTCTCCTTAATAAATGCTTAAAAACCTAACTCTTGCTAAAGCTTATAATTTATTGGCGACCACTCATTAGATATTTTAGACAGACTAGCTAGAATTTTAACCCTTAACAACTGGTCCATGGAATTTTGAAGAATCAAACAACTGAACAGCTGAAAAACAATACCTTAATGTAAGTGAGCCAATATATTAGCAAAAAAGAGGGGTGAAGGGGCAGCTAGGTGGCCCAGTGGATAGAGCACCGGCCCTGGATTCACCTGAGTTCAAATCCAGCCTCAAACACTTAACACTTAACTAGCTGTGTGGCCCTGGGCAAGTCACTTAACCCCAATTGCCTCACAAAAAAAAAAAAAAAAAGGTGTGAAATATTGTAGCTGAGCCTGACCTTTCATTTTGGGGTCTATGCCCCAAATGTTCTACTTTGAATTTGATTCCCTTGTCATTTCATAGAAGGCTTAATTTCAAATCACCTTATCAGAGAGAAAGAAGCTTCTGTTTCCCCAAGACAAAAGTCATCTTCAGAACTCCTACTAATTGAGCAATTGATTAATTAGCACATTTCTATCTTCACTAGGGAGTGAAAACTTAAAGGATATTATTGTACTAATCAGTTTACAGCTTTCCTATTTTAAACCCTCTCTAAA
Organism: Dromiciops gliroides; assembly: GCF_019393635.1. Taxonomy (NCBI): domain Eukaryota; kingdom Metazoa; phylum Chordata; class Mammalia; order Microbiotheria; family Microbiotheriidae; genus Dromiciops; species Dromiciops gliroides. The sequence goes on from NC_057866.1 coordinate 272,591,014, forward strand.
ATTTGGGGATGTAAATCCCTGGGTTCAAAGAGAGTGAGGGAGAAAGATTCTTCCATTTAAGGAAGAGCCAAAATAGGTCACCCACATGTTTCCACTCAAATGGACATTGATCTGTGGAAGCAGGTTTCTTTCCACATTTCTGTTTCTGATCCCTTATGTTTCTGTTAGAGGATCTCAGAATCACAATATGCAGGAAAAGCAGTAGAAAGAGTATCATATATGCTACAACCAGAGACAGAAGCAGGGATGTGCTGGTAAGTGTTTAACAACCAATTCTCTGGGTGGGAGCTGTACACACAACACACTTAAAAAAATTTTTTTTTCATGCAACCCACATTTAAGTTTTAATCTGCACTGTATTTTCTCCATCACTTCTTTAAGTCTAGAGAATCAACAAAACAATAAATCTATCCCTGATTTGTAGTGTTTACCAATTTCCCAGCTGTAAATGCTCATTAAAAATTCAACAATCAGTTCTCACAAACCAGTTCAAGCTGACTCCAGTACACCCTAGAAGAGATCTTAAAGATGATCTTGTCTATAATAAAGGAACTGAGACCAACAAAACTGAGGCAGTTTGCTCTTGACAACATATAGAATTAGTGGCAATGTCAGAACTAGAACACATCTAAGTTTGTCCAGTGGTCTTTTTGGCCTTTTTGGTTTCCTATGTAGTCATCATCACTTGGGTAAGAGGATAAATGTGTCTACAATGAAAATACAAGCTGTCTCTAAATGATCTCTTTGCTTTTCAAAACATTTATGCTCTATTTCACCAAGAGCTCCAAATGCAGGAGCTCCTATAATTATATAGCTAAAAGCCCTCAAGAATATTGGGTGGATTCCCTATGGGCTATTTATGGAAGGATATTGACCAGAATCACATGGGATAAGAAGGCATAGGTTCATTTTAACTTTCCATTTGAGTCCTCACTTGCAGAAGAGATTGTTCCAATTGAGTCAAGCCTCAGAACATTTCTGAAACTCCTAGAAGAGATACGGAATTATTGAAAATGCTTTAGCTCATCCATCCACACAGGAAAAAACCAAGTTGATAATATTTTTGTCTTGATTTTAGCATTAATTTGGATGGACAAAAAGTATACATATTTGGGACAGACAGAACAGATGGACAAGGGGCTGAGCCCAGAGTAAAAAAGGAAGAGGCAAGTGTAATGTTTTACTTCATGAAAATTGTAAAACTCCCTTAATGATTTTAAACTTTCATTAAAGCAAAGTAACATCTCTTTGATACTAACAGTTTACTAGTATTGCTATATAACAGAAAGATGCAGGACATCACTACTGGAAGTAATTAAGATAAATTTCAAATATAAAGAAATGGAGAGGTTTATAGTATATGTATATCACATAATCAATGAGGAAATATGAAGAAAAACCAGAAAAAAGGAGACAATCATGAATTGCACTATAGCAAGATGGGATGATCACACAGAAAAAAATAAGTTATGACAGGTGGTGTACTCCACTGGAATCATTGTGAAGTTAGAAGAAGACTTCCAATATATTGGGCAAACCCCCTGTGGCAAAATTTTAGCAGAACTTGACAAGAGTCATATAGGAAAGGTGATCAGGGACAGGGCTGTGAACTGAAACTCTGGAGGGAATTCCTGAATTGAGATCACAGATCCAATTGTCTATGCCGCTGAAATCCTATGTCACCACATTTTAGAATACTATCATCTCTGAAGAAGAAAAATTAATTCTCATCTATGACTATGGTTGCTAATTGTGTTTTTTCTTTCATATTATCTTGTACTTTTTACGTTCTCTTGCCCCCCCCCCCACTGCTCCTTGTAAAGGACAAGGTGGTAAAAGAGAAGGAATATGATCAATGTCATCTATAATTAAGTAGTGTAATCTCACTGCTTTGTTTTTTTTTTTCCAGACCAGACACCAACCATTGGTTTATATACTAATTTTCTCTCCAAAGTTTATTTGTTTTGCTTATAAATTCTCTCCTTGCCTATACTCTCCCTCCTAAGTTTCCAATTTCCTCTGCTTGTTTGAAGACAGCAGAATTCTGAAAATAAATTTATCCCTTCTCCCACATTTGAATATAAGCACAACATTAAATCTCATCCCTTTCATTGTTCAACTGTATTTTTTCTCATCTCTGTTTTCATTTCAAATATGTCATCTGTCTCTGGTCATTTCATCATGAATACTTTGCAAGTCCTCTGTTATAGTAAAAATCTATTTCTCCCCTTATAGGATTATGTTCAGTTGTGTAGAGTATATTATTCTTCATTGTAAGCCTTTTACTTTTTCCTTTTGGAATATTATATCGTATGTATGTGTATTTTTTCTTCCTTTTAATTACTTGCAACATAGTCTTGGTGTTTGACATCTTTCTTTCTGCTTGTATAGAAAGTCCCCACCACCACCCATTAACTTAGAAGTGCTAGATGTTGGCTATGATATTCTGGATATTTTCCATTTGGAGTTTCTTCTAGGAGACACTAAGTGGATTCCTTCTATTTTCATATTGCCCTCTAATTTGATAGTTCTGGACAGATTTTCATTTATGTATATACATACACTCATATACATATATAGATATACAAAGACATACATACATACATGCACATCTTGCTTGTATTAACAGAATAGTAAGTAAAGAATTTAAATAACTATCTCAGAATAATAAATTGAAGTCTCAAAGGAACTCCCAAAGGTACAGGGGTAGACAGTATTAGAATCCTGGGACTATACTGATTGGAAAATGAATTATATTCAGTATTAAAAGAAAGAAATAGACTTCAACCTTATATAATGTATCTGAGAAACATGGAGGAAAATATACTATTAAACTCTTTCTTTGTGATACTGACACCAGGAAGTGAAAAAAAAAAGACAAAGAAAACTATAATCTAATATCTCTATTGACTACCAAGGAAAAGATATTGAATAAAATGTTAGAAAAGGAGTAACAACAGCATAATAAAAATATTTAGTTTGAATTTGTACAGAAATGCAAAGTTAGATTAATATTATGGAACTACATGTAAAATTATTCATAGTAATAAGAGACAATTTTAATCATGATTATTATATCAATAGAGTTAAAAAAATCTGTTTTAGAAAATATACCAATAATTTTGGTTCAGAGCATCAAAAAGCAAAGGAATAAACAGAAGTTCCCTTAACATAGCTAAATGTCTCAATTTCAAACCAAGAACTGGCATTATCTGTAATGGAAAAAAAAATACTTGATGCCTTTCCAATAAGATCAGACATAAAGCAAGGATTATCATTGTCACTATTATTATTTTATATGTCCAAGATTTATAATAATAAAATATAGAAATAAAATATAACAAAATTATTATCAACAAGGAAATTTTAAATTTAATTTTAATTTAATTTAAGTTTTTACAACTTATATGATTATTTACTTAGAAAATTTTTAAAAATCCAACTAAAAATAGTTGAATCACTATATCAGTAAAATAAAAGGATATAAAACAAGCCCACAATAATTATATCTTTTTTCAATATAACATCTTCACTCATCAAAAAAATGAGCATAATAAGATAAGCAAAATCTACTCATAAGGAATTCAATATCTTGAGTCAAGTTACTATGACATGTATAATTGATATAATGCTTGCCTTCTCAGTGGCTGGGGAAGGGTAAAAAGGAAGGAAAAAACAATTTAGAAATCAAAACTTTAATAAAATGCTTAAAGATAAATGATGAATATTTTAATGTTTAAGTTACTATGCCATAAAGAAATTATAGTAATTCAGTGGCAAATCATGATATAGTAAATAATCATTTATTAAGTTCCTATTATATTCAAGGCACTTGAGATTCAAAGAAAGGCATAAGATAATCCTTGCTTCTTGAGGAACTCATGGTCTAATAGAGAAGAGCAATATGTCAGCAACTATGTGCAAACACACAGCATTAATTGGAGATAACCAAAAGAGGGAAATCAAGAAAATGAAAAAGAAAAAATCAAAATAGAATAAAAACACTTGCTGGGCAGCTAGGTGGCACAGTGGATAAAGCACCAGCCCTGAGGAGGACCTGAGTTCAAGTCCAGCCTCAAACACTTGACACTTACTAGCTGTGTGACCCTGGGCAAGTCACTTAACCCTCATTGCCCTGCCAAAACAAAAAACAAAACAAAAACAACCAAAAAAACCAAAACCAAAACTAAAACAAAACCACTGGCTGCTAAACTCAAACTGGCTCAAGAGAGGCAATTGCTAAATTTTTATCTGAATATTTACACCTCTGAATTCAGCAGCCACTCTAATTTAGGGCTTGAAATATCATTTTGTTGATTATCTAGACTTATGGAATAATTAATATTGCAGGTTAAACTTAAAAATGTGTCTTGCTTACACATCCCCTGTTCCCACACAATTTGTATAGCAAACTTTCCAAAACCCTCTTAGTGTTAATATATTCCCTCTGTTGGTTATTAACCATTAATCCTGTAGATAGCTGGTTTTTACACAGTTGTTTGCGTGTTGTCTTATTAGAAGCGTGACCTCCTTGAGAGCCTGAATTGTCTTTTGCTTTCTTCTTGCTTAGCACGGTAACTATCACATAGTAGGCACTTTCTAAATATTTACTTTCTTACTATTAACTGATAGTCATAAGAGAGAGACAGACAGAGACAGAAAGAGACAGAGACAGACAGAGACAGACACACAGAGAGAAGCAAGAAAAAGAAAATAAATGTGTCATGAAGCATTAAGATAATAAATAAGATAGAAGAAATTTAAAAGGAAACCAACTGAGACAAACCCACAAACAAGGCAACTTCCATTTTAAATATGAATGAAAAACAATTAGCTATAGATAGTAGAGATTTGATTTCCTATGCAATCCTCTTTTTCTGCTTTTCTTTGTAAAGGGAAATATCCATGATAGTTAATAATTGCCAATTTTATAATAAAATATTTTAAATGATATAAGATTCTTAAGGTATATAAATTTTAATTCTTTTCTTTGTATCCCTAATACAGTAAGTGCTTAATAAACATTCATGAATTGGTTGATTACTGACTCCCTAAAGCTTATAACACATAGATAATCCACTTTTCCCATGTTTATTCCTCAAGAGGACGTAGTCCCTTTTGGGGGAAGATTCCTAACTTAGACAAGTGATATTTCTTTGTATGATATATATGACCTTGGTCTTGCCCCCAGATAACGCTTCTATGTCTTATTCAGGAGACCTAGCTTTGGTCCTAATTGTAGATCTTTCTTTTCCTGGCACAAGGGACCAAGTGTTTTTTGTTTGTTTGTTTGTTTGTTTGTTTTATCCTACCCAGAGGAGAGCTATCCCTTTCTGCTATAGCCAAAGCATCTCTAAGCTGATTATTTCCTCTTTCTCAATTAAATACTCCTCTGTATCTCCCCACTATCAAATACTTTCTTTGTCACTAAGGTTTATGCTCAGTTCTCAGGTGGCATCTTTTGATGTCACTATAACTAGTATTTTTTAATGAATGAGGGTATCTGTCAATTTACAGAATACTAAGAGTGACATTTACCATTCTAGCTTTGCTTCTGACTTTCCAATCTTTGCCAGCTTGCCTCAATTGCCTCAGTGCCTGGGCCCTCCTCACTCCAGAAAATCCATAAGCCTCTATGATTTTGTCATCCTGGAATATCCTTTCACCATTCCATCACTTTTCTCTTATGGAAGAATTCCTCCTGGGGATTCCATCCCCTCCTCACTTTGCTTCTGACTTTGTGAATTTGGACATATGCCCACATGGATACCTCACCATATCCCGAGACTTTTGTGAAAACCAGGTTTATTACAAGAGAAATGAACATGCAGGTGGAACCCAAAGGATTCCCAATTTTTACAGACCTTAACATTTTGATAGTAGCAAGACAAGAGGAGGAGGAGACACTAGGAAGGGGTGTGACATAGGAGGGGTAATGGTGCAGCAAAGATGGGCAAAAGGAAGAGACCACTTCCCACTGGGAGGAACAAGGTAATGGCAAAAGCCTCATTCTTTCCCCTTGGGAACAGCTAAACCATGAAGATATGAAGGTCTGTTTATCTTCAAAGGACCTCAGATACACAAGCATTATCCCCACCAGGCACAAACTGTCTGACCTGTCTTGCCTCCCAAGGACACACAGGAAGTCCAGTTTGGGGTGCAACAACACATTATGTCAGCTCAGGGGAAGCTTCCTCCTTAATACACTCAAGGCATCCTGCATGCTTTGAGTCCAGTGTTCTTGGAAAATTTGGCAAATCGAAAAAAAAAAAAGTTTAGAAGACCCCTTAACAGCCCTCAACACCTCCACCTGCTTTTAACTTCCTTTCAATTGTATGTTGCCTTTCTCCATTATAGCATAAAATTTTTGTATGTTGTTATTCAATTATTCATTCATATCTGACTTTTCCTGGCCCCATGGACCACAGCATGCCAGGCCCTTCTATGCTCCATTATCTCTCAAAGTCAATCCATGATCATTTTCATATTCATGTTCACTGTTTCCATGATCTTGTTTATCCATCTCATCCTCTGCCATAAATAGGAACACTCTTTCTACTTGTATTGCTATCCCTAGTGCTTAGCACACTGACACAAAATCAGTGCTTAAGAAATGCTAATTTCCTTGCTCTATAGCCTTGATATTGCTGGAAATTGCCTTGTAATTTCTCAATTCTCTGACCTCCCTTTTCAATGTCCTTATGTTCTACTACAGTCTCCTTCCAAAGCCATCTCTAAAAGCAGTAAACCTTTCTGAATTTCTAGTTTCAAAAATATCACAATACTTTTTAAGCAAAATATACATCTCTTCAATATTGAGTATTCACTCTCTACAAATTTTAATTCAAATGAAATATGCAGCATTAAGCCACAATGACACGATGAAGCAATGTTTTAAACAAATGACCTCTAGTAAATAACAACTGAATGTGCAAATACTAGTTGATGATGACCATGCCAGTAATTAAATCATGCACCACCAGTAGATTTTTCTATTAACATTTTTCATTGCAATGAAGAAGACTGAGTATGATAGAGGGAAATGTCCTGAGTGCAGGAGATGAGGTAGATAAAAACACAGAGCAAAAATAAAACCAATGAAATGGGAATTCTTTAAAAATGTGATTGCAAAACTTTCATGAAAAGGGAATAAATTTTCATTTCATTAATTTCAAAATTACAAACTTAATAAATGTTCTTCTATAATAACAGCAAGAAAAATTAGGATATAGAAAAGTTTGGACACTAATGCACTGTTGGTGGAGTTGTGAACTGACCCTACTATTCTGCAGACCAATTTGGAACTATGCCCAAAGGAGTATAAAATTATGCATACCCTTTGACCTAGAAATACCACTACTAGGTTTGTTTCCCAAAATGAAATGAAAAAAGGCATTTGTACAAAAATATTTGTAGCAGTCTTTTTGTGGTGGCAAAGAATTGACAATTGATGTAATGCCCATCAATTGGGAAATTACTAAACAAGTTTGTGGCACATAATTGTGATGGAATATGATTGTATTATAAGAAATGACAAATACGACAATTTCAGGAAAACCTGGACTTACATGAACTGATGCAAAGTGAAGTGGGAAGAATCAGGAACACATTGTATACAGCAACAACTATATATATATATATATATATATATATATATATATATTGAGAGAGAGAGGTGAGGCAATTGGGGTTAAGTGACTTGCCCCCAGGGTCACACAGCTAGTAAGTGTCAAGTATCTGATGCCAGATTTGAATTCAGGTCCTCCTGAATCCAGGGCTGGTGCTCTATCCACTGCACCACCTAGCTGCCTCCAACAATAACAATATTGTATGACAATCAATAGTGACAACTATTCTCAGCAATAAAATGATCTAAGGCAATTTTTAAAAATGATGAAAAATTCTATCCACCTCCAAAAAAAGAACTGGTAGTGTCTGAATGCAGATCAAAGCATACTTAAAAAAAAAAAACCTTTATTTTTCTTGTGGTTTTTTTGTCTGTTTTCTTTTGCAACATAGCTAAAATGGAAATATATCTTACATGACTGCACATTTATAATCTATAGCAAATTGTCTTCTCAGGGAGGGAAAAGGAAAGAATGGGAGAAAACTTGGAACCCAATTTTTACATGCTAAAAATTGCTTTTATTTGTAATTGAGAAAAAGTCGATAATAAAATTTTAAAAAGCATAGGTCCAAGAACAAGGAAAGCAAACAAAGTTGAGTCTAATCTAAATTAAACCTCAGAAACATCAATCAATTATTATATATTAAACACCTACTATTTTCCAGGCACTGTGCTAAGCACTAGATCAAATGAAAATGAAATAGAATATATGCACATATATTTTTATATATAACATGTATACATATACATATATAAATATATATTACTTTGGAATTAAAATGTCTCTAACATGCGTAGCAGTAATGCTAGGGAGAAAAGCTGCTTTAAAAGAAAAAGGAAAGAAAAAGTAAAATAATATTCAAATTCCCAAATCAAGAAAAGTAGAAGGAAAAAAGCCTCCAAGATAAACAAGTACTTGTTAAAGTGGTTTCTCTCTGCTGGTGAGCAGGCAAACAGCAGTGCCAGCCACTTTATTACCAACTTTCGGCACCCCACACCCAGCCTTTTTTATGAGTCTCTTCCCTTGAGGTGTGGCCAGGAGTGCACTGAAGCCATCTGGAAATGGGTCAAACCAGCTGAGGAGAGCCAATTGTTAAATTTTCAGTATGAATATTTCTTTATACCTCCAAAGTCATCAGACACTACAAATCTGGGCTTGATTTACTGTTTCATTGATTGTCTAGACTTAAGCTAGCATTGAAGAAAATGTCAACAGAGCAGATGCATACATCTCCCTCCATGCAAAGCTCCTGGTTAAACATTTATCAGCACACCTCTGTGTATAACTTTTTTTAAAACTAGCATCTGTCTGTTCTCTCTTAAATAGGAGACTGGTCTATGGGGAGAGTAAATATCTGACTCAGTGGCAATCATTTAGCTATCTGCCTTGTTAGTGATGCCCCAGTAAATGGATTCTTTTTGCTCTGGGTAATTGTTAAAAACTAAATCCTTGACATTCTCCCTTGACTCTAAGCCCCCAGCCAAAACTTTTACTCTGGAATAAAATAGCAATTCTAAATTTCCCTTCTCTCTCAAGCCATTTTCAAAAGTTCTCCTCTTTGCTGCATTCAAGAAATAACACATAATTTAGAAGTTCTTTTATTCAACAATTTTATCTTATTTGTTGGATTAAGAAACAGCAAGGTAAAAATATTACCAATTTCTGATAGAAGAATGATATTCAAAGTGATTATATATGTCTTCTTGGAAAACGAAAGGAAAGAGACGAGGCCATGGAGGTCCAAGGCCTTAGTGTCCAGTATGATCAGATATTAGTAGCATAAATACTTAACCAGACATGGTTTCTTTATGCTATGGCCACATGGTCCTAGTTTTGGAGTCTTCATGAGCTTTCTGAGACCTCTTCTACACCCTTCTTGGTAGCAGATCCTCTGATCTTGTTTTCCTGCCTTCTCATCTTCTGATTCCTTAGTGTTACAAGATCAAAGTTATGAAGAGGAAGTTTCAGAGTCCAGGTCAACTCAACCTGAAATCAGAAATGTGGAATTTCTTCATTTTTTTCATTCCCTGGGGACAAATGATCATGTAATAAGCAAGGGTTATTTTGAGTGGTACCTTTACTGTTGAAGGAAATAAAAGTCAGATGAAATCATTGGAGGAAAGACCATTAAATTGGGGCGTAAGATTAGGGCAGTTAAGAATCGACATAGAAGGCATGGGATTGAAATAATTATGTTGGGATCATTTCAAATATAAATGAAGGGTTTAGAAAGAGGTGTGTACAGGAAGAAGTGGAAGGGGAGAGGAAGAATTGGAGAAATTATATCACAAAAAGTAGGCAAGGAAAAGTTTTTAAAGTGAGGGAAGGTGGTCAATGCTTAAACCTCCTTCTCACCAGAATTATTTTAAGAAGGAAAGTGTGTGTGCATGTGTGTGTGTGTGTGTGTGTGTGTGTGTTTGTGTGTGTATACATACTCAGTTGGGTATAGAAATCTATCTTACCTAACAAGGAAGTAGATGGGAAAAGGATAAAAGAAAAAGTAGGGGTGAAAAAAGTGATGTTGGATTAAGGCAGATGAAGGTCAGAAGCAAAACAGATTTTTGATTAGGGACAAAGTAATAACATAGAAAAGGATAAATGGAAGAGAATAGGATGACAGGAATAGTAATTATAACCATGAATGTGAATGGGTTGAACTCACCCATAAAATGGAAACAGATAACAAAATGGAATAGAAACTATACTTCAATAATGTGTTGCATACAAGAAACACATAGGAAACAGAAAGACATGCAGAGAGTTAAAATAAAGGGTTGGACCTGAATCTAAGCAATAGTTTTAGTTGAAGTAAAAGAGACAGTGGTAGCAATCATGATCTCAGGTGAAGCAAAAGCAAAAATAGGCCTGATTAAAAGCAGGGAAATAGGGGCCAGTTAGGTGGCACAGTGGATAAAGCACCAGCCCTGGATTCAGGAGTACCTGAGTTCAAATATGACCTCAGACACTTGACACTTATTAGCTGTGTGACCCTGGGCAAGTCACTTAACCCCCATTGCCCCACAAAAAAAAAAAAAAAAAGGCAGGGAAATTACATCTTGCTAAAAGGTACCATCCAGAATAAAGTTATATTATACTCTGGTTTCTCTTCAGAATAAAGTTATATTAAAACTAAACACATATGCACCAAATGATAGAATATCAAAATTCTTAAAGGAAGAATTAAATGAGTTATATGATGAAATAGACAATAGACAACCTTGACTTTACCATGTCAGTACAAGATAAATCAAACCACTAAAAAATAAGAAAGAAATTAAGGAGATGAACAGAATTTTAGAAAACTTAGATTTTGGAGACCTTTGGAGAAAATTGAATAAAAATAGAAAGGAGTATACGTTTATCTCAGCTGCATATGACACCTTCACAAAAATTGATCATGTATTAGGGCATAAAAACCTCATAAATGCAGAAAGGAAGAAAAATTTAAGATATCCATTTGAGATCATACTACAATAAAATTACATGTAATATAGAGCTGTGGAAGCATAGATTAGAAAGTAATTAGAGGCTAAATAAACTAATCAGAAAAAAATGAGTTGGGGGAATAATAAATCATAGAAACAACCAATAATTGCATTCAAGAGAATTAAAACAAGACAATATACCAAAGTTTGCCGTATGCAGTGAAATGTACTAATGGGGGAAAAAAGTATCTAAATGCTTATGAGAGAGAGAGAGCGAGAGTGCACAGACCAATGAATTAGGTATGCAATTAAAAAAAAAAAACTAGAAAAAAATGCCCACTGAAATAGAAAGCCTGAAAATCAAAGGAGAGATTAACAAAAATGAAAGTTAAAACATTTAACTCATAAATAACCTAGGAGCTGGTTTTATGAAATAAAAACAACAATAAGCTAGATGCCATTGATTAATTTGATTTTAAAATATAAAACCAAATTGCCAGTACCAAAAATGGAAAGAGTAGATTCACCACCAATGAAGATGAAATTAAAGAAATTATTAGGAGTTATTTTACTCAATTAAATGCCATTAAAAGTGATAATATACATAAATGGGTGAATATTTACAAAATATGAATTGCACATGTTCTATCTAAGAAAAAATCCCCAGGACTTATAAATAAATTCTACCAAATATTTAAGGAACAATTAATCCCAATGCTTTAAAAACAATTTTAAAAAAATAAAGAAGAGTTCTACCAAGTACTTTTTTATGACACAAATAATGTCTTGATACTTAAACATGGGAGAGCAAAAACAGAGAAAGAAACTATAGACCATTTTCCCTGATGGATATTGATGCAAAAAAATTGAATAAAATATTTCCAAGGGGATTACAGCAATATATCTCTAAGATCATATACTATGGCCAGGTAGTATTGATACCAGGAATGTCGGCCTGGTTCCATATTAGTAAATCTGAAAGCATAAATGAACATATCAATAACAACACCAACAAAAATCATATGATTACATCAGTAGATACATAAAAAGCTTTTGAAGAAAATACAATAGTCATTCCTATTAAAAACACTAGAAAGCATAGGAGAAAGTAGAGCCTTTCTTAAAATGATGAATAGTATCTGAAACCAAAATGAGTATTATGTGTTAATGAGGATAAACTTGAAGCTTTCCCAATGAGATCATGAGTAAATTCAATTATCATCTATCCATATCATCCATTATTATTGTAACGATAGGAGTGATGCCACCTGCTAGAGAGTTATTGCAGGAAAGCTCCGCCATGAAGAGAAGGTGTCTGAGGGCAAGCCATGTGGCTTTTCCTTGGTGTCACGAAGTGATGTATGCTCGTGGGTACTGTCTATCAAAGCTACCAGCCAATAAGCTTGGAGCTGTGTGTGCTTGTGGATGGGATGTTCCCAGTTTCACAGGAGGCTTGTGGGAGGAAGGAGGGGCGAGACTGGCTCTCTCACTCTCTTTCATTAGGACTCTTGTGGAGAGTGGGACAGAAATGTGGGCTTCCTGAGATAGATAGCTGAATCTAGGCCTCTTTCTCTCTCTCTTCACCAAATTCTTATTCTCCTTAATAAATGCTTAAAAGTCTAATTCTTGCTAAAGCTTATAATTTATTGGTGACCACTATTAGATATTTTAGACAGACTAGCTAGGATTTTAGCCCCTTACATCATCACTATTTTTTTTGTGGGGCAATGAGGGTTAAGTGACTTGCCCAGGGTGATACAGTTAGTAAGTGTTAAGTGTCTGAGTTTGGAATTGAACTCAGGTCCTCATGAATCCAGGGTCAGTGCTTTATCCACTGTACCACCTAGCTGCCCTCCATTATCATCACTATTATTCAGTATTGTGTTAAAAACTAGCTATAGCAATAATACAAAAAAAATGAATTCAAGGAATAAAGGTAGACAACGAAGAAACAAAACTATCACTCTTTGCAGGTCATATGATGGCATAGTTACATATCAACTTCCTTTATTCTACAACTTTTGAGGAAACCCTAGAACATAAACTAAAACAACCAAAGATCCAGAATATAAAATTAGCCAATATAAATCATCAGTATTTCTATACATTATCTATGCATTTTACCTAGCAGGAAAAAGAAATGGAAAGAGAAATTCCATTTAACTTCAGATGTTGTAATATACTTAGGAAGCTACCTGCCAAGACATATCTAGGGACTATATGAACACAATTGCACAAAGCTCTTCAGTCTAATAAAGACAGAGCTAAACAATTGGAAAAAAAATATTAACTGCTCATGGGTAGGCGAGGGGAATATAATAAAAAATGACAATTCTACCCAAGTTAATTTACTTATTCAGTGCCATACCAATCAGGCTACCAAAGAATTATTTTATAGAGCTAGGAAAAAAATAGCAACAAAATTTATCTGGAAGAACAAAATATTGTGTATCAAGGGAATCAGTGGAAAAAAATGGGAAGGAAGGAGGCCTAGCAACATGTGATTTCAAACTATATTACAAAGTGTGAATCATGAAAACAATCTGGTACAAAGAAATGTAGTTTTGGATCAGGGGAATATTAAGTACATAACATATAGTAGTAAATGACCATAATAATCTAATGTCTGATTAATTCAAAGAACCCAGTTTTTAAAGCAAAAACTCACCATTTGAAAAAAATTGTTGGGAAAATTGGAAATTTTGTTTGTTTTGTTTTGTTTTGTTTTGTTTTGTGGGGCAATGAGGGTTAAGTGACTTGCCCATGGTCACACAGCTAGTAAGTGTAAAGTGTCTGAGGCCGGATTTGAACTCAGGCCCTCCTGAATCCAGGGCCAGTGCTTTATCCACTGTACCACCTAGGTGCCCTCTGGAAATCAGTTTGACAGGAATTTAGGCATAGAGCACTATCTCATGCTATATACCAAGTTAAGATCAAAATGGATACATAATTTAGACATAAAGAGTGATAAAAGAAAATTAAAGAAGCATGGAAATTGAACTTGCCAGATTTATCATTAAGGGAATAATTAATGACCAAACAAAGTTAGAGAGGATCATGGGTAGTTTAATGGATAATTTTGACTAGGTGAAATTAAAAAGGTTTTACACAAATGAAACCAATGTATACAGAATTAGAAGGAAAGTAAGAATAGGGGAAAATTTACAGTTTCTCTGATGAGTCATTTCTTAAATATAGAGGGAACTGTCTCAGTTTTATAAAAATAAAAGTCATTCTCCAATTGATAAATGGTCAAAGGATATAAACAGCCAATTTTCAGAAGAAATCAGAGCTATTTATGGTCATATGAAAAAATGCTCTAAATCACTATTGATTAGAAAAGTACAAATTAAAACAACTCTGAGGTACCAACTCAAACTTATCAAAATTGGTTAACAGGGCAAAAAGGGAAAATGACAAAGTCTGAAGTGTACATGGAGAAATAGGAATACTATTATTGGAGGTATAAAGTGGTCCAACCATTCTGGACAACAATTTAGAACTATGCAAAAGGTCTATACAACTATGCATTCCCTTTGACCCAGCAATTCAACTACTAGATCTGTATCCCAAAGAGATAATAGAAAATGGAAAATTAACTATATGTACATAAATATTTATAGCAACTCTTTTTGTGGTGGCAGAGATTTGGAAATTGAGAGTATACCTTCCAAAGGGAATGACTGAACAAGTTGTGGTATATTACTCTGTTGGAATACTAGTGTGTCAAAAGAAATAAGGAGAATGTTTTCAAAAAACTTGGGAAAATATCTATGAATTGACGCAGTGAAGGGAGCAGAACAATGCACAGACCACAATTGTATATAACAGCAGTATTTTAACGATGCTCAACTGATGAAATATTAACGATGAAATATTTAGCTACTCTGTTCAATACAATGATCCAAGACAATTCTAAAGAACTCATGATGAAAAAGACTATCTACCTCCATAGAAAGAACTGATGGACAAATGAAAAGTGCAAATTGTAGTAATTTTTTTTCTTTATTTAGTTTTCTTTTTTTGCAACATGACTAATGTGAAAATATATTTTGCAGTATTGCACATTTATGATTGATATAACAATGCTTGCCTTCTTAATGAGTGTGGGAGGGGCTGAAAGGAAAAAGATAAGTTGAAACTCATTTTTTAAAAAAGATTAACAAAAATAAATAATTTTGAATTTTTTTTAATAAAAACTCAAGCTCAATACCATGTATTTTTAAATATCAGTAGTGGTAACTAGAGAAACTCTAGTCTATCCTTTCATTATTAAAACATATAATAACTTCTCTTATGATACCTGACCCATGGAATTTAAAAGTGTATTTAGAGAAAAGGAAATACCAACATAAACATAATTCATCTTTTTTAAGGTGCACTTTAAGTAACTGATTACAAATGAAGACAGTCTATGACCTATTTAATAGAAGAGAATAAAAGAATATTTATGATAGAATGATACATATAGAGTTGGAATGCAGCTGATAAGCAATCTGGTCCTCACGTACAGAGAAGGAAACTGGGTCACAGAGGTTAAATAATTAAAGGTTACACAGTTAGCAAGCTCTGTACATGTTTAGTCATTTCTCAGTTGTGTCTGACGCTGTGACCCCCATCTGGAGTTTTCTTCCTTCTCCGGCTCATTCTACAGATGATGAAACAGTCAAATAGGGTTAAGTGACTTGCCCAGGATCACACATTGAGTGTTTGAGGCTAGATAGAAATTCAGGAAGATGAGTCCTCCTGACTCCAGGCCCACTGCTCATTTAATTGTGCTATTTAGCTGCCCTAATTATTGATCTGGAGAGTTAAAATTCAAACTCAGGTCTTTTGCATCTATAATCCAAGATTTCCCCCCCCCCCGCCCCCCCACATTCAGTCACCCTGTAGTCTTGTGCAATAAAAATAACACAACTGAAGTTAAGAGACCTGAACTCAAGTCTTGCTTGTACTAGTAATAAACTCTTTGGCCGTGGGCAAATGTCCTCCCTTATTGTAACCTCAGTTTTCTCATTAATAAAATGAAGGGCTTATAGTAGATGGTGACTATAGTATCTTCCAGCTAGAAAATTGGGCTGTGTGATTGGGGGAAATGAAGGATGAGGAATGGCCGATGAGAGTGACTTTTTCAGAACGTAAACAAATCAGAATTTAGTCACTCTCATGTGGCATAGTTTATGTGCCTATTGCCTCAAGGCACTCATTAGCACCATTTCCTCTATGAAAGACTTTCTAGACTAACTCAAGTAAAAATGGAAGATGTGTGTCTTTGTGCTTATATGTATTAGATTTGTGTATGTGTGTATATATGTGTCTTGCTAGGAGAGGAGATCGGAGCGAATTGGGCAAAACATTCCCATCTTTGCTTCTTGAACTCAGTGCTCATACAATGCCCCATTTCCCATTTCCCTTGACAACTCAAAACCAACACAGTGGCCTCTGAGAACTCTAGAGGGTGGGGAGAGTGGGGGTCATTAAATGTGACTGGTTTTCAATTCCCACAGTTAATAATAAATTCTAAGTTTCACCTTGCCTCTGTGCTCTTTCAACTTTGGCAATGCATTGAAGTTGGTATTGTTTAAGAATGTCTGGTAGCAACAGATTTGAAATTGACCTTGAACTTACAAACTGCTCAAAAGAATGGTTTTACCTTTGCCAAGAAGCCCAAGCAAGATGCTATCATTCATTTATCAATGATCAATCAATCAACAAGCATTTATTAAGTGTTTGCTAAGAGCCAAGACATGTCATTGGAAGTCATTTACTAATAGCACACATTGGATTCATTCAACAAGTATTTAGTAAACACCTACTAGATGCCAAGGAGACACTGTGTTAGATATGGGAGATACTACTACAAAAATAGTGTTAAAATTAAGTAGACCAGGATTTCCTTTGTTCATAATTCACTTAACCAGGCAAATATAGGTAATTCATAAAAAACACAGAAATGCAAACACAGTTACCCAGATTAAAGTGTTTACATTATGACCAAATGTTAGCAGTAGCTCTGTTTTGTGTTTTGAAAAGCTGTGTATGAGAGATGAGTTTAGAAATACTGAGGTAGTGGAAATGGTTTTCCTTTCTCTCTGATTCCCACTCCCTAAAATACGTGTACATACACATGGATTCAGATTGCATACACACACACACCCACACCCAAACATGTATAAACACACACTCACTCACACACACACACACACACCTCCCACCTGCCACTTTGATTTCATTTAGTCCAGATAGTCTTCCATGAAGGGAATACTGCTTATGAATCTCTAAGGTATTGAATCTATCTGAAAAATATAGGTTAGGCATATTTACGGTAAAGTATTTGGTTCAGTAATCACAAGTTATTCTGCAGGAACACAAAGCTACCTGGGCAAATAGCATGAACATTATCCCTTGCAAGATTTTTGTACCAAAGTTATTAGCCTCTGGTGCTGGTGGATCTTCAATTCAGGATAGAAAGGAAAATAAAAGGTTGACTCAAGATTATCCTCTGGAGTCCTTTCCCTTGGAGAGTTGACAGTGTGGTTCAGTGATGAGCATCATATTCGACAGTTGGAGAATGTAGTGCCAAACTGCAACTCTGCCACTAAGTGTCCGTATAATCTTGGGCAAATCACTTAAACTTTCAGTTATAACAATTGGCATCAGGGGGCGGCTAGGTGGCACAGTGGATAAAGCACTGGCCCTGGATTCAGGAGTTCTTGAGTTCAAATCCGGCCTCAGACACTTGACACTTACTAGCTGTGTGACCTTGGGCAAGTCACTTAACCCCCACTGCCCTGCAAAAAAAAAAAAAAAACCAAACAAACAATTGGCATCTAAATTCTCTTCCTTATCTATATCCATGAACATCTGAATTCCATTCTCAACCCTTCTTCTCCTTCTCCCCTGAGCCACATATACTGTGGCAGTTAGTATGACTGCTAGACTAGAAGTACTCTGAATGCCATATCCTGCTTCATCTTTGTACAGCTTTATACAGTGCTTAGCACAGTGACTAGCACACAGTAGGCACTTAATAAATATTTATTGAATTGAATGGAATATTTAAGGATGGGAATCTAGTAAATTAATCATTCGATCACTCAACCCACCTTAACTAACCAGTTTAGCCAGATGAAAAAATCTATTAATCTTTTCATTAGTAGTCAATAAATTGTCAATAAGTATTGACCAATCACCTATGTTCAAGGCACTGGGCTAAGCACTAGAGATACAAATGGGAAAAAAAGAAAGAAGGCCCCTTTCTTCAAGGAGTTTATCATCTAATGGAAGGAAACAAAACACAAGAAGAAACTTAAAAGGTCGGGGAAAGGGAGGGAGTTTAAGTTCCAAGGTAGTCCATCTGGGAAGAAATTAGATTTCTGAACTGAGATTTCTCCTTAAATGGTGGTTTGGAGTTCATGACCCCATCCTTCAATCAGAGAGGCAGAGGGTAGTAATAAAGTGCAGTTGCCAGGCTTATTTTATAGGATGATGAAGGTATCAATCAAATAAACAAGGGTTTTAGAAGTAGAGTCAAAAGTCTTTGAAAGCTACTGAATGAAATGAAGTGACACTCCACAAGAGGCATTTTGATTTTGTCTAAGATCTGGCCATACACTATGGGTCCTCTAAAAACCAGCAGGCCAATTTAGAATCCAGAAGATATAAACACCTTGCTTGTTAGTGGGAGAAGTTTCTTGCCAAGCCTCTGGGAAAGAAGAGGAGAGAAGAGACGAGTCCCAGCTTCAGTCTCAATGTTGGTTTTGGTCCCCTACTATGCCCTACACCTTGACCAGAGGAAAATCTTATAAACTTTGAAGGTTTGGAGGATTCAGGCTGCTTTTTGGTATTATACAAGAATGACAGTGGTAAAATGCAGATGTAAGGGCCTTGTAGTAGCTGAGAAGCAACGTTAAACCATGTCTAAGGGGTATTTCATGAATATATTAACTAAAAGGAGAAAAAAGACTTCCAGAAATTGGAAGCTGTGAGCTACTCCTTTACCACATGGGATCCCTAAGCTTGAACCCACTTTCCCTGGGACTTTTCATGTGATTCTTGCACCAATTATTCTTCAGATATATGTTAGTAAATACCTCTAAGTAAATTAAATCTGGATAACTAGTTGATATCAACTAATAATCTTGAGGGAGATGCACACTGATCGGGGCTAGTGAGTTAAAATATGGAACACTACCTCCTAAGCCCTCAGGAATTTTCCTACTATCCCAAGGAGAGAAATAGTAGCAATATTGTAAGAACCCGGGCTGGTAGTGTGAATATGAGTTGAAATAGTCTCCCAACAGCTGGTGCTATACTTGAATCCTTAAGACATTATAGACTCCTAGTTCTCAATAAATAGTATTTAATAACTAGAGTAGCTGAGTGGTACAGTGGAGAGAGCACAGGGCTTGGAATCTGGAAGACTCATTTTCCTGAGTTCAAAACTGGTCTGAGACACTTACTACCCATGTGACCCTGGGCAAGTCACATAACCTTGTTTATTTTAGTTTCTCATCTGTAAATAAGTTATAGAAGAGAATGACAAATCATTTCAGTATGTCTGCCAAAAAAAACCCAAAACAGGGTCACAAAGAATTAGACATGACTGAAATGACCAAACAACATCAACTTAGTAAATATTTGTTTTATTGAATTGTTATATGGGTTATAGCTATTTGGTAAACAAAATAATTTTTAAAATAAGTAATCATACCTAATTTTACATAGCAGAAAACTGCTATCCAGAGATCTTAAGTGATTTTGTCCAAGATAGTAAGTAACAGAGCTGAAATTCAGTTCCAGGAATTCAATTTGCTTTGTAGTATACTATTTTGCCTCTACTGGGAGCTGATTTTGGAAGACAGTAATGTATTTGGCATCATGAAAAACGAAATTTATTTCTTGCTATTTAAAAAGTCTCAGCATGTGCACAGATGGAAAACCCAGTCATTGATACACATAGGAGTCCTCCGAAAACAATTAGGAAGAAATAGTCATCTCACATTTCCTCCAAAGGGTAGGTCTGTCACCAAATTCAGATTTTGAAATACAAAGTGGCAGTTCTTAATTTCCCAGATGCCCTTCATGAGTTTCTTTGAAGATAAAGTATGACTCTAAGGTTTCTATAAAATCAAGGGCTGGGACTTATAATATGGAAAATCACAGCATTAACTTCAGGAAACACCAGGCAAGAGTGGCTTTGAACAGCTTTTTTCTCTTCCTCAATGCCCCCTGAAAATGAACCAAAGGGACAGAAAGAGCAGTGGCATATTTCATTCTTACCTTCTGGCAGCCTTTTGACTAGGCAAGGTGATGCTATGAATGGTGACAGGTGCCGTTAAATCTTTGGTGTGCTTTGGAGCTAAATGGGGAATTTTCAGTAACATCCCAGATCCCAGGAGTGAGAAGCCAGCAGCTAAGCTTTTGAATCCCTAAAGTCCATTTGACCTGTTCTCCTCACACACGTTTCCAAATTTCATCTCCTCTGGGCTAGCTTTATTTTATGCTTTCAGTTAAGTGTGAAGAAAGTCAAGATGGCATATGGAAGTAATATAAATTGACCTTTCCCAAAGACTAAATTCCTGCTGATATGTTTTTGTTGCTCAAACCAATTCTCTGACTTCTCTCTTTTCAGATTGCAAAATGAACCCTATTACTCATTATCCTAACGAAAGTCAGAAGGAGCATTGCCTTGGAAAGAGAGGGGGTGGGGCAAAGGAAACAGGATCTCTCAAAATATAGTTTGAGTGAAGAAAGTTCATGCCTTAGAGACCTGAATTCAAATTTCAGATCTGATGTCAAATAACTTCGTTAATGAAGAAGTTAAACTTTTAAGAGACTATTTCTTCAGCTATACAATGTAGATAATAGCCCACTGAAACCTAATGGGGAATGCTTTATAAAACCTTAAACCATTAGGCAATAGGAATAAACGAAACCTTTATATGCATATAAGGTACAAACATGTGCGTACATGTATACATATGTGACATGTGCATGTGTATGCATAACATATACATATAGTATAGACAATTAAAATGCATGTTTATATTTATGTGTATATATTATATTCATAATATGTCTACATGTAATATGCCTATATTGTATGTATGCATGTAGCATATATGTATAATAGATACATATAGTATATATGTGGAAACTGAGCCTGTAGCAGGAAAAATGACATGCCCAAGGTCTCACAGGTAGCAAGTAAGAAAACCTAGATTTTAACACATGTCTTCTGATCCTAAATTCTTTCTACAACATCACAGTTTCCTTTTAGCACAAAACAAAACAAATATGTGAATAAATATTATTATATGGCATAGTATACTTATGTGCATATAAGTACATACATATATAATATATTTTGTTTTACAAATATTGTATTATGAGCTACTTATGTACATGTAAATACATGCAAGGATAATATACTGTTTATATTAATATAAATGTTATTCACATATATTTTTGTATGTATATATATATGTCTATCTCTATCATCTATCTATCTATCTATCTATCTATCTATCTATTCTACTGAAAGGAAACTGTTGGGGTGGCACAGTGGAAAAAGCACCGGCCTTGGATTCAGGAGGACCTGAGTTCAAATATGGGTTCACACACTTGACATTTACTAGCTGGGTGACCCCAGGCAAGTCACTTAATCCTCATTGCCCCATCAAAAAAAAAGAAAGAAAAGGAAAGAAAGGAAACTGTCATGTATTTGAAGGAACAGTGATTTTAAGATCACAATGCCTAAATTAGAATCTGATTTCAGTTATTTACTACACTGAGACCTTATAGATGTCATTTGCCTTTGGGGGCAAAATTAAGGGGGTATAAGTGATAATTAAGGTCCCACCATTTCAAAGTTTAGATTCCATAAAAATATCATTAATTCTTCAAACCTATGCAAAAATATCTGAAATAGAAAGAAAGTCTAATTAAAATTTGGGGAGTCTTCCTTTTGTTTTCATTGTTTCAAAGGTATTGCTAAAAGTTTGATTTGTTGGAATAAGATAATGTTACTTATGTGACTCCAAAGCATTCTGGTTGTTACAGGCCATACTATGCACTGCATTGCCAAAGTACTAAAACATCAGATATACTTACTCGACTCCATTGTCTAGGATCAAAGAGGGAAACCAAACACGAATCAACTCATCTCAAAATCACTTCATTTGGACTCATAGATTTAAATTTGGAAGGTAAGTAACGTTGGAAGTAATTTAATCCAAACTCATTTTTATCAGAGGAAGAGATTGAGGTAAATTAAATAAGCTCCCCAAGTTCAGTCCAAGGTAAATTGTTTGGAATGCATATATTCAGTCTATGTGTTTGTTATAAAAGGGATCTAATGGAACTTAAAAAACCCCAAACACCCTAAATGGTATGCTGAGTGCCTGCTGGGTGTCAAAGCCATCCACTGAATAGTGCTCCGTACCACTGAGCTCAGAGGGCAGTGCCAGTATGAAGAATTCATCATCACTTCGGTATTTCTGATCCATTGAATCCTCTGCATTGACCTGCTTTGCAGTGAAAAGGTTTCATGACCCTTCTGATGTGTTTCATCATAATGGAAAGCACCATATGTTGGAGCCCTCAATGGCTTCTCATTGTATCTCCTTCTGGTAAGGTGAATGCTTTTTCTTTAATTGCTCTTTTTAATTGCACTTGTTTGCTTGAAATTTACTGTAAGAGATAATAGAGATTTTTTTCTTCATAAAACAAAATGTAGAGAGGTAGGGCTTTCAAAAGATTGCGATTTTTTTCCTTTAAATTAATTGCAGAAAACAAAGTGAAGTGCTTGCTATGTGCTAGGTAGCATGGCTTCATCATTAAAATGCCATCTGTGGGATTAGGAACACCTGGGTTGATGTTCTGCATGTGGCCCTGGGCAAAACACTTATCCTCTCTGAGCCCTAGTAAAATCATATAGACTTTAGATTAGATCTATTGAACTGCATCAATAGAATAGAGAAAAATACTTATCAGGCCTTATCTATGTGTCAAGCACTGTGCTAAGATCTGGGGATATCAATAGAAAATCTAGACCATCCATACTCTCAGGGAGTTCATGTTCTAATTGGAGGAGACTGAGCATAAAGTAGGGTCCATGCTTATGTTTAGTTCTTGGCATCCAGGTGACATTATATGCTTAGGCAGGGAAAGTAGCTGGCAAAAGGATAAGGTCCCCATGACCTCAGGGAATAACAGCAGAGCAACACTCCCTTATAAATAGGTGGACTCTCATATACTTCAAGCAAAGTAGGAATGTGGGGGTCAGTATCTCTGCCATATCACTTTCTTTTTTTTGTTTTGTTTTGTTTTTTTCTTTGTTTGTTTGTTTGTTTTTGCGGGGCAATGGGGGTTAAGTGACTTGCCAGGGTCACACAGCTAGTAAGTGTCAAGTGTCTCAGGCCGAATTTGAAGTCAGGTACGCCTGAATCCAGGGCCGGTGCTTTATCCACTGCGCCACCTAGCTGCCCCCTACCATATCACTTTCACCAACTATGAGATAAACCTTCATTTTTCTGAGCCAGAGTCCATAATTATTTGTTAGGCACCTGCTATGTGCCAGAGTCCATAATTATTTGTTAGGCACCTGCTATGTGCCAAGCACTGTGCTAAGCAGTGAATATTTCAAGAAGAGCATAAGACAAGCCCAGTCTTCAAGGAGCTAACAATCTAATGACAGAGACCACACTTAAAAAGAAGTTGAAAAGAGAGTAGGGGGTAAAGATTACCTGGGTAGAGGGGCATGATAAAGTCATGCATCAAGGGTAGGAAATTATCTGAGGAAGTATGAAAAAGCAGCAGCAGAATTAAGCAACTGAGTTAATATTATGGGATTCACATAGGTCTGACTATGTAAGATGTAAGACGTTTGCTCAGATGGAGAGGTCAACCATGCTTTAGAAATGTCTGCAGATGAGTTGACTTGGTTTGGCTTGGTTTCACTCTTTTGCTCTGTTTATTTTTCCTTTTTCATTGCAGTATTGATGTGTTGACTAGATCTCAGTCTTGATTTTGTTAAACTGATAATCACAGTTGTCCATCAAAAACATGGTATCTTTTCAGGCAATGATTATGCTTTGATGGGCCTAATTGGTTCTTTCAGAAAGACACCTCCAGTCTCACCCAAAATGACAAATTGTTTATTTGAGAGAAAAGAAATAAAGGAAGCTAATGAACTATTTTGGTTGTTTAATCATTCACTCGTGTCAGACTCTATAACCATACTGTCCATGGGATTTTCTTGGAAAGGATACTGGAGGGGTTTGCCATTTCCTTTTCTAGTGGATTAAATCAACCAGAGGTTAAATGCCTTGCCCAGGGTCACACAATTAATAATTCCCTGAGTCTGGATTTGAACTTAGGTCTTCCTGACTCCAAGCTCAGCACTCTATTCACCTCACTGTCTCCCAATAGACCATACGGGTATTAAAAAAAAACCTTCTAGTATACTCACTCATTAGTTGCCTCAGGTGTCCAACTACCTTGAGTTCTAGAGGTAACCTCTTGGGTCTGAACTACTAATACTAGACCTCATGTGAATGAATGTGCTTCTTAATAATCAGCTCTTAGCAAATGAATTTACTAAGATGGCATAATAAAAATAGTAGCTACAAAGCACACCCCCCCCAATAACCATAGGATACATTATCATTCTCAGACAAATATACTTGCATGGGCAGAGTGAACTCAAACTTAAAGTACAGGGGTAGTGTTGTCTGTATGACATACATATAATACAGATAACTCATACCTGCTGGTAATACAAGTCCAGAAGAACATTCTTTCTTCAAAGAGTCTTCACACAATACTTGTTGTTGTCATTGGGCTGGTTACTTAGCAGAGTTCTCAGTGTCTACTTAAGGAAATTTAGCTCTCTCTCGTCTCTACTGCCAGAGACTCAGTGTCCACCCCTTTTGTGTAATTGATCCTGGGCTTTCAAGCAACCTCCCTTATATGTGGAATATTAAGGACTGGTTCAGAAAAAATAACATTTATCTTCTCAAATGAAATTAGTTCCTTTGAGCACTTTAACCATCCCATTTCCCTAGCAGCTTCCTAGTCGGTAAATAGCTTTCCTTTCAACACCTCTGTAAGGTCAAGATTGTTCTCTCTATTTTCCACATGAGGAAAGTGAGATGTTATCTCCCAGAATCACTCAACTAGTCAATGTCATAATAAGGATGTGAATCGTAGTCCTTAGCTCCAAGGCCAGATTTTTTTCTCCTTTTTAACTTTGGCCCTCTTCATGTTACCTAAGCATCACCTGAAGCCAAGTAATTAATGCAACCCTGGAGTCAGGAGGACCTGGGTTGAAAGCTTGCCTCTGTCAGCAAGTTTCGGTAGCTTCTCTGAATCTCAATTTCTTCATCTATTAAATGAGCTTTTGTGAGGCTCAAGTAAGATAATTTATGAAAAGTGGTTGGTGAAATTTCAAGTGCTTTAGAAATGTCCTTCCTCATTAATATCCCCCTTCATATGATTCCCATGTAATGAATATGTTCTCATAATTGTCTTATTAGGAAAAAATGGTGAGGGAAGCATGGCCCAGACATGTGATTTCATAAGTGTAGGGAATTCCAAGTGTGATGTGTAAACTCCACCAAAGCAGATCAACAACTCATCTGTAATTTATAATTTTAGAGAAATACCCAGGGATTCTGAGAGATTAAATGATTTAACTGAGGACCCACAGTCAGTACTCATTAGAAGCAAAGGTTGAACCTAACTTTTCAAGAGGATAAAATAGACATTCTACTAGACCTCCCGGCCTCTGTAAAAGCTCAGAAGACTGATTCCATAGCTGTTACTTATGGAAAGGAGAGAGAAGAAACACAATGATCCTTCTGCTGCTGAGAAGCATTAAGAAGAAGTGAGCACCTGATCTCAGCCTAAGGCTTCAGGAGCACTAGGGAAAGGAAATGGCCCCTGGAAAGGAAAGCTCAGCACCTGGACTCTGGCAAAAGGTGTTGCTTGTTTAACAATTTCAGGGCTCTCTTGTTTTCTTAAGCTCCTCTTAGTAATTAGGCAACTGCCGGGGCATGCTGTGATCTGCTGTTTTGGGCCAAAGAGTGAATCATTCTCACTTCTCAAAGGGAATGTGTTTTTCCTGCATCTCTTTTACTTGGAGCAGAGTGAATGTTTTTAGACCAAGCTTAGCACAAAGTGAGCACTTAACAAATGGCTGTTGGATAGGCTTAGATTGGATTTCTCTCATAAGGCCAGGAATCCATTAGTTTCTTTAGTGGGGTAAAAAAAGAAAAATACTACATTTCAAGTTGCATTAAACATCCTTCTGAAATCATTGTTATATATAGAAAATCTCATCTTTTCAATGGAGTTAAATAGAATTGGTTTTAGGACAATGCATCATCCTACTGTTACTTTGTAGCTAATGGTCTGTGAACTACTGCAGTAGCTGAGAGAAAAATACAGATGAGAAGAATACCTATCTGTAATTGAGTAAAAGTATTGCCATGTAAACTCATCCTCTGTAAACTCACTGTTGTGGGTTGAGCTTGACTCAAGCCAGTCTCCTGATGGTATAGATTAGATACTGGAAAAAATGAGACACTGGTAGGTTATTCACCAATTAATATGGGAGATTTATGTAGCTACAGTATAAGGATACTCAATAAAGATAGGATTGAGGACATCTCCTGTTGATTCTGCTGAGTAATTCCTTTGCCTTCATTGGCCATTTGATCCACCAGCCAAAGCATCAAAAGCTCCCACACCCCAGATCCCTGTGGATGTTTTCCATTCCACCAGGAAGAAATGAGGTTCAGTCTAAGCCTTTAGTGCCCTGAGGCAACCGTGTCTTGAGGAAGGTTTTGATCAATTTTAAGGTAAAGTCTATCCTGAACTACTTGTAAGAAAGGGTTAAGATATTTTACCACACTCAATGCATGCATTTGTGGTAACACTCTAGATGCAGATAGCATCAAAGAGATGCTATAGACATTAGCCTATTCTCATATGGTTTTGATCTCTTTTGGTAGGTCCCTATGTTTTGAAAGTTTTTCTTCTCATGTCACTTGGAAATTGAGTATTTGACATGCTAAAATTGATTAAAATTCTATACTAAACACTTTGTGGATCAAAGCTCTATGTGGATGGCTACAAGCAATAATTCAGTTTGTGATAATGTGGCCAATACAGTTTGTTGGTTGAATCCCAGAGATCTGTATTTGTAGTGCTGGGATTAATAACCTGCGACTCAATGAAAGCTGATAAGCTTCTGCTGGATAATTCTAACCACGAGATCATATCTAGCCAGGTGTTCAGTAGGTGCTATTTTTTTAGATAAATTGGAGTGATGAGTAAATGAGTAAATGAAAAAGCACTTATTAAGCACTTACTATGTTTTGCATTTGCCATGACGTCTATATATAATCTATCCTGATCTGTAAATCTAAGATCTCAATGGTCATTTCCTTCTACAATGTCTTGTATTACCCTCGTGGACTCTCTCATTTCCATAAACAAATCTGCCATTTATTTGACACATTTTTGTGGAAATATTGTTGTAGAATTCATGTGTATGTCAGATGTGGATATTATTAACATCTTATAATTAACAACATATTATTAATCATCAACAGCACAAGCATCTCGTATCTATATGGGTTTAAGGCAGAAGTTCTCAAAGTGTGGTCTTGAAAATCCCTGGAGATCCCAGAGTTCCTTGAAGGTTCAAAAGGCCAAAATCATTTTCATAATGATACTAAAATATTTTTATTTCTCATGTGGTAAATATTGAAAGATATTTATAACTCACATAAAAGTTCTTTGGGGAATCTTCAATAATTTTCATGATAACAGCTTGAATTTATATAATGCTTCAACTTTACAAAGCACTTTTCAAATATTATCTCCTTTTACCTTCATAACAACCTTGGGAGATTGTTGATATTATTATTTCCATTTTAGATATGAGAAAACTGAGGCAAATTGGTTAAGTGTCTTGCCCAAGGTCACACAAATAGCAAATGACTGATACTAGATTTGAATTCAGGTATTCCTAACTCCAGTTCCAGTGATCCATGCACTGTGCCACCTAGATTATAAAGCAGGTCTGAGGCCCAAAAGTTTGAGACCCACTTCTTCAACAAATCTTTTTTAACCCCTTATGTTAGCCCACCCAATCCTTTGATACATCCCCCCCTTCCTTTGGATAAACATATTTTTCATCCAAACCATTGATAAGCAATATTAAGTAACAAAGGGCTGAGCATAAATCACTAGGATACTATAATAGAGACCTCCCCCCCCAAAGTTGACATCAGAGTACTAATGATTATTCATTGGGTACCACAGCAATTCAACTAATACTATTTCTTGTTTAGTCCATACTTTTTCACCTTGTCTATAGAATACTATGTGAAATGCTTTACTAACATCTAGCTCAATTGAAGCTACAATATTACACTTATGTCAGACTCAGCCTATTGAGAAAAGAAATTAAATTAGTCCAATATGACCTGATCTTAGTGATATCATGCAAGCACTTTGTGACAACTGTTTCCCTTTCTAGATGATTAGTAAGCACTCCTCTAATAGCATGTTTTAGCATTTCCTAGTAATAAAAGCCATGCATTTTTTTTTTTTTACTTTGGTATTTGATACTTTCCATTCCCATCTATTCTTTTGGAAATCAGGAAATATTTCTCTTCACCAAATCCAGTGAAATTCTCTCATTCTTGAGATTATTACAAAGATCACTAAAATGGATTGTCAAGTATGTTGGAACTGATTTCAGCCTAAGTATTTAGACTTCTGAAAGTGGCAAGTGCTACAAATCAGTACTTTATTTATTGTCTAGATTTATGTTAGCAATGCAGATTAAATTTTAAGTGGTCCCAAATAAATATATTCTGTTGTGCATATGTTTTCTTTTACAGAGAACCTGTTATCAAACATTTACCAGTATACTCAAGCCACAGGCCTACAGTACATTGGTAACTCTGTTACCTGGAAAGCCACGTATATTACTTTCATTTTTCCCCTACCCTAGATTCTCTAATAGTCTTAAGGAGGTTTGGAGTGTCTAGGCATTCTATGAATATCTCTAGCCCCACCAATTATTTTCCCTTAGGGGGTAGTTTCCTGCACCTTAATTCCATTTAGTCACTAACAGTTGAATTAGCTTTTAGAAAGGAATATTTACTTCAAAGGATACAGTCACAAATATACAAAGTTATTCCCCTAACTCATGAGGTATGATGCTTCTTGCCTCACCTTTGTCATCTCAGTTTCTGGAAAGGAGAATGGGATTAGTTTTACAGCTCAGCTCACTTCCTATATAGCACAGTCTCCCAAGTTCTAAACCCCTTCTAGGTTAAGTCCCAGGTACTTTGGCTTCTCCAGACTGACTGGCTGAAACATCCCATCTGGAATCTTTGCTTCAAAGTCACTTTGACTCCAACTAACTCAGGGGTAAAATGAAGATCACCACTGAGGACAAGCAACACAGAAGAGAAACAAACACCCTTGTTTCCATTCTTGAATGCAGTGCAAAAGAAGGAAAGCAGGACAAAAAAGTCCTTCCCTTCTCACCAGTTCAGTTCATGGTACCAGGGCTATGGGTGAACTGATATCTTTGCTTTCTGGATGCAGAAAGAAAGAGAGTACCAGCTTGAAAAAAAGCATCAGGAAAAGAATGATTGTCTCAGTCTTGCCAGATTTAAAGATGCAACCTGATCTGGTTACACATTCAATCAAAGAAAGTTACACCCACCCATACAGTAGGGGACAAAGAGTATTTCCATTTTAGGAGATCTGGACATGCTCAGGTAAGCCCCCTAAGGGTACCTTCATGTTGGGTGATCTGGGGTTGTTTCAAAGGCTAGGTCGATTAAACAGCACACCTCTGCCAATCTAATTTAACAGTTCTGTCAATGACAAAAAAACCAAACAACTCCCCCCCCACCCCTGCCAAACAAACAAACCCACAAACAAATAAATGAACAAACAAACAAATAAAAAATGTAGCTCATTTTAGTCTGGTGACTTTACCCATCTAAGTGAAGTCCTTAATTCTGTTAGCACAGTTGTCTCTACTATCTCATCCAATTCTAAACAAACAAACAACAACAACAACAACAAAACACAAAACCATGATCCTATGAACTTTGTATCTATGGGAGAAGAAAAGTTATTGGCATCCTCTGCTCTTTTACTCTTCCTCTTTTGAAAAAAAAATTGACTCTGAGCATTTTTTTTAATGCTTCAATCTGTATTCAGATGCCATTAGTTTTCTCTCTGTAGATGGACTACATTTTTATAGGGCCTTCAGAGTGGTCTTAGATCATTGCATTGCTGAAAATAAGCAAATAATTCACAGCAGATCATCCTACAATATTGCTGTTTTTTGTATACAGTATATTTCACTTTGAATCAGCTCATGTAGGTCTTTCTGGGTTTTTCTGATAGCATCCTGCTCAACTTTTTTTTTTAATAATAAACTACATTCACATAGTAATTTAAAGAGAGATTTCCTTACAATAAACACCATGAGGTTGATTCTTGGAACAAGAGTGATAGATAACATTTATATAGGACCTAATACTTGACAAAGAATTTTCCCCACAATAGCCCAGCAAAGTAGGTACCAGATATTTTATCGTCAATCCATCCTCATTGTCATCAATCAATCCCCATCTTTATCCAATCTTCATCAATCATTCATCATCATCTTACATTACTCTTGCCTCTGCTTCAAAAATTTTTCAGTTACTATTTTAAATGTTTCCCTCCATCCTATTCCCTTCTTCATGATATTTACATTTTTTTCTATCTTCTTTCACCCTATCTCTCCTCAAAAGGGATTTGCTTCTGACTGCCCCCTCCCCCAATTTGCTCTCCCTTCTTTTACCCCTCCCTCCTTATCTCCTTCCCCTCCTACTTTCCCCGTAGGGTTAGATAATAGTCTTAAGGAGGTACTGCTGCTCCAGAAATTGATCTATGTCATTATTTGGAGGTTTTTTGGAGTGATCGTGTTGTGAGTTTTGAGAGCTTACTGCCTTTCCTCTGCTATCTTGGCTCTACCCCCTCATTCTTTCAATATATATGGTTCTCTTTTTAAACAACTCTCTTGCAATTTTTAAAAAAAATTTTGTTTTATTTTTAATTTATGGAATAAAACTAGCATTTATAAAACATAGTACAATAAAAATGATGATTGCACATGGAACAGTTAATCTATTATGGATAACAATGTATAGGTATGTGTACATATATATACATATGTAAGTTTCAAAGGATCATAGATTTATACCCAGGAGAGGCCACAGAGGTCATCTGTATTTTGCTTTAGGAGGGAAGTGGGGTAGAGAAAAGTTAAATAACTTGCCTAAGTCCAGTCCATGTAAATGGCAGCAGATACATTTATTTGGTCTACAACTTTGTCTAAAAAGGATCTCTGCTTCCTTTCTTGTTTGTTGGTTTAGAATTTTATTTTCCAAAATATATGTAAAAACAAATTTTTACATCAATTTTTTTTAACTTTGTGTTCCAACTTCTCTTCCTCCCTCCCTTCCCACCCCCCACCAACAACAACTCAAGCAATTCAATATAACTTATACATGAGTAGTCATGAAAAACACCCTCACATTAACTAGGTTGTGAGAGAAAACAGTTAAAAAATAAAACTTCAGATTAAGGAGTTGGCAAAGAAAAAAATTTTAAAACATGTTTCAGATACCATCAGTTCTTTCTCTGTAGATGTTTGTAATTTTCATAAGTACTTCAGGGTTATATTGAATCATTGTCTTGCTGAAAACAACCACATGTTTCCCAGCAGATCATCTTACACTATTGCTGTTATTTTGAATGCAGTATGTTTCACTCTTCTTCAGTTCATGTAGGTCTTTCCAGGCTTTTCTGATAGCATCGTGTTCATTATAACTTTTATATAGTACCTTAAACTTGACAAAGAATTTTCTTCACAATAGCCCAGCAAAGTATGTACCATACATTTAGCCATTATAGTCAATCATCATAACTATTTACCTCCATCCTAGTCCCTTCCCATGATATTTACTCTATTTTCTATCTTCTTTTAACATACTCCTCCCCTGCTTTGCCCTCCCTTCTTTCACCCTTCCCTCCTTATCCTCTTCCCCTCTTACTTTCCTGTAGGGTTAAATAGTTTACTCCTCCTAATTGGGTGTGAATGTTATTCCCTCCTTGAGGCCACTATGATGAGATTAAAGACTTTGAGCTAATTCTGTGTTCTATATTTTTCTCCCTCCCTCTCTTCTCATCCCTCCCTATAAAATCAAGCAATTCAATGTCATACTTGTACAGTTATGCAGAACATATTCAACTTCCTTGAAAGTGTTTTGCTTTTTACTGCTCTCACCCCCAATCTGCCCTTCCCTCCTTCACCTCTTCTCCTCCCCCTTGTCTCCTTCCCCTTGCACTTTCCCTCAGGGCAAAAATATATTACTATACCACCTTGAGTATGTATGTTATTCCCTTTATGAGCCAATTCTGATGATAGTAAGGTTCACTCACTGCCCCACTCCTTCCCCGTCTTCCCCTACCCTCCATAAGCTTTTTCTTGTTTCCTTCATGTGAGCTACATCTCCCCAGTCCACCTCTCCCCTTCCCCTCCCGCAGTCTATTCCTCCTACCCCTGAACCCTATTTTAAAGATGTCATCATGGGTGTGCTAGGTGGCACAGTGGACAAAGCACTAGTCCTGGACCCAGGAGGCCCCGAGCCCAAATCCAGCCCAAGACATAAGATACCCCACACTGTTTACCCCACAAAGTAAAAGGATAAACAAAAAGATAAATGCTTTACAGATATCATCCCTCCATATTCAGTTCAGACCTGTGTCCTCTGTGTATCCCTTACAGAGAAAGTTCTTATGAGTTTTAGGTATTATCTTCCCATGTAGGAATGTAAAGGTTAAATATTAAAAGATTAATCTTTAATCTTTTAATATCCCTCATGAATTTTTTCCTGTTTACCTTTTTAAGCTTCTCCAGGGTTTTGTATTTGAAAGTCAAATTTTCTGTTCAGTTCAGGTCTTTTCATCACAAATGTCTGAAAGTCCTCTTTTTCATTGAAGTCACATTTTTTCCTCTGAAAGATTATAATCAGTTTTTCTGGGTATGTGATTCTAGGTTGTAACCCAGTTCCTTTTTCCTCTGGAATATCATATTCCATGCCCTCCAGTCCTTCAATGTAGATGCTGCTAGATCTTGTTTTATCCTTATTGTAGCTCCATAGTATTTGAATTCCTTTTTTCTAGCTGCTTGAAATATTTTATCCTTGACCTGTGAGTTCTGGAATTTGCCTATAACATTCCTAGAAGTTTTCCTTTTGGGATCTCTTTTAGGAGGTCATCAGTGGATTCTTTCAATTTCTATTTTGCCTTCTGCTTCTAGACTATATGGGCAATTTTACCTTACAATCTCTTGGAAAATGCTGTCTGAACTCTTATTTTGGTCATGTTTTTCAGGTAGTCCAATGATTTTCAAATTATCTTTCCTGTATCTTTTTTTCCAGGTCAGTTGTTTTTTCAAGGAGATATTTAATATTGACCTCTATTTTTTATTCATTTGGATTTGCTTTACTGTGTCTTGATTTCTCATAAAATCATGAGCTTCCATTTGTTCAATCCTAGTTCTTAGGCAATAATTTTCATCAAACAGCTTTTTTATCTCCTTTTCCATTTGGCTTTTCAAGCTGTTGACTTTTTTCCCTCATAGCTCTCCTGTATTTCTCTCATTCCTCTTTCTATTCTTTCCTCCCCTTTCCTCCCCCTCTCTAAATCTTCCTTCTATCTCTCCTACTTTCTCTTCAAAGTCACTTTTGAGTGCTTCCTTGGCTTGAAACAAATTCATATTTTTCTTGGAAGCTTGGGATTTAGGGGCCCTGAAGTTTTTATCCTACTCTGAGAGTGCACTTCGATCTTCCTTGTTGCTAAAGAAACTTTCTATTGTTCTCAACTTTTGGGGCCCTACTTGCAAGCCACACTGTGTCAAGCTTTAGAGGGTCCCAGGTGTTTTGGTTTGAGGGAGGGCAGGTTTTTCTCTCACCTGGCCTGTTCTCTGGTCTGAAGGTAACCTCAAGCCAACTTGCTAGTTAACCAGCCAGCAGAGTGCTGAGGTGGTTCTTAGTTTTGACAAGCCTGCACCCTTCCCCCACCTGGGCCTCCCACCACTCAAGATTTCTTCCTGGTTCCTTGCTGGGGTGAGATAGCTGAATTCCTCCTCAGGTCCTGCAGATACCCCTGTATCCCTCCCCCACCACCACCACTGGGCCAGCTGTTCAGCCCTCTCACGCAACAGTAAGCTTAGTTCCAGAAGACGCTGGTGCCGCAGCTGATTTGCAAGCTGGTGGTAAATTTCTCTGGTGCAGCATGTTTGGGGTACATGTGAGTGTGATCACGGGGTTGGACTCTGCTCATATCCCAGTATGGTCCCCTTTAATCTGGAAAGTAATATCAGCCTTCTTTTTGTGGGTTTTGCTGCTTCAGGGCTTGTTTTATTGCTGTTTTGGGGCTAATTGTGTCAGGAGCTCTTTGTGTTTAATTTCTTTCCTCTGCCCTCTTGGCTCTGCCCCCAGGATCTCTGTTTCCTTGAGCTGCACCTGGGTAGACTGAGGCCCAGAAAGGTTAAATGCAATACTCATGATAATATCGAGAGTAAGCCTCAGAGATGGAAAAGTCCTCTACCTCCAAAATCAGTACTGTTTCCACTGTACCAGGTGGGAAGTTCAGTCATGAAATTTGGATTCAAAGCAGAGACATTTATTGTTTAAATAAACACTGTGGATACCAACCATTGTTTAATTTTATTTTTTCTTGTAGAAAAATGAATTCATTGTAATTTGGGATTTATTAATGGTTCTATTTCTTCTACATTGCAAGGAAAATGGAAATGGGCATAAGACAGTCTGGTGGTATCTGCCAGGGATGAAATGGTGACTTTTCACCCCACCTCCCCAGCTACCACCATATATATACACCCACCTTCTCTTGGATATTTAGTTAGTTCTTGCATTGGTCCAGGTGTATGGAATTGGAACCTTCATTACACCAGATTCCAGGACCACCCTGGAATAGACCTGACCCGTCGGGGTGGGGGGTGGGAGTTGTAACAGACAATTGTGAATTTGAATGGCTCACAGCCATAGCTAAATGAGATTTAGTACAATCACTAAAAATAAAACTGTCAGTAGAAAATACATAGAAGTCTAATAAGTATCTAATAATAAAAATAGTAGAGATTTTTGCAAGTTAAAATTTTCACATTAAAAGACATTTTGTTCCATAACACCCATTTCTTATGCCAGACATATCCTCAATCTCTCTTGTTCCAGCTATTTAGCAAGACTTTTTTCTCTACTATCCTAAGGAATTTGGAAAATAGGATCTTTTTCCCTTTGCTAGGATTATGAAAAAAAAAAGTTTCCCTCAATAAAGTCTTATTTTTCTAAGATGTAATTAAATCACAAATCAGGGTGCCACATAAGACCCCCATTATTCACCTGTTTATGTTATTGATGAAATAAAACCTATGAGGCAAAGCAGGATGGATGATGTATATTACACGTGCAGCCTATGTCCTGACCAGTCTGTCTTAAGTTGGTTCTGCTAATTTAAACAAAGGAAGTCTTTGAGAGCAGCCAACTGGCCTAAGTGCTGGAAGTCATTAGTGTAGCTAAAAGTTTTTTTTTTCTTTTTTTGATGATGCAGTATGCCCAGTTTTGATTTACCAACACCTAAGCTTTTAGTCACAGAAATCATGGACATGGAGCTAACTTGCCACCTATTGCTCCTTTTTCTGTCTGGAGATAAACTCAGCATGTTTAATCACTCTTCCATGTGATTGCTTTGAAATACTGGAAGACAGTTATTTTTTCCCCTACCTCCTCCAGACCCAGCACACAGTTCTCTGTTCTCTATACTAATCAACCCATTTACTTCAGCCAATCATCACCATGACTTTATATCAAGATTACTCTTTCTCATTAAAAAAATACCCTTCTCTCTGTTAACCAACATCTTCCATAAACCTGGGGCTATTATTTTTTTTTCCTTTTCAGTGACCACATATTTTATTAAAATTAAATAAAAGAACATCTGTGAATGGACTGTGGTTTGATCCTTACAGAGGCAGATTTAGGTCTGAGGTAAGGAAGACATTTCCAAACAATTAGAACTAGGGCAGATCCTGGTTAGGCAGAGACATTGAGAGGAAACCAGATTATTGGGGAGGAGGGTGCTAATAAGAGTGTAGGAGGAGGATCTAGCAAGATCTCCAATGAGAAATCATACCTGAATTGTGTTAACGAACAAATCAATTTTCAAAAGAAAAATGCTCCATTTTAATTGGACTGAGTTGCCCACAGCATTGAAGTTCGCCAATCCCCCCATTCTGGAGCAAGGAGCAAACCCACTTTAAATTCATGAAAAGGATTGAAGCACTCATTTTATTGTTATCAGGAGAAATAAATCAATAGGTCTTGTGATTCTGTGAAGTTACTGTGTATATAATTTTGTTTTTTAAAATTCAGTTTTCAATTAACAAAAATCTATTTTTCTTCCTCTAACCTCACCCCTCCCCATCAGAAAAAGAAAGCAAAACCTTTGTAAGAAATAGGAATAGTCGAGCAACATAAATTTCTGCTTTGGCCATGTCCCAAAATTCTTTATCTTAGTCTTCTGAATCCAACACTTCCCTGGCAGGAGGTGGGTGATATGTTTCATCATGAGTACTCTGAAATTGTGGTTTGTCATAGTCTTAATCGGAATTCTTCAGTTGTTTATATCTATAAAATTATTGTCTTTGAATACTTGATTTTCATGGTTCTGCATTCTTCTTCATTACCAGTTCAAGACAAGTCTCTCTAGGTTTCTCTGAAACCATTCCCTTCATAATATCTTATGATATACTATTAGTTCCTTAAATGCATATTATGCACTTTGCATTTACTTATATGTGTATCTGTTTTATCCCCCATAAAACTGAAATAAAAAGTTATCTTTGGATGTGTTTCAGTTAGAAAAAAACTAGCTACTCTCTCCAGGATGATTCCCCTTTGAGATTTGGTAAGAGTCCTCACTCTGCCCTTCAGCCAGGCCCCATGGTGGTTTTTCTTTAGTGAACACCTTCACTCAGAAGCAGCCCAGTGAGTAAAAGACAATGGTTGAGAAGGGGGAGAGATAATTATTTGAAACCTGTTTGTTTTACCTCATAAGTCCCGCAGGAATCATGAAGTCTGTTTACTTGCTTTGATACCTTGTTTGGAGAATTTATAAATTATTAAAGTTTTATATTAATAAGATCATTTCCCTTTTAGCTTAGAGTCCACATCATAGGATCTAGGATCTAAACTTTTACTCTCTCTCTCTCATAGTTTCTTACTTAATACATTCACACACATATTGCTTACTTTTTCAATAGATGGAAGAGGGACTGGAGGGAAGAAAAAATAGAAGTGAAATGTTAATAACTAATGTTAAAAACATTTTTATATAAAATATTTTTGATAGTCTGATTGGTATAGCACTAAATAAATAATCAGAGGTAGGATTGTCATTTTTTTTTATATTGGCTTGGTCAATCCATGAGCAATTAACATTTTTCCAATTGTTTAGTTCTGACTTTATTAGTATGAAAAGTGTTTTGTAGTTTTGGTCATATAGTTCCTGGGTTTGTCTTGGCAGGTAAACTTCCAAGTATTTTCTATTGTTCACAGCTATTTTAAATGGAATTTCTCTATCTGTTGTTGGTGGACTTTATTGGTAATACATAGAAATGCTGATGATTTATGTGGGTGTATTTTTTATCCTGCAATTTTGCTAAAGTTGTTAATAATAAACATTAAAAAACACATTCAATCTTTTAGTTTTGGCAATTTCCCTATGACTCTTGGATGAATAATCCAATAGGCAGTTTTAAGTGTAGAACTGGAGCTCAGAAGAGACTAGGGCTGGTTATATAGATTTTGTTAGTTACTTCCATGGAGCTGATAATAGATGAAGTCAAAAAGGAGAGAGAGAGAGAGAGAGAGAGAGAGA
This sequence comes from Dromiciops gliroides, assembly GCF_019393635.1. NCBI lineage: Eukaryota > Metazoa > Chordata > Mammalia > Microbiotheria > Microbiotheriidae > Dromiciops > Dromiciops gliroides. The sequence goes on from NC_057866.1 coordinate 272,629,127, forward strand.
GAGAGAGAGAGAGAGAGAGAGAGAGAGAGAGAGACAGAGAGACAGAGAGACAGAGAGACAGAGAGAGAGAGACAGAGAGAGAGAGTCGGCCTACGATGGATTTGGTGGTTATACACTTAGGTAGGGGGCATGACATCATAATAAATCATCAAAGTCTAGGGAGTCATTGGTTCAATGTGGGGTGGGAGGACTAGTTGAGAAATGTCCTGAAAACGCAGAAAGGAGATGAATAGTATTTATACCTTATCCTGTATCCACATGATTCTGATCTATTTCACCAGTTAATTCTTCTTTGAATGCTGTTAAGTTTGTATTAGTTTGAGAATAATGAGTATCTGGGATGGCACTGTACATTTTTGTTGTTACTGTGTTGCTAGATAATGCTGTCTTTGCTTTCACTTGTGGCTAATACATCATTTCCTTTTTGTGATCTATTTTGGTTCTCTGTTTTCTCTTTAGATTTTTCTTACAAAGTAACACTAACTGGATTGAGTAGAATGAAAGATACAAACAAATATAGATCCAGACCCTTTTTTGTGGAGAAATACAGAGAAAAAAAAGAGAATAGACTTCAAAAAGTCAATCAATACACATTTATTTTATTTTTTGTGTGATTTTTTTTTGTTTTTGGTTTTTTTTATGTGGGGGGCAATGATGGTTAAGTGACTTGCCTAGGGTCACACAGCTAGCAAGTGTAAAGTGTCTGAGGCAAGATTTGAATTCAGGACCTCCTGAATCCAGGGTCAGTGCTTTATCCACTGTGCCATCTAGCTGCCCCCAATATACATTTATTAAATACATACTATGTGCCAGGCACTGTGCTAAGCACTGGAGATGCAAATAATAAAAAAAAAAAGAAATAAAGTCTCTACCCTCAAAGAGCTTATTTATAATCGATGAGGAAGACACCACAAAAAGGAAAGCCCAAAGGGGTGAGGAGGAGGGATTAAGGTACTGGGAACTGGGACATGACGGATTTCCCATCCAAGGACTCCATCTGGTGGGAAATGAAGAGTTGGCTGGCTTGGAAGTTCTGTTGAAATGGAGCCTTTAGGAAGAGGTCTTTGCTCTGCCCTCTGGCTTCCAATCAGAAGGGCAGAGGATATGGCGAGTAATGAAGTATGAGTACCAAAGCTGATGCAATCTTTCAGGATGATAAGTTTCATGGTGATGAGGTTTCCTGGGGACATAATCATAATGGAGTCTAGTCCAAGGGGTGCAGCTGGTGAGAAAATGGCAGAAATCTGTGGGAAAGTCTACATCCATGATTCTCAACCTACATCTCTAGAGACTTCAGGGAATTTACCCTTGGGTGATATTGAAAACACTTTCAATTGAGCTGAGATATCTCAGTCCTAATGGGGAAACTTATTAACTCTCTGGATTTTCTGGCATGTTATTATTTATGCATCTTCTCTAATTTCTGTTTTCTTTATGCTTGGATAATAGCTTTATTCATGATTATCTGTTTTTGGTGGTCTTTCTTAACATTTAATAGGAATGAATTAAACCTGCGGATAAAATTTTAAATTACTCCTTTGCCTTCAGTGGACAGTGATCAGGAAAGTAGCTTGAACCTAAGGGGTGGGGGTGGGGGGGCTCATTTCCACTAAACCAGCAATATTTGGGAAAGGAGCAAAATTATTCAGTTGTAGTTTTGTACCCCTTTCTGAGGAAAGCAGATCAGCCAGCCTTGTGTCCCCTTCTTATATCTACAGATAAGAATAAAAATGTCTCTTGGATAGGGGTGGGCAACATTTCTAATAGCATCTATCAAACCTTCCCCCAATGCTGTATACAGACAAAGCCCTGTGAACTTACACAGAAGTTATATGAGCTACACCCACCCTTCCTTGAATCAGATATAAAAAATGCAACAATAAAACTAAAACAACATGAAAGTTATACCAAAACACGAAAGCCAAAGTCATCTTTGTAACTTGTTGCTAAATAAACTCCTTTTTAGGTTCCTAAGAGGCAATAAAATGTAATGGAAAAAGTGGCCCTGAAATCAGGAGACCTGCAGGGTTCAGAAGTCAGGTATTGCTATGCACTACCTTTGTGGTTATGGACAACAGTTTGAAATCATAGCTTGACGTTCCTTACTGGTGAAATCCTGAGTGATCATTACAGATGCCACTTTGAAAGCTGTAAAGCCATTCCATTCACTTCATTCCAAATGTTTAGTCTAAAATTAAAGGGATATTCTTACATCAGCTATACCATTATTCAATGATCTTTTTTTTAACTTGGTGTAATACCAGAAAGAGAGAGAGAGAGAGAGAATGTAAATGTATGTATTCTCTTTAGAGCTTTCAGAACCTTCAGACACTCATATAGGGGGAAAAGACTGATAGATGAAACAGTTAATCCAGAAGGAAAGACCCTGGCTGGGAAGTTGTTTTAGTATAAGCTTTGTGGCTCCATTATAGTTTCAAAAACAATTTAAACCATGTGAATATATATATATATAATATTATATATATATATATTTATATATACACACATACATACGCATATACCTATACCTATGTGTGTGTGTGTGTGTGTGTGTGTGTGTGTGAGAGTGCATTATATTTGTTGAGCATACAAAATGATACAATCTCTTGGTGGTCCAGAGAATTCTTAGCAAAATGAAGAAGAGGACAATTGGTATTTTTTTCTCTTTTGTCCCACATGGTTTTTCTACCTCAAATCAAATTCTGGTTGAAAAATATGTAAACAACAGTGCACTGTATCTATAATGAAGCCTGATCCCATGGAAACTTTAGAAACTGAGTAAACATGTATTATGGGAGCAATCTTGAAGATTCTCAGTAATTTAGGAAAAGAATGATATTTTTTTCTCTCTCAGTTAGGACTCCCTCCATGTCACCAGATTGATATCTTTTCCCCATGTGTCTGACTGGATTTAAAAGAAGAAACTGTATTCAGGGAAGAATCTGACCAGTCTGTTCAAATCCTATGATACATTTCCAATTGTCATCATGGCCCTTGATTCTCCTCTTCCTTGAATTTGCCCTGGGACAACAACAAAGTGCTACAAATGGAATTAAAAGAAAAGACTATTGACTAAGATGTTTGCCGGAATCACCTCCTTGTCTTCATGTCATTCTTCTCCCTGGGAGCCATGACTACTACTGGGGAAGGTCTGGCTGTGCCCAATTTTTGGCTCCATTCAGTGACTAGGAGATTAGTGGAATTAAATAAGTGTAAACAGCAATGATGCTGCTGATGGTAATGACCAACTGAAACTGCAGCAGTCCATGCATGGCTTTGATTTTTAATCCAGGGATCTATTTTAATATGGTGTATCTGATATGACAAACAGCAAGCCTAGAATTATGGTGATAGGAAAAGCTGTTCTGAGTATGTAAATATGCAAGATTAAATATTTACATTGCATAAAGTACATTTGTGAAGGAGTTTCCTCATTTTTTTTTCAACCACAGTCTTTGGTCTGACCCCAAATACAATATGAAGCATATAATCAAAACTATTTACATTGTAAAAGAACAGAATATACATGATAGCAAAGAAATAACAACTCCTTTCCTCCATGTTTCCTTCTGATCTCTTTTCCATCTGCACACAGATCAAGTATCACTGTTAGGTTTGCTTTTTAGGCAACTGTGGTCCGGGCATATGTTGTTCTAACTCTTCTTTCTCCACTTTGCATGATTTTAGGCCTTTCCATATTTCTTTTCTTTACTTGGATTTTCTCCTTTTAATGATATTGTTACATAAGGGGGAAATGTTCTATTACATTAATACAGATAAAGGCATATACAAAATTAATTATTCACCAAATATTCTATACATCAAGTATTTCCTTTTTTTCATTTCCCATGAAGTGGTAATGAAAAGTTTACTAGAGTTGCCTTACCTAGTCTCAGTTAAATTCTTAGCATATAGACTTAGTATTGAAATTCCAGAGGAGATGGACAGATGATAGATAGATAGATAGATAGATAGATAGATAGATAGATAGATGGATGGATGGATGGATGGATGGATGGATGGATGATGGATGGATGGATAGATAGATGATAGATTAGATAGATATAAAAACATGTACACACATATGCATGAATATATCTATATCTAATCTATCTACACCTATCTATACACACATACACACACTCATATATCCTGGGCCTCTATTTGTATATGTAGGTAATGCAGTGGATAGAGCATCTGCCCTGGAGTCAGGAGAACCTGAGTTTCTAGACTCAGATACCAGCTGTGTAATCCTGGGCAAGTCACTTTACCCCATTTGCCTCAGTTTCCTCACCTGTAAAATGAACTGGAGAAGGAAATGGCAAATGACTTTAATATCTTTGCCTGGAAAATCCAAAATCAGAAGTCAGACATGACTGAAAAATTATTAAACAACAACAACAAAGCTTTAAAGTAATGGAAACCTATAATGCATTCAAAGCTGAAAAGACTGAGGAAGACAAAAAAGTACTACATAGGATTTTATGAAATCATGAAACAACAACACTGTATATATGAGACTAAATAAATTAGTGAATAGATAAATAAATCTGATGAGGACCTAGAATGACTAAAAAGAGGTTAGCCTTCATTATTCATTGAAATTCAAATAATTCTGAAATATGTAGAGATGTAGTTATGTGAAGTGTTCCCAAAATACTTGCATTTTTTGCCATCTATTAAAGAAGGTAAGCTTTTTTTATTGTAAGTGTGTTTGCATTAAAAAAAATGTTTTTAACTTCCAATGCCTAGAACAGCGCTTCCATACCTATAGGTGCTTGCTGTTCAGTTGTTTTAGTCATATCTGACTCTTCATTACCCTATTTGGGATTTTCTTAACAGAGACCTGGACTGATTTGCCATTTCATTTTTCAGCTCATTTTACAGATGAGGAAACTAAGGCAAACAGGGTAATGTTACTTGCCCAGGACACACAGCTAGTAAGTGTCTGAGGTCAGATTTAACTCAGGAAGAGGAAACTTCCTGACTAGGCACTCTCTCCACTGCACCACCCTGCTGCTTAGTAAATGCTTAATTAAATTGATTTCTCCACATCCACCTAAAGGGGAGGGCTGGGACAATATCTCCCAAGGAAACTTGTTCCAATCTTGACTTGATCTTTTATGATTAGATTTCCTCCTCTCTTCTTTCCCCTCTGCCCCAAGCCTAGATCTCCCTCTCTGTAACTCCTATTGATTGCTTTGCGTTTCCTCTCTAGGGTCAAGTAGAAAAGGCCCAATCTCTTTTCCACATGATGGATCTCCAGATACTTCAGATTCTTGTGTAAAGGGGATCTGACACATGTGAGAGAACCACAGATGTCACCTCTCCACATAGAGGAGACTGGGAAGCCTGCTTCTTTCAATCAGGTCTTGGAGATACTATGGAATACCCATAAACATTCTGCAACTTGTTCTGTTTAGATAACCACATGTCCAAAAGGAGGTTCTGTCACTTCAAAAAGATTGTCAGCTTTGGGGCAGCTAGGTGGTGCAGTGGATAGAGCACCCGCCCTGGATTCAGGAGGACCTGAGTTCAAATCCTACTTTAGACACTTAACACTTACTAGCTGTGTGACTCTGGGCAAGTCACTTAACCCCAATTGCCTCACAAAAAAGGACTGTCAGCTTCCACCACATCCTCTTTGCTTCATTTGGTGACTCCACTCACAGTGTTTGATGAGAGATGGTGCTGTGAGAGGAGGCATAGTCTTTCTCTCCTCTGAAGCCATATGACCCTGCAAAATGGCCTCAGTCTTTGGCCTTTGTCTTTGTTCTTTTCTATTCTACTTTAAGGAGGAACATCTTCAGTTTTGAAAAGTCCACAATGCACCTCAGAATCTTGATGTTCCAGAGCTCAACAGATAATTCTGTGACTCATATTAACTTTGCAGTACATAAAAACCTTGACCTTTTTTTCTTATATGAACCTGTTGTTTATCAACTTGTACTTTTGAAATTAATTATTGAACATTTGTAAATCTTTGTATTTATCAGTCAGTACTTAAAGAAATTAATTTAGATTATTCTCTGGAAGGTCAAATACTGACACTGAAACTTAAATATTTTGGCTACATAATGAGATGATGGGACTCATTAAAAAAGACCCTGATGTTGGGAAAGATTGAAGGCAAAAGGCAAAAGGGACAGCAGAGGATGACATGAATAGATAGTGTCATGGAAAGAATGAACACGCACTTGGACAGACTTCAAGAGATAGTGAAGAATAGATGGGCCTAATCTGCTATGGTCCACAGTTCAAAAAGATTCAGATATAACTAAAAACTAAAGAAAAAAAAAACCTTTGCATTTATCCTTCTGAAGTTTCATCTTATAAATGTTGCCCAACATTCTACATTGTCAAGATTTGGGAGGATCCTTTCAACCACCTATCTCTCTCTCTCAAATTTGTGTCTTTGGCAACATTGATCCACTCTTTATACCAAGATATATTTAAAAAATACTAAACATCACAAGGTATAGATTGTTGAGGCACTCCAATTGAGATTTCCTTCAAAAATGACATCTGATCATTAATGACTCCTCTTTGGATTCACTCATTCAATCAGTTCTGAACTCCTCTATCTGTCCAGTACACATCTCTCCATCTTGTCCAAAAAGAGAAGTGAGATTATCCAAGTGTTTTGAGAAAACTTCAAGAGATTCTATTAGCAGAATTATTCTGATGTTTGAACCTTGTCCAGGAAAAGGAAATGAGGGTTAACCTTGTATGGCCTGGTTTCGATGAAGCTCATGCTAGGTTTTTGTTGTCAGTTCTTTCCTTTCCAGACATTCAGTAACCATCTCTTTGATAATAAGTTCTGCAATTTAGATGGGAATTAAAGACAAGGTCAGCCTTTGGATGGGGACTTGGCTTTCTTTTCTTTTTTCTAATTGGGACATTCACCATTTCTGAGTTGTGCAGCAGCACCCCTCCCATTCTTTATACTATTTCAAAGAATGGAGCAATCATATCCCTTGGTACTTTCAGGTCCTCGGCATGGAGGACCTCTAGGCTTGGTGCCTGGAACTCATTGAGCCCATATAGTAGCTCTCTTTCATTTACTATTCCTAATCTTTGGTCTTAAATTTTGATCAACCATTTTTATTCTGTCTTTTTCAATCTAAAGTTTACCCTTTTGGGAAAATCATTGGAGGGCAACAAAAACAAAATGAGAGTTCAATATTTATACCTTCTCTCCATCACCTACTGTCATCATTTCATTTATAATGAGCTGTAATCCTGTCCTTTCTTTTGCAGCCAAGTTTTCTGCTCCTTGGGTGAGGTAAGGATTGAAACTGTCTGAATACACTATTATTTTTCAATCTTTCTCTTCCCCATAATAATGTTAAAAATGACTAATCAGACCCAAAAATCTAAACCTTTTTAGCTATATTTATCTTCTCTTGCTGGATTTAGCTGATTCTAAGGGTCTTTGAACTCTTGATACCATAAAACAGCAAAGTATTTAAATGCTTATAAAAACATAAAAATTTATCTGATAAAATATACCAATGCAAATAATTATAAGATACTATTAAGGGCAGATAAGTGGCACAGAGGATAGAGCACCAGGCCTAGAGTCAAAAAGACTTGAGTTCAAATCCAGCCTGGAACACTTCGTAGCTGTTTGACCCGGGGCAAGTCACTTAATTCTGTTTGCCTCAGTTTCCTCATCTGTCAAATGAGTAGAGAAGGAAATGGCAAACCATTTCAGTATCTTTGCCAAGAAATCCCCTAATTGGGTCACTGAGAGTCAGACATGGTTGAAAAACAACTGAACAAGTACAACAACAGATAATAATAATGACAAGAATAACTAACACTTATATAGTGCTTACTATGTAACCCTAATACCTGTTTAGCCATTCACCAATCAAGGAGTGCCACCTTTGTTTCTCATTCTTTGCTACTGAAAAACAAATCATTATGACTATGTTTTTTGTGGGACAATGAGGTTTAAGTGACTTACCCAGGGTCACACAGCTAGTAAGTGTCAAGTGTCTGATGCTGGATTTGAGCTCAGGTCCTTCTGAATCTAGGGCCATTGCTTTATCCACTATTTATGACTATTAATGGATATATGGATCCCCCTTCTTTTTTTTTCTATTTTTGACATGCCTGGGATATGTGGCTAATAATGGGATTTCTGGATAAAAATATTTTGACATTTTCTTTACTTTTAAAACACAGTTCCAAAATGATCTCCAGCTTGATTGGACCAGTTTGCAGCTCCACAAACATTTTCTTTATGGGTCTGTCTTCTTCCATTAGTCTCTCAAATATCAAGCCTCTGTTGTCATCTTTGCTAGTTTTCTGGGTATTATGCAAAACCTCAGAAATGTCTGAATGCATACTTCTTGTTAATAATGATTTGAATTAATCTTTCTATCTTATGAAATGGGGGCTCAGGATTGGTTTGCATATCTCACTGAGGATGCATGCATACCTCAGTACTCTCTGGGCTGAGTTATTTACTCTAATCTGCCCTAAAACTGGCAGGATCAGGGTCTCAGAGGACCACAAGCATCTGGGTAAAAAAATCAACCTGTTTCTGGAATCTATGGGTCACTTTCTTGTAGAGGAATATATTCACCCTATTCATCACTTTAGCTTCTAAGTTTCCAATGATGTGCTTCTATTTATTAAAAACCCAGCCACTTCATAATGACATTAAAATTAAACTCAATTATTTGTTTGATAATAACATAAAAGAAAAACATCATAGGTTCTTATACATCAAAGCAAATATAGGAATAACAAATACATCATAATTCACACTTAAACTTTAGTCACACTTCACCACCAATGCATTCACCATTTGTGGGGAAGATTAGGAACATATTTATGGAAACCTACTGTGGTCATACATGAGTCAGAAAACCCCATATATTTAGAGTAACTCACAACACTCTATCTTGAAACTTCAGTAAACTTCCTGTCTCAGTAACAGTCTAATGAAAGTGTTTTCATAGAAATAGCTTCTGTTTAGAACAGATATTTTCACATATATACTGAGTTGATTCATGCTATTCTTTTCTAACACTTTATTATCATACTGCATATGACATCTCAGCCAAATGAATTGATCTCCTGGGTAACTTCTCTGATATTCTGCTTCTATGCTGTTCTGCTCAGCTAGACCTACTTCTCAATGGCAACTGTAGTGTACATCACTTCCAGCTTCAAATTCAGTTGGTGAAATTCTGAAATCTGTCCTTTCACCTCCTCTATCTTCATTTCCTTTTACCTTTCTAGGTTCTCTTTATAAACAGTTCCACAAAAGCTTATAGTCAAGACCCACATTATCATCTTATGTTTATAATCAGATAAATTATACTTGTCTCAAAACCAAAGAATTGTTATTTTGTTAATGCTTCGCTATACTACAGCTTGTGCATTCAAAGTGAATAATAACTGTTCTCAAAATTCTGAGTCAGAGGAATTGTCTCAGGAAGAGTTTCCCTCAGAATTTTGATCAAAATACACTTAATTCTGGAAAAAAGTGCTCAATATGAAAGCGGAAATACCTTAAAGGAATTGTAGCTTATACATATGGTTAATAATAGTAGGGGTTTATTTTCATTTCTTTCAGAACTGTTAATATATACTCCTTGGTTATTTATCAACTGGCAAATAGCTTTCAGTATTATGTATTTGTATGTATTCCCTCTATATCTAGGATATGATACCCTTATAAGAGATATTTGATGGAGTGTTGTTGTTGTTTTATTCATTCAATAATTTTCTTTCTTTTTTAATCCTCTGAGTTATATTGCCTCATTGATTTTGTTTGTGCCAAACTTTTCAGTTTTGTGTCACCACAATTATTAATTTGATCTTGTCAGGTTCTTCAGATATAATTCAGTTAAGAATTCTCCTCTTAGGCATAGTTTTAAAAGACCCCTTTACATGGTTCCCTTTAGTTTTGCTCCCCGATTTTCAAAACATCAGTTATTACAGCACAGACCATACATTATAGTGATCTAAATCTTTTACAGCTGTGAAACACTCCCAATGTCCAATCCATCTGCAAAGTTTCTCCAGGAGTAATGATGCTGCAGAGACCCAGCTTCTAGGGGCAGCATAAATATATTCAAAAACTTATTTGCTGTCATATTTTGCTGGTTTCTAGAAAGGCAGAAATAGTTTAATCATTTATCTCCATTTATCAAAACTCCCCAGGCTTTGCAGGATTCCAAACCAGTTTCAGCTGTGAGCTTGGGCTATACTATCATCAGTTACATTATATGTCATAGATTAATGTCTTTTTGCTCAACACTGGCCTATGTTAAAAAAAAAATCTTCCCTTTAGCAATGGGTATAATTTCCTTCACAATTGTACATAAACGGAATCCTAGAACATAAATTTTTCACGACTTGTTTCAGTTTGAATACTAATTATAGAATTTCCATAAAAACATTTTAGCTATTAAAATAATAACATAAACATGAATTACAGAACCGCATGGACTTGTTCCCTAAAATTGTTTTGTTTGTTTTTTTCCCACTTCACATAGATATACCAATGAATGCATGATCTCATTGATTAGGGAACTTCTTAGATGGTAACTCTCCCATATCATCCTTCAAGATACATGTTTCTGTCTTTCTTTCAATGTATCCTAGAGGACATAGCCAATGTGCTAGAGGCTTTGCTCAGGATTTTGATGTATCTAAGATACCAGGTAACACTCAGTCTGATTCTTTATGAATCACTGGCCCATTTACATTCAAGTCATACATATCCTCAGAAGCTTTAATAACAGCATTTATATAAATTTTAGTTCAGAGTCACAATTGGTTATGTGACTTTGCCTTCCTACTCTCATTTAGCATCTTTTTGTTGACCTTAAAGCTGTCCATAATTGTGATTCTTCTGAGATCACAGAATTCCATATTTTAGAGTTACATGGTGTCAATGGAGGAATATTAGTGATAAGAGGTAGGCTTTAACTTCTAGGAGAAACTTGGAATCACTAAAAGAAGCCTTACTTTTCCGATGAAGCCCAGCCACCTTATTTCCTACTATTCATCTCTCAGTCCCTTTCATTTTCTTTTTTTTCACATTTTAAAAATAATATGCAGGGGCAGCTAGATGGCACAGTGGATAGAGCACCCGCCCTGGAGTCAAGAGTACCTGAGTTCAAATCCGGCCTCAGACACTTAACACTTACCAGCTGTGTGACCCTGGGCAAGTCACTTAACCCCAATTGCCTCACTAAAAATAAATAAATAAATAAACAAACAAACAAACAAACAAACAAATAAATAAATAATATGCAGGGGGCAGCTAGGTGGCACAGTGGATAAAGCCCCAGCCCTGAATTCAGGAGCACCTGAGTTCAAATCCAGCCTCAGGCACTTGACACTTACTAGCTATGTGACCTTGGGCAAGTCACTTAACCATCATTGCCCTGCAAAAAAAATGCAAATTAAAATGACAAATCATCAGATGATATAAAACTCATCTCAGGAAGAAACTCTCAAGCTCAATATTATAAAGTCAGCAAACATGATGAGGCATTCTCAATAAGGAGGCTAATTCCTATAGGCAATGCATCTACAGGAAAATAGTATAAATCATATGTTATCATATTATATTATTAATGGTTTTATTATATCATATAATTACATAGTTGTATGCTATAATAATTATATCATTAATATTATAAATTATGATTTAAAATGCAATATACCCCAGTTTTCATTAAAATTATATTTACATATTTTAAAGAATGTTACAATTCTCTAACACAACTTCAATGTCCTCCTAACAGATCTTCTTGCTTCACTTTCATTTCCTTATACACCATCCTGCATACTCCTGGTAAAATAATCTCTATTATGTGAGACCCTCTATTATGTGAGATCAGCTTTTATTGAGGGGTAAGGATCTATTTCACAATGTTCCTCTCCACCCACTCACAGAACTAGGGACTTCAAAATACAGATTAATGTCCCCTTGGAAACCCTGGCCTTCCTTTCCATCAGCCTCTCAAGAACAATATCTTCACTTCAACTCAGCCACCCACAGGGATTTCACCACCACTCATAATCATGTCATCTCCATAAGACTGAAATACATAATCTTCTGTCTGATCATTTCCTTCTGTTCTTACATCTTTTAGTCTATTTGATTCTTCCTAAATCTACTATTCACCCACACAATGACTTCCAATCCCTTCAATCCTCCCTGGTTTCCCAGCCTTCTATGTATGAAGTCACAATAAACTCTGAAAATTGGGAATTTACCCATTCAGAAATCCATTTCCTTTCTCCAAGTCTTGCTTCTCCCTATGAATATAATCTGAGATAGGTTGCATATCAATATCAAGTTAGGAACAAAAATGATATTTCACCCCTACTCTTAAAGATATATAAAACAAAACAAAACAACAGTAAATATAAAACTAACTTGTTCTAATCATATCTTCTACCTCTCCTCCTATATCACTCTCCTCCTTTCAGAACCAAACTTCCCAACATCTCTTGTGTCTCCTCTCTATTTGCAAGACCACCAAATAAGCTTGGCACATGCCACCTCTTATTTGAACCATTTCCAGGGATCCCTAATTGGTGCCCCTGTCAGTACCCTTTCTAATCACTTCTTCACATTGCTGCCAAATTTTTTTTCTTCCAAAAGGAAAGTTCTGGCCATGACATTATTCTGCTCAATAGATACCATTCTCAACCTATTTTCTCCAGGAAAAAGTGAAAATACCTTTATTTGACATTTTAACTCCTTTACAATTGCATTGCTAACTAAATTTCCAGCTATATAATACATATTTCCTTTGTGAGCTCTATGATCTAGCCAAACTGGACTTCTTACTGTTCCTTTCATATGTTGTTTGATCTTCTATTGCCATAACTTTCCCTAGGCTATTCCCATTCCCAGATTTCTCTCCCTCTTTATCTATGCCTCTTAGACTCCTTAACTACCTTTAGACTTCAGTTGCCAGATGCCTTTCGCCCTCAAATTACCTTGAAGTCATTTTGTATATATTCCTTATAAAATTATGTCTTCCTGTCCCCCCAATAGGATATGAGACTTTTGAGAGGGAGGACAATTTAGCCTTTGCCCTTGTATCCTGCATGCCTAGCAACATACCTGACTCATAGTAGGTGCTTAATAAATGCTTGTTTGCTGATTCATCAATTGATGGATGGATGAACATATGTTAACCAAGGTGTTTGCACTACAAAGTGTTATGAAGTATGCCTTTATAGAGGTCAAACTAAGACAAGAAAGGTGAGATGGTAAACAATGTACCATGTGTCAAAGCTGGGAGTTAAATGCAGTTCTACTCATTGCAAATGCAGAGTTCTTTATTTTCTTGTTTTATTTTTTATTGGTATAATTTGGGTTTTGTTTTTACATCATATAAATTTCCTAAATTACTCTTATCCTTTCCCCTACCAGAGGAAATAAGTAATATAAAAGAATAAATGAATAAATAAATAAGACATGGTGTGTGGATGGGGGGAGGATGGAATTGGCAGTACCATGATCTATGAGCAAAGCAGAATTGCAGTAGCTCAAAAGAGATTATCTCCACTCCAAATGCTTATGTGGACTATTTGTGCCTCAGCATTGGTGGAGCCTTCTGAGCTTGTATTGGTCTGATCAACCAAAATTGGACACACTATAACTTAATCCTGACATGGAGATGTCACTTTGGTTCTCTTTGATAGTGAAAAACAAGAAAAACTAAACCAAATTTAAAAAACCAAACCAAATTAGCTAGCATTTTTAAAAAGTATAAAATTCTTTTTGGTACCACACCTTGCAAAACAGGCTCATTATTCAGTCAACAAGCATTTATTCAGGATTTACTAAGCATAAAGCTCTGTCCTAAGTGCTGGTGATACAAAGGGACCCCAAAACTAGTCCCTGCTCTCAAGGAGCTCACAGTTTAATTGGGGAGAGAACATGTAAATAATTATGTGAAAACAAGATACGTGATTAGGACTATAGTAACTTGGAGTTTATCAACAGAGGGGGGCCCAAGCCTATTCTGATTATCCAAGATGGAGGTACCCATATGAGAGACACTGGGAACTGCTTCTTGGAGTAGACAATCTGCATTCCCCTACTGCATGGATGGGAGCAGCCTCTTTCCATTGATCATATAGCTAAAATGGGCTGTATCTTTAAAATTACCAGACTGAGACAGTCTCCCTCTCTTGCCAGAAGCATCCAGAGGAGTGAAGCATAGACACCACTCACTGAGTTGGGTGTGGAGGGAAGGGTCACCTTCCCTAGCCCCTAAGGCTCTCTGGCTTTGAGAAACAGGCTTGGAGTTAAATCTTTTTCACTCATCCTTTCCAGTTGTAGGAGCAGGCAGTGGACTTCACACATCCCAGAGCTTAAGTCATGATGACCTGGGAGCCAGGATTCCAGACCAGATGATGCTGCCAATGCAACAGAAAAGCCTTGATAATCCAGCATTCTAGAATGTGTGAGGGGGAGGAATGGGGGTTGTATTTAAAACTTGCTGGGACTGATCCTATTTAGAAACTGATCTAAATTATAAACTTTACTTCCCTCTTTGCCCCAGATATTGAGGTAGTGTATGGGGGGATAATAGCACAGGTTGTTATTGTTCATCCTTCATTCTCAAAGAGGACCAATGGCATTTCAAGGGTGATGTCTTGACTTGAATTTAAATTGGATTAAAGTGAGTTAGATTCTAATTCCAGGGGCAAGAGAAAAGTCAAGATATGCCTGGGAAATGTTTGAATGTTTGCTCTTGCCATTCTTCTGAAGTAAGTATTCCTTTGCAAAAGCTAATCTGATTAAGTAGTTAAAGAGAAGTAGAATTCTGGGAACCCCCTAAATTTGAAGAATACAATCAGCGGGGGATTGAGTCAATGGTAGAGTTCGCACATCTTCTCACCTCTTTAAGATTACTGGAGAGTGGGGACAGCTAGGTGGCAAAGTGGATAAAGCACTGGCCCTGGATTCAGGAGGACTGGAGAGCACTGAGGAAGGGGTAAAATTTCACACACTGGGGTCAAAGTAATCATAGTCACAAAGATATAAGGAAAGCTAGGAGGTGGCCAGGTTAGGAAGGGCTTGGAACACTAAACAAAGGATTTTATATTTTATTCTGGACTTGATTTGATTGGTTGAGCCTTATATTTGTAAATTAATACAGACAGGGGCAGCTAGATGGCGCAGTGGATAGAGCACCGGCCCTGGAGTCAGGAGTACCTGAGTTCAAATCCGGACTCCAACACTTGACACTTATGAGCTCTGTGACCCTGGGCAAGTCACTTGACCACAATTGCCTCACTAAAAAACAAATTAATACAGACAGTAGTGTTTTTTATTATATTGGCATGTTTCTGCTATAAGTGAAAAAATATCTCTCCAATTATTTGTTATTGTTGGTTTTTTTGAAGGAGAGTTGTGTAATTGCATGTGCAGAGCTATTAGATGTGGCTTGGTAGATTGGTTTCCTTGAATTCCACATATTTTATGCATTTTGTGTTTATTTTGAGTGGAACTTTCTATTTTTTGCCTCCTTTGTTTTGTATTGCTTTATAGAAGTGCTATTAATTTTTTGTGGTTTTATTTTGTAGCCTGGAATTTTGCTAAAGTTATTTGTTGTCTCCATTATTTCTTTTGCTGATTCCCTAGAAACTTTGAAGTTATTGCTGTTGTATCATGGGGGGGTGGGGAGAGGAAGGAATAGTATTATCTCTTCTGTACTTATCTTCAGCACTTAGTTTATTTTCTTTCTTATTGCTGTTAGTACTGTAAAATTTTTTGTAAAAATATATATTATGGGTTTCAAAGGCTAGGATAATTGACCCTTGCTTTCAGCTCCATCTGATCTGCACCCAAGGGGGAATACAATTTGATGAATAGTCATTTTATATTTCACCTTGCTCTGCATTGTCCCCTTTAAGGTAGGGATCTTCCTTTGAACCTAGCCAGGTATTAGATTGAGTCTGCATTTGGTCATCATCTTCTTCAAGGGAAAAAAAACATTACTCTTTCTTCCAGTTAGCTCTGGATATTCAATCTTCATTAATGCAGATTTGCAGTTTTATGAGTTTGGTCCTATTTTCTCATCTGCTGGAAATGCATATCTTATTTGAATTGGTTAAGTTCTGAACATAAATATATGTCTCTGTTTATGTGTATCTTGCATGATACAACTGCTTGGAGCCACAGGTGAGAGTTGGGTAACAGGTGTACACCAATGGTGGATAAGCAGACCTGAAAAGGGCTCAGCAAATTCTCACACCAGAAGTACTAGTACATACACGTACACACACACACACACACACACACACACACACACACACACACACATTTCCAGCAGATGAGAAAATAGGACCAAACTCATAAAACTGCAAATCTGCATCATAGGTAGCTTTTTTCTTTAAACACAGAATACATTCAACATTGTTTTATTTGTTTTGTTTTTTTAAGCTTCCCTGGTTGTCTGTTTCTTTATTCTGTTCATTTTGATATTTTAATATACTCTGGCGGCCATTGCTTCTTTATTTCCCTTTTTCCTAATGTATCATCAGCTCTCATCACAATTGCCCATCTCTCCCATAATTCTCTCCATTAAAATAAAGAAAAATGAAACCTTTGTATCAGATATTCTTTGACAAGCATAAGAAAATGCCCAGTTTTCTGTGTCTGAAAATGAATGTTTTGTTGTGTACCCTGAGTTCATACTCTTTCTTTAAAGAGGCAGATAACTTGTTTCATCATGAGCCCTTTGGAATCATGGTGGCTCATTGCATTGATCAAAAATTTTAAGTCTCCTAAGGTTGTTTTGCTTACCAATGTGGTTGTTACTTGTTCATATTCTGCTCACTTTGCTGAGTCATTTGATACAGTCTTGTCCAGTATTTCCAAAACTTGTTTCTTTCATCATTTATTAAAGCACCATAATATTCCATTATATTAATGAACCATAATGTGTTCAGGGATTCCCCAGCTGATGGACACATATTTGGTTTCCCAGGCTTTTTTTTTGAAAAAGAGAGTTTTGCAATGTAGGCCTAGTAGTGATCTCTGTAATTTTTTTTTTTTTTTAGTGAGGCAATTGGTGTTAAGTGACTTGCCCAGGATCACACAGCTAGTAAGTGTCAAGTGTCTGAGGCAGGATTTGAACTCAACTACTCCTGACTCCAGGGCTGGTGCTCTATCCACTGTGCCATCTAGCTGCTCTAATCTCTATAATTTTAAGGGATGCAAAGTTGCATGTCTTTGGAGGCAGGGTATAGTTCCCAAATGATTCACACAATGATTAGATCACTTCACAGATCTAATATGAGTCATCTCTGCTCTCCTCCTACCCTACAACATTGAATATTTTGTTATTTTTGTCTTTTTTCCCAATCTTTTGGATATATGGTAGCATCAAAGAATTGTTTTAATTTGGATTTCTCTGTCAAATGAAGGGACTGAATTATATTATTTTAAAGGTAACTTCCAACTCTAAAACATGCGATCCTGTGATCTTATTGTGGAACAAAACTAGAATTAAAGGGTCAGAAAACCAGAATCCTAATTCTAGCTTTACCACTTATTAGTTGAGGAAGGGTTCTTAAGGAAGTCACTTCTAGGCTTTGAGCCTTAATTTTTTCACTCATAAACTTGAAATAATAATACTTGCCCTGCATATCACTTCATGAGTTTCATGGATCAGGATGCGAATTTGTCATTGCTCATTGTGTGGAATCCCAAGCCATACCTAGAAATACCCATTCAAGCAACTTCTGTCTGGTGTCTCGACTTCTCTCTGTTGGACAATATCCAATACTGACCTCTGGTTAAGCAATGAGAAGCTCCCATGACTCACATTTTTATGTGCTCTATAAATATTTCTGAAGCCTCATTAATTTTTGCAGGCTTTCTTGTTCATGGCCCCAGTGAGGACTGAATGAGAAGATGGATAAAAAATAAAATTTTAAAAAATGTCAAGTTCAGTAGCAGCATAATGTGGGGCTTAGGGTTAGAATTCCAGATGATATATATTTTTTTCATTCCCAGGTTTTCCTCAGGTCTAGTTTAATAGTATCTCATGATAATTTACATGACTTTTAACTTGGTGATGCATAGATAAGAACACAGCACTCTATTACAGTGGAACCTTTCCCGAGAGTCTTGTATCTTTTTCATTTTTTTTTCTTTTTTCTCTTCTGAGAAAAAGAATGCCCTCCTGTCCACCCCCATCCCATCTGCACTGGTAAGAGAAGTTTTCTAGGAGAGCAGTGACAATGTACTTTCCATGTTGGCCTTCATAGAATGAGTGATTGGGAACCTCTGATTTTCTGGACTGGGACACTTGTGTTTGAACTGGACATGTGCTATGGCCTTTTACTTGGGGATACTAAGCACCTAGCATAGAGCCTGGACTGAGGAAGCACTTTCTAAATATTGATTGATTGATTAATATGTCTTTCAATAGAACACAGTGATCACACATGGTTGGTCTCCAGTGGCCATGGGGAGAGGGTTGCCTCAAATATGTTTCATGATTAAGTGTCAGGGAAGATCAACTCTTAGGGAGGAAACTCCCCATTCTGTACTCTATACCAGCTGCTAGGTACAGAACTTCAACCTTTCTTTTCTGTGTGTATTTTCTTTCCTTTGCTGTTATAGATGAAACCAAACTTATGCTGATCAGACAGGACAAGTATAAGTTTGGGATTAAGATAAAATAAGAAACTTTTAGATCATATTTTAAAAAGGAAGTGTACTGAGGCATAGCATGGAGTAGATACTCAATAAGGCACTGATTGAAGCCGATTCACCCATCCCTTCACCTCCCCACCCACATACCTTGCTGTAAGTCTATATTCATCAGGGTAGAGCATGGGGACTCACATGGCAGCAGAGTAGCCACCAAGTTATAGGGGCACTGACTCTTTGTCTTGGCTTTTTTGTGCCCTGGGTCAATGGCTTGTGCCTCAGGCCCCTGAGGTTATTAAAGTTTTCAAAGGATAAAATTAAAGAAAAATAAGCCTAACTTATGTGTTGTAGAGCCTTAGGAACAACCTACTGTAGCTTTTCCTAGAGCTTGATAGGACTCTTGGAAATATTGTTCCTAGCACCTTAACTTTTAAGATTTGGGAAATTGATCCCCCCTCCATGGCAAATTATAACAAAAGCCATTCAGACTCTGAGATGGACCTTCAGTCTCTGGATTTCTCTTTTTCTTTTCCTAAACAAAGGTCACTGACTAGCAATTTGAAGAAATGGACATTTTCAGCATTATTGATTACTTTGAATGACAAGAGTTCATAACTTCAAGATTTAGCCATCATCCTAATAAAGGTGATTTCAATTGCATAACACCTGTCAGGGTAGAACAACATACCCAGCAGGATCTTGGAGTTGAAGGCCTAAAGAAAGTAATAGCTTTGCTGGCTAAGATACCTGGACCTTCTTAATTGTTCTGGTATTGCAGATCTGAATTAAATGTTAAAATACCTAGTCTATTAAAAGTTGTTCAAAGTTGATTTAACTGGGCTTAATTGAATGTCTTAACACTCCAGGGAGAGAATAATGTATGTAATGCCTTATCTGATTTGTTTTGTTTCCTTCATTTGCTATTTGAATCTTTTGTACTCCCCTGAAACTTTAGGATGCTAAATAGTTTCATGTGGCAGTGGAAATGAGGAGCTAGCTGGATTCTGTGTGAATACTTGACTTAATCATTGAGTAATTTGTCTAGAAAGTCCCTTGTACCCACATTTTTAGGGAGACAATAGACATAAGACATACCTAAAATTTGTGTTAGAGATTTCCTTGGAGTTGGGAGGATCTAGAGAGATCAAGAGAAAGCCAATACTAATTTGAAGTCATATACCCTAGAATTGGACCCAACTCTGTGCAAACCCAGTGTACCCTCACTGTGGCTTCCTGAATGGTGAGATACAGTTTCAAAGGGATCTGGCAAGCTCATGAAGTTATAAAGTCATAAGAAAATAGAAGTAGAGTTGGAAGCAAATTCAGAAGTCATTAAGTCTATTTCCTCTCTCTGCCCTCAAATTTTATAGATGAGGAAACTGAGGTCCAGAGAGGTTGTAACTTTTCCAAGTTCATACAGCATGTAAATGGCAAAGTCAGGATTCAGGGCCAAGTCTTCTGACTTCAAAGTCAGTGGCCTTTCCACTATATCATGGATGCTGGGAATACAGTCAAAGGGAAGATATTTAATCCCCAAACATTGAGAGGTCACCTCTCAACCCAAGACAAATTTAAGTCCAACTTTCAAACACTCCATTGACTCTCTAAGTCATACATGAACCCATTAAATGTAGATTCTCAATGTGGAAAGAAATTCAAGTGGGGCACATTGGGGTCTATTGTAACTAGTCACAAGTGGCATGGTCTTATCAATAGCAGCTTCTGGTAAACTTTCAGAGAAGAAAGATAAACACTTCATGACTTCCTCTCCACTCTTCCAGTTTGGATTTCTTCCTTTTTCCCTCTTCCCGTCCCCCTTACTCCTGCAAAATATGCTAGGTTTAGAATGCAATTTTAAAGACAAGGGGGAAAATTCCTAGACTGTTTTTGTCAGTGACTCAGTATGCACCCTAGAATATTTTTGGCTAAACTCCTTAGCCTTGCTGAATGCAAACAAATTCTCCATAATTTATTCTTTTTTCCCTGAGAATACTGGGCTTTACACTTCATTTGCATCTGCTGTTTATACTAAAGCATAGAGTTGGCCCAACAAGTTTACTAGGAAAATACTTAACCCTTGACAAAGGAAGTGACCAGAAATTTGGTAAGAGTGGACACAGAATGAACCCCAACATGACTCATAAATATTTATAAAGTTCAAAAGAAAAAGTCCCAAGATAAACAGCTGCAAGCAGAGTGGGGCCACTCTACTTCAGATACAAATCTTCTGAACTGTCCCTTTGAACTGCATGGCTAATCCGGAAATGAATGGACATCAGGAAAGTCAGACTGTATTAATCCACCCAACCACAAAGAAATGTTAGACATCATTGGCAAGACTTGGGTCAGGAAGCAATTGTGTCTATTAGGGTCCCTTAACAAACTCACTCAACTCCCACATTCACTAGAAGCAACCACAATGAACTTGTGATATCCTATTGGATCTCAATTGCAAGAAAAGTGAAACTAGGTAGCATGAAGGGCCGTTCCTTTTTAATCTATTGTCCACTGTCGTGCTCAGTGATACAACCAGCAACTTGAACACAAGCTTTAGAATCTTTCCAGTCAATGACTATCTTCCTAGAATTATCAAATGAGAAAGTAGACAAAGAAGGGAGACCAATCTCCTTGATGCCAGGTCACTAAGATAAGTTTCCAGAAGAAACTGCCTACTACTGCTGCTTATTCCCTAAAAGGAATTTACTTTATTTTGAGTTCCAAATCCTCCCTCTCCCACCAGCCCCTCCCGCACCCATTGAGAAGGCAAGCAATATGATATTCATTATACATGTGAAGTAATGTAAAACATATTTCCATATTAGCAAAAACAGCAAGAAATAGAAAGGAAAGTTTAAAAAATATTCTTCAATTTTCACTCAGAGTTAACCAGTTTTCTCTCTCTGGAGGTAGATGGCTTTTTTTTATCATGAGTCCTTTGAAATTGTTTTAGATCATTGTACTGATCAAGATAGTTGTTTTTCACAGCCAATTATTATTACAATATTACTGCTATGGTGTAAAATATTTGCATTTTTCAGCTCACTCCATTTTCCATCAGTTCATATGAGACTTGCCTGCTTTTTTTAAAAATGATTCCCTTAAGCATTTCTGACATCACAGTAGTATCCCATCACAATCATATGCCACAACTTGTTCATCCATTCCACAATTGATGGGCTTCCCTCTAGTTTCCAATTTTTTGACACTACAAAAAGAACTTCTTTAAACATGATTTTACAAATAAATATATTCCCTTTTTCTTTTATCTCTTTTAGATGTAGAACTAGGAGCAGTATTGTTGGTTCAAATGGTATGACCAGTTTTATGGATGTTTGGTCACAGTTCCAAATTGTTCAACAGAATGGTTGGACCAGTCCGCAACTCCACCAACTAAGTATTAGTGTACCTTCATTTCAACATCTCCTTCAGCATTTGTTATTTTCCTTTACTGTAATGTTTGTCAATCTGTGAGGAATAAGATAATACCTTGGAGTTGTTTTAATTTGCATTTTCTAGTAGTGATTTAGAGCATTTTTTATATGACTTAATAGCTTTGATTTCTTCTTCTGAAAACTGCCACTTCATATCCTTTAATCATTTATCAATTGAGGAAAGACTCTTAATTTTATAAATTTTGTTTGGTTTCCTATATGTTTGGGAAATGAGCCCTTTATCAGAGAAAATTCCTGTAAGCAATCCCCCCCCCCCCCCCCCCCGCCCAATCCGGTTTTTCCTGGTTTCTTTCTAATTTTGGCTACATTGTTTTTGTTTTGTGTACAAGCCTCTTTAGACAACTCAAATTCCACATTGCCTTTTGGAAATGAATAGACTCTGTTTCCAGCTTTCTGAAATCTGCTTTTTTTATTAGCAGACTAAAGGATCACAAGATGAAAGAATGAGAACTGGAAGAGACCTTAGAACACATCTAGCTCAAGACCATTGTTTTTCAGGAGTGGGATTAAAAAGGTTAGATGGCTTCCCCCAAATCAAACAGGAATAAGTGGTAGAAACAGGGTTTGAACTTAGAGTCCTGGACTCAAAATCCAGAATTTATTTGGAGTCAAAGGGCCTTGTATTCGAATCTCAGTATTATCACTGATAAATATGACCTACCTCTCTATTTTCTCTTCAGTCACCTTCTTACCCTGGAGAAATTTCCACTCTGAAGTGTACTCTCCACATCGATCACTTCCTAGCACTGACCACCAGGAGAGTTAGTGCATTTGATAGGGCACTGGCCCTGAAATTGGGAGGACCTGCGTTCAAATTTGACCTTGGACTCTTAATTGCTGTGTGACCTGGGCAAGTCACTTAACCCCAATTACCTTAAACATCTGGTGCCATATCCAGTCATCCTGATAAATATTTTGCCACTGGACCCAGATGACTCTGGAGGAAAGAGTGAGGTTGGTGACTTTGCTCAGCCTTCCCTCACTTAAATCCAATTCACTGCAAGTCATGATATAACCCCAATGTCACAGTCCTCTTTGAGCAAAAAGGACAAACAACAGACCAGGCCACCAGAAATTTTGGCGCAGAAACTAAGAGGTTAAGAGATTCTCAAAGTGTCAGTGACAGATTTCCAACTGAGTGATAGGAAATTGAGAAGGAGGGGTGAGTTCGAAAGTCATTAGGGCTGAGTTATTGTACAGGGTACTGGCAGTGGGGAGAGGGAATAAGGGGAGAAAAGTGGGCTTCGATTTCTGCAATACTTTCCATAGTCTCTAATTTCTTTTGGTTGTTCAGTCATGTCCAGCTTTTCATGACTCCACGTGGGGTTTTCTTGGCAAAAATAATGAAATAATTTATTTCCTGTTCATGCTACAGATGAGGAAACTGAGGAAGATAGGATTAAGTGACTTGCCCAGGGTCACACAGCTAGTAAGTGTCTGAGACCAGATTTGAAGTCATGGTAATAAGTCTTGCTGACTCTACATCTAACCTTCTAATCCACTGCCCCATCTAGCTGTCCT
Organism: Dromiciops gliroides; assembly: GCF_019393635.1. NCBI lineage: Eukaryota > Metazoa > Chordata > Mammalia > Microbiotheria > Microbiotheriidae > Dromiciops > Dromiciops gliroides. Next base: position 272,652,770 of record NC_057866.1, read on the forward strand.
TATCTGTAATTTCTATGACTTGCTAATTATTATGCTACAAGTATACTAGCTTGCTTCTTAAAATTCTGTAACTGCAAGTGTGATCGTTCCTCACTCTGAAAATGTAAATTACTCAATATAGTTTGCTATAGAATATAGATATTATATGCAAATGTATATCATCATATACTTAGCTTTATCTCTTTATATCCTTCCTAACATTTTTTTAGTGAGGCAATTGGGATTAAGTGACTTGCCCAAGGTCACACAGCTAGTAAGTGTGAAGTGTCTGAGGCCGGATTTGAACTCAGGTACTCCTGTCTCTCAGGGCCAGTGCTCTATCCACTGCACCACCTAGCTGCCCGCTAACATTTTAATATATAAGAATTTACTTTTCCCCCTCCTATAGAATCTGAATTACTGTATTCCACACAATCCCAGAAGAGAGGGGGTGGTGAGGAGACCCTAAGAATCTGTAGGAAGCCTTTGATTCCTTATTTGAGAGAACAACTCAAGGTCATTCTCCTGGCATTGGCCAGTGAATTTATTCTAGGTATCCCACAAGAATCCCTTAAATGTTTGTTGTTGTTGTTGGTTGTTTTTTGTTTTGTTTTGTTTTATTGTGTTGCTTTTTGCTTTTACTCCTACAAACAACTGAGAATGTCTTTCCTTTTTGCTTGATAATAACATCAGGCATGGAAGGTTTCATTTTCCCTTGTACCAGAGAAAAGAACCTTTAACTCCCCTCTTTATGTAAACTTAGTAGAGTCAGGGACCATCCTGATTTCATATTCTAATTCCCTCAATTGCCATGCTTAAATATCCTAACAAGTAGTTCTGGGAAAAGAGCAACTTATTCCACCAATTATCATCCTGGAACCCTTCTGAAGAAGGGAGCTGCTCGAACACCTGCCTTAAATGGGACTTTTCCTACGCAAATGAAAAGCTGACTGGCCATCCCTGCACCTGACATACCATTGTTCCCAATTTAAGGGTACATTTAGAGGCCTGTAGTCTCCCTTGTACATCTCCATCTGGATGTCAGAATATCCTCTAATTTTCTTTGAACATGTACACCTTATGCATGAGTTTTCTTCTTCCCTCTTTACTGTAGATCTTCCCTACTGTAGCTTATATAGATTACTATATAATTATGCATTAGTAGAGGCATTTACCACCTAGTAAAGAGATTAATAGAGCCCTAGACTTGGAGTCAGAAAGACTTACTTTCATATCATGCCTCAGTCAAAAATTGTGTGACTTCTCTGTGCCTCAGTCTCTTCAAAAAGAAAATGAAGAGTTTGGAATTCTTGGCCTTTAAGGTACCTTTCAATTCTATATCTATAATCATTTAAAAATTAATCAAATTAGGGGGCAGCTAGGTGGCACAGTGGATAAAGCACCGGCCCTGGATTCAGGAGTACCTGAGTTCAAATCTGGCCTCAGACACTTGATACCTACTAGCTGTGTGACCCTGGGCAAGTCACTTAACCCTCATGGCCCAGCCAAAAAAAAAAAATTAATCAAATTAAATGATCCCTCATTCCCATTGCCATAGGAAGTCATACTAATGATGTATCCTCATGTGGCAGTCTGGAGAAAGGGAAGAGTGATCCTCTAAGCCCAAGCAACAGTATGTAATGGAAGGGAGAAGCTTCTAAAGAATCCATTGAGATGTGCCCAGGGACTCTTGTTCTTATCCCCCCATAGATTTCCAAGGGAAGGCTCTTTCAACATTCCATAGATATTTCCCATAGCAAACTGACATTGTGAGGATATTGGGAGAAATGTGAACCATTTATCCCTGAATCTTCTGACATTATTGGCCTCTCTTCTTTTCCTATTATCCTTTTTTTTTTTTTTGATACTCCTCTCCTGCCTTTCCCATGTAATTTCTTATTCACTGAAATGTGTTTCAGCCTACTCATTATTACCTTTTGGGTCTTTCTCAGTTTTACTTCTTTGATGCCTGTAATGTTCCATTATGTTACACAGCATGTTGGAGTTAACATGATGGAAGGAAGAAAGGAAGGAAAGAAGGAAAGAAGGAAGGAAGGAAGGAAGGAAGGAAGGAAGGAAGGAAGGAAGGAAGGAAGGAAGGAAGGAAGGAAGGAAGGAAAGAAGGAAGGAAGGAAGGAAGGAAAGAAAAACCTATTACATACCTGTGTCCTTGCCATCACCTAGCTGATGTGCTTTTGTTTGCATTTGAGGCTTGTGCTCAAAAAATGAGCCCATGGTAACCCAGCACTCTTTTCCCCCACTATAAATAGTATAAATAATGATCATTCTCATTTTACACACATGGAAATTGAGACAATTATGAAGTGACTTGCCCAGGAACACACAGCACAATGATATTCACCCAAATCTCTAGACACCAGGTCCAGCTCTCTTTTGATATTACCTCTTTGCTTCTCTGGAATGAAAAATAAGCTATATAACCCAGGAACCACTTTGTATGGAGTTAAATCACTGTAACCAAAAGGAGAATGGCCCAACAACAGTTCCTTAAGGATGTGCAGCTTCAGCAGAAGTTGAGGTGCAGAGCTTGTCTCTGGAATGTTGGGAAACAACTACGGTAGAGAAACTAACTAGAATGATGGGCAAAAAGTGGGACCAGAGTTAATGGTGATACAGAGCTAACCCAGGAAGCAGGATAAACTTTATAAACAACATTTCCAGGCTTGAAGATGGGTTTTCCTTGCAAATAATATTCTAAATATCCTTCTTTTCAATCTTCCTTTCTTCAAGCCTGCCCACACAGAGGGGGAAAAAAAATTAGAACCAAAATTCAACCTCTTAATTATAGGACATGTAAATATATATATATATATATATATATATATATATATATATATATATATATATATATACTTGGTCTTTTGAATTATAGTATCATTTGTGCCATATTATTTTCCATTCATATTCTGTCATGGTTATACACCATGAAAACCTGCTATTTAATCTTTCTAGAATGGGGAGAACTTGGGAAAACATGAGTATTTTTGGAAAATCTGTGATTTGTTCTTACTGCTTTAAAGTGAGATGCTGCCATTATCACCAGTGGCATATAAAACATTAGTGAGATCAGTACTTCCCCTGATCATTAGAGTTTAATATTAAAATTCACCATGCAGCCTAGGGAAATCTCAAATCTTAACTATTTCTAAAGCACACAAATAACACACGAGGATAGAATTATGAGCTGTTATTGTACTCTTAGAAGGAAACTTCCAGATGAGAAAATTTCCTCTACCAGTACAAGATAACACATTCTCTTCTACTTAAAGTTTTAGAGTTGTCAGAATAACAAAGCAATGAAGGGTAACACAGCAAGTATGACTGAGAAATGAGATATATAAAATTTTCAAGACTTTTAAACACTTAATTGGTGCCATAATGGATAAATCACTGGGATTGGAGTCAGGAAGACATCTTCCAGAGTTCAAATCTGGCTTCAGACACCTACTAGCAGTGTGACCTTGGGCAAGTCACTTAACTCTGGTTGCTTTAGTTTCTCATCTATAAAATGAGTTGCAGAAGGAAATGGCAAAGCACTCCAGTGGTTTTGGCCAAAGAAACTAAGAGCCAGACATGATACAAAAACAAACAACAACTCTGTCGACTAGGCTAGGCCAGTTTTTGTTTTTACATAAAGAAAACCTGGGGAGGGGGAGAAAAGGAAATTAACTGATGGAGTGACCATTATTGCTTACAATCAGGTTGTTGCATTCATATATCCTGGGAAGTCAAGAGAAAGGGTTGAATAACAGTATTCACAGTGAGGAAGGTGATCTTTCAGGGAGTTTAGAAGGGACAGGGGAAATTTTGAAGCTAAACGAGGTTTGATTCTTGGAATTTTCTGACCTTGAGTATACTTATGATAATGATGATGACAACTCAGAACTTTAGAATTTAAAGGAGACATAGAAGGATTGGAATTGATAACCTCTAAGGCGCTTTATTTCCATTTAACTATGAAATTCTAGAAGATAAAATGTACAAATTTGATTGTAGAAAAGAAACATAATTTTTCACAAGTAAAACTCAATGCAACTTAAAGTAGAAGGGAAATGGGTACTTGGAGGTGGTGGGGGGAAGGGCCAAGGAAGGAGCATTGCCAAAAATTGCTTTAATAAAGGCTTCAGTTCCAAGCTATGTAGGGAACTGATTAAAATTTATAAGAATAAAAACAATTTTTGAATTATTGAATTGTCAAAGTATATGAACAGATAATTTTGGGAAGAAATTTAAGCTACCAACAGCCATATAAAAGAAGAAAACTGCTCGAAATCACTGATAGAGATAGGAAAAAATTTTAAATCCTGAGGTTCTTCTTCACACATTTCATATTTATAAAGTTTATTTAGAAAAAAAAAAGATTGACATATAGTAGAGGAGTAGATATAATTACTCCTCTTTGAGAACGGAGGATGAATAATGACAACAGTAGCAGCAATAGCACCTTTGACTATAAGGCCCGTTGTTGATAAGGTGATATCACTGCTTTTTAATATGTTTTCTAGATTTGTAATAGCTTTCCTTCCAAGAAGCAAGTAGCCTTTAATTTCATAGCTACAGTCACCATCTGCATTGATCATTCAATCCAAGAAGGATGCCAGTGCTTCCATTTCTTCTCCCTCTATTTGACAGGAAGTGATGGGACCAGTTGCCAAGATCTTAGTTCTATATTATAGGAATCACAACACCATAGTGGCTCTTCTTTTGCCAATATTTATGTCAGTGCTCACTCTGCTGGGTCCCATGTCTGTGTCTACTCCGCTCCTGTTGGAATCCTGAGTGTTACTCACTGCAGCTGTCACTGGGTTCTAAGTAGTGACCCATTTTACCCACTTCTGACCTAAATACTTGCCCCCTTCATCTTTTGCCAGTGTCAAATGATGCCCCCATACAAGGGCTCCTTCTATACCATTTTGCTATGTCCTGACTACCCCCTCACAAGAAAGGATTAAACACCCCTCCCCTATATTGAAATGAAGAGTCAGTAAATAAGTTGTGAATAAGTAAAATACTTTCAAAAAGCAATTTCAAATTATACAAATAAAATGACTAAAATGTCCATATTCTTTGACCCAGGAATTCAACTACTAGGCATAAATCCAAAAGACATTAGTCACTTAAAAAATCTCTAGGTACACCAAAATATTTAAAGCAACAAAGTATCTTGTGCATCATTTGGGGCATGGCTAACAAAATTGTGAATGATGAATACAAGAATATTGCTGTGCTGTTAGAAAAAATAAAATGAATAGAAAGAAGCATAGAAAAACTTATATGGACTGATACAAAATGAAGTCAACAGATCCAGGAAAACAGTATATACAATGACAACAATAACATGAATGAAAAGAACAATCACAAAATTATCAAAAAGAAATATTGTGGGGCAGCTAGGTGGTGTAGTGGATAAAGCACCAGCCCTGGATTCAGAAGGACCTGAGTTCAAATCCAGCCTCAGAGACTTGATGCTTACTAGCTGTGTGACCCTGGGCAAGTCACTTAACACTCATTGCCCCACCAAAAAAAAAAAAAAAAGGAATACTGCAAAACTACAAAGTCCAAGTGTGGCTCCAAAGAATAAATATAAGATGCCCAACCTCCCTCCTTTGTGGAACATTGCATATGTTTTTGGAGGAGGGTGGTGTTTTATGTATTGATGTGGTTTTTTTGATGATTTCTTTCTCTTCCCCATCTTTATCTTCTAAAATATTTTTTTGGTATATGGAATATGCATTCTCTTATCAGGGAGAAGAGAGGGGAAGTGATAGAGGGGGAACTTAGGCAATGTAAAATAAAACATATCAATAAAATTTATTTTAAAAATAAAATCAATAATAAAGCTTATTCCAATTTTAAAAAGTAATCTGGGAATAAGAATCACACAAGTAAGAGTGTTGATGGGTCTTCACAGGTAAACAGAATGTTTTTACTGAAGAGATCACCAATCCATGACAGAATCCAATGATCAAGTGCCCAGAAGCAACTCATTTGTCAATATGACAACATATTTACATAAAGAATTTCCAGGATTTGAGAATGATTAATACATTTTAAGAGTAAACATGTATACATAACATTCATTCCAAGTACATGCATACATGTTATTTTGTGTCAATATTAAGATCTTAAAAGTTATTTCTCCTTTAACTGCTAATGGTATATGCTTACTAAAATATTTACCCCTACATTAAAATTATGACATAAAAATGTTTTAAAGTATCATATAATATATCTTTTACTGTTATAATTGAGTCAAATTCTTAATTCAAAAAGGAATATTGGCAATTTTAATTAAATTATATTGAAAAACTTCTCTGTGAGCAAAATCAATATAATCAACCAGGATTAGAAAGTAAATAGTTGCTTGAGCATTTTTTAAAATTTCAAATATATATGATAAGAATGTTCTATTTAAAGATAACTAAGGAATTAGCATACATATAAAAGACTAAAAGCCAGTTTTCTGTGAATGTGGTCAAAAGATTGGAATAAGTAGTTCTTAAAATAATTGCAAACTATCAAGAACTACAAGACATATTTCTCCAATGCACACTAGGGAAATGCAAACCAAAACTACATATCACCCCACACCCTGCAAATTGGCAAAGATGACAAAAAATGAAATACGAAGTATAATAAGAATTGCAGAAATACGGGCACAAGAAAACATGGTTAATGGATATGTGAATTGGCCTGTCCATCGCAGAAAGTAATTTGAAATTATGCTGACAGCAAATATAATTCTAAACAATTTGAACCAAAAATTCAACTGGTAGGCATAAGCCCTAAAGATGTTAATGATAAAAAGGCCCTACAGACATCAAAATATTTATATCAATTCTTTTTTTTCTATTAGCAAAGAACTTGAAATAAAGTAGATATCCATCAACTGGGAAATGGAGAGCTGAATTATGAATAAATGTCATACCAGTCAAGTCAGTCAAGAAGCATTTATTAAGTTCTTATTATGTCTCAGGTACTCTGTTATGCCCTAGGGCTACAAACACAAGTAAAAAGTAAAAGAGTTTCAGTCATCAAGAAGCTGACGTTCTAATGGGAAAAGACAACACAAAAAGGAAGTTGAAAGGGAAGGGGAATGGTGGCTAAGTCTGAAGAATGAGGGATGGCTGATCTGAGGCTCTTCCCCTAAATGGAGGTACTAGGCAGAGCTCATCAGTTGTAGAAGTGGTCCACAGTGCCAGAGTCAGGAGCCATGAACTATTAATTTACAAGAACCAATGATGATAAAAAATTCAGAGAAAAATGGGATGATATATATATATATATCAAGATGGGGGAAAAGTAAGCAGAACCAGGCAAATAACATGCACAATGACTGAAATATTATAAGTAGAAAGAATAAGCAAAATAGTGCCCGAACTGAATGTCATGAAATAATGGACACCAATCTGGGGCACAAAGAAGAAGTAAATAGAAGTACCCTCCTCCTTTTTTAATGAGATGAGGAAATAATAGTATAAAATATTACATGTAGTGTCAGACTTGGTTGATTTATTGGTAATTCTCTGGTCCTATCATCTATGGTCAGTGATGCTAGCTTTACTGAATTGTTATTCTTTTAATTCATTATTCTAATGGATGGCTCACTGGGGTGAGGGGGTGAAGTGGATATTAGGAAATAATGGTAATATAAAACTGCTAAAGATATTAATAAAATTCTAAATTAAATGTTTTTCCTTCTCTCCCAGTCCTCCTCCTTCCACCTATCCATTTTCCCCTCCAATATAATATTTGTAAAGCAGTGAAAAGTGTCTGATACATAGTAGACAATATAAAAATACTTTATTGTGCCTCCCTTCCCTTCCCCCAGCCAATGAACATATTGAGTGCCTTCTATGTCTAAGGGATTATGACTAAAGATGAGAAAAATAATTTTAAAAATTTAAAATATCAGAACTTTGCCAAATGAGATTTAATCATTACAATTTACTTAAAAGTGTTAGATGTAGGGCAGCTAGGTGGCACAGTGGATAGAGCACTGGCCCTGGAGTCAGGAGTACCTGAGTTCAAATCCGGCCTCAGACACTTAACATTTACTAGTTGTGTGACCCTGGGCAAGTCACTTAACCCCAATTGCCTCACTAAAAAAAAGAAAAAAAAAGTGTTAGATGTTCTTGTTTTTTCCAGAACAGTGAAATATTTTAATTATTCCTTTTTTAAAGCTTTCAGTATATTCAGGATTTTTCAGATAATACTACAGTGTGTTGATTTAATTGGGTGGCATGACTTTTTCTTGGTGTATTAGACAGTTTAATGTTTTATTTCTTACCACTTGGCGGCATTTATTTATTTTGGGCCTACACATAGAAACTCAAATGATTTCTCATTTCCCTGAAGAGGCTATCACCTTCCTTGGGATTTGCTTTTTTCTCCAACTATGAAAACAAATATAAATGGGAGAGTTCTTTAAAAAAAACATAGGATCTATATTATTTGAAAACACATTAGCCTGATCAGTGAAGGAGAGAAATTTATTGTTGTAGATTAAAAGCAAACCAAGCAAGCTCAAAAGAAAAAAAAATAACCAACACAAAAATCCACTACCACCATACACTGAGAGTGGTATCATATATTTGCATCTCAATTTCAAAGTATTTTTCTCTTATTTATATCATTTTAAAATTTATTTATTTTGTACAGTGCATAAAATATTGGGCCCAGACTCAGAAAGATGAGTTGAAATCTGAACTATACTTTTTTTTTTTTTTTTAAGTGAGGCAATTGGGGTTAAGTGACTTGCCCAGGGTCACATAGCTAGTAAGTGTTAATTGTCTGAGGCCGGATTTGAACTCAGGTACTCCTGACTCCAGGGCCGGTGCTCTATCCACTGTGCCATCTAGCTGCCCCTGAACTATACTTCTTAACTGTGTGACCCTGGGCAAGTCACTTAACCTCTGTTTTCCTCAGTTTACTTATTTATAAAATTGAGATAATAATAGCACCTCCCTCACATTGTTGTAAGGATCAAATTATATATATATATATATTGTAAAACACTTAGCATAGTGTCTGGCATACAGTAAACACCATATAAAAGTTATAATTATTATTAATTGGGAGGGGGAACTGACCAATATGGGGAGGTCCTTGAAGCGAGAAGAGATATTGCCTAATTAGGTTCAATCCTTAGAAAATATATAAATACTTTGCCCACTTCCAATTCATCCATATGGAAACTTTGGGGAACCAGTTTTTAGCCATAAGCAACTCAGTGTGATGTAGTCTTCTAATGTTCTATGAACCCAGAAGAACTGATGACTGAAGACTTGTTGAACCAAAAATATAATGAGAACCACCCATTTCTGCTTTATTTTTATTTTGTGTCTGTAAGATGTCACATCTTACCAAAGAAACAGAAGAGAGACAAACTGATTGGGAACTGGTTTGGTGTTCTCTCATGCTTGGGAATTAACTTGTCACCAGCCTTAGTCTCTAACCAAAATGATTTCTGGAAATATAGAAAGTACAAATATGCAGAAGTAAAGAATATTCTACAAGAGGAGATTCAAAAAGTAATAACTAAAAGAAAATATGATCTCTATTAAAAACACATATTTACTTCAAAGATGTGATGCAAAGAACACTTAAAGAAGAATTAGAAGACTCTCAGAAGGACTCAAATCAAAAAAAGCTAATTACCATAATGGCATAATACAAACTTTGTAAATCTTCTACACACAGAAAAAAGTGCAAATTAAAATAATCTACAGATCAAGAAACAAAACAAACAAAATCTATACTTCAAATTCCAAGACTCATAGTGATTAAATTAAACACTTCCAATAACAAACAATAAATTCCACAAGGGATGAGGAGATAGACCTTCTGTAAAGAATTAATTGTTATTTGAGGTTTTTATGCCTTGGCACACACTAGCCTGGAGCTCTGCAAACTGAACGGTGCTCCACCCACTGGTTGTAGCCATTGCCATGGCGCTGGCACCTCATATCATCACCACTCACCAACGCCTACATGGGCCTGGCAAAATTATAAAGAGTGGAAGTCTAGTGAGTGCAGTCATGTGACTGTCAGAGTGGCCATCCAATTGACTGGAGGCTGTGTAGGGTTTTCTGGGATTGGGGAGGAGAATTCGCCATTCTAGCTGGAAGCTGGAAGGCGACAGGAGCTCTGCTGTGCATTCTCAGCTGATTCCTGGGCGGTGGTATTTTTTCAGGTTATATAATTTCCCTTTTCCCATTTTATTTCCTTTCCCTTGATCCTACTGATCCTGTTTGTTTGGTTTTTAAAAATTCATTCTTGTTAAAATAAATCCTGTTCTGTTTTGAGGGAGGCTGCCGGTCTCCTTCCTTGCCCCAATATTGCGCTTAGCTAACATTCCCCAATTAAAAATTGGTCCCCACACTTCACATGGAAAGGAAAGGAAATCCTAATAACAAGAATATGAAGTTAATGAAAAAATGTACTCCAAAGATAAGAGGAGGTTTTAGTTTTTGCTTTTTGGGTTATGTTTCTTTTTGGTCAGGGCAATGAGGGTTAAATGACTTTCCCAGGGTCACACAGCTAGTAAGTGTCAAGTGTCTGAGGTCGGATTTGAACTCAGGTCCTCCTGAATCCAGGTCAAATGCTCTATCTACTGCCCTAAGTGACTTACCCAGGGTAACACAGTTGGTAAGTACCTAAGGCCAGATCTGAACTCATGGAAGATGAGTCTTCCTGATTCCTGTGCTCTATCCACTGTGCCACCTAGCTGCTCCCCATAAAAGGAATTTATAATAAAACAATGGATACATATCCTGCAAGCCTGAATGTAATCACCTGAGTGTGTATTTCCCCACGAAAGAGAGAGAGAGAAAGAGAGAGGGAGAAAGAGAGAGAGAGAGAGAGAGAGAGACAGAGAGAGAGAGAGAGAGAGAGAGAGAGAGAGAATATATATAGGCACTTATGGTTTCCAAAGGACTTACCCAAATATTTTCTCACTTTGTCCTAACAAACGACCATTGAAGGTAAGTGTTAGTAATTCCTGGATTTTACAGGTGAAGAAAATGAGGCTGGCAAAAGTTAAATGGATTGCCAAGTCACACAGTGAATGATTGGCTGTGTCTACCTTTGAACCCATGTCTTCTTGACTCCTGGTCCAATGCTCTATCTACTGATCTACGTGGCTGCCTCTGCATGATAGGTTGTGATTTTCATGGTTGAAGTGAACATCCACATTGATGAAATAACAGATCCATGACGCGTCCAAGTTAAATTTATATAAACTGTCTTTAGCCTTCTATCTTCAAACAATTCCAATCAATCTTCTTGAAAAAAGAAAAAAAAAGGTTAACTATGGAGAACTCAATTTGGAAATTTCTCAAGTTGACATTTATACTTGAGTCAGTAACCTTACTATTGTTTATTCATTTTATCTTTAGTTTTAGAAGTATTAAAATATTTAATGGATACTTCATTCTCAGGGAAATTCAAGTACTAGGGAAAGAAAACACTTAAAAGTGGAATCAGCTAGAAAACAAAAGGTATGACTCCCAATGACTTATTATTCTTTAAGAAAAACTAGAGGGGGCAGCTAGGTGGTACAGTGGATAAACCACCAGCCCTGGATTCAGGAGGATATGTGTTCAAATCTGGCCTCAGACACTTGACACTTGCTAGCTGTGTGACCCTGAGCAAGTCACTTAAACCTCATTGCCCTGCAAAAAATGAAAGGGAAAAAAAAGAAACAAAGAATAACTAGAAAGAGAATAATGATAAAAAAAAGTTTGCAAAATACTATATATACATGATTTTATACAGTATTCAAAGCCATCGTAAAACATGGGTACTACTGGAATTCTTTATTACTATTTTATAGATAAACAAACCAAGTTTCAGGGGGCGGAGTAGTGATAACTTCTATTTGGTCCTAAATACGACCATTAAATGGAAATTTTTAAAAGAGATAAAGTTAGATTTAACACTAGGGGAAACACACATGCGCACACACACACACACACACACACACACACACACACACCCCCCAAAAACTTTCTCCAAAATGGATATTCAAAGGAGCAGCTAGGTGGCACAGTGGATAGAACACAGGAATCAGGAAGACCCTTCTTCCATGAATTCAGATCTGGCCTCAGGCACTTACCAACTGTGTTATCCTGGATAAGTCACTTAAAGCTGTTTGCCTCAGTTCCTCATCTGCACTGGAGAAGGACATGGCAAACCATTCCAGTATCTTTGGCAAATGGGGTTACAAAGAGTCAGATACAACTGAAACACGTGAACAGCAACAATCCAAAGTAGAATGCTTGATACCGAAAGGTAGGGGGTCACTTTCCATTAGAAGTCTTTAAGCAAAGGTGGGAAGAAAACTTGTCCAGTATGTTATTCCTCTTAGGTATGAGTTGGAGTACATAGCCACTGAGGTCCCTTCCTACCAAAATGCAGAAATCCTGGACTAAGATCCTATGTCTTTCTCTAGTCATATATCTAATGTTGTATTAGAGGCGAGATTCCAACCCAAATCTTCCTGACTCCAATTCCAACACTTTTCATACTCTTCTACAGCAGCTCATGCTTGCTTCACAACTGGGGCCTGAAATTTTTAGCCATGTGCAATCCAGTCCAAAGTTCTTGATGTGGTCCTTTCTTTAGGAGAGTGCCAAAAGTTTCCAAATGAAAACGGGAAGAATGTTAATACTAGGCTCAAAGTGGCACACCACATATGAGGTTTGCCAGCCTCTGATAGGCTATCATAGGCAGGATGGAGCACAGCGAATCCAGTGTCCCTATTTAAAATAAATGAACAGAGATACACATTTCAGTCAAGCAAATCAATGTTCTATACCACTTTAATTGATTGCAGATGCCATTGACTGAAAATAGGGGAGTATAGCTAGATTCCGTGGGAACCGAACCATGCAAATTAAAGCCCAATTAGATTCCGAACCCAATCAGTGCATGTGGAAAACATTTACATGAGATTTGATCCATCCTTCATCCAGCCAATTCTTCAGTACCCCCAACCTCCTACAACATTCTTACTTATTAGTCTGAGAACCCATAATAAGATACTTCTACCTTGACCCAATGATTCCAAAGAAGTAATGGGTTTTATGAGGGAAATAACTGTCCACTGTTTGGACTTTGAATTATTTTTTTTCAAATTAAATATTTTCCAAATCAGTCTGATACAGTTGGATGTGGTCTTATTGTAGGCATGAGAAAAAGCAAATCCCAGAAAGTACATCTGTAATCGAAACAAGTTGCCTTGGCTATACATGTTATGATTTCACAGCCTTGAGCAAGGAGAAGAAACCAGCTCCTTTAGCCACATAGCAACCCAAAAGGAATATTCCCCAGGTCATATAAATCCTATGTCTATAGGTGATGGGTTTACATGAAGGATATAACATCTTCCTTCTTGGGTTTGTCTTATGTACATAAAGATAGTAAAAGCAACCAACAGAAAACTGGAAATCTTAAAAACAATAATAAATAAATTTCACGAGATACAATGACAATTTTCTTGGAGTTCTCTCAGCTTTCTTGTTACAAGGGGAAAGGCTATGTGAAAATACAAATTCTATCCTTAAAGGCATGTCTGGAGAACATCTGTGTTTTCCTCATAGCTGACAGTTAAAATGGTTTAGAGTGAGAATCGTTTTAATGAGGTCATAGGTTGGAATACCAGGGGAAGCATTATTTTAGCATTGGATTTTTGGTCAGAGGAACTCAGTTCGAATAATGGATATACTACTTAATACATGCGTGATGTTAGGCAATTAATTCCATCTCCATGGGCCTCATATGAAAAATGAGCATCAAATTAGATAATTGCTGAGGTTTCTTCCATTTCTTTTATTTTGTTTTGTTTTGGGGTTTCTTTTGGGTTTTTTGTTTGTTTGTTTTTGTGGGGTATTTTTGTGGGGCAGTGAGGGTTAAGTGACTTGCTCAGGGTCACACAGCTAGTAAGTGTCAAGTGTCTGAGGCTGGTTTTGAACTCAGGTCCTCCTGAATCCAGGGCCAGTGCTTTATGCACTGCACCCCCTAGCTACCCCCTCCATTTCTTGATAATATTCAATTCAAGCCTATTCACTTATTCATTTCAACATGAGCTATGATTCAGGATACTGATCAAGGAGCTTGCATTTCACTGGGGTATACACCACATATATCCATGGGTATGTATCAGATATACACAGAGAAGATGGAAGATAACATTAAAAAGTAAGGCATTAACAGCTGGAGCAACTGAGGAAGGCCTCCTGAAGCAGATGGTTCCTGAGTTTCCTCATAAAGAAAATTAAGAGTCTAAGAGGTTGAGAATATTCCAGTAATGTAGTGATAGTCAAGCCAAAGGAACTGAGACGTGAGATGGACCAAGTTGCATGTGCAAGTGCATAAGAAGCAGAAAGTGGACCACTATGGCTATGACATTGAATGCATTGTGGGCAGCAGAGAAAACTCTGTAAGAAGATAAAAAACACTGGAAGGGGCCTTATTAAATACCAAACAGAGGACTTTCTATTTGATTATATAGGTAAAAAGAAAAGTGGCCTTTTTCCGTTGCTAGCCAAAATGAGTAAGTTAGAGGTGATATGTAACTACTGCCTGTAAGAAGATCTGTCATCATAGCTTGATTAAACGAAGTAAAAATCCAAAACAATTGAATGTTTTAGACACAAAATTCAATATTTTGAGTACTCATGATTGAGTATCCCTTCTAGCATGGAAGAGCGCAATAATTCTATGCCCTCATTCATGGTCTTTCGAGTTGCTGTTTCAAAAAGAAAGCAATATTATCACTTGATGCCCAATGTGCTGGCGGTTTTATTGTTTGTTTTCTGAATGTAGCTCTAATTAGTCCTTGGATGACAGACAGGCTATTGTTGAGTTGTTATGAAAAATGTTTCCATTTTTGTAGGAATTTCTGGTGCTTGTGTACCACAGTTCTCAACCTTTAAGATCATTTTTCCCAATTATACCTGTGTTGGAATTGTGCTTCCATTTAATATAGGCAGGGGGATCTCATGTATGTTTATGTAAATACCAAGATTTTAAAAAGACTAACAGTAAATTAGATACAGAGACATTTTGGGGGTACGGTGAGTCAAAGATAGAAAGTGTGAATCAAGAACTATTGAAGAAAATGGGGGCTAATGGGAATGGACATGAATCAGAAGGATTTATGGAGTGAAAAGTTAGAGAGGTTTTAGAAGAGGAGTTTCAATGTGAACTCGGAGACTGTACCTGCACCCCAATTCTCCTGATGCACAAAAATAGCTCAGTGGGAAAGGAGGTCAAAGTGTGGAGTTTAAAATAGGATTCAGGTTCTATGGAGCAAATCTTGACTCCTCAGTTTATGTATCCAGTAGGTAAGGTCATTATGGCAATGAGTGAACCACAATGACTCCATCTTGTGACTCAATTTTGGATCTAGCTCAGTTGTCTTTCCATTTTTTATGGATCTAGGTCAATTTCTGTCTTGTGAGAAAATTTTATTGTATTGCTGCAACCTATCCCCATATGACTGGGAAGCTGAGCTACCTCTACCTGCAGCTTAGAGACTATGAATTAAGGGCCTAGGTCATGCTGATCAGAAACCCTGGCAGATCCAGAGACTGATGTAAGGAGTTTTCTCAGAATTGAACATCTCAAACAACCTACATGTCTTATCTGAAAACAGGCCTGTATTGGTTAATCAGTTATTGTTTCCAGCTTCTTTTTTCTGATTTCAGGAAATTACGTCTACTTGCTCTCTTCCTCCCAGGTCAGAAAGGCCCTAATCTTTTCTCTATTTAGAAACCAGATTAACTAATTTTATCTCATAGTTAATTGTTTTCTTTTAATTAATGGCTTTTATTTGATCAATTCCTTTTAATGCATAAAAAGCAATCTCCCCTTGTTTTGGGGTCCAATGCCAAAGCTGAGGAGGCCTGTAATGCTTAATAAACCAATATGCTTGGAGGTTCAGACATTTATTTCCTCAGTTATGTCAGATTTCACCCACCACGTAGGTAAAAGTCACTGTGGTAGAACATGAAAAGATGACGTTTAAAACCAACACTATCCATGCCTTCAAGGAACTTAGATTCTCCTGGATCTGCTAGAACAGGGTTTGTTCCTGGAGGCCCCTCATATTATAACAAATGATATTTTGTATCTCAAATAAGATAATATTTATAACGTTCATAGTGCAGTACCTGACACATGGTGGGCACTCAACAAATACTTATCCCATTCTATTCCATGAAATATTAGTGGCTCTGTTGGAGACCCAGGATATTGTTGAGTAGTATCGAAATTGCAAGTCAGTTTTCAAAGGAAGCACATGGTTTTTTTATGGATTGAGCCCAGAAGAAAACCTCTTTCTATTTGAAATGGACATAATACTTTGGCTTCTGTGAGTTTTAGGCAATGGAAAATATGACCTAGCTCCTCACTAGGAACATCGCTGAAGTTAATTGTCCAGGATGCACGCAATCCGTCAGAAATACTTTTGGTTTTGTTTTCTTTTTCTCCCCACTCTTCTAACATTAAGAACTGTTTCTAGGACCAAGGAGCTGGAACATTATGTTCAATCCCTACTTGAATAAGGGAACTACCTAGGTCTAGCCTGATGCACATGGTCAGGCTGATTTCAATCTTTGAGGAACACAGCCTTTAATGGGAGAGGTTGGGCTCCATTTTTTCATGCTCACTGTCTAACTTGTTAGAATCTTCCCCCTGGCTTCTCAGGAGAAAATTGCTTCAGACTTAGGTGTTGGCTCATATCTGGGTTGGGGACAGGTATTTATTCCCTACATAATTGAGAAATGGTGAAAGATAACAAAATATTTAACTGACCAGCAGTTTCTAACGTGTAGTGAGTATTATACTATTTCTATTGGTTCAAATACAAACATCAGAACAGGAAGTCCACAAAATCACATAGTCACATTGAGTTTCATTTCTGTACTATCCAAACAATACTCAGGCCTCCTTCTCCTCATGGTTATCTTCTCCAGTGAAGAAACTCCCCTTTCCAGTGGTCAGTTTCACCCAATGGACCCTAGGCCTATTAAAATCACAAGGTCACCCTTGAGCCCAAACATATCCATCTCAAGAACAATATTTGGTCATCTACTCAGGAAAGAAACCACACACACAAACAAATAAATAAAAAAAAGGGATCCAGGGACCCAGGTTCAAGTTCATCTTTTTTTTTTTTTTTGGAGGGACAATGAGTGTTAAGTGACTTGTCCAGGGTGACACAGCTGTCATTTGTCTGACGCCAGATTTGAACTCAGATCCCCCTGAATCCAGGGCCAGTGATTTATCCACTGTGCCACATAGCTGCCCTAAAAGTTCATCCAATTTTTTTTAGTGAGGCAATTTGGATTAAGTGACTTGCCCAGGGTCACACAGCTAGTAAGTGTTAAGTGTCTGAGGCCGTATTTGAACTCAGGTACTCCTGACTCCAGGGCTAGTGCTCTATCCACTATGCCACCCAGTTGCCCCAAAGTTCATCTATTTTAAAGTCACTAACTATGTGGGAGCGACAAAAGGGTAGAGGGAAAGATGACAGATACTTCCCCCTACCTCCCCACCCTCAACCCGCACGGACTCATTATTTCTGGTAACAGAGGGTCCAAGGAAAAGAGTGAGTTGAAGTTGTCTTTTCTCTTTATTTCATGTAATAACCACATACCCCATCCCCTACTGCCACCAGCAACAACTTTCACTGTCATGGATGACAGGAACAACCCAGAATACATAGGGGTTTGCCATATCCTACCAAAGTGCCACTTGCTTTCAGAACAGGGTCACATATGGTCAGAAGCCCAGTTTATTATTTTGCCAAGTCCCTGGGTTGGGGTGAAGGGATAGGTGACATCTGAAGTAATGCCCTTGGAGATAAAAGATTGATAATTACTGGAGTTAGAGTTTGGTTCTGCCCCAGAAAATCATCTCTAGTGAGGAGGAATGAATAACATGGAGTGAGTAACTAAATAGAGAATAGGTTCTAGGTCTCATCTGTGTGTCAGACAGTAAGACATTTAGTCTCCCTAACCTACACTACAGATTTGTCCCCATAATTAACTTCAAAATTCCAGTCCCAGATCACCCTCTCTACAGAATATGGAGGTTGGGGAGTGGGTAGGTATCACAATACGCCTAGCTTTCCTTCACCTTGTTAGGAGTTCTGAAATAGAGATGCTATTTCATGTAAATTTTTCTATCATTTCCATTACAGAAACCAGTTCCTTCTTATCAGTAAAAATGAGGCATAAAATTACGTACACGAATTAGTCACAAATCATTCTTCCTGATGCTTTATTTATTTTTCAGTGCAACACACATTTATTTTATTTTTTCCAGTTACATGCAAGGGTCGTTTTCCACATTCATTTTTAGAAGATTTAGAGTTCCAAATTTTTCTCCCTCCCTCCCTTTCCTCTCCCCTCCACAAGACATCAACCAAACTGATACAGGTTATATCTGTACGATCCACAAGTGCTCTTTTTTTTTCAGTTCTTTCTATGGGCATGGATAGTATGCTTCATCATTAGTCTCTTGGGATTGTCTTGGATCATTGTATTGCTGAGAGTAGTTAAGTCATTCACATTGCTCATTGAACAATACTGCTGTCACTATGCACAATGTCCTCCCAGTTCTGCTCACTTCACCATACATCAGTTCATGTGATTCTTTCCAGGTTTTTCTGGGATCATTCTGTTTGTCATTTCCTATAGCACAATACCATTCCACTACAATCAGATACCACAGCTTCTTCAGTCATTCCTCAGTTGATGGACATGCCCTTGATTCCCAATTCTTAGCCACCACAAAGAGTTGCTATAAATAATTTTTTTGGTTTTGGTTTTGTTTTTGCGGGGCAATGAGGGTTAAGTGACTTGCCCAGGGTCACACAGTTAGTAAGTGTCAAGTGACTGAGGCCAGATTTGAACTCAGGTCCTCCTGAATCCAGGTCTGGTGCTTTATCCACTGTGCCACCTAGTTGCCCCCTATAAATAATTTTTTGTACAATTTTCACCCCTTTTCTCTTTTTCACGATTACTATTGTTAACTGTTTCCCTCCATCCTATTCCCTTCCCCATGGTATTTAATCTATTATCCATCTTCTTTTACACTATCCCTCTTCAAGAGGGATTTGCTTCTATCTGTCCCCTCCCCCAATCTGCCCTCCCTTCTTTTGCCCCCGTCTCTTTATGTCCTCTCCCTCCTATTTTCCTGCAGGTTAGATAGATTACTCCACCAAATTGAGTGTGTATGTTATTCCCTCCTTGAGCCAATTCTGATGAGTATTAGGCTCATTTACTGCCCAAATTAAATAGATTCTTCCTGATGTTATAAGGGATCTCTTATTTTCAAGTGTCATTGTCTCTTCACCATAATTCATGCTAACAGCAAGAATATGTACACATACACATACACACAGAAGCACACACAGAGCCAGGCAACAACAACAACTGTAAATGATGTAAACTGGTCAGGAGCCTACAGGAATAAGCAGTTTTGTTTTTGTTTTTTACTGAACAATAGGAAATCTTGATAACCAGTAGCCATGATTACAATGTTTAAATATAATCAAAAGTGACTTACCAACAGAAGAAGTCTATGGAACAGAGTGGAATCCAAAGGTCCTACATGGATGAAATTTGCATGAACTCAACCCACCAGAGATCGATAAAGATATTTCATACAAATGGCTGCCATGTGCATTTGCTCATGGAAATGAATAGATTTATGCTGGCAACTTAGGAGCAGATCATTACCAGCAGAAGCCATAGAGGTTATTGCTAGGGAATCCATACTGAGCAACTGATATAGATTGTGCAAGGAAAATGTAGCTATAAGTAAAACACATCACTGCAAGCTATAAAAATTTAGCACCTATGAAATCTCTAGCAAGACATGACCTGGTCATGGCAAATTCTTATATTACAAATAGAGATTTCAGAATATCCTGGCAAAATCAACCAAGAGATTGTTCTAAATGCTATCATCAATGATTAAACCATTGCTCATATTTTCCTCTACTTCACACTGACTCATAAAAATTCGAGAACAATATTTTTAATAAATATCATCTTCACAAATGCTTTTAACCTTTTTTATGGAACAAAATGCATTCAAAGTATTTTCTTTTTTTTTAGTTTTCAAGATTTGTTTATGTAAGATTTCAAATTTCAAATTTTTCTCCCTCCCTCCTGCCCTCCCCTAGACAGCAGGCAATCTGATATAGGTTAAATATACATAATAACATTAAACATATTTCTGCATTAGCCATGTTATATGAGAAGGAACAGAGCACAAATGAAAAACCTGAAATCAGAAAACCAACAGCATCCAAAACAAAAGAAATAGTATGGTTCAATCAGCATCCATATCCCACAGTTCCTTTTTTTCCCCCCTGGATTTGGAGAGTCTTTTCCATCATGAGTCCTTTGGAACAGTCTTGTTCCATTGGATTGGTGAGAAGAATCTAACCTATCACAGGTGGTCCACACATAGTGTTGATGATACTGTGTACAATGTTCTTCTGGTTCTGCTCATCTCACTCATCATCAGTTCATGCAAGTCCTTCCAGGTTTCTCTGAACTCCACCTGCTCATTGCTTCTTACAGCACAATAGAATTTCATTACATTCATATATCACAACTTGTTCAGCCATTCCTCAATTGATGGACATCCCCTCAATTTCCAATTCCTTGTCACCACAAAAAAAGCAGCTATAAATATTTTTGTACATGTGGGTCAAAGTATTTTCTAAGGAGAACAAAATTATATGGGAATAATGTGAGGTCCATATCATTCCTTTGGTCTTGTTTGCTCCTGGCATTGTACTGAGTGATCCTATAGATATTGAATGTATATCCTAAGACATTTTTTCTGGACTAGAAAAAAAACTGGTTATTTTATTCTCTTGTGAAATTGATCACAGAATATTAAATATAAAATAAAAGTAGATATCTATTTATCTGAAAATAATGCAAATTAAATTATAATTGTAGTAGTAGTAGTAGTAAGAAACAACTCACACTTATATAAGATTTACATTTTATAAATGCTTTCTTCTCAATAGCCCAGTACAATAAGCTATCTAAGTACTACAATTATTTTAGTGATGGAGAACTTAAGTCTCAGAGATTTGTCTCCATATATAGAGTGGGCAAGTGACTTTATAATTATCTACATATCTTTGATCATTCTTTAAACTCCATTAAGCCAGGGTCTTTACCTAGTAGAGTGCTTTGAATATAGAAAGTATTACTTAGGGGCAGCTAGATTGCGCAGTGGATAGAGTACCGGCCCTGGATTCAGGAGGACCTGAGTTCAAATCTGACCTCAGACACTTGACACTTACTAGCTGTGTGACACTGGGCAAGTCACTTAACCCCAATTGCCACACACACATACACACACACACACAAGAAAGTATAACATAAATATTTCTTGAATGAATAAATGGAGTTTCAGAGTAAAAACTGGAACTCAGGTCCTCCAATTCTATCTACTTCTCTTTTCAAGACACAATCATGTGTATCTCTATAGGTTGCATAAAAGAAGAAAGCTTGAAAATCTTTTGTTGTTGCTGTTTTTTCATTTCTATCATAAAAGTATTTTATTATTTTCTAGTTTCATGTAGAGATAGTTTTCAACTTTTTTTGCAGGACAATGAGGGTTAAGTGACTTGCCCAAGGTCACACATCTAGTAAGTGTCAAATGTCTGAGGCAGGATTTGAGCTCAGTTTCTCCTGAATCCAGGACTGATACTTTATCCACTGTGCCACCTAGCTGCCCCCTCAACATTTGTTTTTATAAGATTTCTAGTTCCAAAATTTTCTCCCTCTCTCCCTTCTCTCCCTCTCCCCAAGACAGAAAGCAATCTTATATTATATATGTTATATATGTACAAGGTTGTTAAACTTCTATTTTAAAGTATGGGTAGAATATATATCTCTTACTCTTCTTAAGAAAATGAACTGCAAGATCATTTTCATTAAATCTTAGTGAAATCTTTTTTGTGACTTTCTAATTTGCCTCATTAACTCATAATTTAAAATAGATAGGCATATTATAAATTAATTGAGCATGTTTGAAACTGCCATCTCATATTCATTTCTAAACCAGAGGGTTTTTTTTGTGTGTCAAAAACTGCTGTCAATATTAAGGACACCTATAATGTGTCCAGATGTTCTATCATGAGGAAATTCTTTAAAAATGGTCAGGAACACCTCACATTTGGAAATCACGCAACTTCACAACAAACAGAAAAAATTACAATGAAAATGGTATTTTATTACAACACTGAAGGGTCTAAGTTAAGTTTTCTAAAGACTCCACGTAGTAGAATTAGCATCTTAGGCTAATGCTTTCATGCTTCTGACAGTTGGAGCTTGGAGAAAGAGTAAACAGTTTATTTTTAAAAACTCAAAAGGGCTATTAATTATCTGGGGTTTTTAAAATTAATTTTAGCTATCATTTATATATTGCTTTAAGGTTTCCAAAGCACTTTACAAACATTATCTCATTGTATCTTCACAACAGCCCTGGTAAGAAGATAATGTTATTTCCCCATCTTATAGTTGAAGAAACAAGACAGAAACTTAAGTGACTTTCCAGGATCTCAAAGCTAGTAAATAGGGGGCAGCTAGGTAACACAGTGGATAAAGCACTGGCCTTAGATTCAGGAGGACCTGAGGTCAAATGCGGCCTCAGACACTTGACACTTACTAGCTGTGTGGCCCTAGGCAAGTCACTTAACCCTTATTGCCCCAAAAAGAAAAAAAAAATGGTAAATCCTTGTGGCTAGATTTGAACTCAAACTTTCTTGCCTCTAGATCCAGAACTCTATCCACTTCACCATCAACCTGTATGAAACATTCCCTGTAATTTGTCCCATTCATAATGTGATTATGGTTTAAATCTTGGAGTTTTTGTAGGTGGTTTTGGTTGTTTTGTTTTGTTTTGTTTTTTTCTAAGTAGAGAACACCGGGAATATATCCTATGTACCAAGCATGGCCCCAAGGCCTAGCCTCCTAGTACTCATGCTAAGCATTAGCAAGAGCCCTCTGGTCTTAGCAAGCCAACATTGAGATGGTTTGAATTAGTCATAAATCATCCAGGCAAGAGGAAAAGGGGAGGAGATATAAAATGTGAAGGGGAATAAGGTTCAATCAGCCTGGAAAGGTCAGCTGGAGCCAGATTGTGAAGGGTTATAAATGTCAAAACAGAGGACGTTGCATTTGATCCTAGAGACAATGAGAAGCTTCAAACTTCCTCATCAGGGGAGTGGTATGCTCAGACATGGTCAAACAAAAACCATCTGACCATGGGAAAATATACTCCTTCATTTGTAACACAGGTTATCTGCATGGATGATTGGCTCATCAGTCTTTTTCTTTGGAACATGAAAACCGGTCTCTTGCTGAAAGCATGTCCTCTACTTTGGGATTATAAAACTCCTCCTATTGGTTCCTGTGACTAGGGACTTGGCTTGGGGTTAACTGGTCAGTGGTAGAAAGGATCCATTCCTCTCTTGAAAAAGATCCATCCCAAGCTTTTCCTTGATCTTGGAGGGTTAGGAAAAGGTGATTTATCTCCCTACCCACCTTCCTGCCACTGGTTTAGCTACAGTTAGCAATGGGGCCTATGATTTCAGCACATGTTAGCAAGAAAATGAGGTGAGCCTCAGCCGGACCTCAAGCCTCTACTGTCTGTTCAGTTTTACTTTTCTTTCCGAATCTCTCGCCACTACTCAGCAATACCACACTAGCAATAGTTCAAACCCTGGGGGTAGCTTCATGACTTTGAAATGATGGAAGTTCCCAAGTTTTTGCCAGCCACCAGCAGGAGGTGCTTTCTGAAGTCTTTATGAATCCTCAGAGGAGGAGACCACAAAAGTATAATTCTGAACCAGAAGGGGCAATTGAGTCTGGCTTCCCAGAGGGCCTTGCACTCATTTCATCCAGGCCAGGTTCCAACCAGTTATTATAATGTCCACAACCACGGCATTTACTTTGTGCTGCCCCTGCTTGCTTCTGCCTCCTGCCTCCAACTATACTGAGCTGCTAAATTGCCTTACATTGCTGCCCTTACAGGCTGCCTTGAGATCTTTCTATACCTGCAGCAGCACCTGTGTTTTCCTCCCCTACACATATCCTTCAGCAGCTCTGAGTCTAGGGAGGATAAAAATGTGTCACCCTTTGAAGAGATGTGTGAAGAGCAAATGAGGAAAGCATTTTGAAAATCTTAGGAGATGGGGCAGCTAGGTGGCACAGTGGATAAAACACCAGCCCTGGATTCAGGAAGACCTGAGTTCAAATCCAGCCTCAGACACTTGACAGTTACTAGCTGTGTAACCCTGAGCAAGTCACTTAACCCCAATTACCTCATAAAAAACAAAAAAGAAAAAAAAAAGAAAGAAAAGCTTAGGAGGTCCTTATCATCTATTCTGAAGACTATGGAAAGGATAACAAAAGATAAAATTCCTGATTGATTTTATATCAGCAGAGGGAACTGTGCCTTTGTGAAATCCACACATTCTGGAAAGTGGTTTCTGAAAAATTGTAAAAATTGAAAATTACTATAGTAATCTAGTATATGATAAATGCAAAGACCCAAGTTTATGGAACAAAAACTCATTATTTGACAAATACTTCTGGAAAAACAATATGACAGAAATTAGGTATATACCAACATCTCACGCCATATACTAAAATAAAGCCAAAATGGGTACATGACATATACATAAAAAGTGATACCATAAGCAAATTAAGAGAGTATGGAATAGTTTATATGTCAGATTTATGGATAGGGGAAGAATTTAGGACCGAAAAAAGATATAAGGAGCATTAAAAATGTAAAAAAGAAAAAAATGTAAAATGTAAAACAAGTAATTTTGATAATGTAAAATTAAAAAGCTTGTCACAAACAAAACCAATTCAACCAAAATTATGCAGAAAGCAGAAAACTGCAAAAGAATTTTTTGCAACAAGTATCTCTGATAAAGGCCTTATTTCTCAAATATATAGAAAATGAGTCAAATTTATAAAAATACAAAGCATTCCCCAACGATAAATGGTAAAATGATATGAACAGGCAGTTTTCAGAGAAAGAAATCAAACCTATCTATAGTCCTATGAAAAAAGTGCTCTAAATTATTATCGATCAAATAAATGCAAATTAAAACAACTCTGAGGTACCACCTCACACCTATCAGAGTAGCTACAAAAAATGGAAAATATTGGATGTTGGAAAGTAAATGAGAAAACTGGGATGCTAATCCACTGTTGGTGGAGTTGTGAACTGATCCAACCATTCTGGAGAACAATTTGGAACTATGCCAAAGGACTATGAAACTATTCATACCCTTTGATCCAGCAATACAACTGATAGGTTTATATCCCCAAAACATCCAAAAAAGGAGAAAAAAAGATATATTTGTACAAATATATTTATAGCAGTTCTTTTTTGTGGTGGCTAAGAATTGGAAATCAAAGAAATGCCCATAAATTGGGGAATGGCTAAACAAGCTGTGATATGTGATGATGATGGAATATTATTGTGCCATAAGAAATGACAAGTACGATGATTTCAAAAAAGCATGGAAAGACTTATATGAACTTATGTATAATGAAGCGAGCAGAACCAGGAGAATATTGTACACAGTGACAGCAATATTGTTCAATGAAGAACTGTGAATGACTTAACTATTCTCAGAAATCCGATCCAAGACAATCCCAAAGGACTAATGATAAAGCATACTATCCGCCTCCAAAAAAAAAAAAAAAGAACTGATATTTGATTGAACACAGACTAAAACATGCTAATTTTCATTTTCTTTCTTTTTTCTTTCATTTAAGTTTTCTTATACAAAATGACTAATTTGGTAATGTTTTACATGATTGCACATGTATAACCTACATCTGATTGCTTAGCACCTCAGGGAGAGAGGAGGAAAGGGAAGGAAAGAAGGATATAATTTGGAATTCAAAACTTTAAATAAAAATGTTTCTTTAAAACAATAAGTCAGGGATTCTTTAAAAAAAATGAAAAAATTTTTAAATACTTCATTATTTTGGCCATACCTCTTATTCAATAAAGTGCATGTCCACTGTTTGGTCTCACATTTCTATTCTTATATTTGATGCTATTTTTTCTTGTTTCCTTTGCAAACTGTAAATTCACTAATATTAAAGTATCTAATATATATAATGTATAGGTCTATATACTTATATATACACATGCATATGTATGTATACAATATATGTGCATACATATATGCAAATATAAGTGCATATGCATGTATACATGTGTATATGTGTGTGTGTGTGTGTATAAATACACACATGCCTATGTGTGAATGTACATCTATATTGACCTGAGAGCCATTGTTCCCCAAGCCTGGAAAAGCTTTTAAAATTTATTTTTAATTTTTTGTCACAAACTTAACAAATATCAATAATGTTGAACATTTGTATAGATATAGAACAGAAGATTTAATATGAATCTGTGAATTATCTTGCATAAATTTTTCACAGTGTAGATTAAAATGAGCACAATAGTGACAAATCTGTCCTGGTTGTCTGTGTCCCCATCTGAACTTCCCTCTACTCTGTTTCATTTATTTTTAAAATGTGTCATTGGTATTCTTTTCTTTCTTTTTTTGGAAGCACATTTAAAAGACACTTCACACTCAATTACTACTTAGATGGTGAGTTGCTTCTATTTCAGGGAGTCCATAGTCCTTTGGGTCCTTCTTTCCACCCTCCTCACATTGCAGTGTAAACAGTTAGAAGAATGAGATGGAGGAGACTCATAGTTTTGCCAGATTGGAGCATCCTGTATATTTTCTCATGTGACAAGTTCATGCAGTTTAATCCAGGTAAGTTTTAGATGGGAATCACACATGCAAAACCCTTGACCCCAACCAATGGCATTAGCAAACATCAGGAAATCAAATTGGACATTGGGTTTCCATTTCCCTTTTTTCCATTGCAGGTCTGCAGAAACTTTAAACCCCTCTGTTGGGATTAATTTTAGTCTGAAGGGGAGAACAGCCTTACTCTGTCTCTCTTCAGAACAACCACCGCTAGTTTTCAGCAAAATGGAGTGTGTTCAGTATTAGAAGGGAGAATTATGCCCCTCTTGTCAAAGGTCATAGTGACATGATATGAAGTGAGGAGAGAAACATAAATAAATGGCAATGAGAAAACGTCATAAGTTCAAACAATTGAATGAAACCTAAATATATTTCTGGTATATTGATATTTTCAAAAATGTCCATAACCCTGTTTGGCTTCCTACTTTCCCAGAATTAGCCATTAGATATTTACTCAGATAAGTTAGACTTGCATGTGATTTTATTTCTTTTAAAGTATCAATATTATAACATAACGAGAGTAGTTTTGATAAGATTGTTAGTCATAAATTAATAAGAAGGTTGACAAGGGGAAAGGACATGAATTGTACCTAGGAGACACTGGTGAATAAGAGGAGTCAGGAATTCAGTTCCAAAACACCAATAGTTGATATCTTTTCAGGATGTATTCACAGACAAAAGCAGTTGATAAGTTAATAAAGTGTTAACATTTGAAGTTCCCTTTTCATGACATTTGAACACCTGTCTCCATTTAAGTCAGAGGGGACAGCCAGGATTAACTGATGGAAGATGGTCATGTTTCCAAGAGTGATACTTGAAGAATAGCTTGAAAGTCAGTTCAAGATAGGACAAGAGAGGAGCAGCCTGTGCAGAAGATCCTTGCAATGGAGAGAAGTGATTGTTTCTCTTCCCCCCCCCCCACTACTGGTGGTCATGGTGATAAGCACCAAAGCTGTTGGTCCAGTTGGGGACATTCTATCCAGTTTTGGAAGAGTTAGTTCAAAAGAATTCAAGTAACAACCAAGTAAGTACATGAATAAAGAGAAGTGATATCTCAAGGAAAAAAAGCAACTTTAAAAAGGAGGGATCTCTGTTAGCAGGAAAGAAAGCTAGCTATGGAATCAAGAAAGAACTAACCTTTGCAGTTAAGTTAGAGAGAAGAAAAACAGCTGGTATACTGATGGAGAAATTTACTCACTAGATATGTAGAACCCAGAGAGAAGCTTTCTGAGAATTTTACCTTGCAGGTATGAATTGCCTGAGCCACATTTATTTCCTATACTTCTACCTCACAGTCATTGTACTCCAAACTGTCCCCACAAGTGTTTTAAGTATTTGTGGGGAAGTGGGTCCTAAATTAGTTGGGAAAATGTTTTGTAGTTCCATGTTTTTGATTCCTTATGGGCTTCTTAAATTTCTTTCAAATAAAAAATTATGTACAAAAGGTAAAGTAATGGTAGCTGTCTCTAAAAATGAAGATATTAAGAACCGAACCAAGTTAAGAAACAGATAATGAACAGCAGAGAAGGCTAATCCCTAATTTCTAAGGCTTTTGCTCAGCAACCCCACTTCCACTAGGCCCCACCCTCTAGGTGGGTGGCACAAACCAACCCACAGCTTTTGTAACTCATTTAGTAATTTACTTGAAATTATTGTATTCTCAGTCAAGACATGTTGCCTCTGACTTCAACTATGACAACAATTAGCAGATCCCAAATCTAACTACTATCATCATCTCTCCTACACACCCTTGTCCCGATGCAGATGTAGGAAATGAAGACAGACAGATAAACAGATAGCTAGGTATAGATGTATAAGAAAGTAGAAGCATGCTCTTCCTAGAGTGTCAGTGTGATATTATTCAGAGAACTAAAGGCCAGAGAAAACTGCTAACAAAACTTAGCATAGTGCCTGGTGCATAGTAGGTACTTGATAAATGTTTATTAAATGACTGGC
Source organism: Dromiciops gliroides (assembly GCF_019393635.1). Lineage (NCBI taxonomy): Eukaryota > Metazoa > Chordata > Mammalia > Microbiotheria > Microbiotheriidae > Dromiciops > Dromiciops gliroides. The sequence continues at coordinate 272,681,592 of NC_057866.1, forward strand.
AAACTAGCTTGTATGGCAGGGCTTCATGAAGCCTGGATGAAAGGGGACTGGCATAAATTTTGGGCCAGTTTTGTCCCTCTACCAGTTACTTGGGGCAGTAGCTGAAGCTTGGGAAAAAAAAGAATTGCCCCAGTAACCAAACTCCATCCTGGTTAAATTGATCAATTCAGAAGAAAAGCAACAAATTTTCCAAAGAATTAAGAGGACAGGAAAATAAAATAACACAAGATTATTTTATATTAACCAGAAAATACAGAAGACAGTGGAAAAATGTGTACCAAATAAAAAAGGATGCAAGGTGACACACCTTGCAACTTTGAGTTTAATCATCAATGAAAAAACATGGATGTTCAATAAAAAAGACATCTGAGCCATTTCTACTTCAAAAACAAACCCTCAGAAATAAATATATTATTATCCTTGCAAAAGGTCCCAGATAACAGAAAGTTAAATATAGTTACCAAGGAAAGTACAAGTGATACAATAAATTGACCTATTTCTATGTATTATTGAAAGAAAAAAACTGGAGAAAAGTGAAAATTTTGGGGTTAAGAACAAATAATAACAACAACAAAAAACTTAGGAACATTAAGATATGTCTTTAAAAAAGCATACAAGGAGATACAGATGAAACTGTAACGATTGGAATGACGCCACCTGCTGGAGACTTACTGTAGAAGAGTTCCGCCCATGAAGCAAAGGTCTTTGAGGGCAAGACCAGGAGTCTTTTCTTTGGCATCAGGAAGTGACATTGGCTAGTGGGAGGAAGAAGGAAGAGACTAGCGCTCTGTCTTGCTCTTTCCTTTGGACTCTGGTGGAGAGCAGAGCTAGAAATGTGCTCTCCCTTTAATAGATAGGAATCTAGGCCTTTCCTTTGCTCTTTACCAAATTCTTATTCTCCTTAATAAATGTCTAAAAGTCTAACTCTTGCTAAAGCTTATAATTTATTGGCGACCACTCATTAGATATTTTAGACAGACTAGCTAGAATTTTAGCCCTTAACAAAAGCAATACTTAAATTGAAGTGATGATAGAGGAAATAGGCCTGAAAAACCACAGGCTAAATATCACAACTCTCTTCCCTTTCTCCCTGTCCCATCAACACATGTGAATCAGGATTTTTCATAGGCCTAAACTGGAGAAGTAGAGAGTACACAAAAGGGAAGAAAAAAGAGAGAGGAAAGTTTGATACAACCCAATCGAGTGGTAAAGAAAGAAATGAAATTAACTCAGTCTCCAAGGAAGAAAAGGTGATATAAGAGAACTGATCAGGGTGCAAAAGGGAAAGACTGAAACAGGGAATCAAAGGCAGAATTTTTAAATTTTTTTTTCCTTTTTTTTCTTTTGCAGGACAATGAGAGTTAAGTGACTTGCCCAGGATCACATAGCTAGTAAATTGCAAGTGTCAGAGGCTGTATTTGAACTTAGGTCCTCCTGAATCCAGGGCTGGTGCTCTATCCATTGTGCCACCTAACTGCCCCCAGACATTTCTATTCCATAGTGGGAGTAGGTTTGACTGAAGTGTACTACCATAAAGGGAAAAAGTATATTTAAATGGACATAATCTCCTCCAAAGAAAGAACTAATATTGATTGAATGCAGACCAAAATGTGCCACTTTTCACTTTCTTTCATTTTTTTTTCTTTTGAGCTTGCTTGTACAAAATCACTAACATGGTAATGTTTTATAGAACTGCACATGTATAATCTATATGTGATTGCTTACTGCCTCATGGAGAGGGGAGGGGAGGGGAGGGAGGGAGGGAGGAATAGGATTTGGAACTCAAAACTTTAAATTAAAATGTTTAAGAAAAATGGACATAATCTGAAGGGATTTGACACTCAAAGAGCTTGAAGTGAATGTTGTACTCCTGTGAATAGCTTGTTTCTCAGGATAAGGGAAACAACTCCTAGAAGCAACTGACACCCAGTAGAGTGGGAAGACATGGAATTAGAGAACAGATTTGGGGACAAATAGGGAAGAAAATGGTCATAAACAGGACAGGAGGCAAATTCTTCTTGGTTATAAGCATATATCTTTTATCATCCAGAATTTATAGGAGCCTTCTGCTCCTTTGAAGTAATGGCTGATAAATCATGTGCAGTCACAATAGAGGTTCCTCTGTACATGGATTCTTTCTTACTGGCTGATTGCTGGCTTTTTTCTTTGACCCAGTAGCTCTAGACTTTAGGTTTATATTTTTGGGAATTTTCATTTTGAGGTTTCTTTCAGTCAGTAATTGTTAGATTATTTCTACTTCTACTTGCCCTTTGGATAGTTTTTCTTTAATGATTTGTTCTATTATGATATGTAGGATTTTTTTAACATAGGTTTTGGGTAGTCCAGTGATTCTTACATTAACTATCTATAATCTGTTTTCCAGGGTAGGTATTTTTACCATGAGGTGGCTCACACTTTCTTCTATTTTTTTCACTCTTTTGACTTTATTTTGATATTTTGTATTGTTTTGTGGGGCTATTTTCTTCTGCTTGGGCCATCTTAGTTTTCAAGAAATTTGTTGCTTGGGAAAGGCTTTATATTTCTTGTGCCAAGCTGAAATTCTTTTTTCCCCTGTGTTCTCATTTCTTCTCTATTTTTTCTTCTAGCACTCTCCATTTGCATGAAAATTTTAACTAAAAAAAAAAAACAACTCTTGTTATGGAGGCATCTAGGTAAAGTACTGGATAAAGCACCAGCCTTGGATTCAGGAGGACCTGAGTTCAAATCTGACCTCAGACACTTGAAATTTACTAGCTGTGTGACCTGGGCAAGCCACTTAACCCTCATTGTCCTGCAAAAACAAAATAGAAAAAAAACCCTCTTGTTACATCTCTTCCAGAAATTCTAGTCAAACTTGTCCCCAAGCTTTGTTTTCCTTTGAGGCTATGCTTGTAGATGCTTTAGGGTTATTTTCTTCATTTAGGTTTGTGTCTTGAGTATCCTTGTCATTATAAAAGCTTTTTATGATGAGATTCTTTACTTTATGACTTCACACTTTATGTGAGATATGTGCACTGAATAATTCGGGAGGGGATGTCTGGGCTATTCATGCTGCTGATTTCTTGGATGATTGCTTATTGTGTTATTCTAGGATCTCAGGGATATCTCAGGGTGGGGACTTGACAGCTTTCAAAGAAGAAATGGTGGAAGGCATCCTGGGAGAAATGTAGGTGACAGAAAAAAATCATATAATTTATTTTTTTTCTTTGAATATAATTTTATTTTCCAAAATATATGTAAAAACAAAATTTTAACAGCAATATTTTGACTGTTTTCTCTCATAGAATTAATTTTTAAATGGTCATGCAATTATTTGTAATATCAGTCAGCTTTAAAATAAATACAAATGGTCATTCAATTTCTGCCCAGCAGGTTGTAATAGGGATTCTTGTAAGAGTTGAATTTTCCTTTCATTTCCATTCCTATTCTTAGTCAGTTGGGTAAACGCATTAGGAACATTATTGGAGATTTACCTGTCACTGTGCTATGAAGAACCTGGGGGAGAAAGGAACTCTGAAATTCACTTTCCTTGCTGTCACCAAATTCTACTGACTCACTCGAACTCAGTCCCATGCTCAGTCTATGCCCCACCTCCCCATGTCATTCCCAACACATTCTCCATCCAATCAGAACTTCACATTTCTGCTGAGGTTGTCTCTCTAATTCCTCCAGCTGGCTCTAGTTCACTCCAGGTTGGTTTATGTTCTTTTACCATGTTTATTTAGGCTTTCCCTTGTTCATAGTCACAGAATTAGGTCTTGAAACTCCTAGACTTGACTTTATCACATAGTAGAACAAGAATAAAAACTTTCAAGTAAATGTCTTTCTTCTTCATCTTGCTGCCACCCTGCCCCTAAAACCTCAAGCAGGTGACCTGCTTCCAAACCACGAGAATCAGAAATCTTAGGAGTTCTCATGTACCCATGTAATTTCTATCCCATTAAGTTTCTGTGTTCTATGAACCCTCATTGTCTCTGTGACTGTGTCTAGGGTCAAGAGGCATAGTTATAACTGGGGATAGACGTGTTTTCTCTGCCAATAGAAAGTAAGCTCCCATAGGCCATTTTTGCCTTTGTATTCTGAGTGTCTTGCATAGAGTATCTGCTTATTAAATGGTCATTGAATGGCTGAATCTTAAAATTAATTAATAAGCATGTGCACAGTCCCCTTGTTCTCCATGGTAGGTTTTTAAAGGTAAGCTCCTTCACACCTATCATCAGAGTGCTGGTCTTGGAAAAGGCATTTAATTTTGTTAGTCTGTTTCTTCATCTGTAAAATGGGAATAATAACTGCATATTCCTCATAGGGTTGATGTGGAGTTCAAATGAATAAATCATGTAAAGAATTTTGAAAATATTAAAAGGAAAAAAAGGAGAAAAGGCTATAAAGACCAGGAAATATTAGTGATATTATTAGTCTTTGGCTAACTACAAACACAAATAATCATTTATGTCAACAACAGGAAAAGGGAAAATATTCCATGTTTTGACAGATATCTTTTTTTTCTTTGTTCTTGGTATTTCTCCCCAGTGTACACTGGTATTTCTATTTTTTTCATTTACTGCACACCCATTTTTGTATTCAGAAGACTTTACATCAGCTATAGCCCTTTTTATCTATAGTTATGAAAAATAATCCTATCTTTCACCAAAATGGCAAAAGAGTGAAAAGGCTGTCAGTGCAAGGAGGTCTAAATAATCCCTCTTCCATATGGGCAAGACTCTCTGACTTTCAGAAAATGAAGTCCAAAAGTAATTTTTAACCTCATACATATTTCCTTCTGGAAGCAATATAGTCATTGTAAAAATAATTGTTCGCGTGTTTTCTGCTTTGGAAACTTTAAAAATGTTTGGTTTTCTGCAAGTAATGTGCTGGCTCACCTATGGAGCTGGCTCTGTGAGATCTTTATATCCTTTCCATTGGGGTCTCCCACTTTCTGGAGGCTCACACCTGGTCCCCTAGCAAAAGAAAGCTCACTCTGTTGTCTAAAGGAAACTAACCAATAAGTTTTATTCATTTGTCTTTGTCATGTTTTAATTCTTATTATTGCCTTTGCAGTTTAAATAAAGATCTTCTCCATGGAGGAAACTATTGGAAATCTCTAAGTGCCCATCACAGGGAAAATCAACACATCAAATAGAATCTTTGAAGGTTCTCTTTCCAGGTGCAAGATGAAGCCCTTCTTGGATTTTTTTTCTGAAGCTTAACATTGAAAAGGGATTGTTTTTTGCCCTCTCATTTTGTTTACATTTGTCTTTATGACTTTTTTTTTTAAGTAAAAAGGTCCATGATCCACCTCTTGTTTGAAAAAGCCAAGGTCACACTTATTTGCTATGTGTCTCTCCAATGGTCTTCTCCAAATACCCTCAATACCTCCAAAGGTAGTGGAAAGAATATGTTTCTGAGGATCATCCCGAGGAGAAAAAGACATCTTCTCACTCAAACCTATCATCCATACAACTGCCAAAATCATCTTCCTAAAGCATAGGTATACCTGGGATATTCTCCTGCTCAAGATTCCTTGGTGACTTCCTCTCCATGCTAGAATAAAATACACACCATTCACCATAGCATGTAACCCCCTTTATAATGTGTTGCCAGCCCATTTTTCCAGAATTTGTTTTCACATTACTCTTCTTTATATGCTTTACATGCTAATCAAATGATTCTATTTACTATCCCTTAAAAATGTCATTTACTCTTAAACCTCCATGGGTTTGTATAGACTCTGCCATCTATATCCCCCTACTCATGCAATGAATACAATCCTTACGTCTACCTCTTAGTAATCTCAGCTTTCTTCAAGGATCCACTCATATGACACTCCCTATGGATATCCAATTTTTCTTTCTTTATTTGTTCATTCTCTCTTCCTCCCCAAATCATCTTGTGTTTCCTTACCTATCAGCCTGTCCTAGTACCCCAGCTAGAATATAAGCTCCATGGGAACAGTGACAGTGTTTGGCTTGTGCCTTTGTATACTCAAACTCAATCCATACTAGACACTTCATAAATGCTCACTGCATTGAATTGTTCTTTGTTTCACTTATTAATCTAAAAGACTTGGAGCTTGAAAACGCCCGAGAGATTGTCTAGTTCAAATCACTCACTTAACAGTTAAAAGAAATTGAGACTCGGAGTTGGGAGACTGGCTTGTCCAAGATCAGTCAAGCAATATATTATATAGTTGGAATTTAAAACTAAAGTCCCCTTGTGAAAGCCTTCAAATGTACTATTCTTTCCACTGTTGCATGATGATATTCAACTTACTCATTTTATGTGAAAATATTCTTTTACCCAAGATTCCCAAATACTGAAATTTATACTTCAGAAGTCCCTGCCCACAAGTATAATTGTTTGCCCTGGAGCTACTTGTCTATCTTGGGAAAGCTATTTCTGGATAACGTCAAATGAGTTCCAGATCCCATAGGTGTGCACAAGTATGACCTTAATATGCACCATCATCTTGTGCAAAAATATTTGCCTATTATCATCCTCTATTGCCAGAGTTTGGTTTGGTTTTGGGAATTCAAGGTCTCCTTAGGGGTTTGTGGACAATATTTCATTGAAAATATCACAGAATTTTAGAGCTGCAAGGGACCCCAGCAGCTATCCAATTGAATCAATAACACACACAAAAATAATCCTCACTCTAACATTATCAACAAGTCATCATTTAGTCTCTCTTGAAAACCTCTAATGAAGGAGAACTCACATCTTCCTGTGGCAATACACTCTTCTTCGAGATAATTCTGATTGCTAGAAACTTTTTTCAACCTATATGAACCTCCAACTTTCCTCTTTTCGCCTTCTATTCCTTGCTTTTGGAGAAATATTGAATACTGTGGATAAGTTCACTTACACTGGCAGGATACTTTCCAGGGATAGACACATAGATGATGAGCTTAATTAATTCTTGGACACATTTCCAGAATTAGCTCAATGTTTAGGAGCTTCTGGAGGCCAGCATAGGAGAAAAAGAGGTTTTAGACTGCCTACCAAACTGAAGGTCTACAGAGCTGTTGTGCTGACCTCATTGTTGCATGACTGTGAAACCTGGACAATACCATCCAGTGCCATCCCAGGAAACTGAATTGCTTCCATTTGAATTGTCTTGGGAAGATTTTGAAGATCACCTGGCAAGATAATGTACTGGACACTGAGCTCCTTTCTGGAGCTGAACTCCCAAGAATTCAAACTTTACTGCAGAGAGCACAACTCTAATGTACTGGCCACATTGTTTGAATGTCAAAATTAGGTTTGCCTAAAAGACAGCTTTATAGAGAACACGCACAAGAAAAGCATTCATATCAAGGCCAGAAGAAGTAATAGAAGAACATTCTCAAGTTCTCTCTGAAGAACTTTGTGATCAATTGTGAGACATGAAAAACCCTGGCCCAGGATTGAGCAGCATAGCATGCCAGGATCAAAGAAGATGTACTCTCTGAGCAAAGTGGAATTACAGTAGCTAAAAAGGAATGTGAGATGCACAACTTTAGAGCCATCTCCACTCCAAATTTTCATATGGACTATCTGGGCCCAATATGTGGCAGAGCCTTCAAACTTGTAATGGTTTGATCAATCTTAGTCAGACTCACTGTACCTGGACCCCAACATAGGGATGTCATTTTGGTCATCTTCAAGAACAAAGGACAATCACCACCAATTCCTTGTTCTTAGTTCTCTTTTCTGGAGTGTAAAAGAATAATCCTTCTCCACATGACAGCCTTTCAGAACCTGAACACAGATTTTCTTCCCCTCAGCCCAACTCTCCTTTTCTACAGACTCAGCCTCCCCATTTCCTTCAAAGTATCTTCACATGACATGGATTCAAGGCCCCCTGCCATGCTGAATATCCTCCAATGGATAGCCTTGGGCTTAGCAATGTGATTTTTTAAACTGTAGCACCCAGCTAAAATTCTTTAAGTTCACTACAATATCACATTCCTTTTTTGTTGCCATATCACACTATTGATTTTATCTCTGCAACTTGCTAAAGCCTCCAGATATCTTTTGAGACTGCATGAAGTGAGAGTTGGAGTGTAAGGAAAGCTGTACATGCAGAATTGATACTTTTAAATTGTGGTGCTGAAGAAAACTTTTGGGAATCCTTGGGACAGCAAAGAGTTCAAATCAGTCAATACTTAAAGAAATTAATGCAAGCCATTCACTGGAAAGTCAAATACTGAAGCTGAAACTTAAATCCTTTGGCTACATAATGATGTTGGGAAAGATTGAAGGCAAAAAGCAAAGGAGATGGCAGATATTGAATTGGATAGATCATATTGTAGAAACAACAGAAATGAACCTAGACAGATTTCAAGAGTGTAGAGGACAGAAGCTTTTGGTGTCAGAGAGTCAGTATTCACCTTCCTTCCCCCAACAGGAGCATATTTATTATCATTAGAATTAATGTGGACATCTGATCAGCTTTATCCATACTTAGAAATATCCCATACTTAGCCCCTCCCAGTATCAGGGATTAAAAATGCATTAGTGTGAGGAACCATGGAGGTTGTCCCCACACCATTTTTTAAAACAAGAATGATCTATCATATGTTGTTTTTTTATTTTTTACTGAACTATTAAGACTTAACATTTCTTACTATTAAAATTTAACATATTAAGTTCAAGCTAAAACTTTATCCTGTTAAGATATATTGTTTACACTGTCATAAAGTGTGTTATCTGACTCTCCATTTTTGTATCTACTGAAAATTTGATGAGCATACTATCTAGGTTTTTATCTAAATCCTCTGATACTCTAAAACCCCTTACTGGAGACTTGCTGTCACGGTGCCATCGAACCATTAACTCCCATTCTTTGAGTGTAGTCATCCAACTGATTCTGAATTAAACTCATTAAATTAGCCTCTGGCTCCCAGTTCCCTATTTTTTCCACACTACTAGGATACTATACCTTATACAGTAGAAAGACTGCTGGCTCTGTATTCAAAGGAGTTGGGTTCAGATCTCAATTCTGACAATTACTAACTGGGTAAACCTAGACAAATTCCTTAATTTTTCTGGTCATGAGTTTCCTGAATTTTAAATGAGGGTGGGTTACATGCTATCTGATAGCTTTTTCAGGGTTAAGTCTATGATCCCATACTAAAGTTTAGGTAAATTTTGTCTATAGAATTAACCTTTCCTAATACTTTAATAATGTGATAAAAACTTTAGTCATACAAGAACTGTTCTTAAGGAAATAATTTTATTCCTTAATAATCACTGCTTGCATTTCTATAAGTTCTCTAATCATCTCTTAAATAGTTCATCTTATAATTTTCCTGGGAATTGAGTCTGATTTGTTGGACTATAATGTGCAAAGTCTGTTTACTTAAATATCTTTGCACTGGAGATATCAACAAATTCAGAACAATTATGGCTAATGAAGAGCTCATACGTATGATAAAAAGGCTATCTCCTGTTCTCTTATTTAAGAGAGCATTTTGTTGACTTTGATGAATTCAAACCATCTGATCAACATGAACTACCTGAAAGACCTGGCAGATGTGACTGTTGAGCCAGTCTCAGTGACATTTCAAAGATCATGGAAAATGGCAGAGGACTGGGAATTGAAAATTTACCAATTTTCAAAAAAAAAAAAATGAAGTAAACAGGCTTATTATTTCTATACTTCTTAATATATTTCTATATTCAATTATTTCATTTGATCTTCACAACAACCCTGGGGGTATGTGCTATTACTGTCTTCAAAGATGAGGAAACTGAGGGAAACAGTTTAAGGTGACTTGCACAGGATTACACATGTAGTAAGTGTCTGAGGTAACAATTTGAACTCAGGTCTTTCTAACTCAATGCCCAACTTTCATCCACTGTTCCACCTGGCCACAAGGTAAAATTGGAAAGTGAATTTTCCATGAATCCACATAGATCTCTTCGGACAATTCCTGATTTTCCTCCTAATTGGAAATGCTTTCTTTTGTATATATAGAATTTCATTCTTGAGGATTCCCCATCCTTTCTGGGCTGACTTCTCCTAAAGATTTTAAATTCATGGAGTCTTACCTATTGTTCTTTAAAGTCTTGGAATTTCCTCCAAAAAATTTATGGTACATGTCAGATTATGCCCTACTTGCATCTCCTTCCTTTTTCCAACTTCACTATTTCTATTGAGGGCTTTGTGAACTCTCCAGTTACCCAGTTTCATAATCTTGGAATCATCATTTACTCTGCTCTTTTCACATCCCTAAAGCTAGTTAGTTGCCAAGGCCTGCCAAATATATTTCCACAACTTTTTTGAATTCTTCCCTTTCTCTTCACTCACACACTTACTAATGAAATTCAGGCCCTGTTATCTCTCACCTGGAATATTGCAATAATCATTTACTTGGTTTCTTGCACTCTTATCTTTCCCCTTTCCAATACATTCTCTACCCAAATGTCAAAATAAAATTCCTTAAGCAGAAGTCTGGCCAAGTCATTTTCTACTCAGAAGTTGTCAGTAACTCCCTATTTTTTTCATTGTTTTTTGGATAAAATGTAAATTCTGTTTTGGAATCCATTTAAGGTCTTATGCAATTTAATTTAAATTATTTCTTTAGATTTATTCCGCATTACTCCTCTTCATGTACTTTATGTTTTGGCCAAACTGAGCTAATGATTAGCCATTAAAGTCAACATTTAGCTTTTATATCTAAAAATTTTAATTAGTCATTCTTTGATGCCCAGAATGTTTACATTTTCATTTATGTCTCTCAGAATGATTATTTCTCTCCATGGATAAATTTATTGGTACAATACTTCTTACCAAAGGACATTCCTGATTCTGACAATTTTTCATGTTCTCTCTCAAATTACATTGACTTTAATTATTTGCATAACCTCTCTACAGAATGTGCTTAACATAATTCATTTGGAAGAACAAAAGGTCTAGAATCTTAAGAGAAATCATTGGAGAGCAGAAATTAAGGAGGAAGAAAACTTCCAAATTGTAAATCATATAGTAATGTGGTAATCAGGAAAACTATTTGATATTGGTTAAAAAGAAATAGAAATTTCCATCAATGGAACAAACTAAACAAAGCAAAATCAGAAGGAATTAAACTTAATATCCCAGTTTTTGATAAAAGCAAGAACATACATTACTTGGAAAATAACTCTCCATTTGATAAGAACTATGGGGGAAACTGGATTTCTGTGATCATTTCACTCTCTTGCTTGTTAAATAACTATTACCCTTCAAATAGCTATTAAATGTCCCTGATCTTAGAGGAGAATAAGGTCACAAAAAATGCAATAAATAATTTTGATTGCAAGAAATTAGAAAGGTAGTGAATGAACAAAATCAATGCAACTTAGAAAAAATATATTAAAATATTTGGAAACTTTTTTTCAATAATATATTCTAAGAGTCTAATATCCAAGATATTTACATAACTAACTCAATTTTTAAAAATAATCAGTCATTTCCCCAATGTATCAGTGTTTAAAAAAGATGAACAAAAACAAAAAAAGAGGGCATCTAGGTGGTACAGTGGATAAAACAGAAGTCCTGAATTCAGGGGGACCTGAGTTCAAATCTGGTTTCAGACACTTGACACTTACTAGTTGTGTGACTTTGGGCAAGTCACTTAACCCTCATCACCCAGCAAAAACAGAAAAACAACAACAACAACAAAGATGAACAAACAGTTCCCAAAGGAAGAATTACAAATTGTACACAATCTTAAAAATTTTTTAATTTTTAGAAAGGAAAATCTAAAGAACTATGATATTTCACCTAACAACAAGAAAATTGATAAAGATGATGCATGTCATGTCTGAAATTAGTTTTTATTTGAGGAGCTGCTGAAAGATAAGCACATTAATGCAATGATTTAGCCTAGATATTTTGGAAAACTATTTTTCATCATGCTAAGTAAATGAATGTATAATGTTCAGACCATTTCTCATAGGAGTTTAAAAAGAAAGAATGTATCTACATACTCAAAAATATTTATAATGGAACATTTCATGAAAGCAAATGTAGACAAGAAACACATGCTTGTCAAATGAAAATTGACTAAACAGATTGTGGCAGAAAAAATTAATGGGATATTAAACTGAACCTTAAACAATTATAATAATAAAATATTCAGAGAAGCATCAGAAGATTTACATGAAGTGATGAAGAATGAAATAAGTAGGCTGGGGAAAGCAATGTACACTTTTACTACAGTGTAGATGGAAAGAATAAAACAACTCATAGTGAATGCTTTGTAACTATAATGACCAAGTTTGTCCAAGAAGAAGAACTTTAGAGATGTACTCCCTCTCTACTTTTCAACATTGGGTAACTCTGAGAGTAGCATATTTTATATATTGTCAGATTAGTTCATGTTAGAAATTAAGGTGATAGAAAACAAAATATATTATTTTTTTTAAAGAAAAGACTGTAGTAAGTTCCTTGAGAAGCTTATTTTAATGCTCATTACTAGCTGGTTTGATCTGTATTATTTATCCCCCTAATGCCTAGTGAAATGTCCATCACAAAGGAGGACTTTAACAAATGTTTAATAAATCGAATATGAATCTGTTGAACTTCCTGTCAATCACAGTGCCTCCCTTTAGAAAGGTATCAGGGCTACATAATTAATGCAACATTTAGGGATGTGTGATTGGAAGGAACAATGGCCTAACCAGTGTTAATGATACCCATTAATGCCACATTGAGCACAACTACAAGAACTGGAGGACTTTTTCAGATGTCAGTGTCAACATGTGTCATTGGCCTTAGGGGATGCATTTACAATTGAAGGCAGGGGCAGTAAAAACACAAATTTTATTATTTAGTACTGCAATGTAAAGTTATATGACATTACAAAATGAAATTATGTTTAAAGACCTAGTTTCTGCTTCCCCATAGTATTCAGGGATTTGTGTCTAAAAGTATGTTTTCAATGATCCACAAACACAGTACAGTTAGATGCCAAAAGGTGGAAGAAAAGTGATTCAGAAAGACACTTTCATTTTTGTTTTTTCTCCAGTGATGTCCAGGTTGGCCCTATAATTTAACTAAATATTTGGGAGAGCTCGTAGAATTGTTTATTTGTCTATATCTATTGCTTTGACAACATTAAAAGTCAAATAATTCTCAGATGATTTTGTTTTCCCGAATAAAACTTGTATTCTCTGTATCCTATGTTGGAATTGTATTTTCCCTGTAATATTTTCTTGTCACTTCAGTCAGGGTTAATAACTGAAAAACCCATTTACCTTTTTGGCCACAAAAGTGACTCAATCAATCAAGAAACAGTTATTAAGCATCTACAATGCACTATAAACTGTATTCAGCACTGTAGGTACAAGTAAAAAAAAAATCTGTATTCACAAGTTGCCTAAATCCTAATAGAGTAGACAACAAATAAACAAATAAGTTAATGAATGAATGAATGAATCAAAGGATGGATGGATGAAAAAGTTAAAAAATAATAAGCAAATAAATAAATAAATGAAGATAGCTAGATGTATATACACATAGACATGCATGCAAACATACATATACACACCTATGTATACATACATACATATATCTATATTCACATTTGTTCATATATACACATATATCTACATAATACAGTTATATGTACATGCACATAATATATATGCACACATCTATATGTATATAATATGATATTCTGAACATAGAATAAACATAAAGTGAATAAATATGAATGAATACAAAACAGTTAAATGTGTTATATTTAAATATTAGTATATTATTAAATATTTTAAATATTAGTAGTTGAGGGGGATCAGGAAATGGTACATTAAAAAGTTAATGCTTCATTTGCCTTTAAAAGAAAAGAGAATGAGGGGCAGCTAGGTGGCGCAGTGGTAAAGCACCGGCCTTGGATTCAGGAGTACCTGAGTTCAAATCCAGCCTCAGATACTGGACACTTACTATCTGTGTGACCCTGGGCAAGTCACTTAAACCTCATTGCCCTGCAAAAAATAAAAATAAATAAAGTGAATGTGACCTCATTAAAGCACTGTATAAATAAATGTCCCTATTAAAAAAAAAAAAGAAAAGAGAACAAGGCAGAGGTAAGTAGGGAGTACATTCCAGGTGTGAAGGATAACTAGTGCAAAAATATAAAAATGAGAGTTGCAGTGTCATGTGTGAGGAATGGAGAAGATGAGTTTGGCTGAATGACAAAATGTGAAGGTAACAATTATATCTAATGTGACAAGAAAGTCAAGTTAGGGATAGATGGTAGAAGTTTTAAAAAGTTTAACATAGAGGGCAGCTAAGTGGTGCAGTGGATAAAGCACCAGCCCTTGATTCAGGAAGACCTGAGTTCAGCCTCAAAAAAAAAAAAAAAAAAAAAGGAAAAAAAAAGTTTAACAGATTCACACTTTGACTAACTTTCTACTGTCATGATGATTTTCTTTATTAAAATCATTCCACTTCTCAAAAAAAGATCTTAATTTTATGTATTAGTTCAATAGGTTTTTTCAACTTTAAATTTTATTAAGCTCTTCATTGATTTTCATGATTTTTATTATGGTATTTAATTGGTGATTTATAATTTGCTGGTTTTCTGGGTTTTTTTTAAGTTACACATCTTTTTTATCTATCCTTTTTATGTTTTATTGATGTAAGCATTTAGAGATATACATTTTTCCCCAACTGCTTTGGCTGCATCCTATAGATTTTGGCATGTTGCTCCTCATTTCTCAGTTACTAAACATTATACAATCTCTAAGTGGCTTGGATTTCAATGATAAAAGGACCTTTTTTCATCTGAAACTGATTTCATTCACTTGGGCAACTCCAAGTTGGAAATTCCATCCTCCAATGCAGAGTGGAAACTCCTCTGGAACATCATTTTAAAGAGCTGATTACATGAGCTAAGTTGTTAAATTATTTGCCCAGGGTCAAAAAGCCAGTAGGGGCAGTAATTGAACCCCGGTCTTCTTGACTCAATGCCCTGTGTCCTATTTACTATGATTTGTTGGGAATGTCTATGTTGAGAATTGCTTCATTGTTGATTTATTTATTCATTAACCAAATATTCATAAAGCTCCTGCCTAATAGGAATACAGGAGTTCACAATCTATGAGGTGGCTAAGATAACAATGCAAATTGTTATGATGTACAACCTGATAAAGGTATTTTGTTATTGTTGTTCAATCATTTCAGTCATTTCTGATTTTTCATGACCCCGTGACTTTTTCTTGGCAAAAATACTGTAGTGGTTTGCCATTTCCTTCTCCAGTTCATTTTATAGATGAGGAAACTGAGGCAAATAGGGTTAAATGACTTTCCCAGGGTCACACAGCTAATCAGTGTCTAAGGCCAGATTTGAACTCATGGAAGATGAGCCTTCCTAAATCCAGGCCTGGCACTCTATCCACTACACTACCTAGCTGCCCTCCTTAAGGCATTGGCGAAGTATCAAACAAAGAGAAATCTGAGCTCTACTGTAAAGGGTTAGGAAGAATCAGAGAATGTTGCCACCAGCAGTGACATGTTAGTGAACAGAAGGAAGAAGGGCATTTTGAACTTAAAGAACTCAGAATCACAAAACCACCGAATTTTGGAGTTGGAATATTCGTCAACAACCATCTTATCCAAACAATAGGTAAGAAATTAAGCCTTTTTCTGAAGACTCTAATGGGGGGGATCATATCTACATCATCTACTTCCTCCAAAAGTGGTCCAACCAACTTCTCTGTAACTATAATTGGTGTGATTTCCTGACAATAGACTTAAATTATCAGCCTCTTTGCATCTTCAATTCATTATACTTCTTTTTGTTGGCATGGAATCAAACGAGTATAATCATCTTTCCCCAGGGCCACCCTAATACATTAGAGGGACAGAGTATACATGTTTCAATTAAATTAATTTACAAGCATTTGTTAAGTACCTAATATAAGTCAGGCCTCCATGCTAGGGCTATAGCATATGGGAAGGATTAATATGAGAACAGAGACTAGAAAGGTAGATTGAGCGCAAATTGCGGAGGGCCCCTAATGCTAGGCAAAGGCAATTAGGTGGCACAGTGAATAGAGTAATCAGCCTGGAATCAGGAAGACCTGAATTCAAATCTAGCCTCAGACATTTAACTAGCTATGTGATCCTGGGAAAATCACTCAATCTGTGATTTCCTCACTTTCCTCGACTATAAAATGAAAATAATAACAGCACATCTGTTACCAGGTTGTCTTGAAGAAAAAAATGAGGTATTTGTAAAGCAATTAGCATAGGGCCCAGCACACAATAGGCACTAAATAAATGCTTATTCTCTTCCCCTCCAAAGGAGGATGAACCTCCCTCATAAGGTGATGAGGCCATGGAAGATTTTTGAGCAGAGTACCAGCAAAAATGTAATTAGACAGTGAGAGCTTTTTCTGAGAAACAAACAACATGAAAAGCATAGAAATTTGCTGCAGACAGATAAAAATAGTAAGGAAAAGAATATGGGCTAGCTTAGTAGAGAAAATTGGTTTGTTTCCATTTACCTTTTTTTTCCAAATTAAATGCATTTTGCTGCTAAACCACACAAGATCTAAGAGCATGCATGACTTTGTGCAAGTCTCTCTGGGCCTCAGGTTTCTCATCTATAAATGAAAACATTGGGCTATGTGGCCTCTAAGGTACTTTCTAATTCCAAATCTAGGATTCTTGGATCCTATATTGCCAGGAGACCCACATCCAAAAGTGAGTAGAAACCCCAGGGTAGTGCCAGGGGGGAGCAGCAGAAACTCCACTCATGAGAGAAGCAATAGAGGCCTAATGGGTCTCCCAGGTGCAGAACCAGAAGAAAGCAGTTCCCAGAGAGAGAAGCCCAAAGAACTCTCCAGAAGATATTTGTAGGCACCTTCACAAGTGTGGTTTTGTCATACCAATTTTCTGAGTGTGTGCCTTTTATGTGATATCTCTATTTCTCTCCATACTTTCCCCTTATCCCCAACTATTGGTGTATGCATTTCTGTAAAAATATGTCCAGGGTTTGTGTGAGGCATCATCACTCTTAAATACAATATTATAACATATTATTTTTAAATTAAAATTTATAAAAACTCTTAAAAATACATCACTTAAAATGCACTCATTTTCAAAAGACAATGTGTAGAGTGGAAATTGTCAGCTTTATCATTCACTGAGACAGGCCACTGCCAAGGATGAAAGGGGTCAAATTCATAGGGAGTTTGGAAGATATGACAGAGAAGCCCATGACCTTGGGAGACAGTTCCCTAGTGGCATTGCCTCTTCTAAAATATCCATGTTAATTAATGTGAATTAATCACTCATAGATTCTTTAAGTAAGCATTTTTAAAGAACTTTCTGTGTGAGATTCTGAAATTAACAACCATTCTTTCTTTTTGTTGTTTTCTTTTGGTGGGGCAGTGAGGGTTAAGTGACTTGCCCAAAGTCACACAGCTAGTAAGTGTCAAGTGTCTGAGGCTGGATTTGAACTCAGGTCCTCCTGAATCCAGGGCCAGTGCTTTATCCACTGTGCTACGTAGCTGCCCCAACATCCATTAATTATTATTATTATTTTTTTTAGTGAGGCAATTGGGATTAAGTGACTTGCCCAGGGTCACACAGCTAGTAAGTGTTAAGTGTCTGAGGCCAGATTTCAACTCAGGTATTCCTGACTCCGGGGCCGGTACTCTATCCACTGTGCCACCTAGTTGCCCCCATCCATTTATTCTTTAAATTTTTCATATAATTTTATTCAAATGAGAAAATACTTGTAAAATATTTTTTAAACTTTAAATCTCTGTAAATTCTAGACATTAGTCTTATTGTTGTTAATTTCCATTATTCTAGCCTCAATCATTTCTTTCTCTCTCTCTCTTTTTTTTTTTTGGTGGGGCAATAAGGGTTAAGTGACTTGCCCAGGGTCACAGCTAGAAAGTGTCATGTTTCTGAGGCTGGATTTGAACTCAGGTCCTCCTGAATCCAGGATTGGTGCTTTATCCACTGCACCACCTAGCTGCCCCCCCCTCAATCATTTCTGAGATCACAATTCTATTTTCCAACATATTTGTTATTCCTTCAAGATTCATATAATTCATAAATTGGATAAGCATCTCATCTATACATTTTCCAAGTCACTGAACAAATTGCTCTAAGTTCTAGAGAACTGTGTCCACTTTCTGGTGACCTGTTTAAGAGGAAAAAATTGTTTAATGATCCAATTTTCGTGGGATGTTGGCTTCTGTAATGAACGGTGTTCATTGACTCAAAGCATTATATCATGACTGCTGTTTAAAGAGAGACAATGCCTTTGGCAAACTGCCCTCCAAGGCGATGGGCTTCTCCATCATCTCCTCAAAGGTTCCTATGAATTTAGGAATTCAAATTCCCTTTGAACCTTAGTAGTAGCTTGTCTTCATGGATTTTAAAGCTGAAGACTTCCATTGCCCTCAATCAGCATCATCTTTTGGAAACAAGAGTGTGTTTTATAAATATAGGTTATTTAACTTTATGTTCTTCATTTTGGGCTAGTTTTAACTCAGAATCAAAAATGCAAGTCAGCATTCTCCAAAATTAGCTCAATTAGCAGATTTGGTAGAAAGAAGACTAAACATGGAGCCAGAGTGCTTGATTGACAGCCCAACTGTGACTTACTATTTGTGTAAAATTAAGTAAGCACATCCTGTCTCTAGGTGTCACTTTCTTACTCTGTAATGATGGGGTTGGTACAAATTAGCTGCAAGATACCTTCTTACTCTAAATCTTACCAACCTCATAGTGATGTACACATGAGAGTTGGTGAGTAAAAGACTAAAAAGAAAGTTGGATGGGGATAAGGTTTAATTATCACTCAATCGACCATTTATTAAGCACTTACTTTATGAGTCAGCCATTGGGTTAGGTTCTAGAGACATAAACACAAAAATAAAGCAGTCCCTTCAATCAGGAAGCTTTCATCCAATAAAGAGAAAACAATCTATTCTTAAATTAATAAACAGATTATATGAAAAATTAAAACAGTGATTTGGTGGAGAAAATACTAACAACTGGGAGAATCAAGGAAGACCTCTTCAAGGAGGATACACTTGAACTGAACCTCAAAGGAACACAGGGGTTCCAAGAGCCAAAGGTGAAGAAACAGGAGGATTCTGGGAATGGGAGGACAATCTATTAAAAAGCATAGAAATGAGATGAACATACGCAAACACATACACATCACATCTCTCTCTTTTACATACACACACACACTAAACACACTACGCATACACATGAAGAAAATTGGTAAGAAAGTGTAAGCAAAAGCATTTAAGGAAAGGACATTAGGGGAAATATATCAGAACAATAAAGAATTCTTTTTCAGGTTCTTTTTTTCTATGAACTGTTATTTCTGATTATGGAGAAAGAGAAGAAGAGAGACAATGAGCTTCCAAAAGAGCAGAAACAGTTACAGAGAGAGAGAGAATGTACCTTAGAGACAAACTAAGGAAATAAGCCTCTCTAAAAAAGAGAAGCAGAAAGCTACATGCTCAATGAGTTAGAAGGATAGAGAATATAGAAATAAAATATATTGCAACCACCCCTTCATTGCAACTAGCATATTTTGCTCGATAAGTCAAGAGCTCTGAATCTCCTTTTCAATCTTTTATGTTATTTTTTTTTTCTCAACTTTAAAATAGGTATCTAGGAAGCTCCTAATTTCTCAAGGTAGGGATGTAACAAGTGCTCTCCCCTCAGAAAAGTGTTCTGTGCTTCCCTGAAAAACGTGTTTCTTTTCTGCATGTACAAGCTAAGTAACAGAACAGGATTCAGGTAGAAGGTAAGGACTCACTATAAAAGAGAGGAGTCATTCCATATGGACACTTTAAGGATTCTATTTTATCATATTCTAGTCAGTGAAGTGCACACTTCAAAAAGAAAGAGAGAATTTAGTGAAGAATAAATAACTTGTCAACATTAGCATATTACATTAATAAGAGTTATTGTTTTGGCATCATTGGTGTACAGAGAGTTCTCCTTCCCCTTTCCCCATGCCAGATAGGTAAAAATGGCCAAGTCTGGATTGGAATCAATGGTCTCTCATTTCACATCTAGCATTTCTCTTATCTTATACATTTCCATATTTTTTCATATTTCAATATTTTGGTTTAAAGGGATTACAAATAAATGTGATTTGCTAAATGGGGTTTATAGTTTTCAGAATCCATAGCCCACAGTAAGATCATTTTTCAAAGATTGTATAACACATATTTAGATTCTTTCTCAATTGATCCATGACCTCATCAGTTTTGGCACTCCTTTGACTGGTACAGATTGTATTTCATGTTTGCCTTTTAATCCTGGTTATATTTTCTATAAGGACTTTATGTAATATCTACCCAAAGTCCTTGGAGCCTTTCTTCCTTCACATATCTGTCATCCTGTCCACTACCCTCTTAGCAATGCAACGTATGCAGTCTGAGGCCTTGCCCATTTTCTCTTCTTTTTTTTTTAATTTTAATTTTTTTTTAAATTTTGTTGAGGCAATTGGGGTTAAGTGACTTGCCCAGGGTCACATTGCTAGTAAGTATTATGTGTCTGAGGCTGGATTTGAACTCGGGTCCTCCTGAATCCAGGGCAGGTGCTCTATTCACTGTACCACCTAGCTGCCCCCATTTCATTTTCTTATGTAACTCCAGCTTCAATGGCCTCTCTTGTGAAACTTGCAAATAAAGTTGCTATATCTTTTAGAGACAATGGAATCATGGAAAGGACAATTTTGCTGTCATTCTATATGGACTGTGATAGAGAAATTGGCATTTTACTGTTATTCTGGAGGGGTTGTTAACTATAATGCTTGAAGAGATTATAGAGAAAAATGACTAAGAAAAAATATTTCCTAAGAGAACTGGTTTTAAATTTTACCTTATAAAGAAAAATGAAGAGAATTCTTGAGAAAAGACTTTAGCTGGTATCCTGAGACTACTGAATGGTGAGACTTGTTACATCCCTACCTTGAGAAATTAGGAGCTTCCTAGATACCTATTTTGCAGTTGAGAAAAATAGTCAGTAGTTATAGTGATGATTAAAAATGACCTTGGCTCTGATATTTCTTGAAGTTGTTATACTGCAAATGATTATGAATGATTTTGCCATTTGGTACACTTAATAAATAGCATAGTGAGTAAATTTAATATTTATTTAAAATTAAAAATAGGATTTGATGGTGGTGATGATAGTGTGTATATGTGTGTGGCATCTGCATTTATATTTGTACATATAAATATACATGTATATACATATACATATGTATACATAGAAATCTATGTTTACATACAGATAGAAGTAGAGAGAGATGACTAGATGTTTGTAGAAAAAGAGGTTTCTCCAATTTCTTAAATAATTTTTTTAATCACCTAGGGTGGGAGCTGAGTCAATTGTTTAAATAATGAAAAGATGGTCTAATTCTAATGTTAGTAATTAATGTGAAAGTATCAGAACATACCCCTTAATTATCTAAGAACCTGGGATGAAAACTAATATGGAAAATATTACTATTAATACAACATAGAGAGGGGTGCTCATCCACCTCATGTTCCACATGTGTCTGATATACTCTACTTTCATGATCTAATCCACAATTCTTTGGAATCCTGCCTTGTATTTAACTAGTAGGTTCATGTTTTGTTTTTTTTTAAATTCTAGAAAGGAAAAAAAAAATATTTCTTGGAATACAACCTTAAAAGTATTCTCCCTTTGTGACTATATCCTCTACACATTTTTTCACATAATTTTAGGTTGTACCTCTCCAATCATAATTCAAACTTCCCAGTTTTTGTTTTCCTTGGACTTTAGAATTGGAATGGACTCTTAAAATATTCAATGTACTTTTGAAATGGCTGAAAGCATGAAGCCAAACAGACTGACCTCTAGAAGTCCAGAATTATCATAACTTTTATCCATTTTTCACCAAATGTACACTTTAATCATTCACTTAGAGGGACTTCAGTGTGAATGGTCTGAAGACTATTGGGAATATCAAAGATGCTTATATATAAAGTAAGAAAGCTTAGGAATAATATACTTTCTGCGGAGCTACTCAGAAAGCACATTCACTGTTATAGAGTAAGCAGTCAAGGAAAGCAACCCCAGCATTCCTGACAAGTCTGCAGTTCCTTCATCTCCAGGAATCTGATCCCTCACTCTATTCATTTTTTTTTCTCCCCAGGCTCTTCTTTCTCCACTATAAATGGGAGAGTATATACACTGACAAAAAAAAAAAGAAAACCAGAAAGAATGCTGAATCCAAGAAAAGAGAGATACACAAGTTATGATCATTCTCAACACCTTAATCATAACAAATGGCCATAATGAAATAAAAAAGTTGGACAATTATATATACATATTTTAAAGCTACATAAGAATTGTTCATAAGATCAAAGATTGAAAGTAGGAAGAACTCAACCCCTCATTTTACATTTGAGAAAACTAATGTCCCAAAACATGAAGTAACTTGTTTAGGGTCTCAGGTTTAATGAGTATATGAAGCAGAATTTGTACTCAGTTCTTATTAATTATTTAATTAAGACTCTATCCACTATATAACCTGGCTGCCATTTAATAGACTGTAGAATGAAAGCTCAGGGTAAAAAAAGTTACATTCCAATCTACTAGATCTAGAAAAAGGCATTGTATTAATCATGGGGTCTCAGCCCTGGAAAGAGCCTCAAAGTTTGTGTGGCCTGAATCTGAATAATAATCCCTTCTATGACCTCTCTGCTTGTGGATAACCAGGAACAAAGAACTTTCCCTTTTATGGCAGAAACTCTACTTTTAAAGAACCGAAATTATTAGGAATGTTTTTTCCCTCTTCTAAGATTAAGTGAGAATCTTTATCATTGTAATTTATAATCCTTGCTCCTATTTATTTGGGGGGACAGTGGGCAAAAGGTTTTACACATGATAAGCATTCAAATGTTGAAGGTAAAGATCCTGTCACTGGTTAATTTTTTTTTTAATTTTCTAGGTTAAACACCTTCAATTCCTTCAAGCAATCCTTATATGGCTTATTATTGAAAACTATTACCTTCCCTGTCAACCTTGTCTAGCTGCTCCCAAGCTTGTCAGTGTCTTCTCTCAAATGTGGTAGCCAGAACTGAACAAAATACTCCTTTCATGGTCTGACAAGTCAGATAAAAGTATATGTGTCATTTGTTCTGGACCCTTGAAATGAGTTCTACTCTTGCCATTGAATAAGCACTATAACCACAGACAGATCACATAAAAAAGAAATCCTCAATTTCTGCACCAGTATAATGGAAGCAATAATATTGGTCCTACCTACATTACAGAGATTTTGTATTATATGTAAAGTATGAATTATTTTTTAAAATTTATAACAAATAATTTCCCCCAAGCATTATATTGTTAGGAAAAAATAAGACATAAAAAGAACATAGGAGTCCTCTTTATATCCTCCTGAACTCTACTTCAGGAATAAAAGCTTCCTTTGAAATCTAGTTTCAATGGAAGCTTGGGATGAGTCTTCTTTGGGGCATATATGATGGGAAAGACTTCCCTGGCCTCCTGCCAGATTATGCAGGATATATTATTACAATTTCTGGCCCCATAATACTTATGAAATTCTCCTTAGGTGTAGCAGGAGTGTACTGGAGCCAGCCCGAACGAATTGGCTTGTAGAGCCTGTTATTAAACTTGTTAAACACTTCCAAATCATCAGAGTTACAAACCAGGGATTTCTTTATTGTTTTGTTGATTGTCTAGACCCAAGAAAGTATAAATGATGCAAATGAAACTTAAAGTGTGTGTGCATATATCTCCCTCACCCTCCCAGCCTCCTTTTTAGACTTTTATAAACACATCCCTTTAAACATTGCTTGAGCTCAGCTGGTGTGTAATAGAATGCTCAGAGAATGCAGTTGAAATGAGGCTGAAGCCTTGGTGACTTGATGAGGATGAGGATAATGATGGTGATAACTGGCATTTATATAATGCTTTGATGTTTACAAAACATTTTACATTCATGATCTAATTTAAGTTTCACAAGAACCCTGTGTGTAACTCTTCTGGGCTCAAAGGTGTGGTGCCCTTCTAGAGCATATAGACAACATTGCTCTCTGTTATGAGGTCTCAAAATCTCTGATGCTGCCAGTATCCTTGGGGGAAGTGGGAGTGTCTTTCTTCTTCTATCTGTAGGTCTGTCCTCTGTCATTGGCTACTGCCCCTCTATCAGACTCTTCTACTGATTTCACTTGGTATGATTTCTCTCAGTCTCTTGCAAATTCCACTCTCAAATTTCTCTTTCCCTTAAGATGAGAAAGAGTACATGAAAAAGAAACAGAGACATTGGCTTACAGACACATGGAGGCCAGGTGGAATGAATGCAGCTTGCCACTCCTCCACCCAGCAGTTCTCAGCAGTTCTGCCTTATATGCTGCCAAAAAAGTAAAGAAGAAAAAAAAAAAGGTGGGGGGAGGATAGTAGTGTCATCCCTGTTACATGCAAACAATGTTCTGGGTCATCAGTCATCTGGCTCTTCACCCCACCAGGAGACTCTTATTCACCACATGGTATAAACTCCTTGGTCACTCATGGGCAGAAGTGGGCTTACCAAGCCTCCTTTTGTAAATTGGAACCCGGTTGGATATGCTCCAAATTGAACCTACAGAAATTGTAAATCTAAGCGTGCTCTTAGGATCTGAGTGTCAATGGCCAGTGCAGCATTATGTTACAATCATATAATAGGAAAGTAAGAATTACTCTTAGAAATCACCTCCTTTATCATCTTATTTTATATGCTTTGAGAAATAAAAGATTTTCCTTTCCAGTGCCTGATATTACTGGAGGGAGGAAAAGATTATTATTCCCTTTATCTGTTTCAGGAAATAATACCATGCAATTTGAATACCTCAATCTAACTGTCCCAGTAGTGATTACACTGAACAATTCTGTAGAGAATGAGATGCTCTGGAAAACCATAGAGAAAATGTCATTTAATCTAAAGAGTAAGAAACTCCACAAGCAGAAAGCAATCAGAAAAATATGCAGAAAATTCCCCTTGGTTTAGGAAAAACCCTCTAGACTTGTGAGAACTATTGAGGTAATTTGCAGATATTCCAAGCCTATGATCATCTTGAACCAATATGAAATTGGTGCCCAATGATTTGTTTGTATGGTATGATATTTGTCTTCCAGACTCAGAAAAGTCATCTGCATCAGTGTGAGTCTCTAGCAAAAGAGAAGATTTTATGAACAGAATTTTGCTATAGTAAAGGATGGTAAAGATCCAGAGAAAGCAAGTTAGTCCCCTAGTAAAAGGAACAATTGCCATCTGCTGGAGACTACCTAGAAGAATGTTACAGGAAGCATGAGCTACACAGTTCAACATAGAAAGGGACCCAAAGCTATAAAGATAGTCAAGGAACTAGGAAGATAAACACTACCATTGAGAAACAGCAGCCTCTTCCTGGAGCCCTACCCAAGGCAACAGGAGAAATGAGAAGCATTCACTGTTCTGTTTAATGAGCTCTGAGCTCTAGCTATTTCCCTAGGCCTGTATATAAACTAGTTTATAGGTTTAGTCTGTATGCTTATAAATGAAGATGATGACTGTATTCTAAAGGTGGATCCTAATAAGAAGGAATATAATTCAGATGTAGATGTTCTCAGAAAATGTTTGGAGCAATTCATCAGACAGGAGGGAAGTCCCGGGTTGGGAGGCGGGATGGAGAAGGGTGCAGCTGGCACAAGGATTACTTATTTGAATGAATCAGTCAATGGATACATGAAAAAGCATTTGTTAAACTCTTACTATCTTCCAAGTACTGTACAAGCACTTGGAGTCAAGAAGGCTCAAGTTTGAATCCTACCTCAGATACTTACTAGCAGTGTGTCTTTGGCAAGCTGCATAACTTCTCTCAACCTCAGTTTCCTCATCCACAATAGCACCTACTTCACAGGGTTAATGTGAAGATCAAATGAGTTAATATATATAAAAGCTCTCTGCAAACCTTAAAGTGCTATATCAATATTAAGTTTTTGACAAGTAACTAACCAATTAGTCGTCATGTCTCTTCCTCCTATTAATTTGGAATAATATTTATCCCTTCATCTAAACACAAGATAAGCAGCTATAAAGAGTAGAAAGAAGCTAGTCAGCTTTCTCTCAGGTTTGAATGTGGAACCTTTCCCAGTCTGTCTTGAGGAAACATGGTGTCTCTGTATTTCATTCACTTTCCTCTATCTTCTAATAAATGCCACTATATCATGGTCAGAGGTCCCAAAATACCCATTTGAGAGTGGTGATAACACAGAGCTCCACATATCCCCACCAATTATTTCTCTAGAATGCCAAAAAGCAAAGAAAATGTGTGAAACATCACCAGCACTCATTAGAGATGGGTCCTTTTTCCACGAAGAGAGGAAAAGTTAGAAAGCCATGTTTTCCCTATATTTCATGAGCTGAACAGAAGATTTTGCCTAGACTATTGCACCAGCATTCTGTTTGGTCTCCTTGTCACACCATCTCTCCTTATTCTAGTCCATTCCCTAACCAGCCGTAAAACTACTTTTTCTAAAGTCCAAGTCTGACCATGTCATCACCCCCAAATACTTTTACTCGTCAAAGTCAGCTGGTTCTTTATTACCTTTTGGAACAAAGATAAAATCTTCTGTTGTCATATAAATCCTGTTATAATCTGGTCTCTTTGTAACTTTCTAGGCTTTTTATACCATAGTCCCCCTACCACCACCATCACATGCTCTGTAATCCAGTGACATTGGCTTTCTTGTGATTCCTTGCACAAAACATTGCATCCCCCAACTGCAGGCATTTGCAATAGTTGTCCCCCATACTTGGAATGATCTCCCTCTTCATTTCTGTTTTCTGATCTTCCTGGCTTTCTTCAAGTCCCATCTAAAATTCCACCCTCTGCAAGAAGCCTTTCCCAGTCTTCCATAATACTAGTCCCTTTCCTCCATTACTTATCTCTAATTTATAGTCTATAGTTCGTTTGTACATAACTGTTGCAAATTGTCTCCTCCTTCAGACACATCTCCATGTGAGTAGTGACTATATGTTGCCCTTCTTTGTGTCTGGAGAGCTCATCATAGGCACTTACCAAATTCTTCTTGACAGATTGTTTGGGAAAGTCATTTAACTTCACAATGCTTCCAGGCAATTTGTATAACAATATAAATTATCATAAGTATGGATTGCCAATCTTATTGGTACAGGGAGCTCTCGTATTGGAAGTTCCCTACATCAATGTAATCACAGGTCCAACCACCACATCAATAATAACAAATATTAATTTACTTGATCATGGTAGGTTTTGAGGCTTTTTATCCATATTCTGTCATTCATTATATTAATTATATTTGAAAACAGTCACTTATATCTTAATCCAACTTATTAATAAATATAATAAATAACAGAGGCAACAAAAAAATTCTCTGAGGAATCCCAATAGATACCTTCCTCTAGATAAACAATTCTTATTAATAATTATTCTTTCAATTTGCATGAACTGATGTAAAATGAAATAAGTAGAATCAGAAGAACATTTGACAAAGCAACAGCAATATTGTAAGATGATCAACTGTGAATGACTTAGCTATCTCAGGGATACAATGATCTAAGACAACTCTGAAGGTCTCTTGATGAAAAAATGTATTGCTCCTCAGAGAAAGAACTGATGGAGTCTGAATTCAAATCAAAGCATACTTTTTTCTCTTGGGTTTTTATTTTGGTCTATATTTTCTTTTACAACTTGTCTAATATGGAAATATATTTTTCATGAGTACAAAAAATAATTAATCTTTCAGTGCAACATTTCACCTAGTTCTAAAATTGGTTTATTTTCCAAACATACATCTTCCATTCTTGTGCATGGGGATTTTATGGCCCTTGACTTGTCAAGGGTTTGTCAGAATCAAAATATATTTAATCCTGACACTGATTTATCACTCTAGAAGACTGTTAAAAAAGCAAATTAATAGGGGCAGCTAGATGGCGCAGTGGATAGAGCACCGGCCCTGGAGTCAGGAGTACCTGAGTTCAAATCCGGCCTCAGACAGTTAACATTTACTAGCTGTGTGACCCTGGGCAAGTCACTTAACCCCAATTGCCTCACTAAAAAAAAAAATTTAAAAAAAAAGCAAATTAATTTAGTCAGCTATTAACTTCTCTTAGTGAAGTCATACTGGCTTCCAATTATTTGAGAATATAATCTTTTTTTGTAATATCAAGTATAAAGACCAATACAGTGTAAGACAAACAAAATATTTTGTACTGGTCAAATGAAAGACAATATCTGATTCAATTATATTTATTATGGTAGAGCAGCCCAATGTAGGTAGGAGTAACTGGGTTCCCATTTTGCCTCGAACACGTACTAGCTTCCCCACAACCCCCACACCCATTTACCTTTTTAAACTTCTCTTGAGTCTTGTATTGGGAGATCAAATTTTCTGTTCAGTTCTGCTCTTTCTTTCAGGAAACCTTGGACATCCCCTATTGCATTGAATGTCCATCTTTTCCCCTGAAAAAGAATGCTCAGTTTTTCTGGGTAGTTGATTATTGGTTGTAAGCCAAGCTCCTTTGCCTTCCAGAATATCATATTCCAAGTCCTGCAATCCTTTAATGTTGAAGCTGACAAGTCCTGTGTAATACAGACTGTAGTTCCATGATATTTAAATTGTTTCTTTCTGGCTGCTTGGAGTATTTTCTCCTTCACCTGATAATTCTGAAGTTTGGCTACAATATTCCTTAAAGTTTTCCTTTTGGGGTCTCTTTCAGGAGGTGTTCAGTGGATTCACTGTTGCAAGCTTCTTACCACTCTCAGCTGCCCCACTCTCAGCTGTGTGGAGCTGCAGCTGTGCTGAGCCACCCTCCCCTTTTGCCCAGGTGAAACAGATCTTTCCTGAAGTCTTCTAAATTATCTGTCTTTTTGTAGGTTTTGTAGTTTCATAATGTGTTTAGAGGCTTGATTTAATGTTGAGGGAAACACACGGAAGCTCAGGCAATGTCCTGGCTTCTCTCTGCCATCTTGGTTCTACTCCAAAATATCTGAGCAAAAATTAGAAAATGAAGTCATTAAGCATTTCTCATAAAACAACAAATGCCTGAACAAGTTACAATAGACCAATATGATTCAGTCCTGTAGTGCTGGAAGAAAGGATGAAGAGGATGGTTGCAGAAAAACCTGGGAAGACTTATATGAATATGATTCAAAGTAAAAAGAGCAAAATTAGGATAATATTTTATACAAGAACAAAAATTTTATAAAGATAATACATTTTAAAAGGCATTATTTCCAATGAACTCAATGATCAATCTCAATTCCAAAGGACTCCTGATGAAACATGCTATATACCTCCAGATAGAGTGTGAAAATTGAAGCATTTTTTTAATTTTGTTTTTACATTTTGGACAGGATATAGTGTGGAAATTGATTTTTTGTGACTATATAATTCTTTTTTCTTAAATCATAAATGTATTTTATTAATTTCTAATTACATGTAAAGATAGTTTTCAACATTTGTTTTTATTAGATTTTGAGTTCCAAATTTTTCTCTCCCCCTCCATTCCCTCCCTCCTCAAGAAAGAAAGCAATCTGATATTGGTTATATATGTACAATTTCATTAAACATATTTCTACATTAGTCACATTATGAAAGAAGAATAAGAACAAAAGTGAAAAAAGTAGAAAAAGTATGGTTCAATCTGCATTCAGTTTTTTTTTCTAGATGTGGAGAGCATTTTCCATCATGATTCCTTTGGAATTGTCTTGGATCATTGTTTTGCTGAGAAAAGTAGTATGACTATATATTTCTAAAGGGTTTTTTTTATTGTTTCTCAATGAGTAAAGGAGAAAAAGAGGTAATGGAGAGAATTCAGATGCAAAAATAAAATAAAAATATTTTTAAATCAAAGGACAATGTATAACGTGATGGAAAATACTACCTTTTCAAAAGATGAAGCAATAGTTTGGTTTCCCATTGTAACTACGAAGAGCTATGTATGGACATCACTGCTTAATTGAAGAAAGTGTCAGAAATAGTTACAACAGCTGGATGATAATTTATCAAGTGATTTCAATCTTTTGTCTAGCATAAGTTGCTTGATTATGCATGCAGACAACTCTACCTTTCTTCATCTGAATAATGCATAGGGATAGTGGGCTGTTTATTTTGAGATATAAAAATGAGCTGTGACCAGTTCCTGGGAAAGAAACTTTTCTCTTTTCTTTTTTGACTTGCCTTGTCTTTGCCTTTCTCTTTTCTTCCCTTTCTTCCCTTCCCCTTTCCCTTTTCTCTTCTCTTTACTTTTCTTTATTTATTCTCCTTTTTAAAAATGTCAGCATCTCCAGGAATAACAAATGGGAAGAATTTAATCTTCTTGCCCACAAATTTATATTAGATATTGTAAGTGTCCCAGAAAACTTAAAGGACTCTCTATTCAATGGGAGCTGGGAATATTTCTCATGTAGTGACATTCAGAGACTTTCCTGTGAACTTTAGTGAAGATTTTAAAGTTAACTTCCCTGCTCATGTGGAGGACATCATTTCAGCTTCACAGATGTCAGAGAAATAAAAAAAATACCTTAATGAGAAGTCTCCAATAAATGATTCACTATCCTGTAAACATTGGTATGAATATTACTCACTATAAACCAGAGCCCATAAGGTGGATCTATAAGAGGAAACTGTTACTTATTTAGTTAGTTAATAGGTTAGTTAGTTAGTTAGCAAAATCATCAGGAATCCATTAGACATTTCCATTTGATTGAGTAAGCAATCATTAATGAACTGGCTATGGGAGCAGCAGACAGTATAGATGGTCAGATTGTCAGTTAATAATGGTACTGGACCAATAGAGTTGACCAAGTATAACCCAGGAGGAACCACAATGTTAACTTGTAAACTTTAGGATAATGAAAGATCTCAGTCCCATTAATAATTCCTTCCTTCTCCTTCTCTCACCACTCAGGTTTTTCCTCCTGCCACTGAAGCCCCAAAGCTTTATGCTTTTACTCTTTATCATATTTAGAAACTGGTAGATGGTCGTGGGGAGAGGGTAGCTTCAGTTTCTCTGTTCCACTTTCATGTACAGGTTATTAAATTATTACATCAATCTTAATAACAATTCTTTTGTTGTTGTTGTTGTTATTTTCTTTTTCTCATAGTCTACATTTGTGTTTTTATATATAAAAACATTCATTAATTTTCATTTTTTAAAATTTGAGTTCCACATTTTTTTCTCTTTTTCCCTCTTCTCCCCAAGATGACAATTAGATATAGATGTGCAATTATGTAAAAATATTTCTATTCAAGGCTTGTTGGGAAAAAAACAAACATAAAAATTAAAGAAAATGTTTTTTTGTTTTTAAAAATGTGCTTCATTTTGCATTCAGAGTCCATTAGTTCTTTATGTGAAAGTGGATAGCTTTTTTTCATCATAAGTCCATCAGAGTTGTCTTGAATCTTTTCATGATGACAGTTATTTTTCTTCCAGTTTGGTTTTTGCATGTGCAGATTGAAAGGGAGAAGGAATCTTGCGTCACAGAGACATGGCATGTATTTGCCAATCACTAGGTTCAACTAGAGATGAAACCAAAGAGAGAGCATTTTTAATTTTTTTTCTTGTAAGTCTTGTGGAGTAAAACATGAGTCCAGAACAGTAATCCACTGGTGTGAGTTTATACTGGTTCCAAACTGATTGTTAAATTTTTAATGTGAATATTTACATCTTGGAATTCAGCAAAGACTACAAGTCGGCAATTGATTTATTGTGTGCTTGATGGTCTAGAATTTTAAAAAAGTAATTGTAAAGGGGTGGCTAGGCGATGCAGTGGATAGAGCACCGGACCTGGATTCAGGAGTACCTGAGTTCAAATCTGGTCTCAGACACTTAACACTTACTAGCTGTTTGACCCTGGGCAAGTCACTTAACCCCAACTGCCTCACTAAAAAGAAAAAAAAAATATTAATAAAAAGTAATTGTAAAAATCTAATAACATGGACATTAAAAGTACACTGTTAGTATTTTTTTTTTTGAGATTTGGTTGTCAAACATTTATTTATGGACCATCTGGGTAAACAAAACAGAGATATTCCTAAACTGAGAACCCAGACACTATGGAGAGGGGAGAAAGGTATTTTAGCCTGAGAATCTTTGGGTGATTGGTTCTCACTTTGCAGAGTCTAGCCCAAGGAGGGAGGGAGAGATTCATGAATGTAGTTTAATGAGCTGGAGAGTAGCACAGGTCTAAATACAGACCCTGCTCTCACTCATGAGCTCCCCCTAGTGGTTACACACATGCAAATTTATATAGTAAAGGAGCAGGGAGTGCATTATGTCATAATTGACAGAAAGCTAGCCTTGAATTTGAATAGGATAAGGAAAATATTGGATCTAGTCCTACCACTGACCCTTATTGTACCACCTGTTTGATTCTAGGCAAGCCACTTAACTTCTCAGTATCCCAGGAAAATAAATAAATACATTTCAGAGAAGGTATCAATCTACAGTGGAAGAACTCCCTACTAAGAAGTGCTTTTTAAAATTATTTTATTTTGTTTTCAGTTCCGAATTATTTCTTTCCTCCCTTTCCCTCCCTCACCCATTGAGAGATAAAGAAAACAAAACCCATTACAAATATACAGTTATCAAAATAAATTCTCACATTTTTGTTGTTGTTCTATTATTTGAGTCATGCCCTACTGTTTATAACCCCATTTGGTTTTCTGGGCAAAGATAATGGAGTGGTTTGCCATTTTCTTCTCCAGCTCATTTTTTTTTTGGTGGGGCAATGAGGGTTAAGTGAATTGCCCAGGGTCACACAGTTAGTAAGTGTCAAGTGTCTGAGGCCGGATTTGAACTCAGGAACTCCTGAATCCAGGGTCGGTGCTTTATCCACTGCACCACCTAGCCGCCCCCTCCAGCTCATTTTTAAAATAAGGAAATTGAGGCAAACAAGGTTAAGTGATTTGCCCAGGGTCACATAGTTAGTAAATATCTGAGGACAGATTTGAATTCAGGAAGATGATACTTCCTGATTTCAAGTCTAGCACTGTATTGTAATGATTGGAATGATGCCATCTGCTGGAGACTTACTATAGGAAATCTCCACCATGAGGAGAATGCCTCTGAGGGCAAGGCCATGCAGCTTTTCCTCAGCATCAGGAAGTGACTATCAAGGCTACCAGCCAATCAACTTGTGGAGCCTCCCATTTCTGGGAGGAACACATGAAGTAGGAAGCAGATGCTGGGGGAGGAGTTCTCTCTTTTTGGGTTCCTGACTTCACTGTGGTGGAGGAGAGAGAGTTCAGAGGACTTCACAGGGGAATTGAGGAAAGATAGGATTGCCAGACTGTAGAAATTCTGTTCTTAATCTTTCTCTTTCTATCTTTCAATAAACCCTTAAAAACCTAAACTCATTTTATCAGTGTTTTAGTCAGTTTCCTCAAAGACTGGGGGAACAGATTAGAACCCACATTTAGAATTTTAAATTACACACTATCCATTATACCACCTAACTGTCTCAAATTCTCACATCAATTAGGAGTAGGAGGAGAGGGGAGGGGAGGAGAGGAGAGGAATTTTGTGGAGAAGTAGATAGGTGAGGGCAGAGAAGTAGTCACATTTTGGATGTGATCAATTTGAGATGTCTATGTGGAATCCAATTAGAGATGTTTAATCATCCCTTACCCATTTAGATTGAGCAATTATAATTATCTTTCTAAGTTCCCTTATTTCACAGATTCTATTCATATCTACTGTTCTCAATACATGTGCTTGAAAGTCCTTTGTTCTTTTAAAAGTCCTCTCATCTCCTCATCTCCAATGAACTTCTCAGATTTCCAGGATGTCATTCTTATTTAAATGATTTTTGGGTTGCCTTTTGACCCATAATGTTCTAAGGTTTTCTTTCTTTCCAGCAGTTGCTACTTGATAATATAATACTGATAGAGGTTCTTTTTTACTTAATTTATTTTTTTATGGCTGCTTATAAGACTTTTTTTTGAATACTCTGTTTTGTTTTGTTTTTTTACTATGGTATTTCTTGATATGTTTCCTTTGAGGTATATTTTAGGAGGTATCTGGTATATTCTTTATGTTTATGATTTTCTTGAAATGTGGTATACATGATTTTTGATTCATTTTACTTTTCAAACAATATAATTATTTTAAAATTATCTCTTGGCCTATTTTCTGGATATTTTGATAGTTTTTGACAGATGTTTTTGATGCTAGAGAGCTTTATTTTTTCTTTCAACTTTTTGTTGTTGTGATAGGGTTCTAATATTGCTTGTTGTTGTATGCAATCAACAAATCAGGTATGTTTTATTTTACTTTTTAAACTTTATATTTTTATTTTTGACTCATTTTTCACTTATTTGGGTAAATTTGTCCACTTTTACTCCAATCCATATTTTTTTTCATTTTGGGGGATTTTTTTAAGTGAGGCAATTGAGGTTAAATGACTTGCCCAGGGTCACACAACTAGTAAGTGTCAAGTGTCTGAGGCTGAATTTGAACTCAGGTCCTCCCGAATCCATGGCCAGTGCTCTATCCACTGCACCAACTAGCTGCCCCTTGTATATTGTTTTTACAAGTGTTTTTATCTATTGTTTCAGTGCTTCTTTCAAGTCTCCCATCTACTCTTGGAGTCCATGCACTCAAATATAGTCTTTCCCCACAAGAGATTCTATATGTAACTGCTATATAGTTATTTTCTTCCCCTGAACTTTTATATTGGGAGTAGATTAACCTATAGCATTTCTTCATTATAATAGGAGGGGTTTGGGTTTTTTTTTATTTCCTCATGTCATGGATTAACTCTTTATTCCAGTGTCAAGTTTGGTTTCCCCCTGTTCTGTTGAATGAGAAGGGCAGAACCAAGTCTTGTCTCCCTCTTCAGTCTGTAAGCTACTGCCCTTTAGTCTATGGGTGAAAACTGCCTGAGACTTATCACTTCCTTATTCCAGATCCCTGGCTTGGTATGGGTTCTCAGTATTTGACTTAATCCCTATGCACATTGTTTTCAGCTACATCTGCTACGATTTCTCCCAATTCTGAGTACAATGACCTTTGCCATTTCCTTGTGTAGTCCCCCATTAGAGATCAATGATAAAGACCTTAGCTTCTGGAGCAGAATACCAGAGATGGTGATAGCTTTAGGATGGGCTCTGAGACTGTCCCCAAATCCTTGGTTATATTGACATTAGCTAAGTTTCTTTGCACTGCCATCTATCATGACTCCTCAATTCTTGGAGCAACTCTTACCACAGGTCCCAGTTCCCTCTGTTTCCTTTGTGGGATAGAAAAGCTCAGTGATATTTTTTCTTTCATTCTATTATTTTGTTTAGTTCTCTTCTTCATTGTTAATAGGTATTCTTCAGGGGAGCTGGGTTCATCTGGAATTTTTCATGTCACATTTGTAATAAAAAAAATCCATACATCTCTGATTATATTTTCTATATTTCATTGTGAAGAAAATTTAAATTTGGTAGTATATGGCCCAGATTGACTTCCACAGTGCATTTCTTCATTGCCCTTTGGGTAAACCATAGTTCTGATTATTCACATGTTGTGATATTTCATGCTTATCAGCCATATAGGGTCACTAGGACCCATGCCTTAACTGCCTTTTCACCTTGGAAATTTTTTTTTTCAGGATCTATAACCTTTTCACCATGAAATATACCTCCAGATCTAAAGCTCCCTTGCCCACTGGTAAATTCCTCACAGAATCAACATTATGATGAATGGTGCAGGCCAGTTATCCTTCATTCCTTTCCCAGATCGGCTATTGACTTTCCAGACTTAACCACTAGGCAACAGCAAGGGAACCTCTCTTCTCCCCACTCCCTTGGCTTTTCAACTAACTTTTTGTGTTCTTTTCCCCCATTATAATGTAAGCTTCTTGAGGTCATGGATTTTCATTCTTTTTGGTTATACCCAGAGTTTAGCACCATGCATGGACATAGTAATTGCTTTATAAATATTTGTTAATTTAACACCATCAAAAGTTCACTTGTGTTTAAATTATGTTTCTTTATTCTGAAAGAAATTGAGGTTGTTGAAATCATTGTACCACTTTTTAAAAACAGTGCATCCTATTCTCTTCCTCTTGATCAATTCAGGGGGAACATCATCAATTTACAATGTTTGACCAATGTACAAGTACTGAGGGATCAACCTGATGAATCCAATTGCATGTCATAATCTATCCAAGTAGCATCCTTTGTCTATTTAGTTTTTCCTATTTCAATAATTAGTCTGGACTCTTGACTGATTATGGATTCATATATATTGTTCTGGGACTTGATGTAATCCACACTATATCATCTTCAAACAGAAGCATGTTGGGTATTTTGCCAAATAAATTGAATATTTATTCCACTTCGATCTTGTGCTTGACATCCTGAATGAGTGAAGTAAATACCTTCTGTAAGCATTCATGTCTCAGTTTTATGCATTCTTTCATATCCATAAGCAGAAAGACATTGATAAGAGTTGGCTCTGGGGTTGCATTTCTAAGGAATCATGTATGATTCTATAAAAGATGTTTGCTACTTCTGCTTTTTTTACATGGTAATTTATTGTAAAAGTTCCATATGGTACTAGGAGATGTGAATATTTCAGTAATATGTATAGTTTCAGCGATTTCATTTAGAATGTTCTAACTGACTAGAAAGTCAGTTAGAAGTCTTTTACCTCATTTTGTGAGCAATCAGTTGAATTCTATATTTTCTCACTTGCTTATTAATTAGATTTATCCAAAACTGAGGGAGGTGTATTAAAGTTGCCTACTTCTATTGTCATACTAGCAAAGTCTTCTTGTACTTTAGTTCATTTTATGAATTTAGAAACAATGGCATTTGTATCATATAAATTTAATATTGATACTGGTTTGTTGTTTGTGGTTGCTTTCAGCGTAATGCAGTTTCATTGTTTAATCTCTTCATGTTATGTATTTTTATGTTTGCTTTGTCTGAGAGTATGATCTCAACTTCAGCTTTATTGAATTCCTCTACTTTATAATAAATTTTGTTCCAGTAACTAATTTTTAGTCTATCTTCAGTTTTGTAAGCAACACATTGTCGGGGTTTGTTTCCTTATTCTATCACTCTCATTTTATTGGATTACTCAATCCATTAAGATTTTAAATTATGAGACCTGTGGTTAGATTTTTCTCCATTTGTTTTTAATAAGGTTTTTATTTCTGAGTTAATATTTTTATTGTTATTCTCCCTCTATAGAGTAGAACTTTGTCTTTTCAGTTATTTTCACTTGATCTACTTCAAGCCAATGCTACTACCATAGACTTTCTTCCCCTAACTCTTAAGCCCTCCTCCCTTCATCATTCCTTCCATGAATTTTAAATTTTTATTTAGCTCATTCTTTTTCTTTTCTTTTTTTCTAGTTTTTCCCACTTTTCCTCAGTTAATTAGTAAAAAGTATACTCTAGTTCATTTTCCTCTTCAACTTCTTTCACTTTTTTCATTTTTTCCATGATTGTTTTCTAAAGAGAGACAGAGAGACAGAGAGAGAGAGAGAGAGAGAGAGAGAGAGAGAGAGAGAGAGAGAGAGAGAGTATTCCCCTTTTTACCTTTCATTAATTTTATTTTCTTTCTCTCCATTCTAGACTTTCATTCTTTGATTCATAATCTTAATTTTATTATTCCTTCTTTAGTTTATTTATTCCCTGTGAAATTAAAACTTGTATGGTAGTTATGTTGAGCTCCCTTTTTCAATTTTTTGGCTTTCTTAATATTAAATCAATAGTTTCTATGACATTGTCTTACAGAGCTTTCTCCACCCCTTTTTGTTGTGTATCCCTCTTAGAATTATCCATTTCCTCAGGAGATAGTATTTTTCCATGATACAAATTTTCCTGTATTCCTAATTGGACAATTCATTACTAATGCTCATCCTCATCATAATTATTTTCCCATTTACCATGAAATCTCCTTTCTGCATACGTATCCTCCTATCCTGGATGCCCATTCCCCCCAAGAGCTCTTATTCTCTTTTTCCTGAGGTAGGGGGCAATCCATGAAGGCACATTTTTTCAGACATAGTGATCTCTCAACACCAAATCTCTCTGGATTATACCTAATGTTAGTTTCCCATCTCCCATTATAGACTATTCCCACTCCAGCATGGGAATGTTTTTCAGTAAGATCTTCTCCCACCGTTGCAATGCAATTTCTACCTTTTCTTTCCCATGTCAATCCTTTCCTTGTCCACCTCACCCATTTGCCCATAGCTCTTCTTCTTTCTAGGAGTCAAGTGTATTTTTCCCTTCATTGTTTACCACTGACCAGATTAAGGTACATTATATATCCTCTTTCTTCTTGCTCCCCACCTCCTTTTTATGCATCTTCCAATTGCGAACTTTGGTAGCCCCCCACCAAAAAAATGGGTTAATCTATAAACAATATTTTGTGAGGTTTAGTCCATGATGTTTCAGCCCTGTTCCTCCACCGTCGCTTCTATTTATGTAATGTATTTATACTTTTCTCCTAGTATACTTGAAGAAACAAATTTCTTGGTTCTTCTGTTGTTATTTAGCTATTTTTCTCTTTTAAGTTATTAACCCCCCCCCCTTTATGGAAGTAACTTTTTTTTATGCCTTACTTGATTGCTTTTTCTTTGCCATTCTTTTACTCTATTTCCTGGAGTGTTTGAAAAGCAAAAAAATATATATTTCTAGCTAGGTCTTTTTTTGGGGGGGGGGCAGAGAGTAGAAATGTTTCAAATGCCTCTTTTTAAAAGGAATCTTTTTTGTTTTAATTTTTGTTTTCAGGAAAGTCCATCTTGATTGCATCTTAACTTCATTTACTCCTTGGAAAACAGCATTCCATTTCTTCCTGAGGTTCTGGTGGGTGCAAAATAGTCCGGTCTTATTCCAATTTCCTTTCCTTTAGGTTTGAGTCCTTCCCTGGTTATTTGCATAATTTGTTGTCATTGGAATTGTTAAATTTAACCACCATGTGTCTTCTAGTTTGTGGCCTCTTTTACTGCTAGTGCTGCTGGTGGTGGTACTATTTTTCTGGTGACAATCTGTGGATACTATAGATTGATTGGCTCTTTGGGTTTTTGTACTCAGAAGTTCTTGTAGTTTTCTTGTATTAGTGTTATTTGCAATGTGATAAGTTTTTGAATTGTTTTCTTCTAGAAGTCCTATAATTCTTAACTTGTCTACCCATCCTATTTTAGGGAACAATGGATTTTGATTATATAAAGATTTTTTTTAACTTTATTACTTTATGCTTCTCTTCTTCTATGTCTTTCACTTTCTGTGAATTTGCTTTCCCAATCACTTGTTTTCTTTCATTTCACTGCAAAGACACACCTCTATAAATATAAAATTTTCTATGCTAAAATATTCTATCTACTATATATGTATATACATATATTAAATAGGAGATTGGGAGAGTTAAATTCTTTTGCTTTTCCCCTCAGAATGCTATAGCAAGGGCAGGTCTAAGCTCTGTTCTGAAAGAGAATGCAGCAGTTACAGTGAAACTCAGAGAATAAACCTGTGGGGTCTTGCTGAGCAGCTCTGCAACCTCATAGGGGATAGTGAGAAGGTACTACTGATTAGGTGTGTCAGAGATTGGGGACTAGGTGTTAGCTTTCTCTGTTTTCACTACATAAGTTTTTCCTTCATTAAGTTATTAAATTTCTGGGTGACTTTGCCTATGGAGACACCTAGAATTAGCTTACATACTTGGAAACGTCTGATCTTGGGCCTTCTGACACATTGTATGGATAGGGGAAAATATATAGTCTGTCATCTTGTTGAACACACTTGTTGATCCCAATATGTTCATGAGAGACTCCCTAATGGACAAGCACCTTAAAGGTGGCATTTTGTCCCTTGGGGCCAAATGCATGTTTATAAAAAAACAACATCAAGACTTCTTGAATTTTCAGCACCACTTCATTAGTTGCAGGAAAATGAAAATGTCATCTTTATTAGACCTAATTTTCTTATTTTCTTTATTACACACTCCTAATTTACTTCTATGATTATTTGATTTAGAACTTGAAGCTTTCATCTGGGCTAACTACCTGATATTTACAAAGGACACAAAGGCTATTTACAAAATTCTTTGCCCAGAAGTAAGTGACTTGTACAAGTCCTTACAGATCTGGGATTAGAACCCTTGAAAGTCAGGGTCCTTTCACTTATTCCACAATTGCCAATTATCTACCTAAACTGCCTCAGTTAAAGAGAACCATGACCTGCTCTACAATGAAGCTTCCTATACTATCTAATAGACTATTCTAATAATCTGTGCCTGTTTTGGTCCTTTCATTTGCTTTGCAATTGTTATATCTCATGTAACAACAACAATGACAACTGGAGAAGCAGCAACAAAAGGGTGACCCTTTTAGAGTTGAGGACAGCCTGAGAGAAGTTGATAGCTGATGCATTTTAACTTTTGTATGAATAAAGTTGTCTAGTTATTTTTATACATAATACAGACATTTAATAATGAAATATCCATCTTTTATGAATGGTATGTCTTTCTTGGACCAGAGTTAATGATATTTCCCTGTCTGCACTGTCCTCAGGGCACCCAAATAATATAAGAATTTACTTGGGTAACTTTTATCATCATTGGAATGAAGTACATTTAGCCCTTATCTGGCATTTTCATTAACTTGGATTGTATTGGCAAGATGATGACATTATAGAAATGATGAAAAAAAAAGGTTTTGCCAGATGCATATGTGGGGAAGGCAAATCAAGGACAAGAACAATCCTGAAAAATAATAGAAATAATAGAATTTGAGAAGTGAAAGGAAACTCAGCTCATTTTGTCCAACCCTCCCATTTTACAAAGGAGGAAACTGACACTCAGGGGAAGGGACTTGCCCAAGCTCTCACAGGTCATGTCAGAGCCTTGACTAGAAGAGCTAAATGGGCTAAATCGGTTCATTTCAATAATATTTGTGACACCTCTACTAGGAATCAGGTACTAGTTAGGTAAAAGGCTTCAAAGACAAAACAATCCAGTTCCTGCCTTCTAGAAGATTACATTCTTCCAGCAAGAAAAGAAAATGTGCATGGAAAATGATAACACTGGCAGATGAAGTGTTGCTACAGAGAATGGTAGAAGGGATGTGGCTGATCATTCAGATGACCAATATTAGATATTTTCATTTCCCTTTTCTCTGTTCACCCTTTGTCTCTGGGTATAGAATCAATCATTGCTCACTTATTAGCTTAGGAGTAATATAATGTCCTCTCAAATTTGTGTGATTCTCTCCTCTGCTGTTTCATGAAGTTATATTAAAAGAAAATTGAAAAATAAAGTAAAAATTGCTCAGAGACCCCAGAGAGAGGAAGAGAGAGGGAGAGAGGGAGGGAGGGGGGAAGGGAGAGAGGGAGAGAGAGAGAGAGAGGGAGAGAGAGAGAGAGAGAGGGAGAGAGAGAGAGAGAGAGAGAGAGAGAGAGAGAGAGAGAGAGAGAGAGAGAGAGATCTGCCCTCTTTATAGTTGAGTCATAATTAAAGTTACTGGAAACATTTGGGTAAAGAAGCCAAGAGTATATATTACGAACTTGTACCGGGAGGAGAGTTAGAGAAAGAGCAGACCTTTTCTTGGGACTTTCTTCAGTCCTTAAAGAGGTAGGTAAAACCAGTTCCTCTAGCTTACACCTTCAGCTCAGAGAGATGTGTAGGGCCAATGGCCCTTATTGTTCTCTCCCTTTTCTGTCATACCCCAGTCTGACTTTTCCTCCTCCTTTTTCTATTACTCCTATGTTATCAATTCTTTTTGGTTTATGTCATTGTCTTGAGTAAGGTTGGGGAATGGTGTCTTACCCCATCACTACTATTGAGGTCTCATTCTGTCTCTACCAGACTATGTGTAGCTATTTAACAACTCCAGGACATGATTCTATTCTGCTCAGTTAGTAAATAACAATTAAGTGCCTACTGTGTGCTAAACAATGTGCTGAGCACTATAAAATACATATAAAGGGGAAGAGGGAATGGTCCCTGCTTTCAAGGAACTCACAGTCTAATGGATGAGACAACATGCAAACACCTCCAAGCAAGCAATATAGATAGATAGATAGATGGATAGATGGATGGATATATAAAATGAGATAGAGATAGAGGCAGAGACAGAGACAGAGATAGAGCTGATAGAGATAGAAATAGAGATAGATAGAGATGGCGATGGAGATGCAGATGCAGATGGTGATAGAGATTGAGATAGACAGAGATAAAGATAGAGATAGAGAAGGGAATGGGGATTTTAACTGGCACTTGAAGGAAATCAGGTGGAGACAAGGAGGGAGAATACTTCAGGCATGGGGAACAATGAGTAAAACTGCCCAGAGTCTCAAGATGTTCTATCTTTTACAAGGAAGAGTAGGGAGGCCAGTTTCACTGGATCACAGAGTATTGGGGGAGAAGTTGAAGGGGTAAGAAGACTGGAAGCAGAAGAGGTGGCCAGGATGTGATGGACTTTAAAAGCCAAACTGAGGATTTTACATTTGATCTTGTGGATGATAGGGAGCCACTAGATTTTACTGGGTAGGGAGATGAACTGGTCAGAACTAAGCTTTAGGAAGATCCATTTGATAGCTGAATGGAAGATGGTTCAGACTGAGGAGAAACTTGAAACAAAGGGGAGCAGCCAGTAAGCTATTGCAATGGTTTATGCATGAGATGATGAAGGTCAGAACCAGGATGGTGGCTATATTTGAGAAAAGAAGGGGGTATATATGAGAAATATTATAACCCAAAGACATTGATAGACCCAAAGTAATTTTCAGAGGTGAGAAAAGAATGCTTGTCCATGTGAACTACATATTCAAGATGGCAATTTGTAAAGTCTTATTACATTAGTGCAAACTATATGCAAAGTAAATATAAGGGAGGAGTGGTATTTTTGTAGGAGGTAGCACAGTCTTATGGGGATCTTAGGATTCCATGAGGCACAGGTAATGCTGATAGCATTTCAAGGAAGAGAGATAGCAAGTAGTTGAGTTTGGTTGGAATTTAAAGTGCATGAGGTGGATTAATGGCTAAATCTAGAAAGATTGTTTGGAATTAGATTGTAAGTGACCTTAAATGCAAGGAGAAAAGTGTTGTGTTCTGTTTTGTTTTGTTTTTGTTTTGTTGTTTTTGTTGTTTTTGTGGGCATTTTGGGATTTTTTTTGTTTGTCTGTTTGTTTGTTTGTTTTTATCCAGGAGGCATTAGGCATCCACCCAAGTTTCTTAAGCAGAGTAGTGACATGATCAGACCTGTACTTTAAGAATAATTATTGTATAGGTATGAAGGATGATTTGAATTGGACAGAAGCTCGGTGCTGTCAGACTTACTAAGAGATTATTAGAAGAGTGCAAGCAAGAAATGGTTAAGTGATGGTATACAACTTCAGGGTGAACTACAATGGTAGTAATATGACTGGAGAGGAGACAGTTTTGAAAGATATTGTGGAGCTAGAATTAACAAAATATAATAACAAAATGAAGGTAGAATGAAGAATGAAGATCTATTCTAAAGTTGTCAACTTAAATAAATGAAAGGTTAATTGGGTCCTCAACAAAAAAACAGGGAAGAGAAGGGGATGGGGGAAGTGAATTGGAAAGGAAAGATGATTTCCATTTTGGAATATTAAGTCTGATATGGTGGTGTGACAATGATGATCAGGGGAGAAATAATGCCTGAATATATTGCTCCAAGATTCATCTGTATAACATTGATACCTGAAGCCATGAAGTCTTCCAACAGAGATATTAAAGTCAGAAGGAGGAACAGTTCATAGTTTTGGTGTACACCTACATATAGGAACAGAGTGGGCCATGGAATCTGATGCAGAAATGGGGATGATAAATAGAAGGAAGACAGGCAGAATAAGAACAGGAGGAGACAGCAGAACCACATAACCCTCTTCTTGTTTCTGGTTTTTCATTCTCAAAGAAGACCATGACAGATGCTACTTGCAGTGAATTGGACTTAAGTGAGGAAGGGCTGTGCACAGTCCCCAAGCCTGTGCTTAGGACAGTGTTTAGCACACAGTAGGAATTTACTTGTTATTTACTAACTGAGCAGAATAGAATTATGTCATGGAATTGCTAAATAGCTACATATCATCTGGTAGAGACAGACTGAGACCTCAATAG
Source organism: Dromiciops gliroides (assembly GCF_019393635.1). Classification (NCBI taxonomy): domain Eukaryota; kingdom Metazoa; phylum Chordata; class Mammalia; order Microbiotheria; family Microbiotheriidae; genus Dromiciops; species Dromiciops gliroides. The sequence goes on from NC_057866.1 coordinate 272,725,696, forward strand.
TAGGAATGGGGTAAGATACCTTTCTCCAGAGCCATCTGGGTCCAGTGACAAGTGAAGATGGCCCTGGATGTTTAAGGCAATTTGGATTAAGTGCTTCCCCAGGGTCATGCAGCTATTAAATGTGTGAAGTGAGATTTTAACTCAGGTCCTCTCAACTTCAGGGTCAGTGTTCTATCCACTGTACCACCTAGCTCCTTTGACCACATAAACCTAGTGAGGACAGGAAGGACAGGACTTTTGATGAAAAAGAGGAAAAATGTGGGTTATAATTGTCCCTTGTGTGATGTAGGTAAAGTAGCAATAAGAATCATGTTGATCAAAGAGGTTGATGAACTGGGAAGCAAGGGGATTTGAAGGTGCTTATGGGCATGGACACTTTAATTCCAGCATAAAAGCTAGAAAGACTGTAACTCAACTTCTGAATTCTTGACAAAATATAAAAATATCATTGATGGGCATTTAGAGAATTGGCCCTAAGATATAGATAGGTAATTTTTTTTTTAATCTGGTTTGAATGAATCTTGAATGAGGAAAGGTTACTGAAAAATACTATTAGGGGAAGGATCTGGAAGTGTGAAGAGCAGTGAGTAGAATCGCTCTTCCTCTAAATCCAAGTTATAAGGAAACATAAAAGGAGGTGAATTTAGTCCAGGAGACAAGTCAGGTTTCCATGACTACAAGAAGATGGACAGAGGGAGAAAGGAAGAAACTTCAGCAAAGCTAACCTTGATACCTTGGCACGTGATCCTGTCTTCTCCTGTCTCCTCCAGGTGTTTGACTTTATTTATCCAATATCTCTTCCAAATATCAGTCTCTCTTTATCTTCTGGTTCCTCCTTTGCTATTGCCAAACCTTCTCAAAGTCTATCTGCACCCCCCCACCCCCTTCAATGGTCAGTCCTAATCCAGTGCTCCTTCCACTGCATGTGAAAAGATTCATTATGCTTTAAATATCATCTCATTTTTAAAGAGCATCTTTTCTACATTTCATATGTAAAATTTCTTTCAATATTTCTCTTGGACAATGATCTGTAGCTAATCTTGCTTCAGGCTCACATAACAAAATCCACACATGCCCTTCTGATCTTTTCCCTCTGTTTCTTTTCTTATTTTTACATACCCTGCATATTTAAAAGAACAGCAGCTGCAGATACCAACACTACACTCATCCCCCTCCCCCACAGCTCTCTCTTTAAAAATGCCCAATGTATTATTTTTCAAAGGATATGCATATCTTCTTGTCCAACTTCACATAATCTGTTTTTAAGTATATTTCAATTAAAATCTCCCACAAAGTAACTTTTCTGCATTGAAGAAGAAATAGGTGTTCAGGGAGAAGTTTATAACTTAAGATTTACTTGCACTGGTATCTTCTGCTGTCAGATCAATGCCTTAATATTTAATGGGGGCAATTAATGGGAGTAGATGTTTCCATAATGATTATTAATCTTCCATGCCAAAGATAAGGGAACAAAAAAAACTTTTCATATCTTCATCATGGCCTTAAGCATCATGGTCAATAAATATATTTCCTTTGTTGAAAATTTATTTCTCCCCATAGGTGCTTTTTGATTGAAAAGGGAGTTTTTGTTTTCTTTTCAATTTTTTGTTGATATCTGAGTGTCTCACATGTGACATTTGAGTTTTATTGAGGCACTCCACTATATAAGTAGTCCAACTCTGCTTGTGTACTACTTTAAGCCTACCAAAAGGCAGAGAGTCACTATAATATTTATCCAGGGAGGGAGTACAAGGTCTGTTATGTCCACCAGGTGTTGCTGTGCTTGCAACACTCATATAGGTTCTGTCTGATACTTAAGTGCTCTAACATTTTTAAAGGATTCAGTATATCTGCTACTAGAGATCACTAGAGGATGCTCAGTTAACAATTGCTTAGGATATTCAACACTAAGCAATTAAAACTGGTGGGGTTCAGACTCAGTTTAAGAAATGAAATGTACATTTTGGGGGAGAGAGAGGGAGAGGGAGAGAGAGAGAGAGAGAAGGATCTATAACTTTACATTCCTCATCCTCTGTCTGGACTTTTCTCTCCTCACAACCCCTTACATATCCATCAGACTTTTTTCATATACTCAACTTATTGTGTCTACATAGTGAAAATAAGAGGGGGGAATCAAGTGGTCTTCTATGGAGTCATTGACTTCTAATTATATTAACAGTCCTCCTCCTACTTGCAATCTCAATTCTTTAGGTATGGGTTGAAGAATTTCTGAAGCACCTGCACCTGCAGATTGTGGGAAAAGAATAGGCAGAGGAAGTATGTATATGGTATCCAGCCTGGGGATCATGGATGATACAAGAGGAAATGGGATCATGGATTGATACAAAAGGAAATCAGGAAAATAGTAGTGATTTAAAAGAAAAAAATCTTTCTTCTTTGACTCATTAGCACAGTGCAATTCACAATAACTGCTAGTCTCAACACACTGGATAAATCTGGATGGACTGTGATGTACAGATTTTTTAGAGGCTAGGTAAAATGGCCTAATATTCATCCACAGGGAAATAAGAAATCCTGGTCCCAATGGAAGCTGAAGATCATAACAAACCCCTGAATTGAAATCAGGAAGTCAGAATCTACAAAATGGTGGCCACTCAGCCATATGATAATCAGCAAGAACAAATCTCAAAGGCAAGGAAACAAATGAAAAGGCAGATGCCAGTGGACACATCATCCATATCTCCATGACCATGATTTTCTGACTCAATGTGTTCTTGGCACACTACTTGACTCATCTTTCTTTGTCTTAGAAAGGATCAAGGCAGTGTCTCTTCCAGTAGTATATCATAAATTCCATTTTCCTTTATGTGAATTTTTGATACAACTATGCTACAGAAACATCTGCTACATTTGTATACTACTATCATTTCTGAATTCATCCCCTCACCTCACTTTAGCATTAGCAAACTTTCCCTCATTTCAAAGAAATATATTAGGGAAAATCACGTTAAACATTGAAATAACAACCATATCTGACAGTGTATACAGCATCCTGTACCTATCATTCTTCCCCTCTTCAAGGAAAAGAGAAAGGTATGTTTTCTCTTCTCTACAGCAAAGATTGGTCCTTATGATTATATAGCATCCAGGTATATTTCAGTGTTCTTTTCATTTTTGCTATTGCAGTCATTGGGTAGAACTCCTGGTTCTACTTCCTTCTCTTTGCAACACTTGATAACAGTTTAATGAGTGAATTTTCTAATGAAGTGTCAGTCCTGAAAGCATGATCATATTTGATCTTCCTGGTAGATTGTATAGATATATCCTAGCTTTCTTTCAATCCAACTACATGTGGACACTCGATGGGAATTCTTTGGGCCATCAGCATAAGGGATGTGTGTGGCATCATGAAAAAGCTTTTGCTTGGATATAGAGTTAGAGGAGACAATGACTTGAGTGATGTTGAGCCTAAACTAAATTCTCACACACAAAAAATCTTCCTTGATCCATTCTGGTCATTTTTTTTTCTGAATGTAACAGAGGAAGAAACCATTTTGACCTACTTGTGTGGGAACTGCACGCTTTGTTCCCCTACCATGAGTCAATGATTGTCATCTCTTGTTCTTTTCTATTTATTCTTTACTAATTTTATAAGAATGAGTATCCAGAGACAGAATTTCCCTGGTTAAGATTATTTAATCTTTGAAAGGTTATAAGAACCATCAATGGTTCCCCCAAATCGCCAGCTACCCCCAGAAATCAGAATTAGTCACAGAACCCACTGATGATGGTAGCAGAGTTCACTGGAGATGGTAACAAAGGACTGTCATAGAAGAATCACCTTTGGATAGAAATTGAAAATTAGTCATTTGGGTATGAAAGAAGTTTCAGGGATGCAGTGGAGAAACATGCCAGCTAGGAAATCTAGAAAAACTCTGATGCTTGAATCTTTGTAGAGCAAAAAAAAAGGGGGGCTACATAAAGAGAATAAAGAACTCATTGGGCATGAAATTTAGACATGACTTCTTGTCCCAATGTTCTTCTTGTTTTCAGTTTCCTTAGCGTATGTTCCAGGTAGTATAACTGATGAGTCAAAGGGTATGGAGAGCTTAATGACTTTGTAAAAATATTTTTGTAAAGTCAAAGACTGAATGAGTTTGATGGATGGTTTAAATCAAATCAGGTCACCATCTAATCCATAAGGGTGCTTCTGTTGTCCAAGTGCACCTGTAAAAGGGGAGAATAGGGGTCTACACATCACTCTGGGAGCCTTCTCCTGGATCTTGTTACATTGTATGGACTCAGTGGGCTGACTCGTAACATCTCTTTCTCACTAAGTGATTGGCTCATTTTTTTGTTTGTTTGTTTGTTTTTTCTGTTCATACATTTTCTCTGATGAAATCCCTTACATATATCTAACAAGATTCCTCATTTGTAATAGGTGGCAACTTGCTTCTGCCCACAATGGATATCTTTATGACATTTTGGGTGACCTATAACTTAAGTTTTTCAGAGTCTGTGGTATCCCATGTGTCACAAACATCATGAGAGGAATATCTGTAACCTCTAAAACAAAATAGATCAAGTACACTTTGGAAACAACTGAGGCAAGTTCTTGAAAAATCCAACATACATTATCATTTTCTTCTGTACGTGTTTGTATCAAGAAGTAGCCTTGGGGCAGCTAGGTGGTGCAGTGGATAGAGCACTGGCCCTGGAGTCAGGAGTGCCTGAGTTCAAATCCGGCCTCAGACACTTGACAGTTACTAGCTGTGTGACCCTGGACAAGTCACTTAACCCCAATTGCCTCACTTAAAAAAATTATTAAAAAAAAAAGAAGTAGCCTTTATTTCATCAATGATTGAGAAATACTTTTTTGTCTGCTAGCAATAACCATTTTTAAATGTACTGTGATACAAGCTAGCAAGGTATTTTATTTTTATCATAAAAGTATTTTATAATTTTATAGCTACATGTAGAGATAGTTTTCAACATTTGTTTTCATAAGATTTTGAGTTACAAATTTTTCTTCCTCTCTTCCCTCCCTTCCCCCTCCCCAAGACAGCAAGAAATATGATATAGATTATATATATATATATATATATATACACACACACACACACACACACACACAATCACATTAAACATATTTTTGCATTAGTCATGCTGTGAAAGAAGAATCAGAACAAAAGGGAAAAACCTCAAAAAAGAAAAACAAAACAAAAAAAGTAGAAACAGTATGTTTCAATCTGCATCTAGATTCCACAGTTGTTTTTTTTCCTGGATTTGGAGAGTATTTTCCATCATGATTCCTTTGGAATTCTCTTGGACCATTGTATTGTTAAGAAGAGTCAAGTCTCTCACGGTTGATGATCATACAATGTTGTTGATACTGCATACAATGTTCTTGTTCCACTCATCTCACTCAGCATCAGTTGATGTAAGTCTTTCCAGGTTTCTCTGAAATCTGCCTGCTCATCTTTTCTTAGAGCACAATAGTATTCCATTACATTCATATACCACAACTTGTTTGGTCATTCCCCTATTGATGGGCATCCCCTCAATTTCCAATTCCTTAGCAAATGGTATTTTTAAAAATAGTGCCTTAAAGTTACACTAGCTTACAAAGGTGGCTGTCTTCTAAGAACTTAGACTATGAATTATTCTAGTTGATTAACATTCCCAGAGCCTTGTGTACTGCCCAGTACATCATACTAGATTAATAATTATGTGTTGATAGATTGATTAGCAAGGCAGCTATAGTTTGACAGAAGTACATTATTCAGACTTTGGGGTTTGGAGGCCTCATTCTGCCTGTGCTGGGACTGACCCTTCACTTCCTAATTCTGAGACTCAGTTTCAACCTTGTTAAACTATAAAATGCTGACAAAAATTCTTTACAAGTTTATCATGAACCTCTGAAGGGTGGTTAGAAATGGAGGCTGATGATACTCTTAAACAATAGGAAAGTTGTGTTTCCTTATCTACTGATTCCATTTCTTCATCTTTTGCTCATTTCATGGAAGCAAATGAAGCATTTTTACTCATATAAACTCTTTTAAAATCTGTAAATCTCTGGTCTTTGCTTTCCTCTCCACCCCTCTTTGCCAGAGAGTATAATCTTAGAATAAACCATGATGTTGCAATTATTCCTCTGCCAAACTTTGGTAAATCAAAGCATCATGTAACCTTGAGTTCTTTTCCCCCCTCAGTCTAGTCCACAGAAATGAACACAATTACAGACAATCTGAAGATGCTGAAAATCAAAATAAATCAAGGAGGATTTCAGTTTGGGGCAGAGATATGTTTACCCATTTCCAGCCAAAAAAATATTGTCTCAATATCCTGACATATTATCTCTTGAATGCCACTGTGAGAGTTTCATAAAGAAGGGTGATGTTAATTTAATTCAGTGACCTCAGAGGCCACAAAGCCAAGCTGAAGCCAGAGAGAATTAGGGACCAGTCTATGCTCACAAAGAAATTGAATGGAAAAATGATCATTTGAACTCAGGTCCTCATGCTTTCAGCCTACTGCTCTTGTGGTATTGCCCTGTAAGATGTCCAGCCTTGTTCAAAATTATGGCTCGTTTTTATACCATGTGAAAACTGGAAATGAAGAATCTTACTACCCCAGAACACCAAAGTATTGGGTTTATTATCTCAGTCCTCTATCCTAAATGGGATAGACTGAATTTTGAAAGTCTTTCAGAGTTCAGTATTTATTGCACATTAGCACTGACATTCAAATGTCAACAAAACAAAATGTGTCTTCCTAGTTAAAAAATAATTATAGTTCCTTAGGACTTATATCTAAAAACTTGAAATGAAAGAGCAAAGTCCTGCCAGATTTTCTTGAAAGTCTCTTACCCATTCTCAGCTTCTATGATTATAATCTGATTTGATGGAATAGAAACTAGAGACCCCAAGGATTTGAATCATTTGCCCAGGGATAGGAAATGAGGAAAGTAATGTGTGGTGTTTACTTCTTTTGCCTTTCCAGTTTTACACTCTGTCCATTTAACCATAAATTTTCCTCATTACGCAAACAATGAATGGGGAGAATAGATAGGAGAAGAGTGGATTTACAGATGAAAGGGAATGAAGCTGTTTATTCCCACCTCCTCATTTGAGGAAACCAAGGCCCAGAGAGGTTAGAGACCTTAAGATCATAAAATCACAGATTTTGAGCTGCAAGGGAACTCAGAGATCATGCAGTCCAAAGCCTTAATTGTATAAAGGAAGGAAGTGAGGGCCAGAGAATGGAAAGGAATCTTCCAGAGTCATGTCACACACATGCCGTAAACGTGTCACATGCACATACACACAGCAGAACTGAAATGTGTACCCAGACCCTTTATTCCGACACTATTGTTACTACCTGATCATTCTAATATTCTTAGTAAAGTTGGATGTAATACAGCCTCAAATCAGAGGTGAGTCGCTCTAGAGCCAGAATCAGAGGATTGCCAATCTACATATTAGAAGGCTCAGATCAATGGGAAAAAATTATTCTACTTACAAAAGTGCAGCACTGAGGAGAGAAGCAGCCAGCTGAGAGCAAGAGAGAGCTTGGCAGTTACTGCAGAGCCCCCATTGGTAGGGTCTATTGCAGATGGGCATGAGTACTAGATGAATAGCACTGAATAATATTTATGACTAAGTAGAGGAAAGAAATTATCTCCATATGCCCCTGCTGCTATATAGATACAATGACTATAATAATGTAAACTAAAACAGTGATGACAACATTAAAAGACATCTGAATTGTCATTGTATGCAATATCTAATCTTGGTACCAGAAAACTGAAAATTAAACTCAATTCTATCCTTTTCTAACAGGTGGTTGAATAGAGGTAAAGATTGTGGTATACACAGTCAATTGAAGTCAGTGTCCTTTTGTTGTTTAGTTTTTATTTTTTTTAGAATGGCATTGCAAAGTGGCATTGCTATAAAAAATTAATACACTAAAAAAGTCTAGCAAAATTGAGTTACAATGCAAATGTCCATCTACTAATAGTACAATTATAATAACCAAAACAAATTAAGCTGCCATAGTAGGTTGCATACTAAATGGAATATCCAATTGATATGGTCTTTTTTTTTTTTTCTTAGAGAGCCTGGAGGAGAAGAGCAACATGTGTAATTGGTTCTTTTTCTTAAGTTTAAATTGGGTGGAAGAAAAAAAGGACCCATTCAGTCCTCCAGCTTTCTAAGGATGTTCACCCCTGCCCCAAGTGTATCTGGTAGTATCTGCCTATTATTGAGCATCAGAAAGGATTCTTTGGATAAACTGACCCTTCTGGCCTTTTAAGAGATGCAAAACAAGAGGCTGGTGCCTTAATCACCAGCAGTGGCTCCCTCTTCAACACATTTTTAGTATGTTGTTAGCCAAAAAAAAAAGTTGTTTTTCTCAAAAAGTTTATTTTTATAAACATCACCACTGTACATGATCACAGTACACATTTCATGGGTGAGAAAATAGTATATTTGGATAAAATTTCCTTCTCCCTTTCTTCATGAATATACAGAATGATTTGTCAGTATTAAAGACATTTAGCTGCACAGAACAAATAGATTCTTCCTTTTCCTATTCACAATGGGAAACACAGCTGATGTCCCTTAATTGAAACAATGGGAAGAGAGACATAGGGCATGTAACTCTTACAGGAAGAGTAACCCTTAAAAGAATTTTGGCAAGAGAGACCGTGAGAAAATAAAGTCGATAAATGGGCTTTGGGTGTCTGAAATCCCATATAATCCTTTATAAAGTGAAACTAGCCATCTAGGAGGTCACTTAAAGAAATGTGAGTGGCATTACAATCAATCATTCTTCCCTACACCCATCTTAGGAAGCAAAGTTCTAAGAAGCTTATTCAGTGCTCCTTGTCATATTCCCTCAAGATATATTCTCTCTCTCTCTCTCTCTCTCTCTCTCTCTCTCTCTCTCTCTCTCCCCTCCCTCCCTCCCTCTCTCTCTCTCTCTGTTTGTCTGTCTCTCTATCATCTATCCATATACACACATATATATAATATTATTATATATTATTTTAATAATTATCTTGCTTATCCTTTACAACAGTAATGACCAAGGAAAAAAATTAGTCACAACCAGGCTCAGAGGTTTTCCAGGTTGGTGTTTGCTAAAGGAATGCAACAAATTAGTGAAATGATAACATTCAGAATTCTACTTGGGAATTCAGTAAACTGAATTCAACTTTTCCATATCTCCAGCTTTAATGCTCTTGCCAAAATCTACTTCTTCACTATATACAGTTTGTAAAACCAAAACTAGGAAAGAAAGGAAAAGAGAGAGAGCAAGAAAGAGTGAAGGAAGGAGGAAGGAAGGAAAAAGAGAGAGAAAAAAGACAGAGAGAAAGAAAAAAGAAAGAGGAAGGAAGGAAGGAAGGAAGGAAGGAAGGAAGGAAGGAAGGAAGGAAGGAAGGAAGGAAGGAAGGAAGGAAGGAAGGAAGGAAGGAAAGAAGGGAAAATGCATGAAAACTAAAAAAGTTTGGGTCTTCTACCTCTATTCCCACCACAGGAATGTCTTTGATTGCTCTCAGCATTTTTAATAAGTGATTGTTTATAAGGATCATACAAAAAAGAAATCTTTCTCAGCAGAACAAAATTAAGTAGGAATGTCTCTACCTTGGGGAAAAGCACTAAATCTTTGTTTGCTCTCCTAACACATCAAATGGCTTTATTTCCCTGGAAATTGTGGGATGAGATAGAGCATTTTTGAGGAGAGAAATAGCTAGCCTCAGCATCAGCAAGGTCTCTGTTCTAGCCCCACTTCTGAATCATACCCTTCCATGATTCAAGCAAGTCTCTAAGACTAAGTTAGAGAAGAGTTGCTGCTTGGTGAAGGTTTTTGTTTAGTTGTGTTTGGTTTGGTTTGGTTTTTACAAATTTAAATTTCTGCATAGTGATAAAATCCGTAATGACTCTGGAAGATTCCTTTCCATTCTCTGGCCCCCAAAGCTTGGGAATCCTCTTTTATATTTATCCTACCTGGAAGGTATCCTAATTATTTATTTAGAAATAACTGCTATAGGACTAAATATAAATCAGTTGATCAGTACTGATTCATAGCTTTGAGTCCTGGTGAACCATCGGGCCTGTTAGACAAGATCCAATGCAAAGTTCTATCTAAATTCCAGGTTCAAATTCAGGCCTGAGCCTGTTCTTATTAGACCATATGGGACTAGTTACAGCCAGCCAGCCAGAGGCAAATGATAGCATGGTAACTAAACAAAGGATTCTCCTAAGCAGCTGAGAGGATTTTCTCAAAAATAAATACCCGGTTTGCTACTTACAAACATAAGCTCCAACTCAGGGCATGAGACCAATCAAGAATTATGCAAGGGAAGCAGTATAATAAATATCATCAGAGAGAAGTATCACCACACACACAGCCCTGACTCTGGTGCAAACCCCTATCAACTCCTGTCTGGCCTACTATGTTAACTTTCAAACTAAATCTCCTTGTCTTGTCTCTCCCTGCTACAATCCATCCTCTACTTGGCTGGGGGCAGCTAGGTGGCATAGTGGATAAAGCACCTGCCTGGATTCAGGAAGACCTGAGTTGAAATCCAACCTCAGACACTTGATACTTACTAGCTGTGTGACCCTGGGCAAGTCACTTAACCCTCATTGTCCTGCAAAAAAAAAGTAATCTTCCTAAAGCATAGATATGACTAAGGCATCTTCTGCTCAATAAACTTCAATCACACCCTGTTACTTACAGAATCAAATGTAAAATCCTTATTGTCTGGTTTCCAGTCTTATCATTTCATCCAAACTGCTCTCCAAAGTTACCAATGATCTCTTAGCTGACAAACCCGATGGGCTTTTCTTAATTCTCATTCTCCTTGACCTCTCTGCAGCCTTTGACATCATTTATCACCCTCTCCTCCTAGCTATTCTCTTCTCTCTAAGTTTTTGGAATATGCTCATTGGTGTCCTACATGGTTTTGTTGTGGGTCCTCTTCCCTTCTCACTTTGTTCTATTTCACTTGTGGATCTCATCAGCTGCCTTGGAATTATTTCCCTTCTCAAATATACTTTTCCTGCCCTAATTGCTCTGATGGCCTCCAAATCACATAACTGCTTTTAAAATATTTCAACCGAATGTTTCATAGATGTCTTAAAACCAGCATGTCCAAAGTAGAACTCAGTAGCTTTCCCCGAAAACCCTTCCCTCCTCCTAATTTTCCTATAGCTATAGAGTGCAACATCAGCCTCCCAGGCTTTAAGGTTTCCAATCTAGGGGTCATTCTTGACTCCTCCGGGTCTCTTACTCTCCATATTCAATCTGTTGCCAGGGTCTGTAGATTTCACCTTTGCAGCATCTCTCTGGGCTACACTCCCTTCTTTTATCTAACACTGCTACCACCCTGGGAGCCCTCAGCACTTCGCACCTAAACTATTGCTATAGCCTGCAGGTGGGTCTGCCTAATGCAAATCTCTCCCCTTTCCAATCCATCTTCCATTCAGCCAGTTTCCTAAAATGCAGGTCCAACCATGTCTCTGTCTGTCTGTCTCTCTCTCTCTCTCTCACACACACACACACACACACACACACACACACACACACACACACACACACACACTCAATAAACTTCAGTGGCTCCCTCTCACTTCCAGAATCATATACAAAATCTTTATTTTAAGATTCAGTCTTTCCTAACCTGCTCTTCCCCCATCTTTCCTGTCTTCTTGACTCTGTTCCATGAAGAAGACATTCAGTCTCTCAGTTCCAAGCATTCTCTCTGGCCGTCCCCCACGTCTGGAACGCTATCCCTTCTCAGCTCTGCCTACTGGCCTCAAGTCCCAACTAAAATGCATTTTGTACCAGAAGCCTTTCCCAACACTTCTTAATCCCAGTGCCTTCCCTCTTTAAATGATTTTCTATTTTTTAAGGACCACTGTGTAACACCAAATCACTCTGGCTCTAATTGATTGGCTAACTTATAGGTCCCAGAATAAGCCTCATTTGGACATGGTTTGGCCTCTTAATGACTCAGAGTATGTGTAAAGAGAAATAGTTTCTATTTTGGTCAAAAATCCAGTGGGTCTTCCCAGTCCCAGATTGATTCATTTGGTTTTTTGTTTGTTTGCTTGTTTTCTTTTTTTTTTTTAATTTATTTTTGATTAGATAAAGGAGGCAGCACTTTGCCTTTTTTCTTTTCTAACCTTAGTCACTAAATGGGCATTGCCTCAGGTAAACTGAGACCTGTGAAAGACTTTTGCTTGAAAAGGGTGTGGTCTCCCACTGCATCTGGGGCCATCTCCAGTTGTCCTGATTTATATCTTGCCATTAGATCCAAATGGCTGTGGAGGAGATGTGGAGGCTGCTGATTTTGCACAGCTTTCCCTCGCTTAAATCCAATTCACTGAAAGTCATGACATCACCTCCAGTGTCATGGTCCTCTTTCAGGACTAGGGACAAACAACAACATTTACCTTGTAATTTAGTTGTTTGAACATATTTGTTTGCTTGTTGGCTTCTTCATTAGATTGTAATCTCTTCGAGGGCAACTGACTGCAAATTCTGTTTGCTTTTAAAGCCCTTTATAGCCTAACCCCTTCCTACTTTTCCAATCTTCTTTCACCTTACTCCCCTCCACATACTGAATGACTCAGTGACACAGGTCTTCTCGGTGTTTGTTCCTTGCATGGAATACTATGCCTTTTATTGTCTCTTCCCCATACTGGGAATGTTCTCCCTCCTCATCTCTCCCTCCTGGTTTCTCTAGTTCCTTCAAGGCTCAGCTCAGAATCATCTTCAAGAAGCATTTCCTGACCTCCCTCCTACCCACCCCCCCAACCCATACAGTAGTATGGGCTTCTCTCTGGGATTACCTTCCATTTATCATACATACATACACACATACCTCTTTGTATACAATTGTTTGCATATTCTCCCCAATATTAAAATATGTGCTCATTGAGGGTAGGGAACATGTTTTCATCTTTGTATTTGTATATTTTTCTTTTGTATATTGCATTTAGCAATATGCCTGGAACTTAGAAAGAATTTAATAAATATTTGTTGAGTGACTGATTTACTACAATAGAAAACAGAATAGTTGTGTATTAATGGCAAGAGATAATTAACTAACAAACCTTATGCTCCATCACTATACATCAATAGATCAAGTTCTGGGCCAAAAGTCAAGAAAATGTGAGTTCAGATTCAGCCTCAGACATTTACTAGCTGTGTGATATTGGGCAAGTCTTTTAGTTGCTTTCTGCCTCAGTTTCCTCAAGCAGAAAATGAGGATAATAACAGCATTTACCTCATGTTGTGAGGATCAAATACATTAAATTTATCCATCTTTGTAAAGTGTTTGGTGAACCTTTGTGAAACCTTTAGTGAACATATATAAATGCTAGCTATTATGATTATTATTAGAAAACTAAGGCACAGGGAAATTAAGTAACTCACTTCAAGTCACATAGGTAGAAAGTGTCAGAAGAGGGATTTGAACCCAGGTATTCCTAACTCCAAATCCAGTGCTGTATCTTCTATACCTTTCTTCCTTGAAGAAATTTATTGCTTACAGCATCATCAGGACTGCATTTGTCCTGTGAAAAAAATGTACTTACATTTGGTGAAGAACCTGAATAAATTCAGGCCTATGGTCCCAGTATGTGACACCATTTCCATATTTTCATATGCAGTTTGACAAAGTGGGGCCCTGGAAACCAAATGCTAGGCATTTTGACTAGTCACAAGCCCCATAGTACATGCTTGAGCCAATTGTTCTATAAAGCTCAAGCAAGTCATACGAGTCTACCCCTATATGCAAATCATAATCAAATGGGGGCAAATGTTCTAATTCTTTGTTGAACTGGTATAGCAGAAGATGAGAGAATTTGGAGTTGGAAGGCCTAGGTCCGAATTTTGTTTTTGTAACTTCCTCTCTGTCTCTAGGCATAATCTCTCTCTCAGAGGCTCAGTTTCCTGCAGGTGAGGAGATAGCCTGTAAGTCCCCTTTGTTCTTTAAATAAATTAATATCTGTAAATAATTAAAATTTTCTATATTTATTAGTCTAAAATTACATAAAAGTAAACATTTCAGAGTTGAGAGCAATGTTGCTTTTTTCCACTTCATGACTCAAATTTTCTTAGCAAAACTATCTTGATAGAATGGCTCCTCTTAATGTTTATACATATGTGATACCAATATTACAGGCCTGGTGCAATATTCAATCAATAAATCAAGCATTTATTAAGGGACTTTCAAATAGTATGCTAAGTATTGCAGAACACAATAAAAAAGTCTAAACATCACTACTTTGAGAAAATAATTTAAAAATGGATTCTTTAGGAGACCCAGGGATCAGTTTCTCAGTTCTTTTTCCCCCTCTCCACCCATCTCCACACCAACTGCAGAAAGTCCAGTTTCTGAGAAACTTCAGAAAATCTTATTTGGGATAAATGCAAGGGACCAAAAGTAATGGAGATAGACCCTTTTTTCTAGCTCAGTGAAGGACTGATAGGATCAAACCACACCTAAATAAGGGACTTTGCCTTGAGCAACTTCAGTGGGGGTCTTTTGCATTCTTTTCCCTCATGTAATCCATAGAGAGCATTTTAATTTAGACCACCTTCAAATCATTTCAACCAATGTAATTGAACGGTGATCAATATATAATGACAGACCTCTATGAAAAGAGGATAAACACTCTTGGTATACCCCATGAGCTCTCTCTCTTGGTGCTCTCTTTTTTTTCCACTTGGTGATCTCTTGAAAGTCTCTCTCCCTTCTAGGTTTTTTGAGTCTTTGAGTGCTTTTCTCCTTCTCAGCTAACTGGCATACTGAAGCTCTCTCCCTGCTTTCTCTACTACTATGCCTGAGACTATGAGAAGTTAGGGAGACTTGTGTGCAATTCTTTACTGGTCTATAAAATTAATAAATAATATGCTTGCCCCAAACTTGTATCTATAGCAATAGTAGTTATTCCAAAAAACACACTACCCTCAAGGAGCTTACATTCTAAAGCTAAACACAATATATGGGAAATAACATAGTATAGGGATGGGGAGAGCAGAGTAGAAAAAGCACTCAGCTGAGCTTTTCCAAGATCTTCCTCCAAACAATTTTAAAATAAAGACTCAAATCAAATTCTGGAATGGCAGAGCTAACAAAAGGTCACAATAGGTCAGGGTGATTTTTTTTTCTAATCCAAGATAATGTAGGAGGTTGGAAAGAGAAATGTATGACACAGAAGTAGATTATGGCCCAGAGCCCACAATGGATGAAACGGCAGAAGGTGAAATCAACAGTGTACAGTGGGCATCAACTTGGCCTGACTGGATAGCCATCTACTACAACTGTCTGGAGATACTGAGAGTTTAATGCTGTTGGGAGTCCATACTGAAGAGGCAGAAGCTATGTTTTCTTCCCCATCCCTGTCCCCAGAGTAAGAACAAGTTTCCAGTGGCCAGTATGTCTTTTGTTGCTTTGCATCCACTGTTCCCAGAAGCTGCTGTAGAAGTTTCTTGCCAGTCTCCCCATTGCCTGTGCTGGACTCAGAACATAGTAATGTGTGGAGCCTCCTTGGCCTCTGAGGTTGGGTTTCTTCTCCCCTATTCTCCCTTGTTTTCTCAATTTAAAATTTTATGTATATTTGTTTTTCAGCTGTTGTGTTAATGAGCATTATAAGCACTAGCTGTGTTTGTGTTAATCTACTGCATATATCTGTATCTGTCAGCTGCCTGAGGCAGCAAATCCAATTCACTTGTTAGCTCTTAAATGGAAAGAAAATATCAGTTTTGAAGGAGACTCTCCTTTTGTCATTTGCTGACTTTAATACATTTCAAATTTGTATTTTAAAAAAGGGGTATAAGCTCCTTAAAAGCAGGGACCCTGCTTTTGCCTTTCTTTGTATCCCAAGAGTTAGCACAATGCCTGCAAAAACAAATGAGTTTTAGTTGCCAAAATACTAATTACTGGTCTGGACACACAAATCAAATGTTGATTCATTTAAATATAATTGAATAAGCATTTATTAATCATCCACCATTTACAATGTTCTGTGCTATATTCTGAAGTTACTGAACTCAAGAAACTTATATTCTATGAGTCTGACCTAAACATAAAACAGAGTAAATATTCCATACCCTATGGGAGAAGAAATGTGGTGTAATAAGAAGAGTAGAACAAAGTGAGAAGTTGAGTGGATTCCTGATGCAGCCATTTGTACATATTTGATCTCAAGAAAGTCATTTCCCCTTTTTAGGGTTCAATTTTGATATCTATAAAATGAAATAGTTAGATGAGATGACTGTCAATGTTCCTTGTACTGCTATACCTTATTAATTTATGTTTAGGAGAATAAGTGACCAAAGCTTGGCTTATAGGCTATTTCAAGATAGATTTTCATCACTCCCCCACCACCATTTAATTGTGAACAAGAATAGTTAAAGGGTTTGGTTCCCAAACATGAAAAAGAGGATACTTCCTTGTGACAATTAAAGAAACCAACAACAAAAAATAAAGTTGATAATATCAAAGAAAAAAATGCTTTCCTTCCAAGATCAAAGAGAACAAGAGATCAGCTCTTTGGGAGATGAGCAGTGGTTGTTTTCCTGAAACATTCCAAGTATTTACAATATGAAGGAAATGGTAAGAGGCCATCCAAAGCTTTGTCTGATGTGACAGCATCTAATCAGACATAACACAGACCAGACACATAGGAACAATTAGCACTCACCACAGGTCACTAACCTGTGACCCTTCATTCTTTCTTGATCCTCACCCATGGCCCAGAGCCACAGACTTTGTTAAACAATTCAGGTTTCAGCCTGGAAAGTCCTCAGGGTAGAAAAAGCTGAAGGAAGCTGCCAATCCAGACTGCAGTTCAAAAGGAAGAAGGATAGAGTGAATTGTGAACATTAAATATACAGTATAAATTAATTATAGCTCAGTATATATGTGTTGCATACATAAAGAATCTTGGGATGGATCAGTTCAATTGAGTTTAAAGTCAGGTTGGCAAGCTCATTTCCCCCTCTATTATTCTTCACTGTTCTGTGAGGAGATAGTATTATCTTCTAACACAACCCTCTACAGTATTCTGCATATGACTTTTAAAAATTTTAAATGAGTGCTACTCTAAGCTCCTACATCTCTCTGCTTGGCAAGATCAAGTATTTGATGGCTAAAGTTGATTCTAGAATCTTTAGGTCCCCTTACAGTCATGATACATTGCATCAGTTAAAACTCTATAAGAAATGCTGATTCATATAAAAATCTATGTCTTTCTCTCTATCCATTTCTCTTCCATTAGGCTAAATAGCTTCTTTGAATAGGTCTGGTTGGAGGTGCTGCGGTTATATACTATGTCAATTAAAAAAAAAATTGTTCCTTCTTCTAGTTTGGGGTTAACTTTGATCTGTGAGTCAATGGCAGAACATATGACAGAAGAAATAGATTTGAAAGCCCTTCTATAAACAGTTGTTTCCTGACTGGAATGACAAAGGATAATAAGTCTAGAGCTAGAAGTGAGCCTAGATGCCATCTACTCCAACTCACTATACTTAAAGATGAGTAAGTTGATGCCCAGAGAGTTTGGGTCCCTTTTTAAGTCCCTAGGGTAGTAAGTGGTTCAAGTAGGATTTGAAACCAGCACCACAAAGTCCAGATCCAGCACTTTTCCTTCTCTACCACTATGTCTCCCAAAGATGAACAGGAAAACGTAAAGTTTGAATCTGTAAAACTCCCTGTCAGGAGGGCTAGATGCCTTAAATCCGGGATGGGGGTGTTACCATAATAGTAGGGTCTCTGCTTTAAGCACTCTTACTTGGTTTCAGAAATCTTTTTTACCCTTGGTAACTGGAGGCCTGAAATGAGGGTAAAGTAGACTAACAAAGGAGAGGCCTACAGAAAAGAGGCACTTTGATGACTGGGGAACCTCGGAACTAGTGTTAAAGAACCAGATTAAATTCTAGCCTCACCCGGCACAGGTGGGGCTGGTAGTTTATAAAATGAAAATTGTCTCTCCCTTCCAAAGCCTCAGAGAAAACAAGTGCCTGGAACCAGAGAATGGAAAAGAAGGATTGGTGATCTGTCCCTCACTGATGGTGCCTGTGTCCACTCTCCCTGCGTCATTGTATTCTCCATCTGCAAGTATACCCCCTCAACAAGTTGGGCTATATTTTATCTTTTTTGTCTTTTGCCTTTCTTTGTATCCTCAGTGTTTCGTACATCGCCTGAAACACAGTAGGTAATTCATAAATGCTTATTGACTGACTGACTTATTTGTTAGTCTTGTTAATCTTTAATTAGGATACCAGTTTCCTTGAAAAGTAGAAGCAGTTATGTGAGAGTTGTACTTGAAAATAACCCATAATTTTCTTCCTTACTCTACATCCTAACTTTGAGAGGATGAGTGCTCCACAAGGAGGTATATCCTATAATTTGGAATATTTGGTATTACATTTATGTATCTCAACTTGTTGAAACATTCATTGATTGATGAACATTTGCTTTATCTTCAATTCTTTGCTATTACAAAAATGTAAACAATCTAATTTCCCAGATGAATCTCAAACTCAACATGTCCAAACTGGGACTCAATATCCCCCCCTACACACACACACACACACACACACACACACACACACACACACACACACACACACACACACAAAATGTACCCTACATTTCCTGTTTCTATCGATGGCACTACCAGTCATTCAGTTAGAAAGCATTCTGGACTCTTCCCTCCCCCTCACCCAACATATAGTCACAATATTAAATGAGTATCCAACTCCCTGATGAAAATATTCATCAGAAGCATGAGGCCTCTGGAAAGTCTCCAAGCCTTGATCTTTTTCATTTCTTAAACCCAAATCATATTTTCCAAAAATATATATTTTATTTGCTATTTTTGCCTTGCCTACTTTAACATGAAAGTTCCTAAATATCAATACATACTGTGTCATGATCTGGTGAATCTTATACAGGTTTTCAGAGAAATTATCTAGCTCTTCATTTTTTCAATGGAAGATAGTCCATAAATTGTACAGTCATCTTTTTGTTAGGCTAATCATGAATGCCATGATGCAAAACAACCTTGTGTCTAGTGAAATTATCATTCTTTTGGCTTTTGATCCTACAAAGTAATCAATCTGACAATTCCTTTTTTTCCTTCTCCAAGAAGAATCTAGAGACCATCATTCCACCTTAAGATAGGGATAAGAGTCACATAGGATGAGAGGGTATATATGTAGAAGGGTTTTTGGGGGGTTTTTTGTTTTTTTGTTTTTTTGAGAGAGAGAGAGAGAGAGAGAGAGAGAGAGAGAGAACCCATAGTAAGGTTGTCACATTATTTTTGGATATACATTCCCATTCCCATGGTTAATTACTTCATAGAATTAGTTTTATGGCATTGAGCCAGACCTACCCACTGTTACTATTATTCTTTGGAAGAGTAGAGGTAAAAATACCCTATCATTCATATAAGATCATAAACAAAAGCCATAGGGGATCAAATGACCAAAAATGTAAAAATAGAAGAGACTTTAGAGACTACGGTGTCCAACCCCTTAATTTTACAAATGAAACAGTGGAGTCTCAGGGAGACTGAGAGACTTCCCTAATCTCATACAGGTAGTCAGAGGAAGGCTTTAAATCCAGGCCAGCAAGCACTCTTTTATTTTTTTCCATATCACACAGCTTCTTCAAAAGAGAGGAGAGGGGGGGAAAGGGGATGGTCTACAAAGTTCTTAAAACTACATTTCTAAAAAGAATGGTTTTGTGGGGAAAATAGTGAAATCACTGTTTTTATTGTTGTTAACCCTCATTTTGGGGGGCAGCCAGGTGGTGCAGTGTATAGAGTGTTGAGCCTGGAGTCAGGAAGACCTTAGTTCATATCTGGTCCCAGACACCAGCTGTGTGACACTAGGCATGCCACTCCACCCTGTTTGCCTCAGTTTCCTCATCTGTGAAATCATCTAGAGAAGGAAATGGCAAATCATTCCAGTATCATTTCAAAGAAAACCCCAATCAGAGCCAGTAAGAGTCAGACATAACTGAAACAACTGCAGAACAACATCCTCATTTTACAAATGGGCAAACCCAAAGACAAAGATCTTCAGTGATTTGCTTAGGATCTCAGTGCCAGTTAGTTTCTGAGACAAATAAAGCATAAAGAAGGAGGAAAATGGATCTCACCTAGAGGAGCCTTAGAAGTTGGTCTTGAAGAAGGAAGGCTTGTATTTGCAAAATCTAGAACAGTCTCTCTTGAGTACCTATATGGATGGGCCAACATTTGTAGCTCCCTCTTGAATGAGTAGAGGGAATGGTGCTATCTAAAAATAAATAAATAAAGTTTCTGTTTTGTATACATGACCTTGGTATCCTAATCTTACATGTCTCCTCTAGAACAAAATTGGACATGCTAGAAAATGCTCTTCTCATAGTTTCCATTCCTGTCAGTCAAAATGAATTAGATTATCCTTTAAAAACATTTCTTTCAAAAGAAAATTTCCTGAAAATGACCATCTTTTCTCCCCCCACAGAGATGATTGTCAGCACAGTTATCTTTCCTGCCAAACAGTTCTTTTACATGTCTTTTCAAAACTCAACTTAGAAACTTAAAAAAAAATTATTTTAAAAACCTCTTCAGAACTTCTGCAGCTGTCCCCAGAAAACACTGGCACAGTAGAATATTTGGATATAGCAACCCCCAAAACACTACTGCTTCTAAACCCAGTTTCATTTCTACAGATTGAAGTTTTGTTTGAAAGAGCTATTTTGGTCATTGAGTCTTACCAATTTGTTACCAAAAAAAAAAAGGATTTTTCAAAATTAAAATGGGTTGCCAAGACTTCTTTGAGGAAGAGGCCATATGGAAAGTTTTATCTTGAAATTCAACTGCTCTTTTCTTCAAAAAAAAATATGTAGTGAATGAGCCAAAAACAAACAAATCAAAATCCTGCTTAAAATATTTTAAAATATATTTTTAGACTTTATTGAGTAAGAGTCATTACTTTGAACTCACTGGTTGTCTGAGGACAGTTATACAAAGTGTTTTATTCAAATGCTTTGTTTCAGGGATGTGATCTACTGTTCTTGGAGGTTAATAAAGTACTGATCACAACCTTAAACAAATGTAAAAAAATTATTAATAAGTATATCTAACCTGGAAAATTATATATAATTGGACTTATGAAAAATTATGAGTATGTGAAAAATTATAGGTTTAGAAAAATAATGGGGCCGCAAGTCCTGCCGCGGTAGCCATTCAAATGTAAAAATATTTTAAATGACTATCCTAATTTTGGGGGCTAATCTGACTGGAGGACTAATCTGGGGACTGTCGACTATTTGGCTATCTGACTGCTGTTAATTTAATATGGGCTGTTTATAAAGTTCCACCACACTGCTCCACTCCCAAACTGATAAGCAAAATATTAAGAAGCCTCTTAACTAAATAATCAAAGCGGAGTTTATTTATGAGATACTATTTAAAATTAGGAATTCAGGGAAATAAAATGTACAACCTGACTGCTTTCCTGCTGTTTCTTTCCACTGCTTTTCTTTCCCACCTGCTGTGCTTTGAATACAATAAGGGCCTTAGCCGCCTCCTGCCTCAGGGTATTCTCACTTGCTCAGCTACTTTCACTAAACTCCGCCTGTACCCTTTCACTTTGTAAATCCCCTGCTTCTAACTTTCCTCTCCTTACTGCCACCACTGAACCCCTGGGTTTCTCTCTCACCAACCTTCTGTCTGTCTGCTCTGTCAATCTGCCCTTCAGCCTCTCTTTTCCCTGCTCCTAGTCCTTCTCTTCTTCTCCTGAGTCCTTGTAGCCCCATCTCTAGTCTGCCGAGCTCCAACCTTTCTAATCTCGCCAGCTGCCTCTTGACCTCTTTTCTGCCCTCAGTCAGCAGCCCCAGTTCCTTCTCAGCCTCGTCTCTCCTTTTCCGAACCGATCTCCTCCGTCCTTGTCCGTCCCCATCTGACCGAACCCCTTGTTGTCTAACTCCCAGGTCTATATATACCTTTCTTATCTCCACTCAAATCTCGGGGCTTCCTGCGCCCCCACAGACTAGCCAGGGCTGCGGCTGGGGACGGGGGGGGGGGGGGGGGGGGGGGGGGGGGGGGGGGGGGGGGGGGGGGGGAGATATTCGAGCAGCTGGAGCCTCAGCACAGGCTATCTGGGATCTTTTGTATAGCTCCGCTCAGGTCGGAGGGAGCTGGGGGCTTTTTTCCCCCCCAGCTGTCTGACCTGGCGTCTTGTATAGCCCAGGGGCTTTTGGGCTCAGCTGAAGCAGAGGGGGAGGGGAAGAGACCCTGAGGGCCTAAGGCTTTCTAATTTCAGTCTAAAGGTAGGGTCCCCAAATCAAAGTAAATTTCCACACAGCATATAACTCTAAAGTATGATAAGCATTGGGAAGTAAATTTTTACAATGCACTTGTATATGGCTTTGTTGTTCAGACATTTTCAGTCATGTCTGACTCTTCAAGACCCCCTTTGGGGTTTTCTTGGCAAAGATACTAGAGTGATTTGTCTCTTTTTTTGTCAGCTCATTTTATGCATTAGGAAACTGTGGTAAATAGGGTTAAAGGACTTGCCCAGGATCACACAGCTGTTAAGTGTCTGAGACCAGATTTGAACTCAGGAACATGATTCTTATTGCTTCTAGATCCAGCACTCTATCCACTGCTCCCATAGCTTCCTGCTTTATGTTTAGACACTCCTAAATATATTATGTAGTGAAATCCTATGCATTATCAATTTGGGATTGATTTTTGTCTAATGTAGTAGTAGTAGTAATAGTAGTAGTATTGTTAGTAGTGGTAGTAGTAGTGGTAGTAACAGCAGCAGCAGTAGTGGTGGTAGTAGTAGCTCTAGTAATTGTTATAGAAATAGTTATATAGTGGTTCTGATAAAATATTAGTAATATAGTAATAATATAATAGTAGTGCTAAAACCTCAGTAATGACATTGAACATAGAATGGTTTTCTTTAGGGGAATAGATTCAGAATTGGAAAGGATTTTGGAGATCATCTAGTACAACTCTCTCAATTTTTAGATGACAACAGAATTCCAGAGGCAGAAAGGGTTTGCATTTATTCCAAATAATAGTAAAGTAATATTTATAAAAAGTTTATTATATGAAAGTGTGGTATAAATGGTTTTATTTTATTTTATTTTTCTTCACTGAGTTTTAAAATGTGATCGTTAAATGGAAAGTTTTATTGACCAAGGTTCTCTTGGAACTAGGTGACTTGAGTCAACTCTCATCTTCCCACACCTTTGATTGGTGTTGTTGTGAACTATCACACTATGGAATAGATCTAGGGCACTTAAAATTAACTCTAGCTCCAAGTAGATTGACCTAAAAGCCAGCTGTGGCCCCTTGGGCCAAGGATTATGCATAAAAACATCATAAGTGCTTGGGTGGAGAGCTAAGATGCTTGCTAACTGCTTTTATCACCTTGGTGGTTGCTTTTCTCTCCTTGTGGATTGCTTTTACCACCTCATGGACTACTTTTACCTGGGGGTTACTGAATATATTTCTATTGAAGAAGCTGAATGTTATAAAACCTCAGGCTTTGTACCATTCTACCACCCATTGTACCAGAGATGCAAACACAATGAGGACGACAACCTTACATTTTGCATATATTTAAAACAATTTTGCTCTTTTCACCAGGAAAAAAAAAGTTCCAGCTAAAAGAGGCAGCATGAAAGGTAACATCATTTTCTCTGTTTCCTCTAATTGAATGGTCAAATTTCCATGGCAGGAGAGAAAAGATTGTAAATAACTAAAACTAGGGAAAGAGAACTTCTATAGGAGGAGAAGATTAATATAAGAGGTGATAAAATGAAAGAGAAGGATGAACCAAAGGAAGATGAAAATGTTACTCAACTGGAAGGGATGGAAGAAGTTAAATTTGACAAAGTTCTTTCTTGGGCAAAAGACTGATGGTTTCATTCTACCTGTCTCTTGTACCTTCACAAGCCCCTTGTGGTTAAGGGGATTCAGACTGCAATTACTGGTATATCTAAGTCAATGTCTTTGATTCAGTCACTGTTCTTGAAAGTTAAAACTGGCTCTTATTGACAGCTAGGTGGTACAGTGGATAGAGCACTAGCCCTGGATTCAGGAGGACCTGAGTTCATATCTGACCTCAGACACTTAACACTAGCTGTGTAACCCGGGCAAGTCCACTTAAGGCCCCGCATTGCCTGCAAAAAGAAAACAACAACAACAACAAACACCAAAAAAAACCCAACAACTGGGGTCTTAGTCCTAAGCCCCGCAGAAGGGGAAGCTAAAGTCCATGGAGGCAAAGTGACTTGCCCAAGGCCACATAGTCCTCAGTGAGAGAGCCAAGATTTGAACATGGCCCTCTGGTTCCAAATGCAGCAAACTTTTCACTGCCTTCTTTCTCTCTTCTTCCACCATATCCCTTAACCACATCTATTTCATGTCTAACCATGGTATTGAATTCAGAAAATGTGCTTAGAAATCATCTAATCTGTCTCACCTTTTCCAATTAAAAAAAAATAGAAGTACAGAGAAGTGAGTTCGTATTACAAGCTCATATATGGAAGAGCTATCTTACAACTGCAATCTTGGACTCAGAAGCCGTGTACTTCCCCACTATGCCAAGCTAACTCTAGACCCCTGATAAAAACTATACCAATTCATCCAGATATAGTAGGACCAGCATCTATAGACTTAGATGAAGGGACCTGTGTTCAAGGGGCAGTAGATAGGTTGCTAGGGCTTCAGTTAGGAGGACTGAGTTCAAATTCTGTCCTAGACCTTAGCTGTGTGAACCTAGGCAAGTCACTTAATCTCTGCCTGACTCAGTTTCCTCAACTGTAAAAGAGGAATAATAATCCTATATGCCAGGGTTATTGTGAGGATCAAGATGAGAATCATTTAGCACATTGCCTGGCACGTAGTAGACATAAAAGAAATGTTTGTTTCCTTCCATCTTCTCTGAGCGCCTTATTTATAAACTATAGATGAAATTAAGGATACCCTCTTCTCTCAGAACATAATGAGGATCAAAGAAGTGAATGACTACTGAGCAATTTCTAAACTTGATGTGTTATTGAATATTATCGACACTTTTTTTATTAGGGGAGATGTCTATGACATGCTTATATTCCATATTGTAAATCCTTTCCTTATATTTTAACTGTTTGCACATAATATTTTAAAATGCATATTTGTTCCAAAAGTTGTAACTCTAAGAGAGTCTATGTCCCAACAGCAGTAGGAACAGTGGGTTGGTTGGGAGTTATATAGCACCTGAGGATCCAAAGAACAGGTTTCCTACTTGCTAGCTATATAAACTCTGTGATCCATTTCCTCCCACAATAAATTACATCTAAGCTTTGGTTGCTTCTTGTTCTGGAGCTTCTCATGATTTTAGACATAAAATGGACCTCAGCTTGACCTCTCTTCCGAACAGTTTCTTCACTTGTAAACTGAGGGAGTTGGATGAAAGATTGATTTAAATGAAGCAAAGCCAGCTCTAATCATTTAACTCTGGATATGGAAACTAGGCTGGAATAGCTTCCATTTCGATTAGACAGACTTTGACTCAATAAGCACGAACCTCAGACATTGAAAATTATGTAAAATAGACTAGTTGGCTTTTTGAGGGAAGGAGAGTCTCATGATGTTAATGTACAAAAAGATGCTGTTAGAGAATGCCATCAGAGAGATTTTTATTTTCTTTCATCTTTGAAGCCAAGGAGATACTATAGTGACATATCGGTTAGCACTTAATAAAAGTTCAATTAAATTGGTTGGATGCTATAGTAATTTCCAACTCACAAATTCTATGACTCTGTAAATTAAAAAACAACCACAGGAAAATGTGGCAAACAATATTCCACTCCACTAGAAGAATCATTAATAGCAGGCATCCCAAGCTGTCCCCAGGATATCACAGCACAACTTGAGAGATCACTGCAAAAACTAAGTGATTCCTTCTAATGTAGCCTGATTTTTACAAGACCCAAAGTCACTGATTAGTTTGGCTCTAAAGAGCTGCCACTATATTGTGCTCTCCTTCTAAAGAAAATATAAATGAGATGAGGCTGTAAAATTTATTCAATACCATTCAAAAGTGTGTTTCTGTTTAAAATCCAGTGGATGAATCTTCAAATAGTGAACTCAGCCTTGTACCATGAAGGAACACATGAGTCTGAAGGAAAATATGGGCATGTTCTTCTGCATTTGTTGCCCCTCAGAAGTCTTTAGCTTTTGTGAAGTTGATCCATGGAGTAACCATTGGGGAATTCAACTGAATCTGGCATTCACGTGCTTCAATAGTGATGACCTATGGGCAGAGTCTTTGTTATGGGGATAGAGTATCTTGATATCATGTCAAATGTCATAAAGCACAACCATACAAAAACTTTAACAAAATAAGATAAGTTCCTAATTCTGTCAAGAGTTTAAGCAAGAATAAATCACTTCATCCAGAGTAATTTCAGTTTTGGGCACTCAGGTTTTAGGAATAACTTTGGAAAAATGGAAATCAATACATCAACCAGTATTTATTAAGTTCTTACTTTGTGCCAGAAACCTTGCGAAGGGCCTGGGACAGAAAATGAAGAATTCAGACCATCCCTGACCTAAATGAGTGGGATACAATTTATTGACAGGTAAATGAATATAGGATATGAAAAATTCACAGTAATTTGAGGTGTGGAATTTATAATATATAGGAGAATCAGGAAAGGCCTCTTAAGGGAGTTAATCCTTGAGACAAGACTGCAAAGAATTATGGATTTACAAGCCAGTAGTAAAGAGAGAGAAGTATATCAGGCAGAGGCCTCAGCCCATTGCAAAAGACATGGAGACAAGTAAGAAACACAGAATGTGCTAGACGAGGACAGCAACAGGCCTGGTTCATCTGCAGCATAATATTAGGAGGGTGAGTCATTTTTAATTATCCTGTAATGATAGGCTTTAAATGTGAAGGAGAGGAGATGGAAGGCAATAGGAGCTGCTGAAGGTTCTTGAATGGAAGAGTAACAGGGTCACACCTGTGCTTTAAGAATATCCATTTGGCAGCTGTGTGGAAGATGTGATTGAGGAGGGGAGAGAGTAGATGCAATGGGTAAACAGGGTAATTAGAGGCCTGGAGAACAGGGATGCTTAGCTTGGAGAAGAGAAAGGTGTTGGCAAGATAAGCTATAGTCTTAGGTGCCTATCTGCAAATGAAGAAAGTTTGGGTGGTAAACAGGGAAAGGTAGATATCCTAATGTAAGGAAGCTATTGTGAGCCAGGCATAACTTAGGCTGGTACTGTAGTTCATATATGAGACTGAAACAAAATTCGACACTTGTTAATCATCTAATAGTTACCACAAGGAAGTTTACTTTGCCATATCCTGGAAGTGATATTCAACAAGAATGCCATGTTGATTCAGCTGAGCACAGCTCCCCTGCCTCTGAGTTTTCCACATTGGTGTACTTGCCATAACTCATGTCAAACTTGTGGTAGAACTCTTAAACTTCTCCTATACTGGTTACTGGACTTAGGCTACTCAGAAGTTATGTGGATGGTCCAAGTGTTGGTATTCTGAACCAATTGAGTGTCAAGGATGGTTTTAATATCTTTCAAGGAAAGAAGTGGCCTATTCTATGTAGAGCAGTACCTGAGTAAAAACTACTATGTAGGGGCAGCTAGGTGGCACCTGCAGTAGATAAAACACCAGCCCTGGATTTCATGAGGACCTGAGTTCAAATCCTACCTTAGACCACCTGACACTTACTAGCTGTGTGACCCTGGGCAAGTCACTTAACCCTCACTGCCCCACAAAAACAACAACAAACAAAACACAAATCAAAAACAAAAACAAAACCCTACTTTGTAGCCTGTGTAGTTGAGACCCTGGGAATACTCCACCCCCTTGGGGTCAAGGTCCTAAAAGTCTTTGGAGGACCTTCCACTACTTTAAAAATACATTAGTCAATTGAATGACAGACATTTTAAAAAAACTCACTATGTACCCTCAAACTCCCATAATCATTGCAGTTCTTCAATTTCTCTCACTTTCCATGAGCTACTTCTCCACCCCAACTCAACCATGCACAAAAATGATTGTAGCCATGATCTTGCCATCACCCACAAACATACTAGCTCCATGTTCAAGAATTCTAAAATCCTCTATCTGACCATAACCAATTGTTTTTTTACCTCTCCCTCTCCCTTCCTTTACAAAAACTCTAACATTAATCCTCCCTCCACTCCTTTGTCCCTCAATTCTTTCCCATTTCATTTCCCATGCACTAGCCTTGATCTCCTATTGGTGACTGCATTCAATACCATACTGTCCTCCTCTCTTGAATCCCTATCCTCCTTTATCATATCATCAGTTAGGCCCAGCCAAACCCCAGCTTTGGATTACTCCAACCATTGGTCACCTTTGCTCCTAGCCATGTGCTACCAAATGAAGATAGAGAAAACCACACAACCAATCTGACTGCATGAACTGTAAACATGTCATACAATGGCCCCATAGAGGCTCTTCCAGCTTTTTCTTTCCTCATTGTGCTCCTACAGCTCCCTTACTCCCTTTGAGCTGAGCACCATGCCTCAATTTACAGGTAAAAAATTGAGGCCATTCATAGGAGCTCTCTCTTCTCCCCTATTCCTCATGACCCATCACTTAGATGACTTCTGCCACTATCTCCTCCTTCACTCTTGTCTCAAATGATGAGGTGTCCTTACTATCTACCAAGGCTAATCCCTTTACCTGTTCCAGTGATCCCATTCCATCCTATCCTTTCCAATAGACTGTATCCTCCATCATCTCTATTATATCACTTATTTTCAATCTCTTCCAGTTCCTAGAAACTTAAGAAGCTCCCCCTAATCCTATCCTTAAAAAATAAAACCCAAACAACCCGTACTTAATCTTTTTTCCCCTAATTATTTCTGTTCTGCCCTTGGTAGCTAAAATTCCTGAAAAGGTAATTCACAATAGGTGCCTCCTCCTACTCTCTTCTTAACCCCTTAGACTCTGGCTTCTCACTTATAATTTCAACTGAAACTTCTCTATCCAAAGCTACCAATGACCTATAGTTGAGAGCAATCCAGTGAACTTTTCTCAATTCTCATTTTCTTCAATCTCTTTGTGACCTTTATATTGTTAATCATCCTCTCCTCCTTGACACACTCTTATCTCCATATTTTTGGCACACGTTTTGTCCTAGTTCTCCTCCTACTTATTTATCCACTTCTCTCAGTTTCCTCTGATGGATTGATTTTTTAAAAAAATATCACTTTGTCGAGTAATTTATGGGTTATAGGGTATTAATTACTTCTAAATAGTTAATAGAATCATTCATTTAAGCTACAACTCAATATCTTTTAAAAATACTTAAATCATTCTCACTTAACACAAGATTGTCAAGAATGGTAGGAAGCAAATCCTCAGCAACGTGTTCTACTAGGTACTCACTTTGGAACAAAGATCTCAGTTTAGTGCCCAACAGTCAAAATGAAAGTTAAAAGTCGTCTTCAAAGCTAGCAATTCTTATCACCTTCAGTGGTATTTTCTACTACTTTCTATCCTCACCTGCAGAAAGGGAGGTTAGCCATATAGAACTGAAGACCATTCTCTATTTTTCTTTGTTTCATGGGCTGATCCAGCTATGAAATAATAAATAAGTGACATGAATTTCTCCATTTATTCAACTGCATGGTTGAAAAGTTCACAATATGGTCCAAGATCTGACCTGAACATGGAAGCCTAGGCTTTGCACCTGCTCCAAACAGAAACTTTTCTTGTTTAGAATGTTTGATCTAATAATAAATTTAAAATACTATAAAACAGCAGCAGGGCCCTGAATCTGAGAAATATCTTTCCAGGGGGAGGAAAGTCCACAGAAGTAACATTTATTTTGGAGCTGATACAAATAAGTTAAAGTTAATAGAAATATTTGGCCAATGAAAGTTTCTTCAGATTCCTATCCCACCAAATTGGAGGAAATGAGTGTGGCTTGTGGATTGGCCACCCCATCACTGACATCTTGATTTTTTTGCTTCTCTAAATAATTATTTTTTAAATGGGGCATCCACAAAAGCCCAGTTCCATAACCTCTTGTTTTCTCCTTTTCGTGTTTATCCAGAACCAGCCTTGATGATGGCTAGCAGCCTAGAGCCATGGAGGAGAACAAGGCTGGCCACTTTTTGCCTCTGCTGAGAGTTAGCCAAACCCAGGGACTTATGACATCATGGAAACCATGAGCTAAGTGCTGTTTCTAGGCCTGGTCAGAATCCTGCTGCTAACATGTTCCACTCATAATGATTGTTTGTTAGTATAATTATGCATTTATGAAAACGAAGGCTACAAATATTTTTATAAGCAGAACTTGAGCTGTCCATTGAAAGTTTCATAGTCTGGTCCATGGCCTCATTCACTAACCACATTTTATTACCCCACCTGGGCCAGATTTGACCACCCCTGCTGCCACACCACCAAACCATCCTGAAAGGCCTAATACCTTTTTCAGTCTTTTTTCCTTTCTCTCCCTCCTTAGTATCATTTCCCCCCATAGATCACAGTGAATAATAAGGTCCATACCTCCCCCATCAAATAAATCTGGTCCAGCTTCTTGAAGACTCTTATAATTCACATGACTAGTCTCTCTGACACAAGATTCCCCTGTGATTATTGTCGAGACTATTCTCAATAATGAGGATATTAATGATGGGGATAATTAGGAATAATCGAATTTTAAAATGTTAAACCTGAAAAAATCATGTTCTAACTAAAGATCATGTAGTTATAGGTTTTTCTGGTTCCCAATTTATGGTTTTATTAGTTTAAAGACTTCCTGGTATGAAAAATCCCTCCGTTGATTTCATTGGTGATTGATCTCTCTTGGAGAATCAGATAGGACACTAAGTGGAGGTTAAGTGACTCTCAGTATGTGTCAGAGACAGGACTGGAGGCCAGTTCTTCTTTTCTTTCTTTTGATTGTGTGTGTGTGTGTGTGTGTGTGAGAGAGAGAGAGAGAGAGAGAGAGAGAGAGAGAGAGAGAGAGAGGCAATTGAAGTTAAGTGACTTGCCCCTGGGTCCCACAGCAAGTATGTGTCAAGTGTCTGAGGCTGGATTTGAACTCAGGTCCTCCAGAATCCAGGGCCAGTGTTCTATCCACTGTGCCACCTAGCTGCTCCCAGTTCTTCCTTTCTTGAAGGGGGGCTCTCTATGTTCTATCAGATTGTTTAACAGATGAAAAAACTGAGGCTCAGGGAAGTTAAATGATTTGCCCAATGTCACATGTCATGATTTGTTCAAATGGGCAAATCCCATATTCATACCCATGTGTTTTAAATCAATTCAGATTACATATCTGCCACTGTGCTCTGCTTTCTTTGATAACAACTCACTTTTCTGTAACTTTACTTTATTGAATAACTTTCTAATTATTAATATCTCTGATCACATTTGGTGCTTCTAGAGGCTTCTAGGAACCCTCTCTGAAAATCCCTGATAGAAGTTTCATCTCCCATGTAACCTAATTGATTGGTGCCTCCTTGTTTCTGCCATCAGATATGAGAAATCAATAATAACAATAATAGTAGAGAAAACAATAACAATAAAAATGATAGCTAGTCTTCAAATAGTTTTTTTTAATTTGTTAAATTCTACTGTTTCCTTAATTTTGGGGGGGCAGGGCAATGGGGGTTAAGTGACTTGCCCAAAGTCACACAGCTAGTGTGTCTGAGGCTGATTTAAATTCAGGTCTTCCTGAATCCAGGGCTGGTGCTTTATCCAGTGCCCCACCTAGCTGCCCCGAAACAGTTTTTATGTTTCAGGTAAACAGAGTACCTATATTACTTGATTCGACTCTCACAATAACCCTGAGATGATGGTGGTATAATTATTGCCATTTTACAGATGAGGAAATGGAGATTGAGAACAATTAAGTGATTTGTTCAGCATTACACTGCACATAATTATCTCAGGTGGGATTTCAGCTTAGTTCTTGCTTACTCCAAACCTAACAATGTATGCATTCTGTCACCTAGCTGCTTCAACCAAACAGATGACCCTAAATGATCGAGTCTAACTCATATGTTTCATCCCCAGGGCTGTTACATACCTGCCTGCCTCAGGTGTATAGTGAATGCCAACTTGTACTTGTTGGGGATAAAGTTTTCCTTGGATTACTCCAGCATCTAGTTCTGCATACCTAGCACTCCATAACTGGGAATCATGGTATTTCGGCAAGGGACTCTTATTCTGATGAATTCACAAATGTCAACCACGGGAATAATTCTTCCCCAGCTTCAGCCACGACCCTGGCATGACCCCCATCAACAGACATTCCTGTACCCAATGATTCCTCCAGCCTATTGTGACAACAGCTTCTCATATAATAGAGGGCTTCTGCAGGATAGCCCATACCTTCCAGGCTAGACCTGCTGTGTTCTTGGGGGTAATTACTTCTCTAACAACATGGTATAAATGCTGGCATGAATACAGCAGCCACCCTTTTCCAAGACCCCACAGGGTATGGATTTCATGGATATAACGCTGAGGTTTCAGGAGAAATAAAGTTTTCACTGAGGGACTCCTACCATCTCCCTCACTTTGTTTTCAGCCCTGGGGAGCAGATGGCCCATCAAGGAATAGCTTCTGCTTTCCCATCAGCCTCTTCCTTGCCTATCCTGACTTCCATTGGTATCCATCTCCCAAAAGTAAGGCAGTTATCTGATATAGTTGCTAATGATTCTCTGTTGCCATACCCAGTAGGAGAAGCAGGAGGGCAATGGGCATCATAGCCAGACGGACTAAAGTCCTTGGAAGCCTAACTGAGGCCCTGGCTCTCTTGATCTCCCTGGCCATACACCTTCAAAGAAGGCCTCTGAAGCCTGGTAAGTAAGGAAAATACCACAACAACAACAACAAAAAAAAAAACAAGAGGAAGAGGGGTCACTATTACCCCTCCCCATCTAGTAGCCTCCCCCTTGCCTCAACTTCTCTTCTAGTCCATTGCCTTCCTCTCTTACCTATTCTCTTGTATACAATAATGGTTCTGTATTTTCTTCTTTCCCTTTTCTCCCCACCCCATCCCTGCATTGAAAATTATTAAAATCTTTTGCTATGGGTCCTGATCTGCCTCTTCTTACTCACCGTGGTAGTGGGAAGTATGTGGAATATAAGATCCCCAAACAAAAAGTATACCAAAATTATTAAATCTTGTAAAGCTTACAACTGCTCTAAATTTTTTGGGACAAACTATATACATCCTTGGCCCAACAAAACTGTCTTCTCTTTTATTAATAGCAGGAGATAAGTGTCATAAATATGAAAAGTATTGTTAGATAAATTATTTGAAGTGTTGTTACTTTTTCTTTATATTGTGTATTGTTTGCATTGATACTTATGGGAATTAATATACCATAAATATAAAAAGAAAACCTTCTTTACTATGCTGAGATAGATATCAATTTACTTAAAATGATTTGTCCTTGATCTGTTAGTTGATGAAAATGGACTAGCTTCAATTTAGGTTTTAATAGTGTCATTTAGAAACCAAGGAATTTCAATAATTATTTCATTTCATACATATATAAAAATAGATCTAATTGCTAAATCATTCATACCATAACAAAATAATATAATAGTTACCTGAAATAATAAGTTCACTGAATAGTCTTTCCAGGGAGGAAGTAGAACAAGGGAGATGAATTATCCACATGAAGCCAGACTGAATTTTCATTTGAGCTGATGGGCTATCAAAGTTTCCAACAGAGGATAATCTGAGGGGATTGGCTGCTCACAAGTTTTGTAAGTTGCATGAATATTTATTCATTTAACTTTAATATCACTGTTAATCCTTCACTTAAGTCCTGCTCTAATTTCCCTATGTGATGCAGCAGTGACACTGGCTTCTTCAAAGACATTTTCATGAAATATTTAAAGCAGTTCCAAAAACATAGAAATCCTTTGAGTACGTTCCCAATGACAAATTGTTTCTTTAGCATGTGAAAACCATCTACTTAAGTGTAGAGAGGCTCACGACCAAAAGGATGGCTACATAGGGATGATTTATTTTGCCACTGTGACTCAGAAAGACAGTGTACTAAATCATGGAGTGGTTGGAATGTATGTCAGTGAATGGGCTGTCAGTGTTGTTATGGTTGGCTATAAAACACCATGCCCTCTTCTGCATCCCTGAGTTACATTGATGCACAGAATGGCAGTAGACCCAGAGATCTGATTTCTATGATATATATGCAACATAGACATACATGATTAAAACCTTTTTTCCCATTTGATCAATGGTCATAGTATATAAACATATAATTCTGAAAAGCAAAATTGCAATATAAAATGTGTTCTAAATCCCTAATAATAAGTGAAGTGAAAAGCAAAACAACCCTGATGTTTCTTCTCAGACTTAGAAAATTGGAAAGATAACAAAAGATAGGAATGGACAACATTGGGGGAGTTGTAGAAATCAAATACACTTGTGCACTGTTGATGGAATTGTTCAAAACAATTCGGAAGATAATTAGGTATTACATTGAGAAAGAGATGAAAACATCCAGAATCTTTGATCCAGAAGCAGCAGTGCTGGACATATGCCAAAAGGAAGTCAATGATACAGAGAAAGTCCTTATATATATCAAAATAGTATCAGTACTTTTGGGAGTAGCAAAGCCATGAAATAAAGTAGTTGCTCAGCAGTTAGAATGAGCTAAACAGTTTGTGATACATGAAGATAATAGTATATTATTATGTCATAAGGACAGGTAGGTGGTGCAGTGGGGAGAGTGCTGAGCCTGGATTCAGGAAGACTCATCTTCCTGGGGTCAAATCTGGCCTCAGAAACTAGCTATGTGACAGTGGGCAAGTCACATAATCCTGTTTGCCTCATTTTCTACATCTATAAAATGAGCTGGAGAAGGAAATGACAAACTACTCTAGAATTTCTGCCAAGAAAATTCCAAAAGGAGTCACAGAGTTAGACATGACTGAAAACAACTGAAATTGTACTGTTAAAAATAGTGAATAAAAGGAATATGGGAAAGCATGGGAAGATAGATTGATAGATAGATAGAGATGAACATATATATATATATATATATCTATATATATGTGTATGTATATATATCTATCTATATATATATATATATAAACTGAGAAGTTAAGTGATTAGAAGATTAGAACCAGGAAGACAATATACATAACAACAATATTAATGAAAACAACAACAATAAAAACAAAAGGACTGAAACTGAATGCTGGAAAAAAAATATAATGACCAATCTTGGCTCCAAAGAAGAGATATGAGAAGCATGTTTTAACCTCTAAGAAGAGGTGAGGACTATGTGAATAGAACACTGGAGAAAATGTCAGATTTTTCACTTTATTAGTTGGTGTTGCAGAACTTTACAATACACTTTTTTTCTCTCTCTTAGTTATACATGTCTCTCTGGAAGGATTAGGGGAAGGGGTGTGGTATAAGGGTAGGTTATATGAAAATACCCAATAGGAATCAGTAAAAGTATATTTTATTTTATTTTTGAGGCAATGGGGGTTAAGCGACTTGCCCAGGGTCACACAGCTAGTAAGTGTTAAGTGTCTGAGGCCGGATTTGAACTCAGGTCCTCCTGAATCCAGGGCTGGTGCTCTATCCACTGCACCACCTAGCTGCTCCTAAAAGTATATTTTAAAAAATAAATTTAGATACAACCCATTGGACTTTCTAGGCGTTGGCACAATGATGTCCTCCATCCTAGGAGCAGCCTATGTTGAGTCTTCCAGATGCCAGACCTAGCATTCTATCCACTATGGTGCCACCTAGCTGCCTCCTTTGTATGATACAGATGTTCCTAAATGAATTAGTAATATTAAAGTTAGCTGTCTAGAGGTGTGAATTGTCCTAAACGAGTGTGTTTTCATTGCTCATTTGCTTCCCTGCCAAGTTCCTACAAGTGTGTCTTCACTCTTTCTCATACACGTTGAGTACCTTCATTTTGAAGGAAGGGTGATCCAAATGACCTTACATGGACCTCCTACTCTTTCTGTTATAACCAAAAGTCCAAAATACCCCTGCTTACATTTCTCCCTATAC
Organism: Dromiciops gliroides; assembly: GCF_019393635.1. Classification (NCBI taxonomy): domain Eukaryota; kingdom Metazoa; phylum Chordata; class Mammalia; order Microbiotheria; family Microbiotheriidae; genus Dromiciops; species Dromiciops gliroides. The sequence continues at coordinate 272,761,757 of NC_057866.1, forward strand.
CTTCCATGTCCTGGTTGGGAGGTGTGAACTACTGGCCCAGTTTGGGGATGAGTGCTATCCAATTACTTCCCTTTGGTCCTTCCTTTCCATATACCTAATCTTTCTAGTTAAGCCACAGAGCATTTAAATACCAAACAAAAGGTTGCTTATACTGAGAAGTGACTGACTCATCTAATTCTTTAAAAGAAAAAAAAATACCTTGAGTCTTAGCAATAGAAAACAAGATGTACAAATAGGTCACCTCTTTTTATCACAAAATTAGCGCATTGCTACAAGCTGCTGCTAAAAATACTATCACTTGGTACTGAAGGCAGCATTTCAGCCTCACCAATACATGTCTTTTTAAGGGAGATTATAAATTGAAAGTTTCCAAATGCCATGTTCAAAAAAGAGAATGTGTCCAGCTAAAGACTATTTAGGATCAACAATCAAGTAGGGACCGAGAAGCAGGTTTGTGTGGTGCTTTCAGTCATTTTTCAGTCATATTATGACTCTTTTTGACCCCATCTTGGGTTTTTTTTGGAAAAGACACTAGAGTCGTTTGCCTTTTCCTTCTCCCACTCATTTTACAGAGGCAACAGGGTTAAATGACTTGCCCAAGGTCCACACAGCTACTAAGTGTCTAAGGTCAGATTGAACTCCGAAGAATATGTGTCTTCCAGACCCCAGGCCTGGCACTCTATCCCACTATGGTGCCACCTATCTTGTTTCTCAGGTGCAGAAGTTCTAAATGGATTAGTAATATTAAAGTTGGCTGTCTAGAGGTGTGAATTATCCTAAACAGAGGGTTTTCATTCCCGTTTGTTTCCCCTGTCAAGTTCTACAAGTATGTCTTCATTCTTTGTCATATACAGCGAATACATTCATTTTGAAGAAAGGGTGATCCAGATTTTTATGCTAATGTTTTTACTTATGTATTATTGACTTAATATGTAGCATCTCTGATGTTTTAACTATTTTTTTTGTATTTTTGTTCATTGAATATTTTCATTTAAGCTTAAAGGGAGGAAGAAGTAAGGATTAAGTATTTGTTAAGTACCTACTATGTTCCAGACACTATACTTAGCACTTTATAGTATTATCTCATCATGATTATGAATGGCTGATTTTTATTATATATATTTATATAATTTATACATATATAAAATTTATATGTATAAATAAATATAATTTGTATATATTATACTTTGTATATATTACATGTATATGCATGTGTATGTACCACACAACATACATGCAAACTGCATACAAACATATCACATTATATGAGTGGATTACTTTGTGAGTGGTTGTCTGTGTATATATGAAATAAAAAATTGAAGGGGGTTCAAGAATTAGAATGCATTTCCCTCACCCAAATTTTCTCTTAGGACCCTGAGAGACTTTAAAAGTAATCTGTAATAGTGGTCTGTCTCAGGAACTGAGAGCTACTTTGCTGTTACCAAGAGCTGACTGGAGCCATCTACAGCCCAAGAGATAAAAAAAAACCTTAGAGTCTGGCCAAGATGACAAACCTGAATGTCCCTGCAGATCCAAGGCTTCTAGCTTCACTTTGCCAAAAGAGCTTAATGATACTTAGGCAGCCAAGAAATGGGAATGTGCATAGTGGGTACTGAGAGTGGCCCCACTAGCAGGAGAATACATTCCCCTGAAATAGAAGCAGCCCTGCTATCAGTGAACTATATAGTATAAATTGTGAAAGAAGAAACAAGAACAAAGGCTTCAGGCTATATTGAGTTGCCCTCAAACAACACGCACCTGTGTTCCTTACTTATCTGCCTCTACACTATGATTCTTCAAGTTTGTGCCCACCATTTTCCTACAGATACTCTGTGTATTGGTAGTAGAGTATAGCCCAAGTTTAGGAGATGAATGTACAATTTTATTTATTCTTCAGTGGGAAAACCAAGACATTGTGTTGTTGTTTTATACACACACACACACACACACACACACACACACACACATAAGTAATATATTCTCAAATAAAATAAAATAATTGTAAACCATCTTATAGGAGGAATGAGATGATTTTAGGAAACAATATACTTCACAAAGAAACTTGATATTTTAGTGATAGTGGAATTCGAATATGCAGATGTTTACTGGTGGGTTCTCTCTGCTAGCTCACTCTCACTCTGGTTCTCACTTTGTGTATGGGAGGGGTAGGGTGGTGTTTGTCTGTCTCAGTCTGTCTCTCTTTCTGTCTCTGTGTCTTTGTCTCTCCATCTTTCTCTGTCTCTGTTTCTCCCTCTCCTCTTTTTCTCTGTCTGTGTCTGTGTCTGTGTGTGTCTATCTCTGTTTTTCTCTCTCTCCTCATTCTGGCCTCTTTTTCTTTCAAAAGCAGAGGAGCTGATAGATTGTGAGTTTACTTCCTGATGATTTCATCCTTGAAAGGATTAAAAAAACAACAAAGAGAATCGCTGTTCTTTTCATATTGCAGCTACTCTCCTATGGTATGTACCCTCCCAAATATACATAGACATGTTTCTCCATTCTCTTTCTCTTTCATTGCAATGCCCTTTTGGTTAGATTTCTAAGACTCCAGGCAAATATTTTCTGTAAAAGACCTTATTAGTGCACGCCATCCATAGTGAAGGCTCCTATATGGTAAAACCTGGTCCAGAAAGAAAAAATATTGCTTTTCAGGATCCATTTTCTTAAGAAGCTGTTCATTTTCCATACCTGCCTCTCTGCCCAAAGCCTTTTTTCATCAACAATGAAAATACTACCTATAACTCTAAGTTCATCTATTTTTTTCTTCTAGAAAGTCACTTTGTTATTGTTCATTTGTGTCCAACTCTTCATGACCAAGTATGGGTTTTCTTGGCAAAGACACTGGAGTGGTTTACCATTTCCTTCTCCAGTAGATTAAATGACTTGCCTAGGGTCACACAGCTGGTGAGTGTCTGAGACCTGATTTGAACTCAAGATTTCCTGACTCTGGGCCCAACCCTCTGTCCATTGAGAAACCTAGCAGTTTCCAGAATGCCATAATACCTGCTAAATATTTCTAGATTTATTCCCATTATCATTTATGCCCACATGAATCACTAGCCAGCAATAGCCTTGGGAGGTCTCCATTACATCCCAGATACATACTCTGGAAAGACAGATACAACTCTCCATTGATGATGTAAGCTGGATAAATTGCCTCAGTGCCCCTCAGCAGAGTTACCTATGATCATTATTCCTTTTTATCAGAGCATTACTGAGTCATTTAATCTCCTTCCTTTCCTTTCTTTTGCCCTTCTCCCTCCCTTTCATCTCATCCCATATTTTTTTTTCATGAAATGATAGAAATCACAGAAATCCAGAGTTGGAAGGAATATTGTATGAGGGAAAGGGCAAATGGATTTTATCCCAGCTCTATTAATTACTAGTCTTGTGACCATAGATAGCTTACCTTCCCTCATTGGCCTTCTGGTTCTTCATCTGTGAAATGAAAGGGCTGGACTTGGACTTGATGCTCTCAAATTTCTTACTATCTTGACCTTCATTTGTTCTCTCACTCCTTTTCTCTTTCCCCTGCCCCTTTACCATATTTTTTCTTCACTTTTCCTTCTCTACTTATTTTTAATGGATATATCGACCAAACTCTTCCCCAATTCCTCTTCCCATTCTGATATCTTCCCAATCTTTTGAATATTTATCTCTTACCCCTTCTACTTTTTCCTTTTCTTTTTTCAATGTTCCCTCTTTTTTCCTCTCATTTCTCCCAGAACTCTTTGTTTTCTTATCACTTTCCTACTTTTTAAATTTTATTTTACCCATTCTACTTCTGGAGGTACTGACTTGTAACAAGTCACTTAAACTGTGGCAGAAACCGTAGAGAGAATTTGCGTGTAAGTTAACAAGAAAAAAAGGAGATAGGTTACTTCCATATACCAGTGACATCTCTGGATCACAAGTATTACAGAAAACTTAGATTAGTGAAAAACTACTATAGCATGCCATTATTATGGACAGACAAAAATGATGTTTGCAAATCCCAGAACTATTTCACCTTTTCCTGACAATGACATGATGCATGTCAAAGCCCCTCCTAAACTAAAAGTTAAAAACATTCGTCTTTCCAAAAAAGGAAGATAATAAATGTTGGAGAGGCTGTGGGAAAATTGGAACACTAATGCATTGTTGGTGGAGCTGTGAGCTGATCCAACCATTCTGGAGAGCAATTTGGAATTATGCCCAAAGGGCAATAAAGCTGTGCATACCCTTTGACCCAGCAATCCCACTTTTAGGTCTTTTGCCCAAAGAAATCATGGAAGGGGGAAAGGGACCCACATGTACAAAAATATTTATAGCTGCTCTTTACGTGGTAGCAAGGAATTGGAAGTTGAGGGGGTGCCCATCAATTGGGGAATGGCTGGACAAGTTGTGGTATATGAATACAATGGAATACTATTGTGCTGTAAGAAATGATGAGCAGGAAGAGTTCAGAGAAACCTGGAGGGTCTTACGTGAGCTGATGATGAGTGAGATGAGCAGAACCAGAAGAACATTGTACACAGTATCATCAACATTGAGTGTTGACCTACTGTGATGGACTATATTCTTCTCACCAATGCAATGGTACAGAAGAGTTCCAGGGAGCTCATGATAGAAGAGGATCTCCAAATCCAAGAAAAAAAAAGAAAGAAAGAACTGTGGAGTATAGATGCTGATTGAACCATATTATTTCTTTTGTTTTGGGTGCTGTTTTTTTTTTTTCTATTTTGAGGTTTTGCATCACTGCTCTGATTTTTTCTCTTGTAACAGGATTAATGCAGAAATAGGATTAATGTTATTATGTGTATATATATATGTGTGTGTATATCTATATCTATATGTATATGTATAGATATAACCTATATCAGATATAGATATAACCTATATCAGATTACCTGCTGTCTAGGGGAGGGGGGGGGGGGGGGGAGGGAGGCAGAAAAATCTGAAATTGTAAAGCATGTATAAACAAAAGTTGAGAACTATCTTTACATGTAACGGAAAAAATAAAATACCTCATACATTAAAAAAACAAAAACAAACAAAAAAAAAACATTCGTCTTTCTCAGCATTTCCATGGTGCATAGAACATTCCAAGGTCACACATTTTTATTTGTTTATTTATTTTTGCTAACGCTGTTCTAGAGTAAGGAGGGAGGAAAGCCACGATCATAATGCCCTCTCTTGTACAAGGTAACATTTTTTTTTTTCCTGAGGCTGGAGGATCTAAGCAAATGTTTGATTAAAACAGCAAAAGAGATTGTAGGGCTGATAAGTGCTGAGCCACAGCAGGCTGTGATGAGAGATAGGATTTTCATTTAAAATTATTGGAAGTGGTATACATGAATAATTTGGAGGACAAAGGAAAGGACACAGAAAAAAATACTTTGGGGAGCATAATGGTCAGTGTGCCCTGGAGCTGGAGAGTTTTTTTAAGGAGGAAAAATGAGGAAAGAAGAAAATTATATGGTCCTACAACGAAAGCTGTAGATTGAGTTTCTCTTTTTTCAAGTAGACCTATTGACCATAAGCTTTCGGGAATCACAGGGAGTGAGGAGAGAAATTGCCCTATAAATTCAAACATGTCTGCCCATGTCTTATTATTATAACAATCCAATTGAGATGTGATGAGGACATAAACTAGGATGGTGACTGTGAAGTGAAGAAAATGAACATGTATAAAAGATATTGTGAAATTGGAAATAACAAGATTTGGCACCTGATCACATGTGCTACATGAGTAAAAGTAAATAGCAAGGGATGACACCATGGCTGGGGATCAGGAGTGACTAGAAGGATTGAGATGCCCTTAACAGTACTGAGGAAGTTCAGAAAAGGAATGGGTTTGGGGAGAAATTATAATCGATTCGGCTTTGGTCATTTTGAACTTGAGCTACCTGGAGGACATACGCTTGGAAATGTTTAATAGACAGCTGATGATATGAAACAAGAATGCAAGAGAAAAGTTAAGGCTGAATAATGGAGTTATGTGCATAGAAATAATAATTGAATAAGTGGATGTTGGGGATAGCACCAAATGGGAGAAGGTAGATTGTGAAGAGAAAGCCTAGAACAGATCCTTGGGGTAAGCACCAATTTAGTGAGTAAGTCATGCATAGTGAACATATGGCCATATAGGTAGAAGGCAAATCAGAAGAGAATGGTGTCATGAAAAACTAGAGGGGAAAAAAGAGCACTCAAGAGAGGGTGGTAAACAGGGGTAAGTACTTTAAAAAGATAAAGATCAAGATTGACATGAGATGATTACAACTGGGAGACTTCCGGGTCACATGACCAACAAAAAGGAATACTCAACATGGTCTCTAATCTTCCCAATGTCTTAAACCTCTCCCAAGTAGGAATTATGCACAAAAGACAAAGCAATGTCAGTTGACTCCACAGCATAGGACACTAAGAAGCCCAAGGAAGGTAAATGCAATGAACTAACAGCAAAGAAAACTAATCTTTAATTTGTAATGCATTCTCTTGACAACCCCTCTCCCACCACTCATTCTGCTCTGGCAGAACTGCAGAAACCAGCTCACAGGATTACAGAAGACTTTAACAGCAGATTCCCCCAACTCCTTACAACCTGAAACAGAGAAAAACAAAAGGCAGAAGTTTGCTCTCTCTGAGACATAAAAGGAATCAAATAAACTGCATCATGCAGTTAACAACAGACCATTTTCAATATCAATCTTATGTACCCCTGTCTTAACATATAAATTCATAAAGGGAAACATTTATCTGAATTACAAGAAGATATAAATAGTAATACAATGCTATCAGGAGATTTCAATGTCCCTCTCTAAGGTTTGGGGAAATCCAATAGAAAGATAAAAACAAAAGGGAAAATGTGTAATTGCAAAAAATACTGGAAATATTCATAGTGGCTCTTTTTGTGGTGGCAAAGAATTGGAAACTGAGGAAAAACCCATCAATTGGGAAATCGTTGAACAAGTCATAGTATAAAAATGTGGTAGAATACTTTTGTGTTGTAAGAAATGAAGGATGGCTTCAGAAAATCCCAGGGAGACTTGTATGAACTGATACAAAGTTAAGGGATCAGAACAAATAGAAGAATTTATACAGTAACAATAATATTGTAAAGATAATCAACTGTGAAAATTTTAGTAATTGATATATACAATAATATGAAATTCCAAAATTTTCATGATGAAAACTGATGAGCTCAGAATGCAGATCAAAGCATTTTTCTCATTTTTTTAAAGAAAGAAAAAAGTACTGTATAAATTATATCTAAAAGACTTAGACCATATTATAAATAGGACTCAAAAATAGTATATGTATTTGTCAGCACCAAGTTGAACATTTAAAAAATTGGCTATTAGGGCATTGTAAATAAATGTGATAAGGCAGAAATAGTAAGTGCATTCTTAACATAATATAACAATAGAAATGGGAATCAGTTCATAGAATGAAAAAAAAGACACAAAAAATGCAGATTTAACAATAAATTCCTAAATAATGAATGGATCCAAGAACAAATTATAGAAATAATTGATGTGTATGAGATAAAATTAAAATAATAAAAACCACACCAAGATTTCTGGGATGCTAAAGCAGTTCTTTGAGGGGAAATCATGTCCCTATGAGCAAAATTAGAAAAAGAGAGCATTAATGAACTGAATATGCATTGTTGTTTTTTTTTTTAAGTAGAAAGCCAAAAACTAAACAAAACTAAAATAAACACAAAAAGAAGATATTACCAGTCAAAGGAGAAATACATAAACCGGAAAATAGAAAAACTTCAGAAATGATAAACAAAACTATTAACGGTTTCTTTGTAAGGATTAAAAAATTAATAATCCTTTAGCTAGCTTGATGCAAAAGAAAGTAGAAAAACAAATCAACAAAATATCAAATGAACAATGTAAAATTTTAAAAAAATTAGAAGAAACAGAAAAAATATATATTTTTTCCCATTCCTCCTCTAGAAGCAGCATCTCCTATTGGCCTATTAGCTCCTCCTCAAAATTATACAGCCAATAAGTATAGGAGTAGAAGAAGAGTGAAAACTTCTCACTCTTCCCTCCAAGGGTCTCATTCCCCAAATGCTCTAAGCCTTGACTGCCTCCAGTTCCTCTGGGGTAAACTATTCAGTGCCCCCAGTGGTATATCCAATTTAGTTGCTCACCCATTTGTATTCTTCCTTTCTTGACTCAATAAGAGAGATATATACACCTAATAAAGAGATTAGCTTGTAGTTTAACACATCATTAATACCTTGTGATTACATTCTGGGCTTTCTGTGACTACTGTGAGTGATAGAAAGGTTGTAGAGGTATTCACTTTCCCATATATATGTGTCTATGTATATGTAGATATGTATGTATGTGTGTGTATATATACACATGCACACACATATTATATGTGCACACGCACACGTGTGTGTGTGTGTGTGTGTGTGTGTGTGTGTGTGTGTGTGTGTAATCTTGGACAAACACCACAAATGAATAATGAAGTGTGCTCAGAATTGATTAGAGGTCAGGAGAGATATTTCATTTGGAATACTGTGTATCACTTTAAATAATACCTAAGTGTTCCTTGAAACAAAAACAAATTGTTACAAAATCATTCTTCTCTCAGATATGTTCTGTAGCTCCAAATTACTATTTTGGGGGAAGAAAATCAGGGTTAAGTGACTTGCCCAGAGTCACACAACTAGTATCTGAGGGCAAATTTTAATTCAGGTCTTCCTGACTCCAGGTCCAGTGCCACTGCTCCACCTAGATGCCCCAACAATTTTTAAAATATTTTTTCTTTTTTTTTCAACAATTTTTAAAGAATAAAAGTTAGATGAATCTCAAAGGGCTACAAAGAGATTTTCAATAATTTTTCAGCTGTGTCTGACTCTTTAGGACCCAATTTGTTTTGATTTTTTGGTTTTTTTGGCAAACATACTACGATTGTTTGCCATTTCCTTCTCCAGCTCATTTTACAGATAGGACACCAAGGCAAAGGGCTTAAGTGAGTTGCCCAGGGTCACCAGCTAAGTAAGTGTCTAAGGCCAGATTTGAACATATTAAGGTGCCTGCTTGACTTCAAGCCAGTACGCATTCACTGAACCACCTAGCTGCCTTTGGAGAGACTATTCTGATCAAAAGAAGGTTTTGCTTGTGGTAATGTACACAAAGGCAAAAAAAAAAAAATAGAGTTAGTAATTGTTCTAATACCAACACACTCTTTTTTTTTTTTTTTAACGCGAGGCAATTGGAGTTAAGTGACTTGCCCAGGGTCACACAGCTAGTAAGTGTTAAGTGTCTGAGGCCGGATATGAACTCAGGTACTCCTGACTCCAGGGCCGGTGCCTTATCCACTTCGCCACCTAGCCTGCCCCAACCAGCACACTCTTAATTCAGATTTGATGTTGGGAAGAAATTAGGCATTTGCAAATCATTGCATTTTTAACTAAAGAGGTTTATTTTGCCCTAAACCAGAAATAATATGTAGCAAGGGTGCAATAGCTTTTAGTTTCTCTGGACATGCCTCCACCCCCAGAGCCTATCTAGAAACATCCAGTCATTAAGTCATCAGAAAATTATATCCTCTAAATACCTTTGAAGTCAAAAGGGTACAGACTACACACGCTGAGATTTTTAGGCTGCTAGATGACCAGGAGGCTGCACCAGGGAAGCTGAGAGCAATCAGGTCCCAGGGGCAGCTTTGCCTTTGTTCAGGTAAAATCTTCCCATGTTGTGAATGGAAGGAAAGAAGTTGCATCAGAGAAATGTTGGTCCTATCATAGATATTATTCAGAATATATGTGACTAGAAAATGAGGCCTTCTGATCAAGTGGTATGATTGAGAAAGAAGAGCTAGATAGCAGGGTTGTACCTGTTCCCAGGGAGTATAAAAATAGCTTTAGGAAGGGCTCACCATCTTGGGTGGGTGCCTCTTATGTTGATGGGAGGACACTGAAGGCATTCAACAGCAAGATAAGTTGTCGATGAATTATAATTTGCTTTAGTGGAAGGATCTGCAGAAATGCATAAGAATTAGATCATAAATCACAATGCCTCTTAGCTGTATAAATAAGAGATTAATCCTATGTTCTATTCTTACAAAGATAGAATGAATGAATAAGCCTGTGTGTTTCTCCTAGGATATCCAATGATAATTCCCATTTTCTTGATGGTGCCACTTTACTACCTTCTCTTCCCATTCTCACTTTTGGTTTTTTCATGCCTTTTCATGCACTATGAATCAATACAGCATGTTATCTAAGGGCTGAATCCACTCAAAAACATGGAAATTTTAGCTTTTGATTTATAGACTTAAGTTGTTTTTGGAAAGAGACCACTCAAGAAATTTCTGGTAGCATTACCTGCTATATGGAGCTTGTGAAGGGTCAGTACCCACAGTTATCTGCCTATGGATGGGCTTTTTCAGCAATTGCCAAACCCCAAAGGTCTTTACTCTGGAAGGAGAACTAGCCTGTCCCTGCATAAACAAGCTTTGCATTTGTTTGAGGGAATGATTGAGTTACAACATCTGAGCATTTCTCATTCATTCTGAAGGGTTGATTTTAATTTGCATTAATGAGTGAGTTGTCTTTAGAGCTTCTGCAGAACTTGGCACTAAATTATGTAAAGCCTATAATCACTTAGCTCAAAAAATATGACCAGAATTTAACCATTCTTGAATATGCCCTCAAATTGACCAGTCTTGAAGTATAGATAAAGTACCATATGTAGTTAAGATGAGTTTAAACCCTTCTTCTAGGGAACAGCTAGGGGGTTAGTGGATAACCACCAGCCTGGATGCAGGAGGATGTGAATTAAAATCTGGCCTCAGACACTTGACACTTACTAGCTGTGTGACTCTGGGCAAGTCACTTAACCCTCATTGCCCCATAAAACGAACAAATAAATAAATAAACAAATAAATGATTGAATAAATAAATAAATAAACCCTACTTCTGACACTAGCTGGATGAGCCTGGCAATAGCATTTAATTTCTGTGAGCCTCAGCATCCTCACCTGTAAAATGGAGCTCCTAACAACACCTGCCTGACATCACTGTTGTGAAGATTAACAAATCAATACGTATTTATTAAGGGCATAATATCAGCTAACATTGTGATAGGTGGTGGTTCTATAAATACAAAATCTAGGTAGTCACTTACCTTAAAAGTGCTTATATTCTCCTGATGGGATACACCTTTTTCAAAGATTAGTGCAGTATATATACACTATCAATGCAGCATGTGATCATGCATGCATGCACACACACAAACACACACACACAAGAAATAGGAATGTTCGAGAGAAGCCTTTGTTTGTATTGACTAGAATTTAAATTCTGACGTAGGAGGGGACAAGGAAGAGGGATCATATAATCAGAGGTATACTTTATGCCTGGACACATTGGAGAGGGGAGTGATTAGAGGTATGGGGACCTATTAAGAGATTATTGAGGGGCAGCTTGGTGACATAGTGGATAAAGCACTGGCCCTGGATTCAGGAGGACTTGAGTTCAAATCCAGCCTCAGACACTTGTCACTTACCAGCCGTGTGACCCTGGGCAAGTCACTTAACCCTCATTGCCCCACCCCACCCCCAAAAATGAGAGTATTGAAATACTTTAGGTGTGAGTCATTGAGGTTCTCAAAGAAGGTGATTAAGGAATGATTTGAGAGATGGGAATGAATGTATGATGTATTGAAGAGATAGAAATGAATGACTTCACAATTGATTAGATATGAGTGGGTTAAGTAAAAGAGAAAACTTAAATATCAATCAATCAAGTGACCAGGATTTATTAGAAATTTTCTAAGTTGTAGTCACTGTGCTGGGCACAGGAGATATATGTTTATATATATATATATATAATATATATATATATAATAAAATATAATATAAAATAAATATATATAAATATATATAAATATATATATATATATAATATAAAATATCTGTCCTCCCCTATAGAATGCAAGATTATTATATTCCATTAGGGGGGAGAGAATAGCATATATTGTTACATATAAAATAACACAAAATATTTTTTGAAGCTGAGAAGCTGCAAGTAGCTGGGGGTGCCTCATGTAGAAGATAACACTTGAGAGAACTTTTTAAAAAATTAAAGATTCTAAGAGGCAGAGTTAAGGAGGTATATCCAGACATGGGAGGCAGTTTGCTATGGCCTGGAGAGGCATTACAGTGCATTGAATTTTTTTTGTGAAAATACTTTGACAGTTGTATGGATGTTGGATTGGAGTAAGGAAGGAATATGGGACAGAGAAACTAATAGGAACTATTGCAAGAGTCCAGGTGAGTGGAATCCATTAACTGTGCTTATCCCTTAGCATTTTGTCATTAACTCTTTCCCTTTCCCTTGCTCTCTCATTTGTTGATCTCAGTTCCCCATAGAATGTGATTACCATCTTCATTCACATGACTCCCAGATCTCTATCTCCCTTTCTAGTCTCTATTCTGAGCTCCAGCCCCAATATCACCATCTACTGAAATATCATACTAGAGTTCTCAAACTCTCTATGTCCAACAACAGAACTAATTATATTTTTCCCTAAGCTCTTTCAAACTTCCCCATTACCCTCAAGGGAAACCACCATCCTACAGTAAGCCAGGTTTACAATCTCAATACCATCATCTGAATACCTCAGTATTGCTCAGTATCATTTACTGAGGTGATATATATATATCACCTTCAGTAAACAGATTTTTTTTTGTCTATTACCACACTACATTTACCTTGTCTTCTTTCACAACTACTGCTTTAATTTAGTCTTTCTTACCTCTCATGTGGACTGTTTCAATGTTTTTTCATTAATCTCTTTTTTCTTCAAGCATTTAGCCATTACAATCTATGCCCAACTACTACATTCAATAAACACAGCTATGAAAGTATTGGTTTTTTTCCTAAAGCATGGGTCTGATTATGTCATTCCCCTTTTCAATAAACTCTGTTGGCTCCCTATTACCTCCAGGGTACAATAAAACTCTACTGGGCAGTTAAATCTCTTCTTAACATAAGTATTCCAATCTTTCCTATCTTCTTACATTCCACTCATCTCCACATATGCTATGGAATAATAACCAAAATAATTGTGTTTACTTGGGCTGCTCACATGACACTCCATTTCCCATTTCTTTGCTTTTGCCTTAACTTTGCTGCATGCCTGGATACTCTCCTTCCTCATTTTCACCAGGTATAATTCTCTGATACCTTCAAGATTCAATTCAAACATAACCCTCTGAAAGACACCATTTTTGTCCTTCTTCCTTTCTTCACCTCTCGCTAGCATTTTCTTTGTTGATTATTTCTAATTCTTACCGCTTTCAGACCTGCAACGTAGATGAGGAAATAATTGGAAGCCATCCTGTTATAGCTTCTTTGTATATAATTGTTTACATGTTCTCTCACCCATTCGACTGTGAGTTCTTTGAGAGCAGAGACTTTTTGACCTTTTGTTGTTTGAGTTGAGGCTTGAAGGTGTCCAAGGATTGTAACTAGGGGAGATGAGGAGGGAGAATATTCAGATATTGGGAACTGACAAGGCAAAAACAAAGAGATGGGAATTGAGTGTCAGTAGAACAGACCAAGTAGACAAAACTAGTCTGGCTATATTCTGTACAGTGTGCAGAGATGAGTAAAATTAAGAAGATAAGAAAGATTGGAATATTCGGGTTATGAAGAAATTTAAATACCTAGCATTGGCCTATGCTCGCACATAGTAGGTACTTAATAAATGCTTGTTGACTGATTTACTGACTAGCTAATTCACATGCATCTTATGTGCCTTTTTATTGCATATATATTAAAAAGTAATATTCTTTAAAGTAGAAACCATTTTCCATTTTTCTTATTGTGTTTAACACAATGCCTGGCACATAGAAAATCCTTTAAAATGCTTTTTGATTAATTAATGGATTAATGTTATCAGAGAGAACAAACATGAAAATATGTTGTTGAACTAGAAATAAGACTTGGAGATATATGGTTTGATGTATGAGATAAGGGTAATTTCCAAATTTGAAGGTGACTAGAAAGAAGATTTGCCATTGATACTAATACAGAATTTCAGAGGAATGGTTTGGGGAGGAAGTATGATAAGTTATATATTAGACATGTGATGTTTGAGATACCTCTGGGACAGGTATTATGCCCCATAAGCTATTGGTGATTTGAGACAGAGTTTCAGGAGAGAGACTAGTTCAGGATATATAAATAAGGAAGTTAACTATAGAAATACGATATTTAAACACATGGAATCTGATGAGATCAATAAGAGAAAGCGTAGAAAAGGAAGAGAGTCCAGTATAGATCCTTAGGATAGATACAAATACATACACACACATATGTACACACTGTGTTAGAAGTTCTGATACAGATCATGATCAAGCAAAATAGCCTGAAATGTCAATAGACATGTAGAAGGAGAACTCAGAGACATCTGTGTCACCAAAAGGGAAGAGAATATCCAGGAAGAGCAGGAGGTCAACAACATCAAATACTGCAAAGAAGTAAAGAAGACTGAGAATTGATGAAAAGTCATCAGATTTGTAATTGAGGTCATTGGTAACCTTGAAGAGAGCCATTTCAGAATGATTATGAGTTGCAAACCCTTGACAGAAACACAGAAAATGGGAGGAAGGGTGGATTTAGGAAGAGAAATCACCTTTTCTGTTTTGGCTATATTGAATATGACATGATGGTGGGGCATTGAGATGGAAATATCCAATAGGAATTGGGAATGTAGTACTGGAGTCCTGGAAAAAGTTGAGGGCTAGATAAGTTAATGCATGAAAAGCACTTTATAAATCTTAAGAGACCATGTAAATGTGAGCTATTATAGCATAATCATCCTCCTTCCAGATTTTTTTTCTTCAGACAGTACGAGGTGAATCAGGTCTATCTCAAAGATTTAAGCCCTCAGATAATGGCTTTAAATCAATAATCATCCAGATGTCTCATGACATCTGTGATCACAAGAAGGTTTCAAAAGAGAATTTCACTGAAAGTAAATAGTTCCAATGGAAGAATACTACAGTTTCATGGAGAACACTGTCCCATGAACTGTTGACCTGGCTCAAAAATACATGTATTTGACAAAAGTTTTGAAAGCTGAAATAGCTAATCTTCCTCTTTATTATTAAATTTTGGGAAATTAAAAAATACTCTTCACTTAATGAGTTCTCATAAAGACAAGTCATCATCAGCAATGGCCTATTCTGCATAGATGTTCTGAGCTTCTCACTTTTCTTTGCATTAGGTTGATATAATACTGTGTATGAAGTGTTGGAAATGCCAGACTTTTTACTTTATATCATACTTTTAACTGTGAGCATATATTATGCTTTTAATGAAAACTGAAGCAGAGCAGAAGGAGAAGTTTCAGCACTGGGATTTTTCCAGGGCCTAATTTTCTTTCTCATTCTCAGATCTGTATTATAGCCACACACCCATAAACCCCCCAGTGCTTCATCAGCATTAAATCTATTTTTCTACCCAGCTGGGGCAGCACTGTTTGTAACAAAGATGGAGAGAACTTCTTTTTTTCTCCAATTTCATTTCAAGATTGAGAAAAACTAACAATACTAGAGGGAAAACTTTAAATACTTCCCAAAGATAGATTTTACTCCTTCATTTTACACAGTGTTTGGCAGCATGGGGTAATCTTGCTTCCAGTCTTATTGCTCCCAGGAATTGTTCTGAGTGACAATGGATGGATATAGGGCTTATCATGTATTTTGAAAAAGTTGAAAAATTTTTATTTCCAATCTCTATCCTTTTTTCCTTATAAATCACTGGTAAGCTCAGAGTATTTCAGCTAGGTCATTCAGTGTTATAGTAGATAGACAGATGGTTTTGAAGTCAGGAAGACCAAAAAATTAATTCCTGCTTCAGAAACTTACTGGTTGTGTAACCTTGGGCTAGTCACTACTAACTGTCAGCCTCAGTTTCATCCAAAATGTGGATGACAATAGTAGCATCTACTTCACAGGACTGAAGTGAAGAATAAGTGAGGTTAAAGATATATCTTTAAAAAAAAAAGATATATATTGTTCAAATATGCTCCCTTGTTTTTTCTTCTGATTCTACACCACCCTGGTGCAGGGCTTCAGCACTTGAAGCTTGAAATACAGCAATAATCAGCTGGTTGGTCTCCCTGACTTAAATCTCTCTCTCTTGCAGTTCATCCTACATTCAGCTGTCGAATTGATTTTCCTAAAACAAAGATCTGACCATATCATTCCCTCCCTTTTTGCCACCTCCATTCATTAAATACCAATGATTTTATGTTATCTCCAGGATCAAATCCTCTGTTTAGCATTCAAAGCTTTCAGAATCATTCCAGTATTCTTACACCATTCTCCTTGTTCCACATATCCTGCAATCTAGTAACACTGGCCTCTTTACTTTTCTCACACACGACACTCCTCTCAAGTCTGGGAATTTTCACTTGATCCCCCTGTCTTGAATTCTCTCTGTCTTTATTTCCACCTGCTGTCTTCTTTGGCTTCCAAGTCCCAGCTAAAATCCCACCTTTGTCAAGAAACCTGTTCTAATCTCCCTTAATGGTAATGTCTTCCCTATCTTGATAATCTCCAAAAAATCTTTTATATTATGTTTGTAAGTCTCTCTCCTTGTCTCTCTCTGTCTCTGTCTCTGTCTCTCTCTTTCTCATCTCTTTCACACACACACACACACACACACACACACACACCTCATCTTTCTCTCTCTTTATATAATATATATGCATATACATATACATATACATATCTTCCTGGCATATTGTCTCTACCATTAGACTTTGAATTCCTGGATGTAGCAACTATTTTTAGACTTTATTTATATACCTGGCACTGGGCACAGTGCTTGGCATGTAGTAATTATCTAATAATTACTTGTTGACTGACTATATATAATCACTTTGCAAGCATAAAAATATATAGAATGTATATAAAATATATGAATTAAAATTATATAAATTCTTGCCATGTTTATTACTCCCCAGTCCTACAAAGATAAAGTTTACATGTGTATGAGTCTTATAGTCTTCAAGATACCAAATAGGAACCAAAATAAAACCTAAACACTCCCTTCCTCTCCTCCCTCCAGCATACACAGAGTATAATGAAAAGAGTGAGGGCCAGAATTGAATAAAAAATTGACCTCCAAATACAAGACTCAAGAGAAACAACAAAAAAAAGCTAAGAAAGAAACAAGAAAGAAAAACTTTAAGAAATTCAATAAGGTTAAACTTTATATTTCTATATGATAAGATAAAATTTGTAAGTCTTAATAACTATTTTAAGAACAATTATTAGAGCAATTAGGAGTATATGCAGAGGGAGGGTGTGGTCATAAGGTAATATTGAAGGGGTGATAATATTTATAAATCTTAATAACTTTATTATAAGGATAATTAGGAGTATATGTAGACAGAGGGTGTGGTCATAAGCTGACATTGATGGAATGACACCCCAACATACAAAATAAAGGGGTAAAAAGAAATTACATGGAAGAAAAAGGAGGGGAGAAATTGAATGGGGTGAATTGTCACACATACACACACACACACACACACAAAGAGGCATCAAAGAACTATCATAATGGAGGGGAAGTTGGGGGAATGGGCAAAGATTAAACTTTATTCTCATCAAAGTTGGCTCAAAGAAGGAATAACAAATACACTCAGTTGGATATAGAAATCTATCTTACCCTATCAGGAAGTTTAAAAAGTGACAGTGATAATAGAAGGGTAAGGGGGAACTGATACAAAGGAGGGGATATTGGGGAAGGTGGTGATCATAAGTAAAAGACTTGGGAGAAGGGAGAGGGTGAGGGAGCAGAGTGGAGGAGATAAACAGGTGAAAATAGCATGGAGATAAATAAACTATAAATCATAACTATCATCATAACTATAAATGTGAATGGGATGAACTCACCCATTAAACTGAAGCAAATAGCAGAATGGATTAAAAACCCACATCCCACAATATGTTAATTTCAAGAAACACACTTAAAACAGAGATACATACAGGGTACACATAAAGGGCTGGAACATAATCTATTATGCTTCAGCTGAAGAAAAGAGAACAGGGGTAGCAATCATGATTTCAGACAAAGCAAAATAAAAGACTGCTAGATTTAGAGACAAAATCTTAGATTTCAATCCTGGGTCTCTCATTTATTTCCACATGAGACTTTCAGCAAGTCTCTTCCCAGGAACTAGACTAGAAGAGAGATTAGAGAACATTCAGTCAAACATTCTCATTTTATAGATAAGAACTGTGAGATTTAAAATTGGATACCAGAGCATTAATCTCCCCTCTTTAACCTTTCCCTTAATTTATCTCCCAGACTAGTAAATGGAAGAAACCTCTGGTCTCTAGTTAGAGCTTTTATTGTTTGGAAGTTACAAGGTGATGTTGATTAGAGGGATAGGAAAATAGAAAAATAAAACAAATAGTCTTAAGTCTAAGCTTAGTCTATATTCCGTATAAAACTCACCAAAAACCCAAGGCCACCTTTGGGGGGAGAGCCACGTCAGGCACGTGCTGCAAATGGCGAACCGGGCTGAGTCGAACTCCAGTCAGCGTCTGTCTGAGCAGCGCAGTCATCAGACCAGGAGAGCAGGAAAGACATGACTTCCGTTCTTTCCTTGCCTTTTAAGCTCACACCCCGGAAGTGGAGTGCTTAACAGCTAGGCTGGCCTGCATAGCCCATGCACGGCTGTCGGTCTCCTCCGCGAAAGGGTGGCCCTTCAAAAACTGGCGTACTATTTACCACATTACACTTTGTTTCTTGAGGAATCAAAGGGGGGAATGTGGTAAAAAGTTTTTAACCGTCAGTTAGTGAATGTGGTAAAAAAGTTCAGAATCCAGTTTTCCAGACCAGAATCCAGTTTCCTCCTGATGACATCTTATCACTTCAAGAAGACAAGAGAACTCAGAAACTTTATATGAACTGTTTTGTTTTGTTAGTTTTTACTATCTCCTTTCTGTTATAATATACACTATCTGTAACATGTACTCTCTGCAGAGGCTCTCCCTTTGCAAGACTAATGTCAAAGTAGGTTCATGAGGACAAAAATCCACCCCTCTGGACAAAACTTTCCTCTCTTCCTTTTCTATATTGTTGTTCACATATTATTAGTTAGCAATAGCTATTATATTCTGTTATTTTTTACTGTTCCATCAAGGAAACATTTTGTTTCCTGAGGAATCAAAGGGGGGAATGTGGTAAAAAGTACGCCAGTTTTTGAAGGACCACCCTTTCGGGGAGGAGACTGACGGCTGTGCATGGGCTATGCACGCCAGCCCGGCTGCTAAGCACTGCACTTCCGGGGTGTGAGCTTAAAAGGCAAAGAGAGAATGGAAGTGATGTCTTTCCTGCTCTCCTGGTCCGATGACTGCACTGCTCAGACAGACACTGACTGGAGTTCGACTCAGCCCGGTTCGCCATTCGCAGCACGTGCCTGACTCGGCTCTCCCCCCCAAAGGTGGTCTTGGGTTTTTTGGTGAATTTTATATGGAATATGGACTAAGCTTAGACTTAAGACTATTTATTTTATATTTCTACTTTCCTATCCCTCTAATCAACATCACCTTGTAACTACCAAACAATAAAAGCTCTCACTAGAGACCAGAGGTTTCTTCCATTTACTAGTCTGGGAGATAAATTAAGGGAAAGGTTAAAGAGGGGAGATTAATGCTCTAGTATCCAATTTTAAATCTCACAGAACATTGAGGTTCATTCATGTCAAAGGACTTGCCCAAGGTCACATGAGTAGCAAATGTCAGAGTTAAGATTTAAATTAGCATCTGACTCTACAGCCATCCCTCTTTCCATTGCACCATGTAGCATCCTGACAAGTCTATATACAGGAACCAGAGCTTCTTTCAACAGGAACAAAAAGTGCAGTGAGACATCTCTATTAGTCAAGTGGCAGAATTTTGTTCCTACTCCCATACTTAATGGCACCTGAACCACCTTGAAATAAACAAGAAAGTGAGCAATGCCTCCTATTGGAAACATTGAAATATTTCCTGTGTTCATGGCTCTGAATTCCTAATAATTTGGAGATGTATGTTTCTCCCCAAATCTATGAACTCTCTAAATAAAAGGAGTGCTTTACACTCCTCTGCTATCTAGGTGGTATAGATCTATAAGGGCTAGACTTGGTGATAGTGCTAGACTTGGAATGAAGAAGGCCTAAGTTCAAATTCTGCTTCAGATACTTAAAGTCGTATGACCCTAGGCAAGTCATTTAACCTCTTATTGACTCAGCTTCCCCATCTATGAAATAGAGATAATAATAGCAGCCACCTCATAGGGCTAGAATGAGAATCAAATGAGATATCTAGGTAAAGTGCTCTACAATCATTAAAGATGAATATCAGGGTTGATATTAGCATTAAATTTTTAATTAGCTACAGATGAAAGTAGCTCTGCAGTAAAGGAACTGCTTAGATGAGGCACAATTTTCTAGTAGGTAGTGTGCTGGATTCCAGATGCAGAAAGACTTGGAGAAAAAAAAAATGTTCCCACACTTGAAACTTACTGCATGTCTAAACACTTTACCTTTATGCACCTCAATTTTTGCATCTGAAAAATGGGGATAAGACACCATAGAGTATTGCTATTAATTTCAAATAACGTGAAGCATTTTCCAGATATAAAGTATTTTGCAAGTGTTATTCATTATCATTAAGGTACTCTAAACCAATAAAATAGCATGGGGAAAAAAGTTATAACTAAGTGGGAAGAGAGCCCTGAAATTTGGAGGGTGGGAAAATGGCATGCATATCTTCCTTCAGCCATTAGAGGCCATTGTACCTGTCTCAACTGACTTTGTCTGAATTATTTATTATATTATATTCACATCATGATTTATGACATTATGATATGTGCAGGAGGCATTTTGACACAATGGATGGAGCCTGTCTTGAAACCAGGAAGACCTGGGTTCAAGTCCTGTCTCCGACACATGCTAGCTGTATAGTCCTGGGCACATCCCATTCATTGCTCTGTGTAGATCTCTAACATTCCAAATTGCAGGGAAGGTAACACAGTGGTAGAGGGTGCTCCATAATTCAGAGTCTCCAAGTACTAACTCATGCTGGTAGAGGGTGCTCCATCATCTGGGGTTCTCTAGACCAATGAAATCTCTGTTCTAGTCCCAATTTGTGCTATTTGCTCAGGTGACAACATTGGTTATAATTATGAAGGGAAACCCTCGGTCTCTGAAAGGTAAAGGAAAGGTGAAGGTCCTGCCAAAAGGATGCCATAAGCTAAAATAACCAAGATCCATTGATGGTCTGCTGTATTCTGGGAAGGGAGAAAATAGATGTTGAAAATGGAACTCCTACTTCACCTTTCAGACTTATGCTCTTAGCCCAGATATAAGAGCCCAAGTCCACATGTCTCCCATGATTTCTTGGATTTTTAAATGCCTTTTCACTGAGAAAAAAAGAAAAATATTCTGACATATAAGATACATTATTCTACCATATGGAAGTGGTAAACAAAACAGAAACAAGAAGGTCACATCATCCTCCTCGTTTCCATACAACCCAACCATTACATAAGAGAATAGCTCCTTGCACTGGGACTGAAATATTGCTGTAATCATTAACAATTTATTATCAACAGAACTTTGTATTATTTTATTAGGAAATATGGCTGGAACCTGCCTGGAAAGGAAAACTTGTAGAATAATTATATTTATTAGTGGTTTCTCATCTGTGTTCTATGGCTTTGGGGATTGGATTGGTGCATGGTACTTGGAAGGAAGTGGAGACATTTTTAATGACAGGTTGATTTAGAAAGAGACATGCTATGGCCAGATAAGCATTCATAATGGAGGGAGGGTGGGGATCAAGTTACTAAAGATATAGGGATGTGGGGCTTGGTTGGAGGTTGCTTTGAAATAGGAATTTACAACTTGGGAGTATTGGAAATAGCATGGGACTTATAGTCAGGAAACCAGGGTTCAAGTCCTGGCTCAAATACCCACTGTGATTAAGGGACAAGTCATATTAACTTTGGACCTCAGGGACCTGATTTTTAAAATATCTATCTCCCAAGTGACTGTAGAGAATGGTTACAGGTTCTAACAAAACTAACAAGTCTGAAGATTGGAAATATGTTTTTATTACTCAATCAATAATAGATCAATATTATGTGACTATAATAATTAATTATAGGTTATTATTTTAAAACAATCATAATATAATATAGTACTATTGCGCTGTGAGAAATCATGAAGGGGATGGTTTTGGAAACAACCTGGAAGGTTTATATGAACTGTTACAAAGTGAATTGAGCAGAACAAGAACATTCTATATAGTTACAGCAATATTGTCATGGTAATCAATAGCTTCTTTGATTGAAACAATGATCCAAAATAAATCCGATGTGCCTTACCCAGGGTCACGCAGGTAGTAAGTGTTTGAAGCTAGATTTGAATTCAGGAAGATGAGTCTTTCTGATTCTAGGTCCAGCAATTTATCTACCTACCTAGCTACCTACCCAAGTATTTGTTAAGCATCTACTATGTATCAGGCCCCTATGCTAGTGCTAGGTATCAGGATACAAATGCAAATAATAATAAATTAATACTCTGTAAGAGCTGATATTCTAACAGAGACAGAGAAACATTAAAGAATATAAATACAAAGTCATTCTACGAAGTGAAAAAGAGGAAAAAGTAAATTGCAGGCATGGGAGAACATTTGTGAAATATAATACCATAAAAGACCCACATGAACTGAAGCAGAGAGAAATGTACTGTTACAAAATAACAGCATTAGTGTAAGATGATCTGCTGGGAAGCGCGTGGTTATTTTCAGCAAGGCAATGATCCAATATAACTCTGAAGAGGTTATGAAAATTGCAATCCATCTACAGAGAAAGAACTGACGGTATCTGAAAACAGACTGAAACACATTTTTTTTGACAATTTCTTAATCTGAAGTTTTGTTTTTATTTGTTTTCTCTCACAACCTAGCTCCACCTAGCTAATGTAGAGTTATTTTCCATGACTACTCATGTATAATTTATATTGAATTCTTTGAATGCTTGGGGTGGGATGGGAAGGGAGGGAGGAAGAGAAGTTGGAACACAAAGTTTTTTTTTTAAAAAAAAGATGTCAAAATTTGCTTTTACATGTAATTTGGAAAATAAAATTATAAAAAAAGAATAGAAATATAATACCATAATATATTGGCATTGTTTGGAGGTTTTTTGAGCAATTGTGTAGTGAGTTCCAAGAGCTTACTGCCTTTCTTCCCTATTTCTAAAAAAAATTTCCCCATTAAGTTTTATTTTCCCAAAATACATGTAAATGCAAATTTCAACATCAATTTTTTTCAACTTTGTGTTCTCTTCCTCCCTCTTCTTCCCCACCCCCAGAACTCAAGCAATTCAATATAATCTATGCATGAGCAGTCATGCAAAACATTTCCACATTAGCCAGGTTGTGAAAGAAAACAGACAAAAACAAAACTTCAGATAAAGGAACTAACAAAAAAATGATAATATATTTGAAGGAGCATTAAACTTAAAGACATAGGACACAAATTTAAATCCTGACTTTGAGGATTCTTTAGTACCAGAAGGGATGAATCAGTCAAGGCCGATAATCAGAAAGGTTATTATGTCCTTTGGCCATCATTCCAGATTGCTCTACAGAATAGCCAGATCAGTTCACAACTCCACCAACAATGCATTAATATCTTAATTTTCTCATATCACCTTCAACATTTACCATTTTAATTTTTTGTCATAATAGCCAATCTGATGAATGTGTGGTAATGCCTCAGAGTTGTTTTAATTTGGACTTGAGAGAATGAACTATCTTTAAAAAATATATTTTTTCCCTAGTACCTAGAAAAGGGCTTAGCACATAGTTGGTAACTAGAAAATGCTTAGTGAATTGAATTTAAGACAATTTCACAATGCTCCCACAATTGAGAGAATTAGCATATTTGGAAAAGAACTGGATTTAGATCCAGAGGATCTGGAATTGCTTCCCAGTTTCATTACATGTGGTAATTTAGGACAGGGCGTCTTAAAATTTTTCTGCTCATGACCCCTTTTGACCAGAAAAAAAATTTATGTAATCCTGGTTATATAGGTATATAAAATAGATACAAATAATATTTTACTGTTGCCAAATTTTCATGACCCCCTACATTCAATTAGTGACCCCAGAGGGCATTGCAACCCACAATTTAAGAAGCTAGTATTTAGGAAAATCATTTCCCTTCCCTGGGCCTCAGTTTCTTCATCTGTACAATGAGGAGTTGGATTTGATGACCTATAAGGTCCCTTTGAGGGGACCTCCCTGAACCCTGAATATTCATTTAATCATCAATTCAGCCAATAGAGGCTCATAGATCCAGGGGAATCAGCATGGTGTGATAGATAGAAAGCAGGACTCTGAGCTCAAAAGAGATGAGTTCAAGTCCTGGCTCTGATGCTTAATAGCTATGTGTCCCTAGCCAAGATACTGAATCATTCAGTGCTCCAAGCAACTTTATAAGATAGGTTTCAGGGAAAGTGCCTAGCTGGATTATGGAGGAAGTTTCTTCACCTGGAATTTCCCTATATCAATGAAATCCTACATCTAACCTCTACCCCTTACGGTGTACCAGAAATAATACCTCTAAGAGGCTTTCAAGTAGCAAGCCCAGACCAGAGAGACCCTGGATCAGTAAGCTGCCTACCTGTGAAAACTTCCAGTCATGATTAAATGATTCTTAACTTGGTGGCAGATTTTCCTTGGTGAGCTCTCAAAGTCTCCACAACAAACTTATTTGTCATGGCCCATTGTGTGGAGATCTTTCCTTGACTCCTCCCTTTGCTGTAAAAATGGAGGTGAGTGGACCCCAAACCTTTCATATAATTAAACTCTTCTGAATCATCTTTAGAGACCTCCTTCCCGACTTTAAGTAGAGGTTGCAGTGGCTGTTCCCCAAAACTTTAACATCTTTGGAGAGCTTAGATAATAAAGGTCTTCAAAATAAGGTTTTTGAACATTGTCAGGTTGTGGTCATTGGAATAACCACTGTGGTTATCCTTTAAAAAAAGTAAAGTTTGGGGTCATGGATTTCAGCTTCTTTAGGTTGTTTTAACAAGTTCATTGTTCCATCAATCTACCCTCCGCATTTGCTCTGAATTTCCACCAATGCTTGGCATTGCACCATGAAGCTTAACGGGCCCTGGTACAGGCTAGAGAGGGGGAGGATTATAAACTCTGAGGCCTGGAGTTGGTTTCTTGAGATTGAGGAACACTAAATCATTACTCAAATGGGAATGCAGGGCTCCAAAGTCCCTGTGAATGCGTGTGTGGGGATGCCAAGGAAAGGGAAAGAAAAGGCCACAGTTATACGCATGCTTCTCATTGACCACATCATGACATCAAGGAGTTTCAAGTTCAGTTCAGTTCTTATTTAGTTTAAAAGGCTCAAGCCTCCCACCTATAATTAAGCCTCTTATTCCTTTCCCCTCCATTATGCACAGTGAGTGAAGCCAGACTGTAATCTCTACACAAGGATATGAAACCACTGGCTCCTTTCCCAAGAGCTCAGTAGAGGACTCTCAACTCATTGTAGATGAACTTGGCTGAGGGAATCTCTTTAAGTAATCCCATAGGGCTGCCCTCATGCCCTTCACAAATGGGGGATCACAGTATAAACCCTGAGAGGAGAGCTGACAACAGCAGAATTACTTCGCCCTGCTGCCCTAATTAAGCTGCTATCCTAGGAGCAGACTGAAGCACATCCTTCTCAGCAGGTCAGGTCTTTTTCACATTATATACCAAGCTATTTAGGGGGCTAGGGAACATCTGGTGGAAGACAAGCTAATGGGGTTAGTGATGCTCCAGCTGTGTGCATGGGAGGCAGAAGCACCTTGGCAGTTGGGCATCCAGCGGGCTCCTCGAGCATATCTTCTAATTGGCTACACTTTTGGCTGAGAGGCTGCCCACTAATGTACACTATCATCAAGCTTCACTTCTTCAATTCCTGTTCAGAGAAAGGCATTAACACCTGCAATCATTCCCAATATAGTATGGATGGGACTTACTGTGTAGTCACTGTTCAGAGCTGGGAATGTTAAATCTACAACTGAATTTACCCTAGAATTAAAGCTGAGGTGGCAACTGGATATGGTTAGGGGCAGCAAGGTGGCACAATGGAGAGAGTGCAGGCCTGGAGTCCAGAAGACTCATCTTCCTGAATTCCAATCTGGCCTCAGACACTTACTAGCTGTGTGACCCTGAGCAAGTCACTTAACCCTATTTACCTCAGTTTTCTCAATTGTAAAATGATCTGGAGAAGGAGATGGCAAGCCACTCCAGTGTCTTTGCCAAGAAAATCCCAAATGGGCTCACAATGAGTTGAACATGACCGAAATGACTGAACAACCACAATAAGGGTATGCATAAGATCATATATTTTGAGAGAGAAAGAAACCTAGTGATTATCTAATTGAACCTCAAGGTACAAAGTGATTAAGTGACTCATCTTTAGAGTAAAATGACTTACCCTTAGTCACATAGCTAGTGATTAATACAGCTAGGATTTGAACCTTGATTTCCTCACCCTAAATCAAGTGGAATTTCTAATATTCCAAGCTGTAATGAATCAAGTAGATAGCAAATGTGAAAAGTGGGGTGTGAATCCAGGTCTTTCTGACTCCAAAATCAGCATTTTTCCCACTAATCTCACCCTTAACATTTTTACTTTAACTTTAATAAGGGACTATGGTTTCATCCACATAGATGTGACATAGTCATGCCTTCTCATTCTGTTGAATTATTATTCGTGTCTTTTCATTACATGCTAGTCTGATCTAGGTACTCAGTCAATCAACAAGCATTTATTAAGTACTTACTATGTACCCTCAGGAACTGAACTAAGCACGAGGGATATAAAAAAGCCCCTTTCCCCCCACCCCCTGAAAAATAAAAATATATTGACACATCATCCCATGACTCCATCTGCGTTGCTTTTGTTTGTTCATGGTATTCTATCTCTCAGCTCTGTACATTTCGACTAGCTGTCCCTGTGCCTGGAATTTTCTTTTTCCTTTGTCCCCTAGATTCTTTGGCTTTCTTCAATTCTCAATTAAAATGCCACTGAAAATGCAGTCTTTTCCAATAGGGAAATAGGAGGAAGAGGAGGAGGGGGGGAGGAGGAAGAGTTAGAGAAGAACAAGAATAAGAATAAGAACAAGAAGTAGAAGAAAGGGAAGGACAGAAGGATGAAAATAGTCATTAAGTGCCATTTATTGTGTGCTAGACACTGAATATCATTTCATTTAGTCCTCATAATAACCCAATAAGGTAGGTGACACTATTATGTCCTATTTACAGTTGAGGAAACTGGGGTAGACAAGAGGTTAGATGACCTGTTCAGAGTCACACAGCTCGTAAATGTCTGAGGCCAAATTTTAACTCAGAACTCCCTAATTTCAGACCCAATGCTCTTTCCACTGCTCCACCTAGTTGCCTCTAAGACATGAACTTCAACTGTATTAAGCAATTCTGGATATTTGAAATCACTGCAATTTTCCAACTGTAATCCTAGTCTACAGGTTCCTATATATTCATTCCTGAACCCAGATCTTTGTCAGCCCCTATTGTCTTTACAAAATAGCTTTATTAATGGAATTTCTTGAAGGGTTTCTCAGCAAATTGTCTGAAGTTCCAGGAAAGATGTGGGGGTGGGGGGTGGAAATAAGAGATAGAGGGGTAGCTTCACCCATGGACATTTTGTTCTTCAGCTTTAGTTTTAAATATAAATAATTTACAGGAAGTTTGAAGCTTCTGGGAGTAGTATCCATGCATATAAGGGCACAAATTCATCCTTGGATAACAGGATAATCTTGGATTTTCCCCCCAAAATATAAGATGGATGAATCTATACTTGCCTTGACCCTCCACCAGAAAACAAAGTAACAATCTCTATGATGCTTAGATATGCAATCACTTTTTCATTGAATAAACTAAAGCTTGTTATCTCCTATCCCAACTTTACTGTCCTCTAAGTAATGAATTACTTCATTTTTTTCTTAAAATGAGAAACTAGACCCTAGAGACTTTTGTTCATAAAGAGTATTCAAATTTAATAATCTCAGGAGATGAAAAACAAGGCTATGTGAGAAAATATCTATTAATTACTAGTCATGGGATGAGGTATGAGATGACGAGCTAATTATTTTAGGCATGACAAAGAAAATGACATCATGGAAACAAAACTCCCTCCATGTCTTAAATTTGCACTTATTAATTAGGAGGAAGTTAATCATTCCTAAACTGCCAGTGGACAGGAAACAAACCATTCAGCATGGAACCATGAAGTGAAGTTGTAATAATAATAATGATGATGATGAAAATTAATAATGATAACAACAATAATAATAGCAATAACAAACCTCTCAAAACCTCAACTTATAAGTCATGCCATGGGTTGTTGGGAAACAACAGCAATATGGGAATGTGAAATGCAATGATGTACAGAAAGGACTGTGTTTCCCTTTTGATCACTACAGTGGCTATGAAAGCCTGAAAAGAACTCTGAAAAATAGGTAAGTTGGGCTCTGGTGACAGCACTGATTGGATTAATTTTCTGATTTGAGTAATGTGATTTACCCCAAAAGTCATAGAAATATATGGAGATCCATAGAGTTGAAGGCTGGTCCTAATAAAAATATTCATAATAATCAACTTCACTTGGAGGAGAGCAAACTGAGGGTTGCTCCTATATTCCAATACAGGGCAAGATATATTGGAATAATTCAGAAATACCAATAGCCACCTACTGGTAATGCTTGAGTGCAATGCACATGAAATGGATATAAATGTTCTCATTATTCACTACTTCTACAGCCTGACAAAATTAGAAACAGATCTTGCCAGTTGTATTTCAGAATAATGTAGGGCAAGAATAACTTCATCTCTAAGCTATATAAGCTTGAAAAATAAGAGGTGAAATTGAGGGGATGCAAAAAGCCAAAGAGAAAAAGGTTGAAAAACCTAGAGATAATGAAACTTTTCATTGAAATTCAACTACAGAAATTCTACCTAATAACAATGCAGACAACAAAAATATTACTAATGTCATAACTGATTTTGAAGGGGGCATGGGCTTCTTTAGACTGGAATTTCAAAAGCCCTGTTTTGAGTTTACTGCCATGAATCCAAGTAACAGACCAACTATGCCAAAACAGAATTGTTCAAAAGATCTGACATTTATGAGAACTCATAAATGAACACATTCTCCCATAATATTTAGTAGAAACTCTAAAATAAATCCAAGACCTCTGCAAAATATATGGTAGTCCTGGCCATAGTAAGAACCATAGGAGGAACGGTATAATCCAAATATTAGAAGGCAAAAACTAGTTTGAGAAAACTGTTAAAGGGGAGTTCAGTTAAGATGGAGGCACAAAAGGGAACAGAAGACTCTCACTCCCCTACTTCTATGCAGAAATGTTCACAATTCTCAACAAATCCTACAAGAAACATTAGTAAGCACCTTCATCTAGTATTGAACTGCCCAAGAAAATAGCTGAAAATAACCAGTGCTGGAAAAGAGACCTTGCAAGGAAAACCAAGACAAGCTTAGGTAAACAGACCAGAAAATTATAACTATGACTTGATGAGGGAAGCCCTAGAAGGGATTCAAGCACGGAGAAGTACAAACTGGAAAAGTATTGGGATCACTGCAACAGAAGCATAAGCAGAAAATCACCAGAGAGGACAGAAGACCACAGCAGTCTCCTGATGAGAACCTCTAACAAGGGAAACAAAAGCTTTCCAGTGGACTTAGTCCAGACAACCAGGAGAGGTGAATACCAGAATTAAGATACCAGAGATGTGTGTATGTGGTTTATTTATTTAATATTATTCATTTATATCATGTGCTAGGCACACATATATAATATAATATGTAAACATTATATGTGTGTATGTATATGCTAGGATATATATATATATATATGTGTGTGTGTGTGTGTGTGTATATATATATATATATATATATATATATATATATATATATATATATATATATCCTGGTACATTTCAGATAGATAGATAAATACCAGGGAGATATATATTTATATTATATATGTATATATATATTTATATGTGTATGTAATAAATACATATATGTGATATATACATATAATGTTAGATAGATAGATAGATAGATAGATAGATAGATAGATAGATAGATAGATAGATAGATAGATAGATAGATAGGAGGGATATAAGGTCAGAATGAAACAAGGCAAAACTATCTCATTCAAGAGTATATGAGGGGGCAGCTAGGTGGTGCAGTGGATAGAGCACCAGCCCTGGAGTCAGGAGTACCTGAGTTCGAATCCGACCTCAGACAATTAACACTTACTAGCTGTCTGACCCTGGGCAAGTCACTCAACCCCAATTGCCTCACAAAAAAAAAAAAAAAAAAAAAAAAAAGAGTATATGAGCAGGCAGGGTCTGGCATAAATTCTAACCCAGAAACTGAAGCTGACTATATGAATATATGAGGGGGAAAAACAAAATAGCAAATACTATGAAAAATGTTTAAGGTCAAGAGATGTCCAAGAGGGAAACTGAGAAGAGAGTTACTCACAATGAAGACAAGAGCCTTAAGGAAAATATAATGTCTTGGCCGAGAGAAATGCAAAATTATTAGGATGAACTGAAACAAGAGATTCTTATAAATGAAGCAAGCATCTTGATGGCAAAAAAGCCAAACATTTTGGAAGCAGGACAAATATCTTAGAACAGAAGGAAGAAAATCTTACCCAAATAGTAGACTCTCTGAATATTAGAATAGACTGAATAGACATCCAGGGCTCTATGTGTCAACAAGAAATATTAAAACCAAATTTTTAAAATGAAAAAAGAAAAGAAAAGGCAAAGTATCTGCTATCAAAAAGAAGTGACCTAACAAACAGGTCAAGGGTAAATAATTTTAAAATCATCAAGTTCTCTGAAAAAGACATGGTTAAAAAGAAATCTGGCTACCATATGTCAAGAAATTTTAGATGAAAGTTGCCAATATGTACTAGAACTAGAGGACAAAAATAAAAAAGAATCCATCAATCACCTCCTAAAACATTCTTCAAAATGAAAAGATGCAGGAATGTCATAGGACTTCTGAGTTAGAGAAAAAAAACATACTCTAAGTAGGGAGCAATAAGGAATTCACGTACTAAGGAATCACAATCTGAATCACAGAAGATTTAGTAGCAATCACAATAAGAGAAGAGAAAATCTTGGAAAGGAATATTCTAAAAGGCAAAAGATAAGCCCAAGAGCAAAAAAACATTTTGCAAGAATGAGCATCGTTCCATAGTGGACAAAAAGGAGACGACCTCTAGTGGAATAGAGATTTCCAGACTCTGTTAATGAAATGACCAGAATTAAGTATAAAAATTGAAATGCAAATTCCAAGTCAAGAGAAACCTCTAAAAGTAAACATCTTCAATTCTGTAGTTGTTCAATCACATCCAACTTGTTGTAACCCCATTTGGGGTTTTCTTAGCAAAGATATCTAGAGTGCTTTGCCATCTCCTCTTTATCTTTACAAATAAGGAAACTGAAGCAACTAGTTACATGACTTGCCCTGGATCATGCAACTAGTAAGCGTTTGAATCTGGATTTGAACTCAGGTCCTCCTGGCTGCAGGGTTGGCACTCTAAGCAACATGTCATCCAGCTGTCCTTAACATAGGTATGGGAAAATTAATATTTCATGATCAAAATGCAGAGAAAAGATTGAAAGATTTTCTCAGAGCACAGAGTAAGTGTGTAAAAAATTTACAAAAATACATTTGGAATAAGTAGATATCCTTTCACCAAGCAATAGTAAAGTCATACAATAGGTACAAGCTGTTGGATTTGTATAATGTAACTGAAAAAATTTTAGGACCACTTCCCCAACCTCATATCCCTGGCAGAATGGCTAAGATCCAAGTTGTTCAGTCGTTTCTGCTGTCTGACTCTTCATGACCTTATTTGAGATTTTCTTGGCAGGGATATTAGAGTGGTTTGCCATTTTCTTCTCCAGCTCATTTCATAGTGGAGGAAACTGAGGCAAACAGGGTTAAGTGACTTTGCCTAGGGTCACACAGCTAGTAACTGCCTCAGGTCAGATTTCAATTCAAGAAAATGAGTCTTTCTGACTCCAGACTCCAATGTTCTATCCACTTTGCCACTAAGGTGTCCAAGAGTAAAATCTAAAGTCTCTGCCTAGGCAACAGGAACAGAAATTCAAACAATATAGTGACAAAGAAGCATTGAACAAGTGGCTATTGTGTGGATTTGTTTATAAAAACAGAGAATTTGGTGATGATCATTTAGGACCAGATCACAGACACTAGAAATTACCAAAGGGTTATCCTCTGAGAGCTCAGATTCTATGATCAATGTAGATTAGACAAAGGAACAATCCTAGCTGTAAAAGATATCAAACTCAAAGTTGCTCAAAATTGACCACCTCCTGGATAGCTAGCAAGGTATGAGATAGTGGCTAGATTTATATATCAGAAGTTTGCTTTGTCTAATAAACTCAATCCATGCCAAACTCCTGCATGACAAATATACTTCAGAATATTATAGAGAATTCAACAAATAAATTATACTGGGACTGGAGAACTATTACAGATGAAATTATCGTCCAATCATGACATTGATCCATACTAAATTAAGCACCATGATTTTAGCAGATGTTACCGTACCAAATACTAGTAACCTCCAAGTTATGTGAAATGAAAAGCTTTTCAAAATATAACTACCCAGCACAAGAAAGCAAATCCCTATGGGAACAGGATGAGGTTCATATCATCCCGATTATCTTGTCTATTATAGTTTTGAAATTGCTCACAATGAGTCTAAAGGCAGATAAATGGCATAATGGCTGGACTCAGATCAGGAAGACATGATCTCAAAACTGGCACCACATATGTATTGCTGAGTGACTTTGGGTAAGTCACTTAATCTGTATTTCTCTCCATTTCTTCTTCATAAAATGCAGATAACAATAACATTTGCCTCCCAAAGTTCTTGTGAGGATTTAGGGAGATTATATTTATAAAGCACTTTGCAAACCTTGAAGTGCTACATAAATGCTAATTAGTAGTAGTAGTAGTAGTAGTAGTAGTAGTAGTAGTAGTATCCACAAAATATCAAATATGAGAGAATAAAATAGGATAGTTCCTTTTCCCAGGACTATTTCTATCTAAAACACATAGAAAGGTGATTAGAATTAGATGAGATAGATAGACTGAAAGAGGGACAGATAGATTGACAGACAGATGGATAAAGTAAGTGCCGACTATGTGCCAGGCACTAAGGATAGAGATACAAGTAAGCAAGATAGTCACAAGTCTCAAGCAGTTTACATTCTAAGGTACAATGTTAATTATTTTAATCTTAGAATTTTCCCCTTCTTTTAGCCTCCTATATCTTTATCCTGCTGTGGTTTCTTATGCTAAGGTTAGGTATTTGTCAGAGTCACAAATAATGTCTTGTGTACTTCAGAGTCCAAAAGAAAAACTCCCTCTCAGTGGTAATTTCTCCAAATGTGTCTCACAAAATCTATTCAGTGAATTCTGTAGTATTGGGAATAATACTGGTCAAACTATCCACAGAGGAAAAACATGTCTTTCCCAGTTACATAGTTTTCTGGGGAACCCTTTCAGCAATTCCATTAGTAAAGCTATCTTGTGAAGACAACAGAGGCAGGCAAAGAGCTGAAGGGCAGATGGAAAGTTTGGGTGCATTAGTGCTTTGCCACAGGGTGCCCTACAATGGGTTAGAAGGTAATGTGGAGTGTGGATGGCACAATGAGAGAATAGACAAGGCCTAATTTTCCTTAAGGACTCGTAGCCAGGAAAAGGGCAAGGCTTCATGATCTTCCACATCACAGGAAGGATTGTAATTAATGACTCTCTAAGGACATGTATGACCCATCCATAATAGGTAAGTAGGTGATACAGTGGATAGAACACTGGGCCTGGAGTCAGGAAGACCTGAGTTCAAATGCAGCCTCAGACTTAGTAGCCATGTGACTTTGGGCAAATCACTTAACCTCTATTTGCCTCTGTTTCTTCATCTATAAAATGGGAATAATAATAACACCCACCTCTCAGTGTTGCTGTGGGGATCAAATGAGAAAATATTTATAAAATACTTTGAAACCCTTAAAGTTATATATCAATGCTATTATCATTTTTATTATTATCATGACCCAAAAAATGACTGTGCAAGTTCCTCCCTCTCCATTATTCTCAGTTTCTTCATCTGTAAAAGAAGGATATGAGAATAGATGGCATCTACTGTGTCTCCCTGCTGTGGAGCAATGACCTATTTGACAAGGTGAAGGAAAAACAGACAAACAGTGCATGTGTTCCACTGATATCCACAAAGTGTTAGAAAGAGCCAGAGAAAGTATTCCAGTTCATGGAGTAGGTTGTCTATGAAGAATTGAAAAACTGGGCAGGAACATGAATCACATTAGTGGCGAAGGTGTAAGCAGGCCACAAGGAAGGAGGAATGTGGTCGAGCCAGCTCCAACTGCTAAAACTAGCTTTAATTTTCAGTGTGAGCATTTCTGCCTTTAGAACCAGCAAATGCTACAAACAAGGGCTTGATTTATGGTTTTGTCTAGGCTTAACTAAGTGCTAATAATGCAATTTAAACTTGAGTGTGTCATCCATTCATTTTTTTTCAGAGCCAGTTGTTAAAAATTTGCCAGCACATTCTATAATCTACACTAGTAAATGAAGCACGTTATATTGATAAGATCACAGATCCACGATGTTATCAACATAAAACATATGGGAGTCTAAATAGTTCCTTTTTCTAAGGATCAAAACATTCATTTATGAACTTTACCTTATCTTGTATAATCAAGAAAAAAATCAAAGAACTAAGGAATCTCTCCTCAACAATGCACTTAATCATGTTCCTTTTTGACTAAGAAAAGTGAGATTATTGGTGTCTAAACATTTTTGCCTCTCCATTGCTGTTTAAATTGCCATGTGAAAATCAGATCAATGAAATGGCTTTAGTAGAACCTGATTCAAGGGACAAAACAAACAACTGCCAGGTTGACAGAATCAAAGACTTCCATTTGCACATTTATTTTTTTAAGAAGTTATTCACAAGTTGGAAGTTGGCAATGGGGTGAGACTAAATGTAATCAGGTATGCTTTCTGAATTAAAAACGCCCCTCTGCCAACTTGTTTCTAATTAGAAAAAGGCAACAGATGAATGAAACTTCCATTATGGTTGTAGAGGAATGAAGCCATTGTTAGCCATTGTATGTTGGCCAAGTTTCTGATTTCTTGGCTTCATTATCCAATTGTCCTTCAGAGAAGTTTGTATACTGTATGTGAAAACTATGTATTTACATGTCTCTATGTCTCTTTCAACAGAGCCATGTCCTCCACACTTTAGATCACTGCCGGCTGTGTTTAATGGAACTCGTCCAACAAGTGAACAAGGATTTGAAGTTACAAACAATATTCAAAAAGGACTTTTATCTCAACCGGATACTATGCTTTGTTCATGTTACTTGTCCATGATATTTCTCGCTCTACATAATTTGGTCCAGATCACCAATAGGGAAAGGGTGTTTATAGGAAGAATTGGCTCTTTTCAAGGCCACGCTATTTGTTTTTCACCCATTTTTCTGTCATATTTCTGGAGAATTATATGCCCAGAAAAAATTGGAAAGATTCTACTTTGTTGTGAAGGGAAAAATTGATTGAGGAAACAGAATTTTCTACTGAATTAAAAAAAAGACCTAGAAATGTGCCTTCTACACCATCCATTGGATTATATTTTTAAAAGGCAAGGTGATAAAATGTCATGGATTCTTTAGTTCTTCAGAAGAGTAGGGAGGCAGAACTGTCTTATCCAAACAGCTCCAGTGGGCCCAAAACACAATTCAATATTCTGGATAAGTCCCCTATTCAAAACCTGGTTTTCCTTCTACGGTCCCATAAAAAGTGCATTGTGCTAAGATCTGTTGGTGTTCTAAATGACAAATACAGTTAGAAGCCAGATGGATGTATTTTGGGGATTTATAAAGTTTCACTATAGACAAAAAATATAAAAACAACCAAATACATCACTCTGCAGACAGCCTACAACAGTTATTTGGGAACTAACAAGAAACTCTTATGGGATTCAGAAAGTTCTCCACTTACAAGATAGGACATATTAAAATTTGTACTGTTTGGCAACATGGCCAAGTGGTTTCTTGGGAAATCATACAATTTTCTTCTGAAATCCCTTCCATAACTTCTAATGTTGTCTACACAGACCAAGTGGAATGGAGAGCTGAAAACTAAATTACCTGTTGAATTTGGTAAGTGTTGACAATGCATTGGGATCTGCATGACCAAACCAAGTCTGTTCACCTGAATGATGTGGATGAGGGTTGTCTCAGCTTTAAGTCAGCAAGTGTGGAAAAGAGAAATCTGTTCTTATGATATAATCAGATTCAACAAATTCAATCAATACAAAAGTCAATTAGTCAAACTTCCAGTTGTTTCCAAATAGCCAGATGTTTTCTGTCATTAATTGCACTACTTCTGGGTAATTCATTGATTACCCCCACTTTTCTTTTGGATGTTTAAAATCATCACTATCTTGTTAAAACAATCTATTCCTGATTTGATTTGTAATATTGCTTCATCAAACCTAATTCATGCAAAATGTTTATACTTGTTATATTGTTATTTTTATGAATTGATTTTCTGCCTTTCAGTATGGTTTACTGAGATTTGTCCCTATTCATTTTATTAGTTACAGTATTCATTGACAGCTGCCCATCCATTCTCAGAATGCTCGTCAGAGCATATTTTTTGAGTTAAATTTTTGTTACTTATTTGTGTTTTATTGACTAGAGGAAACACTCAAGGAAAGAAACAATTGCCAGGGAAAATGAGCTCTGGTTTAGCTCTGGGAAGAGCTGTTACCAATGCAATGTTAAGCACAGCTGGCTGTGGCATACCAACTAGCACCTATTTAGACAAAAGAAAGAATGATTGGAACTGACATCCATCACCATGACTCAGCCTCTAAAGAGTTTGTGAATAGTTCCAGATTTCAGCATATTAGCCCAATGGCTTTCAGTGCTTCCAGAAGGTTCTATATCAAGAATCCTTATGCTACTGTTTGAGGAAACAGATCCAGCTGTTACCTAAGAAATCCATGGAAGGTTCTTTTTACTTCCTTCAAAGGGCACTTGGAAAAACTAAACCTGGAAACTACATTCCAATGAATATCACTTACCTTTACTTAGGTCCTATTTTGATGACCCATCATGGTATGGAGGTGACCCTAAGTTCTTGAAGGCAGTGGAAGGTAAAATCGGGCAGGCTCTAAACAAATTGGAGAGACTGTGACTTGGGGCCCAAAGATGAACTGTATCTGACAACCAAAGACCGGAAAAGCCAGAGGCTCATCACCAGGCTGATTGCCAAAGGATGAATATTTCAGCTTTAACAACTCTTGAAAATCCTAAAAAGTTGTGATCATCATAAAGGAAAGGCCCATATGGTTGAAATTTTAGGCTCTTGAAGTATTGTAATAAGTACTAATTTTCAAATGGAAAGATAATAATATCTAGTTCGTGTTTAGAAAACTCTCTGGGTATTGGCATAGTCATACCAGCAGGAAGAGGAAAAGTGCAATCCCAAAGAAGCTGGAACGTTTTCAGTGGGTTAATGTGAGCTCTTATGATACAAGAACTGCCAGAAGGAATGTTTGGAAATGTAAGACCCACAATATCCATCATAGTGTTCCTTCCTGGAGCACATGCGTGAAGCATCTGGCTCCCCACTGTTACAGATGCTGTGCTCTTCCAGCATTGTTCAGGCATGATTTGGTCATAAATCTTAAAGCACCACATCAGTGTGTATCTGTCAATACACTGGACACTGCCTCTTCAATTCTCAATCACTTCCAGATTTCTCCGCTCCCTATCTCGTTTAGTTGGTGTAATTTGGGACATTTAAAGGCCCCTGATGTAGTAATGAAGACAAAGTAGAAATGATGCCAAATTGTGCAAATGTCCAAATCTGATATTTATAAGGCAACTGCTTACCCTATATTCTATAAGCCAAATCCGGCTCGAGTTAAAAATCTTGCTAACACGCAAGATACAGTACTTATCCACACTGGTGTCTTCAAGAATTAGTGCCCTAGTTAGGAAATGTGCCATCCTTTGTTCAGTGCAATCCAATAAACCTGGCTTTTGGAAAGATGACAGAAGGCAGAAATAGTCAATATGGAAGGGGCACAGTTGCTCAAAATATGAATTTCTTTGACCATGCTAGAAAAATTTGCAATTATATAAGAGAAAAAAAAGTTGCTAAAGTATCTATTCCTGGGGAATTTTGACCATATGACTCATGAAAAAAGTGAATAGGAGCTTCTTGCCCCCAAGTTCTCCAGATGCAAGATCTCAAAAAAAGAAATTGAGTATCAGATATGGAGTTATACTTACATATATGTGTGTATGTGTATATACATATACTCATTAAAGTTGAAGATTGATTGTATGTCTGTGAGTGTGGCTGTATACACACATATGCAAGTATGTATATATACATCCATAAACATAGATACACATGCATGCATACACACACATAGAGTCAAACCTCAACTTTTAAGGAAATGATATTCCTAGAAAATGGCATGAAAGTCAAAAACACCAATACTGATACTTTGAACCTATGGGAAATGGAAGGCTAGGTCCCTGCAACTATCCAAAACTGTAATCTTCCACTAGAGATTACTGGAAATATACTTTTATGCATACAATTCCTTATAAAAATATTAATGCTGATAATATTCACTCTTCCTAACACAGTAACCATGAAATAGCCTATAAAATGCAGTATACAATATAAAATTGGTAACATGGAAAACATTTTTCTCACTAGTAATTCCCTAAAATTTTGTGCCCTTTTTTGCTAACACCTCAATTAAAATATATTTCAGGCGATATTCACTTTTATAACACATGAAATCTACAGTGTCATAAATGCTTTCCTCCTTTTTTGCGGATATGCTGAATTGCTGATTTGTTAACACTGACCACTGACATTCCTGCATGAATTTTATCTAACACCTTTATTTTCTCAATAAGCCCCATTGCTTACTTTGTTTGCTTGGACTTAGAATCCAAAGGATTTGCATTATGTATAATATCAAGAGAAAATTGAGTTTTAAAAACAAATGAAAATAACCAATGATTTTAGGGACAACAATGAGGTGAACAAGACCAGTGAAGCTCCTAGTAGGATATTAACAACTCCA
Source organism: Dromiciops gliroides (assembly GCF_019393635.1). NCBI lineage: Eukaryota > Metazoa > Chordata > Mammalia > Microbiotheria > Microbiotheriidae > Dromiciops > Dromiciops gliroides. The sequence continues at coordinate 272,801,100 of NC_057866.1, forward strand.
CAAATTTGTGAGCAACACACCTCTTATTGTTTTCCTCTGCTATGCATAGCCACATATGACCTCAGTTTACCGACACAAAAGTGAAAATGAGGTTGCTAATAAAATCATGTAAATATTGAGGATTGGCTGTATGTACAAATATATAGCCACAAGGAATGACCCATGCAAAAGGTAAACACCTCATTGATTAACTCTGGACAATCCTAATATCACAACCTTCCTCCAATGTCTTTATCTCCAACCACCTACTTACTGTACACCTGCCTTAGTGAGTATATGAAAACTCACAAGTTTATCATTTTACATTCAGCTAAATGGATTCCCCATGGCAGTGATTTCCCAACCTTCTACCACCCATCAATCCTATAAGATCTCAAACTGAATGTCCCATAGAAATCTCAAATACAATATATCCTCAAAAAATGCAATCATCTCCTCTTCTCCCCCACAACCATCCCACCTTCCAAATTTTCCTATTACTGTTGAGGGCACTACCATCCTCCTAGTGAGCCAGATACACACCAATGTCATCCTTGGCTCCTCACTGTCAAATTTTTCTGTCTCTTCCTCTACACCATCTCTCACTTGTAATCTCTTCTCTCTATTCATCTAGCTATCAATTCATTCAGACCATCGTGACCTCTCATCTAGTCTATTTTATAGGCTTCTTTCTAATTGGTTTACCTGTCTCACCTCTCTATAGTTCAATCTATCATTTATCTGCCAAAACATTCTTCCTGAATTATAGGTCTAATCACATAATCCAATAAATTCCGGTGGTTTTCTGTTAGTTCCATGATAAAATATGATGTCTTCTGTGAGTATTTAAAGCTCTTTACAATATGACCCTGTGCAAGTCTTTTGAACTTTAGACTTTCCATATACTCCAGGATCTAGCTTCACTGGTTTGCTTGTTGTTCCTCACATCCAACATTACATTTCTTGTTTCAATGACTTTGCAGTATGTGCCCCATGTGTAGGATGCTATTTTTTCTCACTTCTGCCTTTTAGCTTCCCTAGATCCATTGAAGTCTCAAGGAAAATCACACTTCTACAGGAGGGCTTGTCTGTTCTCTCTCCTCTACTAGGCCACTGCTAGTATCTTACCTCTGAAATTACATATCATATTGTCTGTCCATTTATTGTATCTATATATTTACATATCATCTCCCCCATTTAGAATGTAAAATCCTTTAGAGAAAAATATGCCTTTAATTTTTTTGTGTGTGTGAGGCAATTGTGGTTAAGTGACTTGCCCAGGGTCACACAGCTAGTAAGGGTTAAGTGTCTGAGGCTGGATTTAAACTCAGGTCCTACTGACTCCAGGGCCGGTGCTCTCTCCACTGTGCCACCTAGCTGCCCATGCCTGTAATTTTATCTCATCCTTAACATAATGCCCATCACATAATAAATACTTAACATACAAGTTATTCTCAAAAATTGAAAAAGAAAACTCCACCAAATTTGTTTTATGAAACAAAGATCTTTCTAATGCCTTAACCAAGGAAATATAAAGCAGAGGACATGTGGGTATGTCTGTACATATAGGCATATATATACACGTGTATGTATATAGGTGTGTTATATATGTTATATACACATGTGTATATATACATGTATATGTATGTATATATGTGTGTATACATATATATGTATGTATATATGGGGGATGAATAGATAGATGATAGATAGATACATAGATAAGTAGATAGATAGTTGTTCATTCTTCATTTTCATGAAGAGTTGGACACAACTAAAAACCACTAAAGAACAAAGTCCTCTCTAGGATTTTCCCCATTTCATCAACTTCCTTAATTCCTATGAGCTATATCTTCCTTCTCTTTCACCCATGCTCAGTTAGGGAATGGTTATACCCTTGACCTCAATATCACTCACAAGTGTGAGTTCATTGTCCATAATTCTAATATTCCCTTATTAATCCCCCTATTCCTGCCTATGCCTCTGCCCTGCTAAATATAGGCTCTAGCCTCAATATAATTGCCAGTCATTCTACCCTTCCAGACTTTCCCAGCCTATCACTCCAAATCTGACTTCATATTCCTTTCTTCCCAAGATGGAATACACTCTCCTCTGTCTTTGTGTTCTTGGTTCCCTTGTCCTTACACTGCTCATTTCTTTACTAACTGCAACCCTGCATTATTTCCACCATCTACCTTCCAAAATTTTTCTGATAAATGATTCACAAAGCCATGCTTTTCTGTCTGGTCGTCTACCAATTTATGCTATGTAGGCTCAACTTTGCACTCACTACTACGCCATGTTTTCTCTTTACTCCCACTCCCTTCATTGTTGGTTTATTTTTTCTAAAACTTTCCTCAAGTCACTTATACCATCCATGTATCCTTTCTTTCCACCAAAGTACCACTCTCACTCTTAAGGGTACCACCACCCTTCCAGCAACCCAAATTGATGAAAACTTTCTGCTGGTATCCTTACCATTGCATCTGCTCTCCTGCCATCATCCTCATCACCTTCCATTGGAATTTTGGACTCTATCACTAAGTCCCTGGTTCTCATAGATGAGCTTTTCAGCTATCTTGTGGAAAACCCAGCCTCTAATCTACTTCCTAAATATCTGCTCACTATGCTTTGTCTCCTCTCAACACCTTCTCTGCTTTCTAATGCTCTGTTATGTGTTGAATTGACTTGAGTATAATAATCATCTAGCTTCATGGTATTTGTGTCCCTAGCACATCACACAGTGGCTGACAGAATACAAGTGCCCAATGAATGTTTTATCTATCTAAATTGAACCCAAATTTTTAAATGTTATTTAAATGTAATATTCTTCATAATCTGACCCCATCCTACCTTTCTAGCATCAGCATATATCATTCCCTTTATACACTCTGTGTTATATCCATACTACCCTGCTTGTTCTTTCTCACATACTTCATTTTTCATCTCTGGAATACTCTCTTTCTTTATGTCCATCTCTGGGAATGCATGGTTTACTTTAAGAACATCCAAGTGCCAACTTTCCATATTAAAGCATTTACTACCCCCACCAAGCAATTCCCCTCAATAATTACCTTTAATTTGCTTTTGTGTATTTTATACATATCTTTATAGATGCATGTTATCTCCCTTAATAAAATATAAACTCCATGAGGTGTCATACTTATCCATTCTTGTCTTTGGATCTCTAGTAATAGACATTTAATAAAGAGTTAATAAATCCCTGATGAGTGGTCAATAATTCAGTTCACCAAACCTTGATGAGCTTCATCACAGATAATGACAACAATTAGCATATTTGACTGCTAAGATCACTATAATTTTTAAAAGAACCTGAAGAATGGTAGAAATCACATAGGAGTGGAGGACAAATGTCCCAATTTTCCAAAAAGGAAAGAAAGTAGAATCATCAAATTATAGACCAGAGGCCTATAATTTTTGGGAGGGGTGAGGCAATTGAGGTTAAGTGACTCGCTCAGGGTCACACAGCTAGTAAGTATTAAGTGTCTCAGGCCAGATTTGAACTCACGTCCTCCTGAATCCAGGGCTGGTGGTCTATCCACTGTGCCACCTAGCTGCCCCAAGGCCTGTAATTTTTAAAGTGGTTTTGTAGATAAAGCAGAATTCGCAACAGGAAGACCTGAGTTTGAAACTGGCTTCATGCACCTACTAGCTTGCTTAACCTCTCCCAGAATCATTTTCCTCATCTGTAAAATGAGGGTAATTATAGTACCTTCATCACAAAGTTGGTGTGATGATCAAAGGAAAGCCAAATGATAGAATCGAGACCTTGACATTGATTTCTAGGAAAATTTTAGAATCCATTCTCAAAAGTCTAATTTGAAGAGGATTTAGAAAGATAAGAGATTGAAGAAGCCGATGTCACTTCTTTCCAGGCCAGCTTTATTTCCTTTTTAGATTGGGTAACTATATTGACAATCCAGGGGAATGCAGGAGATATGGAACACTTAGCTTTTGATGAAATCATTTGGTAAGGTCTCTTATACTATCTTTGTTGTCAATATGGAGAAATATGAATTAGATGATAAATACATTACCACAGATTTGGAGCTAGTTCAATTATAGAACCCCAAAAGTAGTCATGACTGTTTTGCTGTGAACTGTGAAAGTGTACTTAAGTGAAATGCCCTGTGGGAGTGTCCTTGGCTCTGGGGCAGCCATCATTTTAGTGATTCTTGATGATGACTATGATGATGATAAAAATAGGAAGACATAGCTTCTCATTTAACTTAAAAATAGAGATAATAAATTTGAAAAAATGATTTGACCATTCTACCCTTCTTTTCACCACCATCATCCATTCCATCTATTTCAAGCAGTAGTTACATCCCTTCTATTATCCTCTTCTTGATTCCTTAGCATTCATCTCCAACCTCAGGTAATTCTGAACATTAGCTATTCTTATAGTATTTTACCAGAACTGTGCTTTTAAAAAAATGTTTCAGTTAAATGATCTGCCTCCTTCTATACAGTACATGTATTTTTAAATCTGAGTTTCTCTATGGCCTCCTTGGCAAGCACATTAGTCTTTTTAGGCAGATCTCCCTTTTCTTCCTCTTTGGAATAATTTCTGCTTCTGTCTTCAGAATTCTTTTCTGTTGAGTTTCCTATCCCTTTTGAGCCAATTTATGATTATAGGATGAGAATGAATCATTCAAATGGACATATGATGAAGTGAGCTGCCTGCAACTTAGTTCAATGGAAACACTATAATTTAAAATCAACTATGGAGAAGATGAACAAAATCTAACAAGAGACATTGGGAGGGATTCATTTGGCAGTGTTGTGCAAAGAACACATTCTGTCTTACAGTGAATGAACAGAAATACTTTTGTAGGAATGCCATAGTACATTACCAAAAGTTTGGACTATAGGCCTATACGCTTTAGAGAAGAGAATTTAGGAATTTTCTCCAATGAGAAAATCAAGGTGAATTGATTTAGCTGAGGTCTAAGTTAAAAAGCTAAGGTTGGGAACCAGGTCTTCTGAATTTAAACCCAGTGCTCTTTCAGTGACAGTAGACATAGAAAGTAATAGAAAACCAAATCTAACCCATGGCTCAAAGCCCGTTTGCATAAGATTCTTCTCATTGGTAGAAACTGAATACTCAGTGGTTGCCACCTGTGTGAAGGGTGGAGCTGATGAAATTTTATGAGAAGAGAAATCCTGGTATTCCGATTTCCAGCCACAAGAGGGTCAACGTGCTTCTAAAGAAGTACATGCTCCCTAATGAGAGAGAAAGACTCTGGAGAGAAGTCAACATGTTCAGACACCTGAGAAATCAAAAGAAGACATATTAAACCTGATGAGGCTAAAGTATCAGGAGACTCAGAATGAGAGAAATCTATCCTGAATACACTATCAACATTGACCAAGTTGAATTTTAAATGTCATTCTCTGGCATAGACTTTGGTAGTACTTATGGAAAATTCCTAGTTAGCTCTAGTTTGTCTGTAGGCTCGGAACTGTTGAAAAGGTCTAGAAGGGCAAGAAGGGTAAGAGAGGAAGCAGAAACTGGCCATAGGATTCAAAGGTATTTCTCCAATCCATTCTAGTTAGCATGATGCAGTAGATAGAAAGTTGTCTCTGAAGTTAAAAAAAAAGAACATGGATTACAATTTTCCCTAACACATACTATCTCTGGTCATAGTTCAATTCTCTTAACGTTTTAGGGCCTAGGACAACCCATTAAGACACTAAGTCACCAAGAAGCTATGGTTCTGTACTGATGTAAATGAAGGAGTTCCTAATGTTAATGAAATCAGAGTTATAGACCAACAAAAAGTCCATCTTGGGGCCCAACAAAACTCTCCTTAATGAAAAGGAGAGGAGCGGCAAAATTAGAGTCAAAAGCAAAACTGGGAGAGGAATGAAAGATGGCCTGTCTAGATCTTTCCTCAAAATGGATGTTCCAGGAGGAATTCATTAACTGGAGCTTCAGGGGCAAAAGTATCCTCCAGAACAAGAAGGTAGTTGAAACATGTGGGTAAATTCCAAAGAGACAGAAGTAGGGGCAGCAAGGTAGTCAATAGACTCTGACTCTGTTTTTTTGTTTTGTTTTGTTTTTAATTAATAGGGATTATAGAAGAATCTATCTCTCCTATGTACAGTCTAGTAAATAGATCCAAAGGGCAACAGAAAAAACAATGATCAAGAAGTCAAAGAAAAATAGCAGTAACTTCCATTATCTAATCTGGGATCGCATTTGAAGGTAGCCAGGGGTTTGTGATATGGTTAAAAGCAGAGCAAAATTCAATAAATGGCCCAAAGTCTATGAGCCCTCTAAGCAAGGACTCACAATGAGGAACTGACATTTTGGAAGAAAAAAGTGAAAAGGGAGAACAAACTATGACTCTTTGTAACCGAGGAATATGAGAAGGAAACTAAACAAACATGGAGTGGAGGGTGGAAGAAGCAGGCATCTCATGAACCTCACTCTTATCTGAAATTACAAAAGAGGTGTAAACACACAAGACACACACATTTGCTGTTGAAATAATTTGAAAAGGAAACTGGCGGATACAGAGTGTAAAGAAGCGTTTAAAGAAGGTACTTGTGGAAAGAATAGTCACAAGCAAAATGACTTCATCTCTCTTGATTAATAAAAGAGTTTAAAAGAAGAGATAAGTATGTATAAAAACCAGTGATCAAGGTCTGGACTAGATAAAAATAAAAGGCGGGGGTGGAGGCTTGAGGAGTGGATTACTACTATTAATTACATTTATTTTACCATCTCATTCTTTTTTTTTTTAATATAAAGAAGTAAAGAAAAAAGTAAAGAAAAAAAGTAAAACATGATATGATATATACCCTTTGACCCAGCAATACAAACACTAGGTCTATATCTCAAAGAGATCATAAAAAAGCAAAAGGACCCACATGAACAAAAATATATATAGCTGCTCTTTTTTTGGTGGCAGAGAATTGGAAATTGAAGGGATGATTGAACAAATTGTGATAGATGATTGTGATGGAACATTACAGTGCTATAAGAAATGATGAGTAGGATGCTTTCAGGAAAACCTGGGAAAACCTGCAAAATGAAATGAGAAGAAGTAAGAGAACACTGTACATGGTGACAGTGATATTGTGAGGATGAAAAACTGTGAAAGACTTAGTTACTCTCATCAAGAAAATGACCCAAGACAATTACAAAGACTCATAATGAGAAATGTGGTAAACCTGCATAGAGAGCATTAATGAATTCTGAGTGCAGATTGAAACATGGTTTTTAACTTTATTTCTCTTGTTTTATATTTTGTGTGTGGTTTCTTTTGCAACATGACTAACACAGAAATATGTTCTACATGACTTCAAATGGATAACTGATAACAATTTGTTTGCCATATCCAGAGGAGGAAAGAGAGAAAGATTTCAGAACTCAAAACTTTTTTTAAAATGAGAGTAAACTTTTTAACATAGAATTGGGAAATATTTAACAAAAGTATTTTTTAAAAATAATGGGGGGCAGCTAGGTGGCGCAGTGGATAAAGCACTGGCCCTGGAGTCAGGAGGACCTGAGTTCAAATCTGGTCTCAGACACTTGACACTTACTAGCTGTGTGACCCTGGGCGAGTCATTTAACCCCAATTGCCTCACACACAAAAAACAAACAAAAAATAATAATGGATATATACAATGACAGGAGAGAAAATAGACAACTTTGCCTAAAATTAAAATATCTTGAACAGATTATATCTTAAATTAGGAGGGAAGTAGTGAAATAGGGCATATTTTTTGCAGCAAGTTTATCAGACAGTGGTATGATAATTCAACGAATATAGAGCCCAGGGCAAGGACCATACTTGTCCTTCCCACAGGTTTGGATTGGTTAAATGATTATACTCTCCTTGCTTGTTGGAAAGGAAAAGGGAAGATAGGACTGCATCAATGTTGAACTCAAAGGAACTGATACCTCATGGAACCTTTTAAAAAGTGTATGGGGGCAGCTAGATGGCGCAGTGGATAGTGCACCGGCCCTGGAGTCAGGAGTACCTGAGTTCAAATCCGGCCTCAGACACTTAATACTTACTAGCTGTGTGACCCTGGGCAAGTCACTTAACCCCAATTGCCTCACTAAAAAAAAAAAAAAAAAAAAAAGTGTATATAATAACTTTGGTGAAGGCTCACAATTTTCTTATTAATAAGTGGTTTTTTAACAGGATTTCCCTTCAGAAACCAAAATGACAAACCACAATTTTCTTTGCAATTTTCAAACATTGGTAATATCCCAATATATTTGTGGTTTCACTTTGAATTTACAGTATATATCTTTTGAAAGTGATGCTTGAGGCAGGGGTGTATCTGCTATTGTACTGTAAATACTTTTACCCCTTATGTTGCTGGAGTATTGGATTCCATTCTCAGTGTCATATTTGTATTAATAAGCTGGTTAACATCCAGAAGAGAGGGCAACAGGGCAACCCTAATCACAAAAGATTTTAAGATCAATATATGAGGGAAGATTAAGGAACTGGAAATATTTAGCCTGGAGAAGAGAGGACTCAGGGGCAGAATATTAGCTGTTTTCAACAACTTGAAAGACTTACGTGGAAGAGGGATTCAAATTCTTTTGTTTGCCCTCAGAGAGCAGAACTAGGAATAATAAGTGGGAAATTAATGGGCTTCCTTTACAGATGGTGGGATTCCACTTCATTGAAGATCTCTAAGCAGGGATAAGATAACTATTTGTTGTCTGCTTTATGGTGTGGTTGCCTTTCAGGCAATGTGGAATTGATGTTCCCCACACAGGCTCATAGGTGATTTTAAAATTTTTCATGTGAGTATTCATACTTCAGAAATTGGTAAATGCTACAAACCAGGGCTTGATTTATTATTTTGTTGATTTCTAGGCTTAAAGCAATGGGGAAAATAGTACTGCAGATTAAACTTAGAAGTGAGTCATACATACTTGTTTTTAGGACAGCTGCTTGATAAAAATTTTCAAGCACACCCCTGCTTTAGGTATAGGTTGGACAAAATGTCGATTGAGATCTCTTCCAACTTGAAATTTGTATTATTCTATGAAGCAGATTTAGGTTTGAGGTAAAAAAATAAAGGTCCTAACAATAAGAAATATCCAGAAGAATAATGAACTGAATTGGCATAGAATAAGTTTTTGCTCATTAGAAATCTTCTAGTAGAGGTCGCCAATAAGAGGTATCTAGGACCACTCGGTGGATATACTGAAAATGATATTCTTTTTCAGATTTGGGTTGGAAAAAATGAGCATCAAGCTGCCTCCCTTCCAAATTCTGAAATTTTGTGATTCTGAGATATTCTTGGTGTGCTTAGTTGCATATGCCTCTAGTCTTCTTATGATGACTGAATTGGGAATAATAATAACATAATAATTAATAACAAGAACAAGAACAAGAACAAGAACAATAACAATAGGAAGAAGGAAGAAGAAGAAGAAGAAGAAGAAGAAGAAGAAGAAGAAGAAGAAGAAGAAGAAGAAGAAGAAGAAAACATTTACAGGTGCAGCTAGGTGGCCCAGTGGATAGTGTTGTGCCCGAAATCAGGAAGACTTCCTGATATTAAATCCACCTTCAGACACTTAGTAGCTGTATAACCCTGGGCAAGTCATTTAACCCTGTCTGCCTCAGTTCCTCATCTGCAAAATAGCTTGAGAAGGAAATAGCAAACCACTTCATTATCTTTGTCAAGAAAACCCCTAACAGGGTCACGAAGAGCCAAAAAAGACTGAAATGACTAGACAAAAGCACTTTAAGGTTTAAAAAGGAACCATATAAAAGGGGTCCCATTATCATCTCCATTTTACAGAAGAGGAAACTGAGGCAGACAGGAATTAATTGGTTTGTCCAGGACTGCACCGCTAGTCAGTGTTGGAGGAAGGATTTGAACATGGGTCATGCTGACTCTATGATATATCACTTACTTGGCTCTGAGGAGGTTTGGCATGAGCAGTGCCCAGATAGGGAAAGGAAACAGCTGCAATAAAGAGACTGAAGCTTTGGACAATTGTGCTGAGTGAGAAAAATGTTCAACCACTGATACTCCCTGCATTCCTCATTTCAGACAAACTCCCTTTGCCAGTAATGGCTTTCCTCTTGGATGCTCCAGTTCTGCAGACATCCTTCTTGCAACCCAGCCTGGCTTCACACCAGCTCTCCCAAATTGCCTCTTACAGCAGCAGCCTGGGGAGGGATTGCCCTTAACCTTTCTGGTGGTCTTTCCTAATTTTTTTTTTACACATTGCTTCTTCTACTCTCTGAAAAGAAGAAGAGATGGTTTGGAGGCTTTCTTATTTAAAAAAATTTACAACAGATTAGGACCCATTTTATTTATATTTGTTTGGGGAGTTCTCCTGATACTTAAACAAAGAAGAGAGGAATGGAAAAAGGAGCAAGCATTTATTTATTAAATGTCTACTAGCAGCTAGGTGCTGGATAGAGCGCTGGGCTTGGAGTCAGGAAGACTTATCTTCCGGAGTTCAAATCCAACCTCAGACACTTACTAGCTGTGCCCTTGAGCAAGTCGCTAACCCTGCTTGCCTCAGTTTCCTCATCTGTCTAATGAGCCAGAGAAGGAAAGAGCAAACCACTTCAATACCTTTGCGAAGAAAACCTCTAATGGGGTCATGAAGAGTCAGATATGACTGAACAACAAATATGCCAGGCATTGTGCTAAACACTTTACAAATATCTCATTAGATAATGGAAGGAAATCTACCAAGGATATAGGGCTGGAACCTATGACTTCATTGGTATAGGGAACTCCCAGGTGAGGAAACTCTGTCTACTAAGGCAGTGGATTCCTTCTCTTTTACATCCAGTATTAGACTTGCAATGACTTGCCCAAAGGCAACAGGTCATCCTCCCTTTGAAATCAGCCCTCTCTCCACTGCACCACACTGACTCTCTAGCATGGTTATGGCTACCAGGAAAAAGAATGCTGCTGAAGAAGAAAGTCAGACATTCTTTGAAAAGTCTTTAATAGGCCAGAAGGTTCTCCCATCAAAAAAATCTCCCCATGCCCCCTTCTCGCATGCAAAGAATTGTGTCCCCAGAGTCCTTTACAACCTGGCACATTTACATTCAAAGTGAATGTTTGGAACTATTTTTAAAAGTCATTTTAATAGGCCCCAGCAGGTGGTCTTTGGGAAGACATGGTTTTAAAGAAAAGTCTCATTGTACTTGCTTCACTTTATACAATTCGGCAGGGTTTTTATTAAAACAAGGAATGCCAAAGATACTGATGCTAAGAAAGGTTCCATGAAGTTACTAGTTCTAGGAGAAAGTGGGGCCTCTTTCATCACATGTTAAAGCCCTGGAGCAGCATGGGGTGGGGAAAGCACAGCTTTAGAAATTATTTCCCCTCACTCCCAATGGCAAGGTTCACATGTGGCTGGCTTTCTCTTTTTACTCAGGATGCCAAGGAAGTCCCAAACTTTGCAGATGAACCTGAATATCTCTGCTCAACCCAACTTCTACACAGAGGCATGTTCTTCCTAAATCAGTTTTTTTTCTTTCCTCTTTCTGATGTGTTTCTTGAATTGATTGTTTAAAAAAAATAAGGGGCTGTCAATCTGTTTTCTTTTCAGGTCCTTTCTGTCCCTTTTGAAATTAGTTACAGCCTGCTTTCTGTTGCTTTATAGTAAGCCTGACCTAATTTAATTACCGTGACTTGTGTGGTTTCGGGATAAATACTTTAATTCAGTCTGCCTACTTTGTATATATTCCCTCCCTTTCATAGAGCTCTCTGTGTTTTGGCATTCAAAGCCCTTGTCTTTCTTTAGTGGGTTAACACAAAGTTAGTTTTATATAGTGTCCACATGCACAAGTTTTCTCTGCCACTGCCCTGTTTACTCCCTCCTTCGTTTTGTTTGTCAATGGGCTGGACGTCTCAGGTCTTTGTGAGATCCAGACTCCTGTTCTTTGATGACAGCCTTAGAGTGTCAGGGTAGTATGTGTCTGAACAGTCCAGACAGCAGTTTATCTGAAAAAGGAAAAGAAAAAGAAAAAGAAAAGAAAAAAATTGCATGAGTTAGGCTTGGGTCATCATAAAATTCCTCTCTACTTACAACTTCTAGTGAAAGAGCTTTTTAACGTGCGCCTGAGTAAAACTTAGACGCAAAAATTTTCAGTGGAACATCTGAATCCATGGGTGTGGACTTATCCAATGCTTCCCAGAAGAATGGATGTCATCCCATCGAAAGTGCACACACATCAGGCTACTGACATATCAGTTACAGTATGACCTTGGGAAAGTCGCCAAACCCCTCTTTGTTTCAGCTTCCTCATCTCTAAGGGGAAAAAGAGAGAAATAAACCCATATTTACTGAGTACCTGATCTGTACAACCAGCCACTGTGCTGAGCACTGGCACAACAACACTGCTGTGTAGGTATTTATTTATCTGTGTGTTTATTTATTTATTTATTTATCCATCCATTTACTCATTCATTCCTTCATTCATTTGTTTGTTTATTTGCTTATTTCTTTGTTTGCTTTTTTGTTTATTCTATCATCATCATCATCTCCATTTTACAGCTAGGGAAGCGGAGGCAGCTGGAGGTTAAATTACTTGCTGAAGGTCACAAGTTGGTGTCTGAGGTGGGATTTGAACTCAGGTCTTCCTGACTCCATACCCTTTTCATTTTCTTTATGTTTCTTGCATTTATGCAGAAAAACTGTGTGTGTGTGTTGTAACATGTCTACGCACTGTCCCACAGCTTCTTCAATGTCGGTAATAGGTAGAGGGTTTGCATGAATGGCCTCCAAGCTTGCTACCAGCATAAAAATCAATAATCCAATCATAGCCATGGTGGAAGTGGCAGAGAGGGGATGCTTGTCTGTCTGAAAGACATATCTCAAGATGCCTGTCGACTGTCAAACTTCTACCATCCTATAGAAAGAAGATGAGCACAGGAGGAGCCAGTTAAAGATAAAGTGAGGGAAAGTATGGAACAAGAGGAAACTTAGGTTGATTAAAGAGTTCCTCTGGAGTGGGAACTGTTGGGCCTCTCCTCCTTGACTGCGTATCTCTCCCTTCTGAGCCCTCCCTGGTTGGTTTTTTCTTTGCTTTTGCTGTTGTCTGGTTTGGTTTGGCTTAGAAAAGATTGCCAGCTGAGAAGTTCCAGGGAAGCCGAGGAGGGTCAAGTCTGATCCAAGCTGTGGGTGCAACTCGTGCTCTTGGCCCCAGGTGTGGTTGCAGACTTTTCTCTTTAAAAGGTTCCCACAGCACGGGGCCTTTGCAAACTGTCCCCCAGAAGACGTGAATGGGGCCCTATTCTGCCACATGCAGCCCCCTCTGAAACAGTACGAACCCCCGCTGTTCCTCCAAACAGGCCATTCTATAAAACGTCAAAGAAGGGGAAATACAAGAAGGCGTGTTTCCCATCTCATACTTCACTTGGCTCTGGCACATTAAAACTGTGCATGTGTGTCCTTTTTGTTCCTTTTGCAAATGAAGTAAAAGCATAATGCGGACATCATTTAAAAAGCGCCATTTGATTGGCATAAATTATAGTACACCTTAAACAAACAGAGAAGGCCTTTGTGAGGATGCCAAGAGCCCAAACAGTGCAGATCCAAAGCGAAGCAGGGTACGAGGCTTGGACAAGTGCTGTAGGTTAAAATGATGGAGAAAATTGACCCCTGCTGCCACTTTGGGCTCTCATTCATGATAAAACCCCTTGATACTTTTCATTAACTAGAAAACAGAGAGAGATGACAATGTCCCCCCAAAAGTGCCCCATGGAGTCTCAAATTTTTTCTATACATTAATGAATATAACTGTCACATTGAATTTGTAGCAGTAAATAGGATAGAAGGGTGTTTCTCTGGTAGCTTATTTATAATGAATTGATTTTTTTAATCGTAGTGTCTTCCTTACTCTAAGTAGATCACAGCCTCTCTACAATCAACCCATCAATAAACATTTATTAGGTGACAGCTAGGTGTCACTGTGGATAGAGCACTGGTCCTGAAGAAGGGAGGACCTGAGTTCAAATCTCACCTTGGACACTTAGTAGCTGTGTGACCTTAGGCAAGTCACTTTACCCCAATTCACTTGAACATCTGGGGCCATTTCCAGGCATCCTGATGTATATCTTGACACTGGACCCAGATGGCTCTGGAGGAGAGACCTTGCACAACCCTCCCTCACTTCAATCCAATTCAGTGACAGTCATGAAATCACCCAGATGAGAACAAAAGACAAACAGCAACAACAACAACAACAACAACAAATATTTATTAAGCACTTACTATGTGCCAGGCACTATTCTGGGGATACAAAAAGAGGCAAAAGATAGTCCCTTCCCTTAAGAAGTGTGTAATCTAAAGGGAAGACAACATAGATAAAAACAAGGTATATGCAGAATAAATAGGAAATTATTAACAGAGGAAGGGCAATATAATTGAGGGGTGGGAAAGACTTCCTGTAGAAGATAGGATTTTGGTTGGGACTTAAAGGAAGCCAGTGAAGCCAAGAGGCGGAGTTGAGGAAAGAGAGTATTCCAGGAATGGATGACTCCTAGGTAGTGAACCTCAGGCACTGGGCAAATAGTGTTATCTTTGTTTTTTTGTTTTGTTTTGTTTTGTTTTTTGCAGGCAATGGGGGTTAAGTGACTTGCCCAGGGTCACACAGCTAGTAAGTGTCAAGTGTCTGAGGCCGGATTTGAACTCAGGTACTCCTGACTCCAGGGCCAGTGCTCTATCCACTGCACCACCTAGCTGCCCCTCATTTGATTTTTAAAAGCCTTTTTGAGCTCTTCCAGGAAGGCTTTTTGGTAGTTGGCAATTTCAGTGGAACGATAAAGTCAGAATTCAGATTCTAAGGGGTTAAGAAGAAATGAGAGAGGAGGCAGCTAGATGGCACAGTGGATAGAGCAATGGCCCTGGAGTCAGGAGTACCTAAGTTCAAATCTGGTCTCAGACACTTGACACTAGCTGTGTGACCCTGGGCAAATCAGTTAACCCTCATTGCCCCACAAAAAAAAAAAAATAAAGATTGGAAGAATAGGTATGACAGAGGGGGCAATATGTTGGAGGAGACAGAATGGGGATTGCTTGAACAAGTAGAGGGGTTAGTTGTGGTAAGGAGTAAAGCTACTTTAACATGTGAGAAAGTCGTAAAAGGCACTCAGGTAATAGGAGATGAGGAAGAGGTAAGAAAAGGGAGCTCCTGGTAAATGGCCTCAATTTTTTCTATAAAATATGAAGCAAGGTTCTCAGCTAAGAGGATGAGGGGAAGGGGAGTCATGGAAGATTTGAGGAGGGATGAAAAGATCCAGAAAAGCCACTGTGGTAAGTGAGATTATGAGCTGATAAGGAAGTTAGTAGGATTGCCTAGCAGCTGTGAGGGCCCAGTTGAGGTTGTATAATGTAAATTAGTAGTGAACCCAGTCAGAATGGTTGGGCAATTTTTTTTCCTCATCTTCATTTAGCAGCACGTATGTAGAAGCAAAAGTTATATATGATGGAAGTGAATCAAGTTTGTGGCTTGCCTGGGCATAATTGGAAATATGAGAAATTTAAGAGGTATGTCCTAGAACTATGCCCAAAGGCCTATAAAACTTTGCATACCCTTTAACACAGCAATACCACAACTAGGCCTTTATCCCAAAGAGATTAAAGGAAAGAAAAAAGGACCTATTTGTACAAAATATTTATAGAAACTATTTTTGTGATGGGAAAGAATTGGAAATGGAGGAAATGTGCATCAATTGGGGAATGGCTGGACATACTGTGGTACATGATCATGATGGAATACTATGTACTATAAGAAATGATGAGCAGGATTCTTCCAGAAAAACCTGTGAAGATATGAACTGATGCAAAGTGAAGTGAGAAAAAATAGAACATAGTATATGGTAACAGTGATATTGTGATAATGATCAACTGTGAAATACTTAGTTACTCTCATCAAGAGAAAGATCCAAGACAATTCCAAAGCACCATGATAAAAAAAAAAATTCCATCCATCTTCAGAGAGAAAGAAGTGATAAATTCTGAGTGTGGATATTAAGCATATACTTTTCATTTCCTTTCTTTTTATTGCATTTATGTAAAAAATGAGTGTTTGTTTTGCAACAGGGCTAATATAGAAATGTTTTTTTTTAATGTATAAGGTATTTTATTTTTTCCATTACGTGTAAAGATAGTTCTCAACTTTTGTTTATACAAGCTTTACAATTTCAGATTTTTCTCCCTCCCTCCCCTCCCTCCCCCCTCCCCTAGACAGCAGGTAATCTGATATAGGTTATATCTATATATCTCTATACATATACATATAGATATAGATATATACACACACATATATATACACATAATAACATTAATCCTATTTCTGCATTAATCCTGTTACAAGAGAAAAAATCAGAGCAGTGATGCAAAACCTCAAAATAGAAAAAAAAAAAAAACAACAGCACCCAAAACAAAAGAAATAATATGGTTCAATCAGCATCTATACTCCACAGTTCTTTCTTTCTTTTTTTTTTCTTGGATTTGGAGATCCTCTTCTATCATGAGTTCCCTGGAACTCTTCTGTACCATTGCATTGGTGAGAAGAATATAGTCCATCACAGTAGGTCAACACTCAATGTTGATGATACTATGTACAATGTTCTTCTGGTTCTGCTCATCTCACTCATCATCAGCTCACATAAGACCCTCCAGGTTTCTCTGAACTCTTCCTGCTCATCATTTCTTACAGCACAATAGTATTCCATTGTATTCATATACCACAACTTGTCCAGCCATTCCCCAATTTATGGGCACCCCCTCAACTTCCAATTCCTTGCTACCACATAAAGAGCAGCTATAAATATTTTTGTACATGTGGGTCCCTTTCCCCCCTCCATGATTTCTTTGGGAAAAAGACCTAAAAGTGGAATTGCTGGGTCAAAGGGTATGTACAGCTTTATCGCCCTTTGGGCATAATTCCAAATTGCTCTCCAGAATGGTTGGATCAGCTCACAGCTCCACCAACAATGCATTAGTGTTCCAATTTTCCCACAGCCTCTCCAACTTTTATTATCTTCCTTTTTTGTCATTTTAGCCAATCTGATAGGTGTCAGGTGGTACCTCAGAGTTGTTTTAATTTGCATCTCTCTAATCATTAGAGATTTAGAGCATTTTTTCATATGGGAATAGATAGCTTTGGTTTCTTCATCAGAAAACTGCCTATTCATATCCTTTGACCATTTCTCAATTGGGGAATGACTTGGATTCTTATAAATTTGATTTAATTCCCTATATATTTTAGAGATGAGGCCTTTATCAGAAGCACTAGCCTCAAATAGAAATGTTTTTTGCATGACTTCCCATGTATAATTGATATGTTGTTTGCCCTCTGAATAGGCAGGAGAGAGAGCTGGAGAAAATTTAGGGCTTAAAATTTCAAAAGATGAACCTAAAAGTAAAAAATATAAATGCTGTACTTGTGATCATATTATTAGTAGGTATTAGAGGGCAGATTTGAACCCATAACATTCTGTGCCATATTATCACAGGCAAACAGAGGCGATTTGAATAACTCAGCCTAACTACCCTGGGAAGGGACGGAAAATATGAGGGAAATGAATAGGACAATATTCTAGAGAGTTGTTCATCCTTCATTTTTGAAGAGGACAAATAACATCATGAAGGGGTGTCTTAACTGGTAAGTGCATTACACAAAGTCATCAGCCTCACTCAGTGGCAGGCCAAAAGTCAGGATGACTGGAAATGGCCCAGGATACGGTGGCTGACCTCGGCATCTCCAATGCCTGGTTAAGCTCTAAGCACTCCACAGCACCTAATTTTAGAGTGGGATCCTTCCTGTTTATACACTAGACCAAGTGGAACATATTCATGTGAATGATGGGACATATAGCATCAGAAGAATAGATGAGAGAAAACAAGCAAGTCATAATCAGTGACAGTGAACCCAAAGGGGTTTGATTTTATTCATTATTTGCTTTTTCTACTGTGTGCCGAAGTTCTCTAAAGAGAGGACTTTTTAAAGAAAAAGAAAAAACTTAACACGTTCACAGACATAAATTTTTCTCAAAGAACTGTTTGCTGCCTGTCATACATTTTGATATATTTGCTTGCTGTTAAGCTTTATTATGTAAATCTTTATTGTTTCTTTTTTTATTATTTTGACTCCCTCATTACTTAAGATATTGTTATGTAGTCTCCATTCAAGGCTGTATCTTTTGTTCATTTTCTTTTCTTAATCACAGTTTTCATTGTTATGATCTATAAGGAATATGTTTCACATTTTTACCTTTATGCATTTATGTATGAGTTATTTTATATGTCACGCATTTTTAAAGGTACCATGAAATATAAATACCATTTCTAAGATTCTCATTCAATAATCACCATAGAGCTATCATATTAATTTTTTCAAACACTTTGTTCATTTCTTGCCTATCTCTTAGATATGTCAAGTTCCAAAAGAAGTATAGATTCAGCTACAATTATGGATTTATTATTTAGATCTTTTTCTTTTTGGTTAGAAATTGTTCAACACCAGAGGAGTCAAATTCAAACAGGCTGCAAAACTCCCAGTGAGCCAGAACCAGATTAAAACATAACTGGAAAATGTTTAACAAAAGAAATAAAAATACAGTGCAACTTAATTTGTGATTTTCTAGTTTAAAGTGCAGCCTACAGGGATCCTTTCTATTTGATTTTGATACCACTGGCTTAAGCCATGTCATTCTGTGCATGTCTATTTTAATATATAATATTTTATGTTATATATTTATATATAATAGTTGTGTTATCATGGACAAATCCCTTAAATGCTCTTCGCCTCAGTTTCATTCTCTGTAAAGTGGGGATAATATCATCAGTACTGTAACAATTGGAATGATGCCACCTGCTAGAGACTTACTGTAGGAAAGCTCCAACATGAGGAGAGGGCCTCTGAGGGCAGTACAATGCATCCTTTCTTTGGCATCAGGAAGTGATGTTTTGCTTGTGGGAGGAAGAAGGGGGAGGCTGGCGCACTGGCTCACTCTCTTTTCTGACTACTCTGGTGGAAAAGGGATCTAGGAATGCTCTCTCCCTTAATAAATGCTTAAAATCCTAACTCTTGCTAAAGCTTATAATTTATTGGCGACCACTCATTAGATATTTTAGATAGTATAGCTAGCATTTTAGCCCTTAGAGTACTAGCCATTTAGCTCTCAAGGTTGTCATATCAAATGAAATAATGTGTCAGCTTAGCCCACCTGAAAGCACTGTGCAAATATTCACTATTATTCTCAAATACTCAAATGGTTTTGTGATCTCATCTGCTTGAACATTCCTTCCAATAAAAAAGGTCACAACTCATCTATCCATCCCAACCCATCCTGTTTGCCTCTTACAGAAAATACCTCTGTTGGTTCACTGCAATGTGTTCACCCTTTGTGTTAGGGATCTGATTTGGTTTTTCCTCTTACAGTGAGCTGGTAAAACTTGGGTTGTCCAGCTGTGATCACTTTCCCTCACCATCTGACCAGCTCATCTTTTGCTATTATTCATTTCCATGATGATAGTAAGGGGAGAGGCAGCTAGGTGGATAAAGCACTGGCCCTGGTTTCAGGAGTACTTGAGTTCAAATCTAGCCTCAGATACTTGACACTTATTAGCTGTGTGACCCTGGGCAAGTCACTTAACCCTCACTGACCGCTCCCCCCCAAAAAACCTGATTTTAGTAAGATAGTAAGGCATCCTTGATTCTGATCTTTGAAATTCCTCATTGGTTACTTGTTATGGAAAGATGTAAAAAAATAGAAGATCCCCCTGTGCTTGTTGTTTGTTGAATACATAAACAAAACAAAGAAAACAAAGAAAACTCAATAAAGCAAGATGATGCTTTTAGGCTTTTTTCCAATGTTTCCACTCATTCTTACATTAAAATCATTCAAGATTCCATGAAAGCCATAATAACAGACATATTTTGATTCAGCCATCCTCTTATCACAAACATCAAGTGTGTTGTTATTATTCAGTTATGTATGACTCTCCATGACCCCATTTGGACTTCTCCAGGCAGAGATACTGGAGTGGTTTGCCATTTCCTTCTCCAGTTCATTTTATAGATAAAGAAACCAAGGCAAACAGGGTTAAGTGACTTGCCCAGGGTCACATAGCTAATAAGTGGCTGAGGGGGGATTTGAACTTATGAGAATGAGTTGATGATCCCTTATTTCATGCTCAATGCTCTATCCATTGTGCAAACTGACTATCCATCAAGTGTAGAATAGAACAGTAAGATGGCTCACGCCCATCATGCAGTTCTCCCTCATTGTCAGTGACTAAGACTACTATGTTCAGAGACTGGCATGTTCTTAGCATCACAGCCATATACCATCACCAACCTGTTATACTGGATAGGATTTTAGACTTAGAGTCCAAAAGACCAGGGTTCAAATCCTGCCTCTGAAACATTAAAGACCATGAGACCCTGGACAAGTCACTTAACCTCACCATACATCAGCTTCCTTATCTGTAAAATAAGGGGGTTAGACTTAACAGCCTCTAAGGTATCTTGCATTTCTAAAAATCCATTTGGGCAGCCAGGGGGCAAAATGGCTAGAGCACCAGTCCTGTAATCAGGAAGAGCTGAGTTCAAATCTAGGTTCAAATGCTTACTAGCAGTGACAATGGACAAGTCACAACCTTATTTGCCTCAGTTCTTCATCTGTAAAATGGGGCCCCGCTGGATAAGGAAATGGCAAATCTCTCCAGTATCTTTGTCAAGAAAACTCCTCAAAGTAGGGACAAAGTACATGAAGTCACATAGAATTGGATGCAACTGAACAACCAGAAGGTTGTAGCTCTATGGCTGGAGGATAAGTATTCTAACCACTCTAACCTCATCATTTAAAAGCATCGTAGTATGATATGAGGACCATGGACTCTGAAACCAGAGCATATGGACTCAAATCTCCATCTTTAATTCTTACTCCCAGATTGAGCAAATTACTTAACCTGTTTGGGCCTCCTTGTCCTCAATTATGTAACAAGGTGGTTGAACTAGATGGCTTTTATGGTGTCTTTCAATTTTAGACCTACAGTCATAAAGCAAGCTGGAGGGTACTGAAGGAGCCATGCGATTTCCTAAAGGCAATTCAGCCCATTCCTCTCCCTGTTTAACTGAACTCATCATTCAGTTCTACTTTCCATCTCTGATAGACATACTTATGAACTAGGGTTGTCTATTGATCTGCATGCCATAATCTGAATAATAGACAGTTTTCATTCACTTGATTTTTTGTGTATTTATGGTCAAGCCAAACTCTTTTGAGTGGTTACTAATTTCTTCTAAGAAACTCTGCAACATTCCCAGACTTGATGGACCCAATGTGATCATCTACAAAAAGAAGCATCTGGAGGACCTCACCATCCATAAGTGAAGTCCCTCACTACCTTTTATTTTGTCTAATCCAATGAGGAACACTTTTAGTGAGTATTTAGCTCCCTGTTTTGGTCCTCACTTCAAGGTAATGATTGGAGAGTGGTTGAATAAGGTTATCTCTGTTATTATGTAATAACAAGAAACAGACAA
The DNA here is from genome assembly GCF_019393635.1 of Dromiciops gliroides. Lineage (NCBI taxonomy): Eukaryota > Metazoa > Chordata > Mammalia > Microbiotheria > Microbiotheriidae > Dromiciops > Dromiciops gliroides. Next base: position 272,822,618 of record NC_057866.1, read on the forward strand.
TAATAACAATAAACAGAATGACAAGATTCAGAAATCTTGAATGATTTTGATGGATGAATGGGAGTAAATTTGTTGTAAAGGAGCATTAAAGACAATATCTTTCTTTACTGAATCAAATATGTTTTCTTTTTGTTTTGTTTTTACATTCAATAAGTAAGAGAGGTATTATATTTTACATATTTTCATACAATATGAAATCATAAATATGGCACAGTGTTGAATATCATCTCTAAAAGCCTGCCTGTTCTCTACTAATAGATTCATCAAGGATGCTCCTAATCCATGTGAGAATTATTCTGATGAATAATATATAGATAGAGCAATACGTAAACAGGTATATCAATTGGTAATTGTCAATATTTTATGGGTTACTTTATTTCCAGTAATAACAAGGTTTGAGATTTCTTTTTTTCATGCCTTTGATATATGCCAGTTAAACTACTTCCTGGCCCTCTTTGTGCCATGCCTACACATTACTGACCCAAATCTCCTGGGCCCAGAGCTGCTGAACGGTGAGATTACTTCTTAACTAGCCCAACCCAGACCTACCACAGCTGCTGCACCCTGGCCATCTTGATGCCATGGAAGAGAACACACATACTTTCTCCCACCCATCACTCCCTTACTTTTCACTTTTGGCTCTAATAACTGTAATCAAAACAAAACTACCATTCCTGGTAATTGTGTGTCAATCAATTGCCCTATGGATCCACTCACCATCCTTATAACTTCCTATTCCAAACAAAACATCCTTTGCCAGCTACTACATGTGTTATGTCTTCCCCTATTCAGATGTATTTTGACAGTCCCCCACCCCCACCTCTTGAGGGAAGGGACTGTTTTGCTTTTTATTTGTATCTCTAACACCTAACATAGAGCTTAGAACACAATAAGTGTTTAGTAAATTGTTTTCTGTCTTTCCTTCCTTTCTCTTTCTTTTCTTCCTTCATCTTTCTTCTTTTATTTCTTTTTCTTTCCTTCCTCTTTCTTCTTTCTTTCCTTTCTTCCTCTTTCCTCCCTTCCTTTCAATTTCTTTCTTTCTTTCTTTCTTTCCTTTATAAATTTTGTAAGTCATTCCACCTTATTCCTCATTTCTGACCAAAGTTGTACAGTATAATTTTCAGTACTCCATCTATTCTCACTTCTGCTTTGTAGTCACCAAATATCAGTCTCCATTTATTTATTTTTTGAGTCTTACTGAGTTCTTTGAAGAATTTCCTTATGTCCTCTTCAATCTCTGAAACTGATATTGATGCATAAACTGTAATTATTTTCACTATGATCTTTTTGCACATATTTATCAAGTGTTTTTTGCCCAAGAACTCAAATCTTTAGCAATGTTATGTAGATTGTTTTGAGCAGCATCATGTGTGTCCATATAAATCACCAGAACTGAAGAGCAGTCATCTGGTTTGACAATTCTTGGGAGACTCTGCTACATTGCCCCTTCCTAGAGGATAGCCCCTCTATTGTTATAAGTTCCACCAAGAATTGCCTTAATACCCAACAATAGGGGATCACAAACCTCCACCAATTTTCTCTAACTCTTACTTTACATGACAACATGTATAGATCCACATTATCCTCTCCAAAACATCCCATTCCTACCTTATAGCTTGCTGATTTATCCTGTCAACCAACCAATCAGTCATAAATCAACAAGTATTTAATAAGAACTTACTGTGTATCAGGCGTTGTGCTAAGTGTTGAAGACAAGGAAAAAACAAAAACAACCATCCCTGCCTTCAAGGAGTTTACATTTTAATCCATGAGACATTATGCAAATAACTAGGCACATACAAGATTCATACAGATCAGAGATAATCTTAGAGAGGAGAATTCTAGCATCTGGAGGCCTCATGCAAAAGGCTATGTTTGCTCCGAGTCTTGGGGGAGCCCTATCACATCCAACGTTTTGGTCAACCTTAATCATGTCCATGTAACAACAACAAGAAAATATTGGAGTAGTTTGCCATTTCCTTCTCCAGCTTATTTTACAGATGAGCAAACTAAGACAAACAAAGTTAAGTAACTGAGTCTTCCTGACTTCAGGATGAATGTTCTACACACTGTGCCATCTAGCTGGCCACGTAACTTTCCTAATATTCAACCATCTGTTTTTGAAGCCAAATGCTGATATTATCTTTCATCTCTGTATTTCCAGAAACTAGCATAGTGCTTTAAATGGAACAAATACTTAACCAAAAATGGGCCTAAATTAGTCCTTTGACTCTCACCTGGACAAAAAGAGATACTCTCCAACCCTTTTCACTTTAGAATATAGAGATAGGTTACTAGGATGTGTACAAGGAAAAGTACCTTAGAGATCACTGAAATATCTCATTTTACAGAGGAGCCACCCAAGTAAACAGAAGGGAAACCCAGGTCTACTGATACCTCATAAAGACTCAAGTCAGTAATCACACCAAGAAGAAAAACAATGGCAAACCCTTCCCCCATACCATCCCTGCGGTAGACCCCATGGTTCTTAATTCTCAGGTTTTAGATTGGGGTGAGAAGACCTTTGCAGAGGCAAACTAGATCATCCCCATTATCGTAAAAGGAAGGAGATTGAACTTGGCTGATTGAAGTTGGGTGGTGAACAAATCTCATGGCTGCAGGGAGCTCATAGAGATTGATACATTGATGATGGTGGTGGTGATGAGAGAGAGAGAGAGAGAGAGAGAGAGAGAGAGAGAGAGAAATAGAGAGATAGATGATAGATGTAGATAGAACACATATATGTATTATTTTATCTATCTATATCTGTGTACACACACACACACACACACACACACACACACACACACACACACACACACACACGAGATTCTTATTTGATTTCTGACTTCCTGTCTGTGAGATTCAAGACAGATCTCCATACTGAGTGAAAAGAACTTGGTGAAATCCAGGCTTGCTCATAGAGATTGAACAAGTCTCTGCCAAATAGATAATGATACTATATCAGCTGTATTCTCAAGTTCTTTATTTAAACAAACAAACAAAATGAACATGCCTAGTTGGGCAGGCAGATTTGCTAAAAATACCAAATAATAAATGCAGGCTCATGATGCAATGTAGGGTAGTAGGGACAAAGGGAAAACAAAACAAAACAATGACAACACTAAGAGTTGGCTGTTTAAAGAGTGTGGGAATTTTGACAAAACCTTAATACACTTCCAAGGTCCAGTACTCTTAACAATAAAAATGTTCCTTTTCACAAAATCCCCTAAATCTATACTCTCCTACTTTCCTAATGAGGCATTCTTTTGTTCTGTCTCCTTCATACTTTTAATTCCAGTTAGTGAATATATATGCAGTCTCACTGGGGTCTATAGTTCTCCTAACTACATTCTACACACTACTTTTTTTTCTCCTTGGAAACACCACAAGATTTTTTTTTCAACAAAGAAAATGAAGAGATAGAATAAAATATTAAATTTTTTCAATCACTTTCCAGAATTCCTGTCTACTTGAGTTCCCAGAGCCCATCTATCCCCAGCTCCTTTTGCATTCAAACATCTGTCTGACAGAAGTTCCCTTTATGTTTCAGTCAAGAAACCTTAGTCTGAGTCTTTGGGGAGTGAATTGAACTCCCAAGTTAAGTTGCTATAATTCAAAGAGAGCAGCAGGAAAAGCAGAAAGTCAGATGATTGTGTGTGCACACACACACACGCACACAGACACCCCTTCTTTTTAAGGCTGCCATGACATGAAAGTAGGATGTAGGGCAGGCACTTCATGAGTCCTTTGCTTTGCACCAAATATGTGCAGGTTAGAGAAGGAGGGAGGGAAGCAGAGGGACCAATCAGAATGTGAGAGTAGTTATGATCTACACAGTTGGAGAGTCACCACACTGCCAAGATCATAGATCAGATGAAGTATTTAAGGCCAAACTATGCCCCACCACCACCACCAGAGTTACAGTTGGAGGGCAGTGAGATGAACATTGAGTGTGGAGGCATGGCATGGGGTTGCCCAGAAAGGGATGGGACAGCTTTTTCCAGATTTATGCCAGGTGCTATTCCACCGCCTTCTACTACTCCACCCCCAAATTACATTGTACTTACCTTGGGTTCTGGTTTTGGTTTTGGTTTTATTTTAAATTTACTTACATGGATAAATGTTGTTTCCCAAATAGACTGTAAAGTCCTTGAGGGTAGCAGCTTTGTTTTGTATTTATTCCAAGTACCTAGTATAGAGTGTGAGACATTACAGGCACTTGATACAGGTTTAATTTATGATGGAAAGGGAAGGCAATGCAAGGTACGGCAAGGCAAAGTAAGGCCAATTACACACACTGTTAGACACAATCTGCTTAATTTTGCAGAACTGCTTTTTACCCCCCTTTATTTTTTATTCTTTGTAACTGTGGATAATATTTTGTTCAGCTGCTTATTTTTTTAGAAGAAAACAAACTGTTTTACTTCATCCCCCCCCATCTCCCCACCCTCCCCCACAAGATAGAACCTCTTAAGCTGCTGGGTAGGCAGCAGGGAGAAATATATTCTGAAATGAACATACTGTTAAAACAAAAGACATTAATAAAAATAAGATAATTCTTTTTAAAGCACTTCAGTTTCCAACTCACTCTCTTCTAGCCTGTCCATTCAATCCATTATTATATTATTTATCAACTGTTAGACATTCCAAACAGGTTTCCATGAAGCATTACAGTACCAATCAGAAAACAGCCTTAACATTTAGGAATCAATCTATACAATAAGCCTTTATTTAGCTTAATGCCTTGTGCCAGGCATTAAGGATACAAAAAGCAAAAATGAAACAGTCTCAGTCTTCAAAGAGAACTCTCTCCACTGGTAAAGAACAAAGTTCTCTCAATGAACATTACTCACCCAACTAAGGCTGATAACGTCTTTTACAGAAAACCCCAACACTTGTTGGCTTAGAGCAGCAATCACTTACATATGGATATTTTAGCTTATATTATTGTCCTGTAGGCAGCGTGGTATGATGGATGGAGACAGGAAAACCTGGTTTCAAGCCCCACCTTTCACACTTACTAGCTGTGTGACTCTGGGCAATGTAACCTTTCTTGCTCTAGGCAATTCTCTTAGACAATAACTTACAGTGGCTGGTGGGCATTCACAAATCTTCCCACACCAGTGAAATCACAAGTATGGAGACAAGCAAATGCTATTCCACATACCAGTATTAAAATTGTTTATATTAATTTAATTTTAGAACAACAGCAACATCATCATCATTAGCAGCAGTCTGTTGGAAAAGTGAAAAGAGCTCTGAACCTGGAATCAAGAGGACCTGAGTTCAAATGTGAGAACAGACACTTATTAGCTATGTGACTTTGGACAAGTCATTTAACCTCTGCCTACCTCAGTTTCTTCATATGTAAAATAGGAACAATAATGACACTTGTCTCTCAAGGTTGTCGTGAGAATAAAATGAAATAACATTTGTAAAGCACGTTATAAACCTTAATGTGCTATGTAAACGGTATTTATGATAAAAACTGAAATTTAATGCTGGGTTTGGAGTCAGGATGACTCATCTTCATAAGTTCAAATCTGGCCTCAAACACTTACTAGCTGTGTGACCCTGGGCAAGTCACTTCACCCTGTTTGTTTCAATTTCCTCATCTGTAAAATGAGCTGGAGAAGAAAAAGGCTAAACCACTCCAGTATCTCTGCCAAGAAAACCACAAATGATGTCATGAAGAGTCAGACATGACTGAAACTACTGAACAACATCAAGTGCAATTTATACACTATAATAGCTTAAAACAGCATTAAGACTTTTGGGACATACTGTATATTGTTTTAAGTTCTTAATGCACTTCATTATACACGTTATTTTATTTGATCTTCATGGCTTCTAGGTGATGTTTAAATATTTGTACTTTTAAAATTAAGTTATATAACTTTATGCTTCCCTGAAAGAGTTCAAACTAATGAAAAGTCTGGTTTACTATTGTCCTGATGCATTTAAGAATGAAAATAAAATAAAAAGTGACATGTCTTTTGGGGGTAAAACAGCATACTGAGAGACGGTTAATGAAGGGGATCACTCCCATTATTTCTGACCCATTACAGGGTTTAGAGAAAGAATAATCGGTAAAACTTGAAAGTAAACCCCAACAAAAAGTGTTTTATGAATCCATGTGAAATATTTTGGTTACAATGAAATAGAATGTTCTGCCAGACACCCTGAGGTTGGTCTCCTGTGACTAATTACTCTGGGCCAGTTTGCAAATTAATTACCCAGCACTTGGCTTGCCCCTCCCCTTTTCTCCAGCCTTCTCCCTCCTTCAGAGTCCTTCCCACACCCCTGTCCCCTCTTTAAAGGGGACAAAAGCTCCCTGTGCCAGCTGATTACACGCAGAAGACAAAAATGAAAATGCGTCGACATTCACATTTCCTTCAACAGAACTTGGCCAAAGTGGAGCATTTCTTTTCTAAATGTAACACATATGTGAGGCTACACTCTATTGCCAGGTAGTGTTAGATCTAATAACCTACATCCTTCCCGGGCTACAAGGAAGGAGGACGGCTATTGCCTCATAGATTTGATTTGCTACATAAATGAAACTTTAGGCTAAAAGAAAGATAATACCTTTTTCCTGGGAACTTTTACACAAGGATAAAAGACAACTTAAATTGCTCAGTCAAGTCTTTTATTCGGCAGGAAGATAAGTATTTTTGCTTCCCGGTCCAGCACTCCATTCACTGTGCCACCTAGCTGTCCACAACATATATAATATACAGTTACCCTTTCTACATCATGAGAATTAGGAACATGGCAACCCCACAATCTAGAAAATCCATGCAAAAATGTTGAGCCCTCCCATCATAGCAGAGAAATCTGAATTATTATGGTATTAAAAGAGAAAATATGTTGTTATTAAAATATATTGTTACCATATATTTATATATGCTACATTTTGGGTGCGTTTCTTATTTTCAAAACTTTTTCTGTTTTCTGCTGGTCTTCATATGTCATCTGCAGCTTTTGAAAAACTCCCCCCAAATCCTCATTTAATTTCTTATGCCAACCGGTAATGTATCACAACTTCAGTGGGGAAAGTTGTAATGTGGAAGAGATAACTGTATATCTAATGTGTATGTGTGTACATTTGTATGTATAGTATATTGTGTGGATATGCACATATATATATTACGTGTATTGCGAGCTATGCCAGAAGTTTCTGAGAAATATAAATATATACATATATAACATATTTCAGACATATTTAAATCATTCTCTGTATATATGTGTGTGTGTATATATATATATGTGTGTGTGTATATATATATGTGTGTGTGTATGTATATATATATGTAGATATATGTTTTCTCATCAAGAAGTGAAATATGGCTCTAGTCCTCATACCTATATATTTAGCTTTCTCTTCTTTATACAATCTATGATACTAGATCAGTGGTAAAGGTAATAGTCATTGTCAGAGTGAACAGTTTCCAAAGTAATCATTAGTTCTAATATGGCAGCCTGGAGAAAGGGGGAGGGACAGAAATGATGATATGATGGAAAGTTTTATCTACAGAATTTCCCCATGCCTGCCTCACTTCTCCCACTTGTCTTTCTTTTCAGAGAACAATTCTGGCAAAAGTGACATTCTCACTGTTTTCCGTTTAAATTGGCCAGTGAAGTCTTTGAGTACACTGCAATTTCATGCTTATCAAATGCTCACAAAGTAGCTGGGCTTGAAATGAAAATGAGGTGTAACAGATTAGGAAGAGAGCTAGAATCTGATCTCTAAAGCATGTGAGTGAAACTTGTAAGGGCACACCAGCAGCCTCTAGGATTAAGTACCACCTGCCTCCAAGCACAAGGCTGGAGCCTCATTCAGGCACTGGCAATGTTGTTGGTGGCAAGAGTCCTCCCCAGGAATTTGGGCCAGTTCAAAGAATAGTGAAAGCATTAAAAATACATTCTGAAATCCAGCAGCAATAAAAATTGGAAAGAGTTCACCATCCTTTACGAAGTAGATAAAAGTAGGAGAAGCATATGGAAGTAACAACTTTTAGTTTGATAAGAAAAAATAAAACAAAACAACAAAACTTTCCTAATTATTAGAACAGTCCCTAAAAGGAATGGACCCCATTGGAAATCAGTAAATTATTCACTTCTCGCTAGAGGCCTTCAAATCAGAGGCTGGATGGATTAGGCCTATTTCCCCCAAGGACTGCTTCCTCTGGATGACGTTGGCAGTTCCATGAACTTCAGAATTCTCTATTTATTCAGGGCACATTCTTTTAAAAAATATCTTCATGATTTTATAGCAGAAAAAAATATGTCGTATTAGCTGTTTAATATAAATATTGGCATTACCAATTGGATTAGAATACATATGATTGGGGTAGCTAGGTGGCACAGTGGATAGAGCACTGGCCCTGTAGTCAGGAGGACCTGAGTTCAAATCTGACCTCAGACACTTAACACTTACTAGCTGTGTGACCTTGGGCAAGTCACTTAACCCCAACTGCCTCACAAAAAAATCAATAAATAAAAATAAAAATAAAGAACACATAAAAGAACCCTAAAACTTGTGTTATTGATCTCAAACTGTGTTACGGGAGATTGATATGCTTTGCATATCTAGATCAAATGATCTTGGCTACCATGGTGAGGCTGATTAGATAAACCTCATGTTTTCTTATTTTAATGGGTCTCTGAACTTAATAATGTTAACATTCCTGCCAACACACAGTATGCAAATGTGTGACCCATGTTGATGTGCTACCCTAAATCCATGGCAGGGCTTCACCTAGTTCTCTTCTACCAGGTCTCCCGCCATTTTGTAGCTACCAATGGAGCCCACAGGCCATTCATTGATTAGAACATCTATTCTTATAGGACAAAATCACTTCCTTTCCAGCCCACCATTGTTCTGATCATGCCGTGTATCCTGGGCAATTGTGTATTAACAATATGGTGTTACCTACTCAGTCCTACCAGAACTTTTCCATTGACCTTTGGGTGACTCTTTTTTGTGGGTGGGGGGGAAACTCTTAAATTTAAATCTTTAGATACTGCCAAGATTCTATGACATACAACTTCACATTGCACTTAGAGTATTGCTAAGAAAAAGATGAATATGGGTTATAAGGAGCTTAGAATTATTTCTTTTTAAAAGCACTGCAGAATTATACAAAGGCTATCCAGCCAGTTCTGTTACTCCTGTCCAATTCTGGGCCTAGAATGTTATCCATACAAAGAATTTGTCTAAATGTATTTTCCCATGTAGCAACTCCATATACTGTTAATCCTCCTCTCTTATTTTTCCTAGATGATATACAAATTGGGAATATTTTTTCATTAAAAAGGAAGGAAGGGGGGTGGCTAGGTGGCACAGTGGATAAAGCACCGGCCCTGGATTCAGGAGTACCTGAGTTCAAATCCAGCCTCAGACACTTGACACTTACTAGCTGTGTGACCCTGGGCAAATCACTTAACCCCCATTGCTCTGCAACAAACAAACAAAAAAAAAAAGGAAGGGAAGGCAAGGCAAGGCAAGGGGAGGCAAGGGAAAGGGAAAGGGAAAAAGAGAAAAGAAAAATTTTAAAGAGAGAAAATACATCATTTTGGATCCAACAAAAGAAAATAATAAACTTCCTATCTAAATGAACTAATCTTTAGAAGTTACCAGTAGGTAAATTAAATTCTTAGAATTATGTGAAACTTCTGATCAAATCATGATATATGAACATGACAGAATGTCACATTCATACATTGTAAGCAATAAAGAATATAAAGAATTCAGAGAAACAGGAAGATTTCTATGAACTGAAGCCAAATAAAGCAGAAACAGAAGAATAATATATAAAGCTAACACAGCATTGTAAATAGAAACAAATATACACTAAATTACAACAAAATTCAGGTTTATTTCAAAAGACTGTGTTACTTCTGTTACCTAAGATAAAAGCAAATAGTTTTCCTTTCTGTTAACAACCTAGAAAAGTTAGAAAGTGATACATGTAGCTAATCAGAACTTCATTATCAGGTATTTCATTTAATTTTTTTTTTATAGGAAGATACTGTGGAGTGGGAAGCAATTATCATGACAAAAGGAATTACTACAAAAATGAAACCAATCATTTATTTGCAGAAAAATATCTGGTTATAAACAACTAATGAGTCAATTTTTTTTATATGCATAATGTTTCTTTAAAACATGGTAGACCATGGCTAAACAGTTCTACTGACATCATTCTCATCTTGTCATCTCATGTTGTTCCAAATTTTTCTGGTGGTTTCATGAACATAATTTACAAGTTTAAGAGATTGGGGTTTCTTCATTGAACAATGAAAAAAAGATCACAATTTTATAAGTTCCTTGCCCTGGAGTTCTCAAAACACAAGAACATTTGGTCCTGGGGTTGGGTTTTTTTGTTTTGTTTTGTTTTGATTTATTTTGTTTTGAAGATGACCAATTTTCTTTTGATCTAGCTTTGACACCTGCACTGGCCTACTTCTCTTCTTAAGGGGTCCTTGTTTGATCCCTAATCATGTGGATACAATTCAAATGGAGATCATATGATTTAGAAACTATTCTTCACAACTTCTCCCAAAACACACAGATACAGAAAGATGCAGACATTTGAATCAAATTTTCAAAGACACCACCTTGGCTTTCAGACTTTCCCACTGGATAGGATTTCTTCACTTGGAGCAGAGAGCAGAAGATGCCTAGATGAGCAGCTACTAGTCTATGTGCATGGGTTGATAGCTGAGGGCAAAATTATTTTCATTTTTCACTTGGACTTTGAGTCAGGAAAACTTGGGTTCACATTCTGCCTGACATACTTAAAATTGGTAATCCTGGAAAAGGCACAGTGTGCCTCTCTTTCCTCATACATAAAATAAAAGTGTTGGACTTGGTGACCCCATGGGCTTTCCTAGCTCTAAATCTATGATCTTATGAGCTTTCCACTGGTTGTTTAATAAAGTCCCCTTGTTTCAAATAATGTATTCTTTTTATATATGTCAAGTGGCTTCCACAAAATGACTTATTTTAATATTTTCGGGTTTTTGTTTGGTTTTGGTTTTGTTGTTGTTGTTGGGGGTTTTTTGGGAGGGGGAGAGGGGCATGTTATTTCCACTACTTTAAATTTGCAATTGGGATTTCTGGGGCAGAACCAAGATGGAGGAGGAAAGGCAGTGAGCTCTTGGAACTCATGACACAATCACTCAAAAAAACCTCCAAATATTGCCAGAGGACAATTTCTGGAGCAGCAAAACCCCCAAAAGAACATGCTGAGATCACTTTCCATCCAAAGACAGCTTAGAAAGTCAATAGGAGGGGGCTTCTGTGCCAAGGCAGGAGTGGAGCCCAACCCCACTATCACTTTGACATAGATCCAGTCCCAGGCAGGCTGAGCCAGGGAAAGAGACCCCCAGAGCCTCTGAATCAGCTGCAGCACCAGTGTCATCTGGAACTAAGCTCATGGTCTGGTGAGAGGCCTGAGCCCTTGGCAGGGAGGAGATTACAGGGGTCTCTGCTGGTACTGAGGTAGAACTTGGGTTTTTCACCCCTACTGGGAACCAGAAAGAAGGCTTGAGTGTCAGTGGCCCAAGTGGGGAAGAGGTGCCTGCTTGTTGGAGCTAACAACCATAGCACACAAAGTTTTGCTGTCTAGTTAATTAGCAAGTTGACCTGGGGTTATCTATGAACCAGGAAACAGGCCAGGCAAGTGAAGAACCTGCCCTTCCTTGAATCATACCACCTGGGATGCCCTGAAGCCTGGGACAGTGCAGCCTGAAAACAGTGCCCCACTTTAAGGAGCTAAAAGTTAAGTAAAAGAGAAGCAAGAAGAGCAGACAGAGAAAGGTGAGGACCATAGAAAGTTTTTTTAGTGACAAGGAAAATGGAGGTGCACACTGAGAAAAGGATGGCAATGTCAGGGCTCCTACATCCAAAACTTCAAAGAAAAATATGAATTGGTCTCAGGCCATAGAGGTGCTCAAAAAGGATTTTGAAGATAAAGTAAGAGAGGTAGAGGAAAGAATGGAAAGAGAAATGAGAGTGATGCAGGAGGGTCATAAAAAAGTCAACGGCTTAAAAAGGCAAATTAGCCAAATGGAAAAGGAGGGACAAAAGCTCTCTAAAGAAAATCATTTCTTTAAAATTAGGATTGAGCAAATAGAAGCTAATGACATTATGAGAAATCAAGACAATAAAACAAATCCAAATGAATAAAAAAAAAATAGAGTGCAATGTGAAATATCTCCTTGGAAAAACAGCTGACTGGGAAAATAGATCCAGGAGAGGCAATCGAAAATTATTGGAATACCTGAAAACCACGATCAAGGAAAGAGCTTAAAAATCATCTTTCAGGAAATCATGAGGGAAAATTGCCCTGATATTCTAGAAGAAGAAGATAAAATAGAAATTGAAAAAATCCACCCTGACAGAGATCCCAAAATGAAAATTCCAAAGAATATTATAGCCAAATTCCAGAGCTCCCAGGTCAAGGAGAAAATATTGTAAGCTGCCAAAAATAAACAATTCAAGTACTGTGGCACCCCAGTCAGGATAGCACAAGATCTAGCAGCTCCTACATTAAAGGATCAGAAGGCAAGGAATATGATATTCCTGAGGGCAATGGAATTGGGGTTACAACCAAGAATCACCTATCCAGCAAAACTGTATATAATCTTTCAGGGGAAAAATGGGACTTCAATGAAAAAAGAGGACTTTCAGGTATTCATGATGAAAAGACCTGAACTGAATGGAAAATTTGACTTTCAAATACAAGATCCTAGTGCAAGAAGAGAGAGATTATGCACTGTAAAGTCTCTCCCTCCAGAAAATTCAAAGAAATATAGGAAGATTGGTAAGAACTGATACAGAATAAAATGTAAAAATCTATGTGAATGAGATACACAGACTGCAACAATCTAAATGAAAAGTAAATGGAGCTGAAAAATCAATAGTTATTTCATAGAAGAGATAGTGAAATATATGTCTTTTCTCTCAGTAGAGAGGTAGAGTAAGACTGGGACTGAATGTTGTATACATGGACAGACATATGCACCGTATCTTGCATTTTGGCTTAACTGTTTTCTTCTTGTCACAAATCAGTTTAATTCTAGGATGGAGGAGGTTCCTAGTAAGGACTGTGATTTGTCACAAAAAAATATCTAATGAGAAAAGCTTAATTTTAAAAGAAACTATTCCTCCTCCTAAGTAAGAGAAATGAGGAAATTCATTTTGTGGTTCAAGAGAAGAATACTTCAATTCTCCTTCACTGACTAGTAAATGATATGATTTTTGTCCTATAAAAAGCCAAAATTAACATAAAATTCAATCAATCAAAAAAAGCGTTTTGAGCACTCCCTACATAGTAGGAGCTGTTCTAATCCCTGAGAATACAAAAGAATAAAAACTAGACCCTCCATACCTGTATTGCTGGGTACCAGGAAAGCTGAGGCTGGCAAATCTCTTGAACTCAAGAAATCAGAGCTAGAGTGGGCAATGCTTATCTGGTGTACACATTATATTCAACATCATTATGTTAAGCCACCAAAAGCAGGGAGCATCAGTAAATCTATGGAGGAGTAAACTGGCCCAGGTCAGAAATAAAGCATATTAAAGTCTCATGTTAATCAATAGTAGGACTGTGCACACCAGTAGCTCCTGCATTTTAAACTTGGGCAAGATAGGAGATCCATTCCATTAAAAAAAATAAAAGGTTCTCTGCTCTTAAGGAACTCACATTCTGTTGGGAGAAACAACATGAAGATAATTAGCTACATACAGGATACAGAGTAAATTGAAGGTAGCCTGAACAGGAAAGGTGTTAACCTTTAAGGGGAATTGGGAAAGTCAGAATTTGAATTTAGTATTAAAGGAAGTCAGGAAAACTAAGAGATGGAAATAAGAACAACCCCAAATCAGGAGATAGCCAATGCAAAAGCATGGAGACTAGAGATGAAGAATCCTATGTGAGAACTACAAATGGGCCAGTGTGGCTAGATGATAAAGTGCATGGAATGGAATAAAAGATAAAAGATAAAATGTAGAAAGAGTTCAGGCTAAAACAATCTTTGATTTTCAGACGGAGGACTTTAAATTTGATTCTGGAGGTAATGGGAAGTCACGGGAAATTTTTGAGTGAGCATAGGGGTCTAGGTGACATAATCAGATCTACCCTTTTGAAAAGTCACTTTGACAGTGTATGGAGAATGGATGGAAATAGAGATATACTTGAGGCAGGGAGATCAATTAGAACGGTATTGATATAATCTAAGCAAGAGGTGATAAGACCAGCATCAGGATGGGAGCTATGTGAGAGGAAAGGATACATTATAGAAATATTGTAAAAGTCAAAACAATAAGATTTGGCAGGAGATTAAATATATGGAGTGAAGGAGAATGAGTGATTTAGTGTCACCCTGAGGTTGTGAGGTATCTTCAATAGTAATAGGAAACTGAAAACTCAGAAAGTTTTGGGGGAAAGATGAAGAGTTTTGTGCTAGATATGGTTTAAATGTCTACTGAATATCTAGCCCAAGATGTCAGATAAGCTGTTTGTGATGAGGACCTGAAACTCAAGAGAAAATAAAACTTGATATATACAGAGGGAGAGAGATCCTGTAATCACCTGCAAATGATATTTTTATCAGGGCAAGGAAAAAAAGACATATTTCTGATACATTTTTAGAAAATGTTTTCATTGCCAGAAAAAGAGATTGAATTGCATCAAACAGCAATAAACTCCAAAGAAACTATATCAAACTGGAATGGGAAATTCGAACTTTTATTCACTAACCACTAGGAGAATTTTGTTCCATAATAACTTGAAATGATCTTGTGAGTTTCACACACATTTCAATGCCTAGCAAACAATTTCCCCAAAAAGAAGAAAATTTGGAAAATTTCTCATTTCCCCCCAAAAACATATGGTTCTAGTGGATGAAGAAATGGAATGAATTTTCCTCAGGTTCCCTGTCTCCAGGATGAGGAAATTAACTCGCTCTAGTTGTCTTCCTGTTAAGTGTACCATTTCCCTTGACTTGCTATTCATGGCTATACTTCATCTCATACAAGCACATGTCTCTTATGGCCTGAATAATGGTAAGAAGAGCCAACTCCTGCCTTTCCTTCACACACTCCAGCCCCTAATGCTTAGGATAACTTCACAAAGGAACCAAACTACTCCTGTTCCAAAGCCTCATCTCTCCTCTCCCGTGTTCTCTACCAGTGTCTACTTTCTCTGATGCAGTTGTTGCGGGGCTGGCTCAAAATCTTACCTTTCTACTTCTTCTTTGAAGAGAATGTAGATGTCAAGAGGGCCAGTGGTGAAGACAGCCAGAATTCACCAGTTAGAAATAAATAAAGGAAATTCCTTCAACCATAGACTTAATTAAAACACATTCCAGACAAAATGTGCAAAGAATTCCTGTGGGGCTGACTAGATAAACAACTCTTGACTTCTCTGGAAAAACTCCATTTACCTGCAGAGTACCTGCTTTTTCTAAGATAAATAAATTAATGAGGTGCTGTGGAAGCACATAGCCAATTACCCCATGGTCTTTTATATCCTTGGCAGGCTCTGACATTGACATTAGGCAGTTCCAGCATCAATGACCTCTAGCCCATGAGGAAGCAACAACAATGAATTTAGGGGAAGATCTGCTTCATTCCCACCAACAACACAAAGTACAGTAAGGGAAGAGCTTGGATATGTAAGTGAATCTTCAAAGCAAAAACTCAGAACAAACCTGACCCCCTTCTTATGCTCCTCAGGAGAGGACAGTAGATGTTTTAGAAATTAAGGCCACATTCTAGTGTGTTTCCTGGCTGGTATTTCAGAGTTCAAAAGCTTTATGTTGGCTATTTATCAAATAAAAACATTCCTCATAGGGTAGATTAAGTTTGAAACAATTAACCCGCTAACTGCCCAAAAGAAATGAATTTTTAATATTGTTTAAAATCTATCACCTCCTATGGGAAAGTTAATTCTCAAGAAAGCCACCTCTTTTAGGAGGCCTTCTGTGATTCCTCCAATTCTAAGTACCCACACATATTCAGAGAGAGAGAGAGAGAGAGAGAGAGAGAGAGAGAGAGAGAGAGAGAGAGAGAGAGAAGCTTAATCTCTATTTCTTTTTTATATATTTTATACTTGGTATATACTTATCTGTGTTCATGTCCCCAACCCACCCCCAATGTAAACTAGCTGAGGGCAGGGATCATTAGTCTCTTTCCCCCACTCCAGGAATGATGCTTTGCACATAGTTGAGGCTTAATAAATTCTTCTTGGATTGGATTGGATTGGATTGGATTGAAATTAATTGAAACCTACACAGGCAACTTTGTAAAAAGAAATAAATTTCCACCCTGTTCATAGGGGCCTGCTTCTGAGCCTTTTCATGTTATGGCAGGATAGCACAAGCTTTGGCCAGGCCTGGTCCTAGGAACAGTCCACCTAATTTCAAAGAGGAGCTAAGTTCAGAGTGGTTTATCTAATCATCGGTAGGTGAGCCACGGGCAGCTGGACTTTTATAACATAGCAACACAAGAAGACCAAGTTCTTATTAAAAAACTGTGATTGACCCCATTAAAGAGAATACCCATGACTAAAAAATGAAGACCATGAAAGAGAAAGATTAGCATGATAATATTATTTATCCAAAAGAATAGAGAGTTATAGGGAGGGATAGTTGAGAAAGAAATCAGTAATAGAGGAACAGTAAGAGGCCTTCTTTTAGAAAAAGAAGAGAAATCCAACTCTCACCTTTCTTTCTAGCTCTAAATTTTCATAAGTGTTCCCCTCTAAAAATCTTTGTTCAAGCCAATCAGGACTATTTATTGAGCAGTGTTCACATTTGATGTAAATGCCATCTAGTTCAGGAAAATCACACAAGCTCTTTGCCATTCCTGGAATGTACTTCACTATCACGACCACTGAGAAGGCCTGCCTTTCTTTAAGGCTCATATAAGGGGCCACCTCCTCCTTGAAACTTTTTATGATTCCTCCAGTGGGAAATTCTCACTACAGACTCAATTTTCTTACTCCTAATTCTTTGTACTTATTTCTGTAGATGTTTTATCATAACCTTCTCCCTATAAGAATGTAAAATTCTTGAGGAAGTAGTAGTAGTAGTAGTAGTAGTAGTAGTAGTAGTAGTAGTAGTAGTAGTAGTAGTAGTAGTAGTAGTAGTAGTGGTAGTAGTGGTAGTAGTGGTAGTAGTAGTAGTAGTAGTAGTGGTGGTAGTAGTGGTAGTAGTAGTAGTGGTAGTAGAAGACAAAGATGAAGACAAAGAAAGAAAAGATGATGATGATGATGATGAAGAAGAAGAACAACAACAACAAAGAGAGGATGAAAGAAGGAAGAAAGGAAAGAAGGAAGGAAGGAAGGAAGGAAAGATTCCTTGAGTGCAATGACTAGTTCCTTTTTTTTTCTTTGTATTTTCAGAGCCTAGCATTGTTCCTTGCTCATAGTACAATAGTAGGAAATAAAACTTAAAATAAATTTCTTTCTTAAACAAAACATCAGGTTAATTGAATATGGCAGGAGGAGGGATTTGCAAGGGGAAGGAAGCTAAATTCTTTTCCTCCCTAAGTAGTCAGTTCATTTATTTCTTGTTATATCTGGCATAAAAAGTTTGCGTATATGTGTGTGCTTATATATACATGCACATACATATATACATTGTGGTAAAAAATTATTTGTGGTAAAGATTAATATTGAAAGTTTTAGCTGAATCATTTGGGAGGGGCCACACCTGGCCCACCCTGAGATTGCATGTGCTACTGAGCAGCTTTTAAAGGACCTCCCCTTTTGGGGGAGGAAAACTCCACGGGAAGGGAGGCAACTTCCGGTATGTGGGTGGGGCGTTCAAAAAGTTCGCTCTCTTTCAGCCTAGAAAGCAGTCTGGTGGCACTTGGCTAGGCTCAGTGGTGGGGTGTTTCATGCTCGGTCTTGGGTGTGCTAGTTCTCGGCCCGGTGGGCAGTTTGGGATTAGTGAGTTTTATGAAGGAAAACAGTAAATTCCTTTGAACTAGCTTAATCTCTGGGATCACATAGGCTAAGCTTAGAGTTAAGACTGTCCATCTGTATTTCTACTTCCTTATTTCCCTAATTGGTTTCACCTTTGTGGTCTAATTAATTCTCAAGCAATAAAACCTGATCCTTTATGAACTAAAGCTCAGAGGCTCCTTTTCTTATTGGCTTGGGAGGAATATATAAAAGGGAAAGTTCAAAAGAGAGATTAAACCTAAAAGAGTCCCTCATATTTCTGGGACCCCAATATTAAGGTGTCACCCTAATACACTCCATATATCAAATTTTGACCCTAACAACATATATACACACATATGTGTAGGTTCAAGCCAGTATACGTGTGCTTGTGTGTGTACATGCACATTTATGCATATGTGTGCATATACATATGTGTGTGTATGTGCTTGAGTATATTTATCTCCTATCCTAACTGTATTCTAAATTATTCTAAACATCCCCAAAAAGAGAAAAAGAGTTATTTGTACAAAAATATTTCTAGCAGGTCTTTTTGTGGTGGCTAAGAATTGGAAATCAAAGGAATGCCAATCAATTGGGGAATGGCTAAACAAGCTATGGTATATGATGGTGATGGGATATTATTGTGCTTTAAGAAATGATAAGTAAGATGACTTCAGAAAGGCCTGGAAAGACTTGTATGAACTGATGTATAGTGAAGTGAACAGAACCAAAGGAACATTATGCACAGAGACAGCAATATGGTTTGATAAAGAACTGTGAATGATTTATCTATTCCCAACAATACAATTATCTGAGACAATCCCAAAGGACTATTGATGAAACATACTAACCACCTGCAAAGACAGAACTGATATTGATGGAACACAGACTGAAGCATGTTATAATTCTCTTTCTTTCACTTTTTTCTTTTATTCAAGTTTTCTTGTACAAAATACTAATATGGTAACATTTTACATAATCATACATGTATAACCTATATCTGATTGCTTGCTGCCGCAGGGAGGGCAAGGGTAGGGAGGGAAGGAGGGATAAAAATTGGAACTCAAAACTATAAATAAAAATGTTTATTATTTTAAAATATTAATTATTCTAGAAAATTACTTTTGGTTAAAAGTTGAGTGTTGCTTGTATTTTTTAGTAAATGTCTCTCAAGGGTCGTATCATTCAATTCCTAGAAATTTTGGTAGTATTGATAGTCTTCTTTCCAGAGATCCAAGGTCTTGGGCTTCTGAATCATCATATCTTTGATTCTCTCACCACTGATGGATGCTGCAAGTCATTTAATGATATCAGTGGGGCAGCTAGATGGCACAGTGGATAGAGCACCAGCCCTGGATTGAGGAGAACCTGAGTTCAAATCCTGCCTCAGACCCTTGACACTTACTAGCTGTATGACCCTGAGCAAGTCACTTAACCCCAATTGCCTCACCTAAAAAATAATATATCAGTGATTTTCTCTGCTATTATAAGAATTAGGACTTTGACCTTGGCACTGACAAAGAGAAGAGTCTTCAATCACATCCAACCCAAGGACTCTGGCTTGATTGTGAATCCAGCCCTCATTACCCTTATCCAGAAAGACTCACCTAGGAGAGTTTCAGAAATTATGACAGAAGAAAATACTTCCTAACAGTCAAAGAAGCCCAAGATATTCAAGAACTGAGAATCAAGATGGCTGCAAGGATAGTCATCTGGCCTTAGAGTAAAGGAGACCTGAGTTTAATTCCTATCTTTGATACATACTAGTTGTGTGACCTTGGAAAGTTACTTAACCTCTCAGTGGTCCAAGCAGTAAAATATAATACAATAAACTTTTATTTGAGCACCTACTATGTGCCTGTGCTGAACTTTGGGGATAAAAATAAGAGGAAAAAAAAGACAGTATTGGTCCTCAAGGAATTTACAATCTAAAGGAATTAGACAATATATAAAAGGAAGCTGAAAAAAGTGGGAGGCACAGGGAGGAGAGCCATGATTATGATGGTGGTGGAGTTGAAACCAAGCAAAGCAGCTGGTGAGAAATGAAGAAATAGGGGGATTCTGAACCTTTTAGTAAAAGAGGCTTTGGTAGGAATTTTTTGCTCCACCTGCTAGCCCTTCAATCAGAGAAGCAGAAGAAATTGGTGCTACTGGTGAGGTACAAATACCAAAACTGAAATAATCTACAAGATAATGAGTTCCCTGGTGGTGAGTTGATCCTACGGTGGGAGTGGAGAGAGAGGGAGGAGAGGTATGATTATTGTGGTAGAATCAAAACCAAGGAGAGCAGCTGGTGGCTGATGAACTGGTGGCAAAACTCTAAGACTTTGAATTATGTGACAGTTGCCCATCTGCATTGTCCTGAGGAAATTTTCTCACTGGGGTTTAGCTTCTCTGATGAAATCAACAGATAATGAACACTAGCAACAGCCCAGAACTGTTCAAAATTGATGTGAAGGAAAAAAAATATTGTGGGAAATTGGTGGAATGAAAAGTTTTCTAGAAGCATTTCCATCCCATACTCAAAAATTAATAGAAATGAAATGTCCTAAAACTCAGACAACTCATCTATCTCCAGAAGATAAGTGAAAAAAATGCAACAAGGTGATTTTAGAAAGAAAGAAAGAAAGAAAGAAAGAAAGAAAGAAAGAAAGAAAGAAAGGAAGGAAGGAAGGAAGGAAGGAAGGAAGGAAGGAAGGAAGGAAGGAAGGAAGGAAGGAAGGAAGGAAGGAAGGAAGGAAGGAAGGAAGGAAGGAAGGAAGGAAGGAAGGAAGGAAGGAAGGAAGGAAGGAAGGAAGGAAGGAAGGAAGGAAGAGAAAGAAATGAAGGCCAACTCACCAACCATTTTTTTTAGGGTACACCCACTGTTTCCTGTAAAAAACAATAATAATCTAGAAATATGGGAAGGAGATGGCAAATTTCAGTTACAGAGAATATACAGAACACCAAAGGAAACCCAAAATTCAAATCACCAATAAACATTATTGTCAAATTTTAGAATTACAATATTAAAGGAGAAATTTAGCTGGCAGATGGGGAGGCATTCAAGAGAGGGAGATCTTCTACTTCCAAGGAGAAATAATCAGAATTGCATAGGATTGCTTTATGCTTACAATAAATCAATAGAGAAATTCGAATATAATAATTTGAAGGGTCATGGACATTGGCTGGAACTCAGAAAGAACATACCCTATAAATCTGAGCTTAAAAATAAAAGCAAATAATTTGGAAATTCAACAAAAGAGAATTCAAATCATTGGAGATGAGAAAGGTATCCAACAGGCATAGAGGCCAAACAGCAGAATGTTAAATGCTTTCATATGGTAGTAAAAGACAAAGCAATGAAATGTTTGTTTTCATGTGATTAAGGCTAGACAAGGACATGCATGTGAAAATGGGAAGTACTTCTGGGTGTTTTTGTTGTTTTCTTTTCTATTTTTTTTAAGTTCACATTGCATAAGAAGATGAAGAGTGACCAAACAACTAATAAAGTAGTAGAAAGTATAATGGGAAAAAATAGTGGAGAGAGTAGGTGGAGGATGTGAATTAACCATTCAAGGAGAAAAATCCATCCTTTCATTTATTTATAACCCTTGGAGCCCCTCTGTTATTAAGAGAAATGAAAGCTTGGATGAAGTTCTGTTAGTTAAAATAGAATTCTTTGTCTTGCCTTGATTCCCCAGAAGAAAGAGGAACCATGAGTTTTAAAGAGATAGCTTGTTTTCTTCTCACCCTAAGTTGTATGTGGATGTGAAGGAGGGCAGAGAAAGGGACAGGGTGAGAGGAATCTCTTGGATTGTAAAAGGCATAATTTGGAATGAGTACATTCAGAGCAGTGAAGCTCTTCAGTTTCACTTTTGGTGTAGTGTTAGATTGAAAGCAAAACCAAATGGAGACTGGTTTTAAGATACTAGAAACTGGAGGCAAGAAGTTAGAGGCAGCTGCTGCCTACCTTTCAAGGACAATAATGAAGTCTGAGGCCTAATTGAGGTGTGCTTAGAGGGGATTAACTATAGAAACTATCCCTTTGAGATACCTGATAACAGATCTTGATTTTGCCTGTTCTTCTTTTCTTGGCTCTTTCCCAGTAGACTTATTCTAAAGATTATTGGGTTTTTAAAAGTCTGTTTACACTCTATTTAATTAGTACTAAAGCTAATGGAGATAAAGCTTGATTAATCATTCTTGCTTCTGATCTTTGTGTTTCATCATTGTCAAAGAGAAATCAGGGAGAAAGGAGGGTGAGTAGTGGCAAAGAAAGGAAGCATATGGGAGAGAAAAGGTCAGAGAGGTCAACTTTACCTGAGTTATATGAGAGACTATTTTCAATCATAGAATAAGCATTATTAAGTATCTATATTCCAGGCAATGAAGTATACAATTTAAAACAAACAAACAAACAAAAGCATAGGAGGAAGGAAGGAAGGAAGGAAGGAAGGAAAGAAAAAGAAAGAAAGAGAGAGAGAAAGAAAGAAAAAAGGAAGAAAAATAGGAAGAAGGAAGGAAGGAAGGAAGGAAGGAAGGAAGGAAGGAAGGAAGGAAGGAAGGAAGGAAGGAAGGAAGGAAGGAAGGAAGGAAGGAAGGAAGGAAGGAAGGAAGGAAGGAAGGAAGGAAGGAAGGGGAAGAGGGACTCTACTGGTAGAGAGTTTACATTCTAAAGGTGAAGAGAAAAAATTCATAATACAGAATAAATATAAAGAGGAAAAATATAGGAGTTTGGGAGGATAGCTGGGAGGTGATGTGGATAGAGTGAGGGCCCAGAAGTCAGGAAGCCAACTTCCTGAGTTCAAATCTGGCCTCAGACACTTTGACTGTGTGACCCTGGTCAAGTCACATAACTGCATTTGTCTCAGTTTCCCAATCTGTAAAAGGAGCTGGAGCAGGAAATGGCAAACCACTCCAGAATCTTTGCCAAGAAAACCCCAAATGGGACTACAAAGAGTCAGACATGACTGAAACAACTAAACAACAGCAATAGCAACAATAAGGGGGGTGGGCACTAATTAGCATTTGGAGAAAACAGGAAAGTATGATTTTCGTAGCAGACAGTGCTTGAGCTGCATCTTAGTGGGAGAGAGGGACATTGTGAAAAGAGATGAGGACAAGCATTCTAAACATGCTGTGAAGTGGGGAGTAATGCAGTATAAAATTGAAAAGATTGTTTGGGGCCCAGGTTTTGAAGACTTTAAAAGCTAAGTAGGGGGCAGCTAGGTGGTACAGTGCATAAAGCACTGGCCCTGGATTCAGGAGGACCTGAGTTCAAATCCAGCCTCAGACACTTGACACTTACTAGCTGTGTGACCCAGGGCAAGTCACTTAACCCTCATTGCCCCACCAAAATAAAAAAACAAACAAAAAAAGCTAAGTAGAGGATTTTATGTTTTACCCTGGAGCAATATGGAGACATTAGAGTATACTGAGGAAGGTCAAAGTCAGGAAGACAGTGTGATCTAGGGTGTGGGATACACAGGAGAGATGTTAGGGAGCCATTGCAATTATACAGGCAAGAGGTAAGGCGGCATTTTTCAACGTGACCAATATGGGAAACTGATTTACTTGACTATACTTATTTTTATACTGTTTCTTTTTTTCTGTTCCAGTGGAAGGGAAGCAGGAAGAAAATAAAATAAATAATTATAAATTGGGAAAAAAATGTCTTTGAAAAAGACATCTGAACTAAGGTGGTAGCTGTGTGAGAAGAAAGAAAAAGTTGGGTGCAAGCAATACTGTGGAGGTAAAACAACATTTTAATGGATTTATTATATTTGGACAAGGAAGAATAAGAAGGTTAGAATAAAATGAAGGATACAAGCCTGAGACATGGTGGTACCTTGGAGAGAAATAAGAAGTTATGAAGGAAAGTCAACAAGCATTAAGTATCTCCTATGTGCTAATCAATTTGATAAGAACTGGGGGGGAAAGACTGGCAGAAAACAGTCCCTTATCTCAAGGAACAAGCAATTTAATGGGGAAGAGAATGTGCCCCAAAAAACCCAAAACAAAACAAAAACAAAACAAAAAACCACATACAAACAACATCATCTATACAACATAACTTAAAGGTAATCTCAGAGGGAAGGTAAAGGGAGCCCTGGAAAGGCTTCTTGCAGAAAATGGCATTTTAGTTGAAACTCAAAGGAAGCCAAGGCAAGGCAGATGGTACAGGTGAGAATATGGAGAATCCCAGGCATGGAAGACAGTGAAAATATATGGAGCTTATAATAACAAATGTTGAAAACTATCTGTACATGTAATTAGAAAATAATAACATACTTTTATGAGAAAATTTTTAAAAATTAAAAAGAAATGACATTCTATAAAAATTTTAAAAAATAAATGCTTACTACCTAAAAAAAATAAAATAAAAACTAAAAAATTTTTTTTAAAAATATGGAACTGAGAAACAGTGTCCTGTGCAAGCAAAAAAAGTCAGTGTTACAGAATCATAGTCTATGTGGAGGGGAGTTAAGTGTAAAAACTGGAACGATAGGAAGAGAACAGATTAGAAAACTTAGAAAACTAAGAAGAGGATGTTATATTTAATCCTATAGGTAATATCAAGGCACTAGAAGTTATTGAATTGGAGTGGCGGGGGGGGGGGGGGAAGGGTGACATGACAGATTTGTACTATTTTGACGAGGGGAGGATTTTGATTGAAAACAATAAGTTCAGTTTCTGACATACTGAATTTCAGAAAGTATCTAGGACAATTAGGTTTAAGTGTCCAATTGACATCTGGTAATGTAAATAATGTAGATTGACTCTCAGGGCAAAGACTATGGCTCAATATATAGATCAGGGAGTAATCTGCAAAGAAAGAGAAATGGGGTTATGTTTCATAAATTATAACTTGTTTTTTAAATATTGTTATATTTTTTAAACTTCTGAAGTAGGGCAAATAATTAAAGATGTAGTGGTTTTCCCCCAGAGCTTAAAAGCCATGAAATTAAAGAGATCTTAGTCTTCTGGTGAGAGCTAACAGATTTTATTCCATTATTCACCAAGAAATCTCTTTATACAGCTGGACCTGGGGCAGCACCAAGAGAGTAGGTCACTCCTTTTGGGAGATGAAAAGCAGTAACTGAGCATTCAAATTCCAAAGGTAGGGGCCAGAAGAGAGGAAGTGTCAACCCTTTCCTTTTTCTGGGAGTCTAGCAGGTGTAACTGTTCACCAAATATAATCCTGACAAATTTATACAGACAAAGCAATAATTTTAGCTATTGGAATAAAACAGAGGAACATGTCCTGATAGGGAAAGTAAAGGGTAAAGCAAAGAGGCTTCAGTCATAATTTGTTAAGACTAGAAAAAATAAATGGATAACACATTTAATTTCTACCTCTGTCCTTAAGATGGTGGGAGAGTAACCATATCACAATGAGAGATCGGAACAGAGAGGAAGTTCAAGGTTCTGTGTAGGTTTTTGCTCTTAAAATTGAAGATCATGAGCCATAACTAACACATTTTTAAGGTTAACAAGAATTTTTAAAAATGTAATATTTTCCAAATTACACATAAAAACAATTTTAATCTTTTTCTTTAAAATGTTGATTCCAAATCTTTCCTCCCCACCTCCACGCACGCTTCCTTGATAAGCCAAGAAATTTTATATAGGTTAAACATGTTCAGTCATGCAAAATACATTTCCATATTAGTCACGTTGTAGAAAAAAACACAGAAAAATATAAAGTTTTTAAAAGTATATTTCTATCTGCATTCAGACTCCATCAGTTCTTTCTCTTGAGAGGGATAGAATTTTTCATCATAAGTTCTTCAGAATTGCCTTGGATCACTTTATTGCTGAGAACAGCTAAATGATTCACAGTTGATCATCATACGATATTGCTGTCACTGTATACATGTTCTCCTGGTTCTGCTCACTTCACTCAGCATCAGTTCATGAAGTTTTTTGTTTTTCTGAGAATATCCTGCTCATCATTTCTTATAGTGTAATAGTACTCCATCACAATCATATACCACAACTTTTTCAGCTGTTCCCGAATTGATGGATATGCACTCAATTTCCAATTATTTGAGAGTACAAAAGGAGCTGCTATGATTTTCTACATATAAATCATTTCTCTCTTCTTTTGATCACTTTGGGATGCAGACCAAGTAGAAGTATTGCTGGGTCAAAGGGATGCATAGTTTTATATGTCCTTTGGCCATATTTCCAAATTGCTCTCCAGAATGGTTGGATCAGTTCCCAACTTCACCAACAGTGTCTTAGCATCTCAGCTTTTCCACATCCCCTCAAATATTTGTCATTTTCCATTTATGTAATATTAGTCAATTTGATAGGTGTGGAGTGGTACCACAGAGTTGTTTTAATTTTAATTTTTCTAATCAATAGTGATTTAGAGCATTTTTCCATATTACAATAGGTAGCTCTGATTACTTTGTCTGAATACTGCCTGTTCATATCCTTTAACCATTTATCAACCAAGGGACAACTTGTATTCTTATAAATTTGACTCAGTTCTCTATATATTTGAGAAATGAGGCCTTTATCAGAGAGACTTGTTTCAATAAGCAGTTATTAAGCTCTTACGATGAGATAGGCACTCTAAGTTCTGAAAATACAAATACAAGCAGAAAGAAGACAGTCCCTAAGTTCAAGCTTACATTCTACTGGGGGGAAACAACATATAAGAGTAAGCTGAAATCATAAGTGGGATGGGAAGGAAAAGACAAAAGAAAATCAATGTACACAGCAAGAGAACATGACAGAGGGGCAGCTAGGTGGCGTAGTGGATAGAGCACCAGCCTTGGATTCAGGAGGACCTGAGTTGAAATCTGGCCTCAGACACTTAACACTTACTAGCTGTGTGACCCTGGGCAAGTCACTTAACCCCAATTGCCTCACCAAAAAAGTAAATAAATAAGAGAGAGAGAGAGAGAGAGATAGAGAGAGAGAGAGAGAGAGAGAGAGAGAGAGAGAGAGAGAGAGAGAGAGAGAGAGAGAGAGAGAGAACATGACAGAGAAACTCCAGAGAGTCAGGAAAATAGGCTAGAGAAGAATGGCTGGTCTGGATTTCTTTCATAGAATTCAAGTCCTAGGAGGAACCAGACAATCAGAAGCTGAAGGGAAGAGAGCACTGCCAATGTGTAAAGTTCAGGGATGGAGTGAACCTCTAGTAATGAGAGGTTTCTATAGATGGTAGAAAAGGTCTGAAAAGCCAGCCATCCAGTCTACAGAGAAATTTGTTCTTTCTAAATAGTTGGAGGATATAAACTCAAAGCAAAGGCATTTAGTGAAATGGAAAACTGAAAGCAGTAGGAATACAAAATCTTCCCTATAAAACTGGAGAGCACTGTTTCCCAAATAGCAGGCACATTTCCTCAAAAGGAGAGCAGGCAGAGTTCAGAAGTGGAGATGACTCACCTAGGGAACATACAGAGACAAATGATATAAAAAGATGGACAACTGAGACCTCTGACATTGCAGTGTTCCAAAGCCCTTTAATGTTCTTTTACTTCTCCCACCAAGCTTAGTCTCACAATGTCTGTTGAGTGTTGCTCCACTGCTTGGCTATAGTCGACACTGCTCAATCAGTTTTTCAGGACCAGTTAATGCTGTGCATTTTCAGGAAGAATGGGAGCCAACATCAAAGGACCAGTAAGAATCTCAGCTCTGGGCATGTTATTTTCCAAGTAGGATTCTAACTCATTCAACTCATCCTCAAAGGTGACATCATCGTGGTACTACAAGACAGCATTGATGATGAAAGGGGGAGGGTGAAAACCCCTTCTTTCACTTGTTACTCTGTATGAAAAGCCGTGAGTAAGGTAGAGTGATTTCAAGAGCTAGATTTTTCTTCCATAGTTGGCTCTCATCTCATTTGTCAGAGATCTCACCAGAGCTCGTTGGCTTGCTTTTTCATTTGAGGACAAAAGATGCAGCTGATCCAAACAAACCAGTCATTAGGTATATCTTGTTGTCATTATCCAGGTGGGTCAAGACCCTTTTTCCTCTAAATTTGGTTAAGGAACTTCATTCCAACCCCTAAAGAACAGAAGTATAAAGACTTAGTTATACTTCCTTTGCACTGGCTAATTGAAGTTTAAAGTATCACACTCTTTACAAGCTGCAAATAGGCCACTTTAAAATCTAAAAGGGTGAACAATTCAAAGAAAATTGATGTGTTCCAAAATTAAGGGGGGAAAAATCCTAAAAAAAAATGTGATCCTAGAAAAACAAATTGAGCAAGCTATAAGTGATTGTTAAAGTGGAGGGGAAAGGGAGAAATTAAGACTCAGTGTATTAACTAGAATATTCTATCAATCTTTTATACAGAAATTAATACCTATAATACAAAACCATAACCAAAAATAGAAACAGATGGCAATCTACCAAACTCTTTTTATGAGACAAATGTGGTACTAATATGCAAAAAGGGAGAGAGAAAGCAGAGAAAGAGAACTATAAACCAATTTCACTAAAGAATATTGATGTGAAATCATTAAAAATAAAGAGCCTCGCAAGAAGACCATAGAAATAGCTCTAGAAACAATTTGTTTTGACCAAGTTGAATTGATACTAGGGAAGTAAAGATGGTTCTAAATTAGGGAAATAATTAGCATTATTAATCATATAAAGAATTAATTTAAGAACAACACATGATTATTTCAATAGATGTTCCCAAAAAGCCTTTGAAAAACGAACCACTCATTTTTGTTAAGAAGTAACAAAGTGGCAGCTAGGTGGCGCAGTGGATAAAGCACTGGCCCTGGATTCAGAAGGACCTGAGTTCAAATCTGGCCTCAGACACTTGGCACTTACTAGCTGTGTGACCCTGGGCAAGTCACTTAACCCTCATTGCCCTACAAAAAAAAAAAAAGAAGAAGAAGAAGAAGAGATAACAAGAAGGAGGCAGCTAGGTGGCACAATGGTTAGAGCACCGGCTCTGGATTCAGGAGGACCTGAGTTTA
Source organism: Dromiciops gliroides (assembly GCF_019393635.1). Taxonomy (NCBI): domain Eukaryota; kingdom Metazoa; phylum Chordata; class Mammalia; order Microbiotheria; family Microbiotheriidae; genus Dromiciops; species Dromiciops gliroides. The sequence continues at coordinate 272,851,515 of NC_057866.1, forward strand.
AATCCGGCCTCAGACACCTGACACTTACTAGCTGTGTGACCCTGGGCAAGTCACTTAACACTTATTGCCCTGTCCTGCCCCCAAAAAAAGAAATAACAAGAATCATGCAAGTAACCCCTTTTAATGTGATTAAAAGCATATAAAAAACCCATATATACATACACACATATGTATTTATGTATATATATATATATATACACATACATAACAAATGATACTTAGATGGTGAAGTGTATAGAGTACTGGATCTTGAGTCAGGAAGACTCTTCTTACTGTACAAAAAAAATAATTATTTGCTAACTAATCTAATTTGGAAAAATTTATATAATTGGGTTTATGAAAAATTATGATTATATGAAAAATTATAAGCTTAGAGAAATTATACCTGGGCTGTAAGTCCTGCTGCGGTCACCATTCAAATGTGAAAATATTTTGAATGACTGGGCCTAATTTGGGGGCTAAAGCTGACTGGAAGACTAATCTGGGGACTTTTGACTAACTGGCTGTCCGACTGCTATTAATTTAATGTGGGCCGTTTATAAAGTTCCACCACACTGCTTCACTCCCAAAATTGATAAGCAAAAGATTAAGAAGCCTCTTAACTAAATAATCAAAGCAGAGTTTATTTATGGGATAATATTTAAAATTAAGAATACTGGGAAATAAAATGTACAACCTGACTGCATTCCCATGCAGGTGCTTCCACCTGCTGAGCCTGGAACCTTTTTAATACAATAAGGACCTTAGCTGCCTCTTGCTTCAGGGTATGTTCCACTTTTCTCTAAGTGTCATTCTTTTTCTCCTTCACTTCAGCTTCCCTGCTTCACTTTCACTTCTAACTCCACCTGCCTTAATCTTTGCTTTCTCTAACCTGTACCCTGTGCTGACCGCTTCTGTACTCCCTGCTGCCTCCTGTTCTGTCTGTCTGTCTGCTCCATCCTCTTGTCCTTCGGCCTCTCTTCTCTGCTCCTAGCCCTTTAGCCTTATCCTGCATCCTCGTAGCCCCCATTAGTCTAACCCCCAGGTCTATATATATATATATATATCTCTTTCTTATCTCCACTCAAATCTTGGGGCTTTTTGCACCCACACACCATGCTAATCCGCCAGTCAGGGCTGCAGCTGGGGCTGGGGGGATGCTCAAGCATCCCATGCCTCAGCACAGGCTATGCCAGAGCCCCGCCTGGATGAGGCCAGGATCTCTCAGATAGCTCTGCTCAGGGTGGAGGGAGCTAGCACTCCCTCCCCCCAGCTGTCTGACCTGGCATCTTGTACAGCCCGCAGGGCTTTTTGGCTCAGCTGAAGCAGAGCAGGAGGGGCACCAGCACCTCCCACACAGAAGAGACCCTGAGGACCTAAAGCTTTCTAATCTCAGCCTAAAGGTATGGTTCCCAAATAAAAATAAATTTCCACATTACTGAGATCAAATCTGGCTTCAAATACTTGCTAGCTGTGTGACCCAGGCAAGTCACTTAACCCTGTTTGCTTCAGTTTTCTCATCTGTAAAATAAGCTGGAGAAGGAAATGGCAAATCACTCCAGTATCTTTGCCAAGAAACCCCCAGATGGGGTCTCAAAGAGAAAGTAATGACTGAAATGACTAAACAACAACAACAAAAATTATTAAAGAACTCCCTTTTTGACAGGAAGTGCAGAGAAAACTGGAAAACAGCTTTGCAGCAATTTGATTTAGACCAATGTATAACAGCATATTTAGAGCTGAAAGGGTTCTTCAAGATACTTGAGTATAAAACACTCATTTTGAAGATTAGAAAGCAGAGGCATTGACAGGTCAAGTGACATGTGCAGGGTCACACAGCTTATAATGTGAAGCAAATTTTGAACCCAGATTTTCCTGGCTCCAAATCCAGCATTTTATATATTACATCATGCTGTCTCTCTTACATCTTATATAAGCTCAAAATGGATAGACAGTCTGAATATAAAGTCACAACATTTTAAAAATTGGAAGATAATTAGATCAGATTAGAAGATTAGAATTAGATTAGAAGGTAATAAAATTATTACCTTTAAAACCAAAACTAGTGGGAGAAATCTTAAGTGAAAAAAATCATAAATTATAAAAATAATATCAGGACCACAAATGTTACCAATTACATTATCATCTCCAAAGTATATATATATGAAGTTAACTGAAATATATAGCATGATAAACAGAGAAATATATGTGGTCAAAGGATATGAAGATCTTCCAGAAAATTCCAAAATTTAAATAGCCAAATTTAAAAAAATGTTTGTAACAAGACACTAGTCAATGAAGCTAGTCTCCATGACCATGCGATCCCCACATGAACTTTGGAGCATGAAGACATTTTGTAATTGGTTCTGGTGTGTAAACTCCACGGTGAAGAGGAGGTCCTTTGATTATTTGTCAAGACAGAAAAGAGTCATTCGAAAGGCCCTGGTCAGTGCTCTTGGCTTGATTCCTTCCTATAATGGAGTTGGAGGGAGGTTTCCAGGCACTCCCGATCTAAAGCCCATATGTGGCTTGGGAAAACAGGCATCTGCTTATTATCTCTTTGCATTTATTTTTCTTGCTATGAAGGGAAGAAATATTAGAAACAGTTACCTCAAAGTCTTTGGGAGGTGTGTGGTCAGCACTTTAGCACTGATGTCCTGAAGTGAGGCACAGCCTTTGAGATCTAGCCTTCAGATAGCAGAGACATTGACTTAACCAGCAGCTATAAAACATTTGGATCTTGGTGGTAGCAGTGCTATGTATATTAAATCTAAGATCATTCTTTCCAGGGACTAAGGTGGCATAAGGAAGAGTGTTCCCCATGGTGTTGAGGGGAAATATCTGTTCTTCTGATTTTACCGAATCTTTGAAGTAGATATCCATTTGGAAAAATTAATTGATAAATGGAATTGGGACACTAATTATGGACAGTTAATAGGGGGAGCAGAATTCATCAGAAGAGTGACTTGAGCCTTAGTGAAGAGACATCCAATATGTCTTTTGGTACCCCCTAGTACCTCAAGGGGGCTACATAGCTGACCTCTTTTAAGAAAAGTGAAGGCAAAGCAAATGCTCAGTGCTCCAAATTTGTTAGCAGTAGAAATATAAATTAAAACACCTTTGACATTTCACCTAACTCCATAAAAAATGACAAAGATGCAAAGAGACAGGATTTTAAAAAAATGACATAGTCCTAATAGCACCATTGGTAGAATGGTGTTCCAGGATATCAGTTTGGATCCATGCTAAAAAAAAAAAAAAAAAGAGAGAGAGAGAGAGAGAAAATGATAAAGGTGTCCATCCCAATTTGTCAAGAAATCCCTACACTTGGTGTATATGTCAGGCTCTCTGAGACCTTTTCACATCTGCTCACCCTCCTGTGGTGCCTACCAGGCACTCTACTCTCACCCATGGCTCCAAGGAGCTGTCGTATGCAGAGCAGCCACACTCTGGTAAATCATCTGATAGATAATACCAGATAAGACTGCAGATGAAACAATCGCTGTGGCACAATATCATACATATTGCTGGAACTGATCTCTGTGTTGGCTGGGTTGTTTTTTTTTTATTACCAAAAGAAAGAGTTCAATATAGAAGGAATGTTGAAAAAGCAGTGTAATATAAAGACAAAATGAATGGATAAAATGTATTTTAAAAGCAAAAATTCTGGATCTCAAAATCTCCAAAATAGAAAAGTAGATACTTTACTCGTCCTCACCAACTCTCAAAAAACAAAAACAACAACAAAAAAACAAAACAGGATTTACCAGATGTAGAACAACAGCAGTTCAGTGGAATCCATAAGAGAACAGAGACAAATCCCTGACAAGGCAAAATCCTCTGGCATTAACACTAGAGAATGCTAATGCTTAAAGCACCCTTTCTGACCACTAAAATATTCCTCTCAAGGATGGCAAGGAAATACAAATCTATATATGAACTGATGCCTGGGACCTCCATTAGGATGCATTCATGCAATAGAATCATTCCCTGTGTACTTGACCTCCGCCCTGCCCCACATCAACTAATAGAGTATACACTGATTCTGATTGACTGTCTAAAGAGGTGTATATGTGGTTGAGAGGAAAAGCATCCTTCCTTCCACCAGGGGCAGCCCCTGTGTTAAGCAAAAGCAGTAAAGTGTCTTCCCCAAATACCCTCCTCATTCCCCTGGCCTCTGCAAAAACCAGTAGATGCTAATGCAGCCCAGCCAGAGATGGAAAGGAGAGTCAAGGGAGGAACGTCGTCTGCAATTGTGGCCGCCCTGAACCTGAAGAAAAAGAGATTGAAACGCTGGTGAGGCTAATCCTATTTTTTCCCACAGACACTTGTGTGCAGACATCCAGGCTAGTAAATCCTAATTCTCTAAATGGAAGTGTCATAATAATGATGATGACAATGATGGTGATGGTGATGATAGCTAGCATTTATATAGTACTTCAATGTTTATAAAACACTTTACAAACATAATCTTGTTTTATCCTCACAAGAATCCTGTGAAGTAAGTGCTATTATTTTCCCCATTTTCTAGATGAGGAGGTGAGGTAGACCCAGAGTCAATGGCTTATTCAAGGTCACACAACTATAATTACTTTGAATAGGCTAAGGCAGCTTTGCAGCCGAGCCTCAGGGGGCGTTGCCTACCAGCAAAGGTCAAGGGAAGGAAGAAAAGCAAATAGAAGGGAATATAAGAAAAAAAATACCAAAAATCAAGGAGAAAAGCCCTTATTTAAAGCCCACAGCATGAGCAGATATCGACAACACAAAGATCATAGGTCTCCCAGAACAACATGAAAAAAATTGAACATCATAATACAGAAAATAATACCCAAAACAAAAAGAAAAACCTGCCCAGAACCTTTGAATATAAAAACCAAAGTATCAGTTTAGAGAAAACAAAGTGATCACAGATCACTTAAGGAATAAAATGAGTAACAACAAAAGCCTTGTACTTCAATGTCCAATATACATAGTAGTTAAATTAAAGAATTTCAGTGGTGAATAACAAATTCCAAAAATAGCTAGGAGAAATAACTTCAAATGTAAAAAGGATATTCAAATTACCCAAAAGCATTCCATAAAGACACTAGAAACAGCAGAAAGTAATGGAATAATATAATACCAAAACCAAACAAATCCAAGCTGCCACTTCAAATGACATACCTTAAAAACCTTAATATAATAATCAATAAAAATTATATTTATCAAAAGAGAGGCATTTAGAGCACTTTTACCAAAAAGGAAAAAGAAGGGAAAGAAAGGATGGGGAAAGGAGAGGAAGGCAGGGCAGGGAAAGGGAAAGGAAAGTTTTTGTGAAGGGTATTTTTAAAAAGTAATAAAATAAATTATCTAGTATTTATAGAGTTCATGGGGTTGAGAGAGAGAGAGGGGGAGAGAGAGAGAGAGAGAGAGAGAGAGAGAGAGAGAGAGAGAGAGAGAGAGAGAAATTGACTTACAGAGTGAAAAATATAAAGAAGAATCATCCACAAGTAAAATCATACCTATACACGCAATGTATATGTTTAAAATCTATATTGTGTGATCACCTTAAATTAGAAGCTTCAGCACCAGTCTTTGGGCATTAAACATTTATTAAAGCATACAGGTATTAACATGAAGTTCAGAAAGTTAAGAAAAGGTCTATCTAGCCTAGAGTTCCAGCCCGGTTGGGTTCTTCCTCAAGTCCTCCTCCATGAGCCTGCTTTAATCAGGAACTCCCTCCAGCAAACTGATTGTGGAAGCTTTTTATAGGTCTGGAACAGAGGCGGTCCTTACACACTGCTTCAAGCTGATTGGTTGGCATCATCCAAATCCATTGGTTTTGAAGGTATTCTCAAGTTGAGCTCACAGTCTAGCTTCTGAGAACAATAACGTCTTAAGGGCTAGCCAGGTGTTATTACAATCCAGTTAACTTGAAGTAGGCTAATCAGCAGTCAATCACTCTCACTTGATTCAATCAGTCTAGATTAATCTCCAGGTGGGTCTTTGAGTATCTGCTAAATCCCATTATTTCATCATAGTAATAATGATGTACACCAAATTTAAATCAATACAAAATATAATGGTAAAAAATAAGAACTAAAACACCTTGCAATAAACCCCATATTCCCTGTACAAATGAATTAAGACATTCTGGGGAAAGAATTATGAGGTTCAAAGATAGAAGGAAATGGGAAATGTTCCCATAACAAGTATGTAGGTGTATAGTGAAGGGATGATACAGTCTGTTGTTTTTTGGGTTTTTTTTTTTTGGTGGTGCAGTGAGGGTTAAGTGACTTGCCCAGAGTCACACAGCTAGTAAGTGTCAAATGTCTAAGCCCAGATTTGAACTCAGATCCTCCTGTATCCAGGGCCGGTGTTCTATCCCCTGCCCCACCCCTGATATAGTCTTACAAGATCAGAAATACAAAGTGGAAGATGTGGTACAAAGAAAGGATTGAACCTGAAGAAATGAAAAGGAAGGGAGTCTCATCCCAACAAGACAAAAATTCACTAAAAATCATTTCCATAGAGCCATAGGTATGTTTCCAATTGGAGATGAGGATCTCATAATGGGCTTAGTACAAAAGGTGTTGGTATATTGTAAGACATCTTCTCTGAGAAGATGTCTTGAATTTGCTAGAGTAGCAGGCACTCAGAAAATACAGAAGTGTAAAACATGGACCCAGAAATGAGGTAGTATAAACATTTGGAAAGAGAATAATCATCAGGATGGCAGTGGGTATAATTGGAATACATGATCTGTGACATAAGATAACTACTTCCATGGAGTGTTTGCTTCTATTCACATTTCTTTCCCGGGAATCAGTACTTCTAAAACTGAGGCATGATAGCAAAAGAAAGAATTATGGGACAAAATCTATGAAAGTAATGATGTAGAAAGTAGTCAGAAGAGGGAGCTCAAACTCAGTACTTCAAAAGCTTTGACTCTATAAGGAACGCAAAGAGCTTAAATGAGTAATAATTAGAGATGTAGAGCATTGATCAGAGGATAAAATTTCAAAATAGACAGGAAGTAAAGGGGATCAATAAAAAGAGATAAAAGCAAATTTCCCCCAGAAACAGGGAGGGGACAAAAACAACAACACTAACAAGCAAGTTAGAAGGGAGAGAGAAAGGAGGGGGGGGGATTTGAACCATATAACTTAGAGGGGGGAAGAAGGGGAATAGGGGAAGAAATATAGAAGTGAATAAAGAAAAAAGAAACAAAATTACTTATGTATATAAAATTCCAAACTAAAAAAAAATATTGACAAAGAGGAGCTGGGAGTGCGAAAGGACAGAAAGTCTATAGAATAAAAATTACATCAACATAATTTAAGTAAAATTAATTACAGGGACAAAGTATTGACTTCAAAGATAAAGATAATAAAATCCAAAATAGCAATAGTGATTATATTTGTAATTTCATTGATGAGGGGAATGCTCAGATGAAGAAATCCATCATTACTGATTTGTCAGTAATATATATGTAATTTATAGTCTTAAAGAGTGGCAAAGAACATTGAGAATTTGATTAACTTTCCAATTTAATTGACTTCACTCACCCAAGGTGTGTTGGAGGAAGGAATTGAACCCAGGTCTTCATGATTTTGATGTCATCTTTCTATTTAATGAAATAGTTGTCTCTTGTCAATAGAGATAAATAATGAAATTGCATTATGCCTACATAAATAGTAGATAATGACTCAATATTGTTAAATATATAGCTTCTTAATTTCTAAGGGAAAGTTAACTGAAATCCAAAAACCTCACAATAATCATATATCACTTCAATGTTCCTTTCTCAATAGTGAGACAAATATAACAGAAAGATAAACAGTAGAGAAAATAGAGAAATAAACAAGCCATTGGAAATTTTAGAGTTAAGAGATATGTGGCATCTTCCGAATGGAACTACTAAGGAATATGCATATTTCTTAGTATCAATTACATCATTATCAAAAGAGAAAATGGCTATGTACTAAAACATAGATAAATGTAAAAGAAATGTATGTTGTTTTTTTTATAAAGGCAGGAATATTAAATACATCCTTTATAGAATTTATTGAAATACAAATTGTAATCAACACAGAGAACATAAACAAATGACACAGACCTAAGTGGAGACAATAATGAAATCCTAAACATGAATAGGTCAAAGAACATAAATCATTAAAAAGATTAAAAGTTATTTTAAAAATATTGACAATGATATGTGAACATAACAAATTTCTGGTTGTTGCACTATTGTTTTTCAGCCATGTCCAAGTTTTTGTGACTTCATTTGGGTTTTCTTGGCAAAGATCCTATAATAGTTTGCCATTTCCTTTTCCAGCTCATTTTTCAGGCATGGAAATGGAGGCAAGCAGGCTAAGTGACTTGGCAAGTTGGAATTTAAATTCAGGAAGAAGAGTCTTTCTGACTCCAAGTCTGGCACTCTATCCACTATGCAAACTAGTTGTCTGAAACAGAACTCATAATTTCTCCAAATAATATTTCCCCCCTCTTCCTTACCTCACTATTTCTGTTTGTTGTACAGTTATTCACTTGTGACCAACTCTTCATGATCCCGTGGACAATAACATGCCAATAGATCCACAGAGTTTTCTTGACAGAGACCCTGGAGTGGTTTGCCATTTCCTTTTCCAGTGGATTAAGGTAAACAGAAGTTAAGTGACTTGCCCAGGGGTCATTTGGCTAATAAGTGTCTGAGGCCAGATTTGAACTTAGGTCTTCCAACTCACTGACTAAACTATTCCAGCAACTGTCCTTTACCAGAAGTAGACAATCTCAGAAAATATCTAAAGTACTTGTATTGATGACAGCATCACTGAGTCCAGGATCCCATATGGTACATGGTACAGTAGACAGAGCACTGAGAAGCACTTAGCACAGTGTCTGGCACATAGTAAGTGCTATATAAATGTTATGAAGTAGCAGTAACAGTAGTAGTAGTAGTATATTCATCATCTATAATGATGAAACCAACGAATGGAAAGATATAAAGATGTGCAGACTACCTGACTTCAAACAACATAATTAAAATAGATTAGACCATGGTTTCAGTCTATCCTATATTATTTTGTTGGCACTGAGTTATTTTCTCTTATTTTTACAAGTGGATGTTATCAGATTCCCTTGTTCAATAATGACAAATAGAAGCTATTTTCATCTGGATTTACCTATTTATAAGAACATCCCAGGGAAGGACTTCCATGGACTGATGAGGAGTGAGATAAGCAGAACCAGGAGAACATTGTGCACAGTATTATCAACATTGTGTGTTGATCAACTGTGATGGACTAGATTCTTCTCACCAATCCAATGGTACAATAAAGTTCCAAAGGACTTATGATGGAAAAGGCTCTCCAAATCCAGAACAAAAACAAACAAAAAAAAGAACTGTGGAATATGTATGTTGATTGGACCATCCTATTTCTTTTGTTTTTGGTGCTGTTTTTCTTTTTTGAGGTTTTTCCTTTTTGCTCTGATTCTTCTTGTATAACATGACTAATGCAGAAATATGTTTAATGTTATTATATATAAATATAAATATATATATAACCTATATCAGATTACCTGCTGTCTAGGGGAAGGGGGAGGGAGGGTAGGAAGGTAGAAAAATTTGAAATTGGAAATCTTATCTAAACAAATGTTGAAAACTAAAATTAATTAATTAATTTTTAAAAAAGAACATCCCAGGGGATCTCAGGGTTACCTCCCAACTTCCAATGAATGATAAAAAAAAAAGTCAGAGACATGAATTATCTGCAAGTACTGGTGAAAATCTCATTGTCTTTGGAAAGACACTAGAATGATGGAAGACTTGGACTGACTGCTATAGAGCTGGTATAAAGCTATCAATTGAAAAGTGATAGTTTTCAGAGTTTTACTTAACTATATAGATCAAATAGTATCTCAACAATTCATGGGCACTAATAAAGAAAAATGGACATGCTTGTGCATTGGTCAGATCTACAGAATTTTCATGACCTAAGGATTTTTCCTACATATCCCAAATTTGTAAAGAACTTTGCTGAAATTGCTAAACTACTCAATGAACCTACTCATGCATATATGATTTAAAGGAACCAGAAAGCAAAGGTAGAGAAATTCCAAATTACTCTAAAACTCAAGAGTTCTTTGGAGATCAAGGGGAACATTGGATAGAGTGGCTCTCAAGATGACATGAGTTAAAATCTGGCCTCAGACTTTTATTATCTATATGACCCTGGGTAAAGCAGTTAACCTTTATTTGCCTCAGTTTCCTCATCTATAAAGTGGGGGTCATAAAAGCACCTATCCACCTATCCTCTTAGGGTTGTTGTAAGGATAAAATGAAATAATAGTTGCTAAGTGCTTAGCAATACCTGGAGCAAAGTAGGTATTATATAAATGTGATTTATTTAAATGAAGATGATAATGATTTTTAAAGGCAACAATCTTTTAGAGACATATTCAGTTACCTAACATTCACCAATGTTGTCCTCTTTAGATCCAAGCAAAGTTTTTTTGTTTTTTTCTGCACACAAATGCCAACCTGGAAAGTATGCGGGCATGATCACCAGAGCCCAATTTCATTTACCAGTAGAAGACTGATGGACAGTGAAATTAAAAACACAATTCATAAGTTGGAGTCCATGGCTTTGAAGTGGGTTATCACTGAATGGAGTCCATGGCTTTGAAGTGGGTTATCACTGAATAATTCAAACACTATGTATAAGGAGAAAAATTCCAAGTATGGATTGATAAGATTTCATTAACATATGTCTCAGCTCCCAATTGAATATTACTTGTCAAAAATAGGTAGCCATATTGGACAGATATGAATTAAGCATGCACTTCATGCCAGGGAAGACTGATGATCTGTCTCAAAGGCCATGTGGAAATTGCTTGACTTATTCAAAGAGGTAGACTACAGTCAAATGGAAGTGTAGATAAGAGATTGAAGTTATACTCAGTGGCATGGCAGTAGCTTATGGAAATTCCATTTCATTGAACCAAACTGCTTCACCTCAGATGCCATCTGTAGGAAGCAAATAGGTGATGAAGGTATGTGAAGGTCTATACAACTCAAGAAATAAGGGAGTGATGGGAAAGGACACAAGGTCCTATTAGTTCCTGCACTTGATAGTTCAGACAATGGCAAAAGATACATTCCATGCATGGTACCAGCAGATAGTCAGCACAGTGTGGTGATGGCTAACCAAAGTATTTTTCTCTATGATCTTGGAAGCATTACATGATTACTTCTGACTTGTGAGATGAGAGAAGACCCTAAAAGTCATAAGAAATAGATTGTAGGGGCAGCTGGATGGCACAGTTGATAAAGCACCATCCCTGGATTCAGGAGGACTTGAGTTCAAATCCAGTCTCAGACACTTAACACTTACTAGCTGTGTGACCCTGGGCCAGTCATTTAACTTTCATTGCCCTAAAGAAAAAAGAAATAGATTGTATTTGGCATCCAACATGGCAAAGGATGACACAAAGATGAGTGAAATGTGTGCCAAGTGTATACAAGTGCATTAGCAACTTTTTCTATTTATTTGAAAAATATAATCAATAGCAAATGTTTTGAATATGTCTACGATGCTTTTTTTTAACCTCAGGAAGATCATAAGTCAATCAGACAATAAGCATTTATTAAGTGCTTACTATGAGCTAGGTACTATATAAGGTTCTAGTGAGAAAAAAAAAAGGGAGAGATGATAGCTGGATAGATAGGTGATGGATGGATAGGGTAGGCTAGAATAGATGTATAAATAAAGATATACTCCTTGCTTTCAAGGTAACAATATCAGAGACTTTGCCATAATTGCAATTGTTTATTGTTGTAGATGTTAGTTGTTGCATTCTTAAATTATGCTTGTTTTATTACTTTGTAATTATGTTTGTCTTATGTTTATGTGTTATGTTTACTATACACAGATTTACTTGTTTATTTGTATACATACTAATAATTATTTTTATTTATTCTTTACTGATTGATCTTAATACTCAGCTTTGTTTTGTGGATTTTGGGGAGGGGGTGAGATTGGTGTTTCTAACTATTTCCATAGCATGTATATGAATGTGCTCTTAGGACATATATACACTATATCCTGAAGCACCCAATAAATCAATGCTTCATGTTGTGCTATGCCTATTGAATCTGTCGTGTGGTAAAAATTATTTGTGGTAAAGATTACTATTCCCGTTTTTAGCTAACTCATTTGGGAGGGGCCACACCTGGCCCACCTCAGGTTACCTATGCTACTTAGCTCAGAAAGGCGCTTTTGAAGGACCTCCCCTTTTGGGGGAGGAGAGATTGAACGCTCCCTGAAAGAAGGCAGGTGTCTTCCGGAAATCGGTCTTTTTCCTTCTGGGCCCTTGCACTGAGGCGCATGTTCGTGCTCTGTCTGGGGACTGCTGTCCTGGTGGCTCAAGATCAATCTTAGACTGGTATGCTGTTCAGTTGTTTGGTGAGTTTAATTACGGAAAACCCTAAATTCCTTTGAACTAGCTAAATTAGAAATGATCTGGGTTTTGAATAGGTTAAGTTCAGAGTTAAGATATTTATCTGTATTTCTATTTTCCTATTTCCTTATCTTTGATTTTGTTGTTAGTTTCACCTTTGTTGTTTAATTAATTCCCAAGTAATAAAATCTGATCCATTTGTGAACTAAAGCTTAGAGGCTCCTTTCTTATTGGCCTGGGAGAAATATCTAAAAGAGCTGTTCAGAGCAGAGGGAGAACCTGAAAGGTCCCTCATATTTCTGGGACTCCAATATTAAGGCAAGTCACCCAAATAACGCTCCATATATCAAATTTTGGCCCTCACAGTTATCAGTACTTATTTGTTTCAAATAGCATCATGTGATGATTAACTGGACTAATAAACTTTGGTATTTTAAAGTGTTGATGGTTTTGTTTTGTTTTTTGATGTTTGTGTTATAAGATTATAGACTTCAAGGACACCTCTGTTGATTTTACATGTAATTAAAAGATTTCTGGCTCCATGGAGGATTATGACCTTTCGCTCCTGGTCTGATGTCTGAAAAACATTATTAAATAGACATCAGCCTCCAGAAATGAAGAAAAACTGTCCCAGAGTTCACTAGTTTGCTAATGTCATTTTGAACTTGGCTTTCTTCAGTATTACATGAGACAAACAAAAGAAGCCAGGTTTGAGTTGTATGGATGATTTCTGGATACTAGATCTTCAAGTCTTTATTCTGTTTGGATGCTGTGGGTTCTATTTGTGGATAGCTGGATTTGAAAGCTGAAGGAAGAGTAGCTCTTCCTCTAGCTGAGAACTTAGCAGGCGAGACTGCAAAGCAATGGGAAGGAGTTTTGTTTCACCCTCCTCTGCTTGCCTGTTAGGGAGGGCTTAACTCAAAACTCAAATCCCTGTTAATCTGGTGAATGATCTCTTTCTCTTCTGAACCTTTCCTCTGAGAGCAGAGTGGTGCTCAGTAGAAGCAGCAGATTCTGTTTCTCATCATAGGTAGCTCAGGTAGCTATTTTTCCTTACAAATCATGTGTTCCTCAATTGTTTAACTATTTTTATTACACAAATCTGTAACCCCCTTTATAGAAAAGAAGAAAAAGTGGCCACTAAGTACAGACTTGGGAAGAAATGTTATGCCTTTACAGAATCAGGAGGCATTCTCTCTGCTTCAGCATGAGTTGAGGCACAAGGGGAGAAAGCAAGCAGTGCATGCACATATTATTTGTATTTCTGATCAGCAAGAGCAATATGACCCCTAGGAAAATGAAAGTTTCCCATAAGTAGGAAAGCATATAGCTGGATGCCATAATGCATATATCCCTTAAAATTAACATAGATAAGTCCTTGAGGAAAATAGAGACTGGGCAAGATCAGATTCATTTGGACTCCCATTGGGGAAACATGATTGCCTCATGTAAGAATCCCCTCCTCATCATTAACCCCTTCAGTTTTGTCATTAACAGTTGGAGTTCTTCTTACTAGAGAGACAGTGAGAGGGAGAGAGAGAAGGAGAAAAAGAGGGAGAGGGAGAGAGAGAGAGAGAGAGAGAGAGAGAGAGAGCAAGTGCACATCTGTTAATCTATTCTTGGGTGTGGTGGAAAATGTTTAACAACCAGTTGTCTAGGTAGAGAAACATATAGGACACACTTTTAAGTTTAATCTTCCTTATTAACATGTTTTTAAGTCTAGACAATCAAGAAAACAATAAATTAGGCCCTGATATATAACATTTGCTTTTAGGTATAAATGTTTGCACTTAAAATTTAACAATCAGATTTTGAGCCAGTTAGAGCTGGCTCCAACATACATATCCACTTTATTTATCTATGAGCTAGTGGTTAGAGCACTGACCCAGGAGTCAGGAAGACCTAAGTTCAAATCTCACCTCAGATACTTTCTAGCTATGTGACCCTGGGCAAGTCACTTAACCCCAATTGCCTTAAACATCCAAAGCCATTGCCAGTCATCCTGATGTATATCTTGCCACTAGACCCAGATGATTCTGTAGGAGAAAGTGAAGTTGGTGACCTTGCACACCCCTCCGTGACTTAAATCCACTTCATTGCAAGTCATGACATCACCCCAGTGTCATGGTCCTCTTTAAGAATGAAGGATTATGATTATGACTATTATTATTATTATTATATCTATATTTGTATATTTATAACATTTATCATATATGTAGTATGTTCATATTATATGTATAACTTAGTTGTGTCTGTGCATGTGTGTGATTGAGACCTATACTTTTAGCAATATTAAGTACATTTCCAAATAGAAACTGCCTCAACTGATACAGACCAACAACTCCTTTGTAACCTGTACCCTAAGAGATTAAATAACTTGCTTACTTTTACAAAGTCAGCATCTTTTAATATTCTGCTGCCTCTCAACACAATTATATAACTTTAATCAAATCCGATCACATCACATTTTTAATTATTTGTGCCAAAAAAATTAGTTTTCTTTGCTGTGAGACAATTTAAAATTTTTTTTTTAATTTTTGCAGGGCAATGGGAGTTAAGTGACTTGCCCAGGGTCACACAGCTAGTAAGTGTCAAGTGTCTGAGACCGGATTTTAACTCAGGTCCTCCTGAATCCAGGACTGGTGCTTTATCCACTGTGCCACCTAGCTGCCCCAAGAAATTTATTTTTAAAGGATATATTTATTTTGGCAGGGCAATGAGGACTAAATGACTTGTCCAGGGTCACACAGCTAGTAAGGGTCAACTGTCTGAGGCCAGATTTGAGCTCAGGTCCTCCTGTATCCAGGGCCAGTGCTTTAACCACTGCACCACCTACCTGCCCCTTAAAGAATAATTTTTAAAACCATACTTTTACTTCTGTAAAAGGTATTTTGTAACCTCCCCCCCTCCCTTTTGGCATAGTCATTTTAACAACACAGGCATTTCCCAATACACCCACCAAATTAACACCTTGTGTAACAAAGGGAAACCTAAGTAAAACTGCCCATAAGACCCCATTTCTTTGACAGCAAAGATGGCCTTCCAATCGGATGCTCTTTGTGGGCATGGACATTTTGTCTTCGTAGTCCATCTCTTAGTATCATGCTTGGCAGATAGTTGGCACTTAGTAAATACTTGTTAGACTGGATAATATTAGGTTGGAAAGAAAGTAAATGCTTGTCACCAGCTCTTTTCTGGGACTGAGACTGTTCATAATAGTCCATCTGAGTTCACCTGCTGCAATCTATTTCTCAATACTTCTTCCTGAAATGGATCCATTTGTGAAACCCATTTTCATTATCACTTTATCCAGAAAATGGATTAAAAGAAACTGATTGGAGACAAAGTGGGAAGCCTTTAGAAAACCCTGTTTGTATTTCAAAAACCAATTTATTTGAGCCAATCCTGGCAAACATATGCATTGGGACTTTTGCTTCCATCCCCTAACAGAAGTTTCTGTTAAGCTCATTCTCTATACTTACACCTCATCCAACATTTTTCACTAATCTTTTGGCTCTGTCCCTCCTTCCAAGCACAAAGCAAAACCCCACCTACATACCAAATTCCTGGCACATGCTCCCTTTTAAAGCTCTCCTCCTTTCCTTATGGATCATTGCACTGTTTTTCTCCCTGGATACAAAGGTTAGCTTGCCTATCTTCCCCCATACTCCTTTATTTTCTACAATTGAGATCACTTGACCCCCATATAAAGAGTTAGTTAGTCATGTTCCAGACTCTGGAATCAGCCTGTTATTAAAGCACTAAAAATGTATACATTTATGAGGACATAATTCATGTGGCTCAGTGTTTGGACCACCTTGTTGATGGTAGCTTCCTAATTTTGTACCCAATTCTAGCCTCTGTCCACTTGTCCGTTATGACCAAGTTCACAAGACCTGGTCCCACTAAGCAGGTCTTAGTATGCAATAGTGGTTAGGATGCTAGACCTAGAGCCTGGAACACTCACTCTAATTCCAATCTCACATTATTTGCTTACTACTGTATGACCCTGGGCAAGTCACTTAACCTTTCTAAGGCTTAGTTCCCTCA
This sequence comes from Dromiciops gliroides, assembly GCF_019393635.1. Taxonomy (NCBI): domain Eukaryota; kingdom Metazoa; phylum Chordata; class Mammalia; order Microbiotheria; family Microbiotheriidae; genus Dromiciops; species Dromiciops gliroides. The sequence continues at coordinate 272,867,985 of NC_057866.1, forward strand.
TCTACATAATGAGGGTCTTTGACTCAATGAATTCTGACTTAGACTAGTCTCCTATTCTTTTGGGTTCAATATTAGGACAAAATGAGATACTCATGGGTCATTCAACAATTTAAAGAGGAAATCTACTTCCTCATAGCAGGAGATGGATATTCAACAGGGATTGACTTCAGAAACCTTTTGGTTGATTTAGCTAAGGCAAGTTCCATTGTGATTCAGCAGCCTGGCAGCTGAGAGCCCCTCCAGCTATTCAAGTCTACTTTGTACTTAAGCCATAAGGAAGTGATGACCACAGTATAAACTCAGTCCCTTGAGTCAACCAAGAATGGAAAAGCTTCATTTTTTAAAAGAAAAAAAAAAACTAGCCTAACCTACATGGTGGGAGGGGTTCAGAAGATATTGTTCCTACCAAAACTTCTAATGTCTCTTCTAGAGCTAATTCTATGATGCAATGATCCTGTTCCTTAGAGACTAAAGCCTTGCCTGATATGGTAGTTACGTTGGTCCTGGATCCCCTTCCATGCTTACTCTCCCCAGGTCTGCCCAGGCCTGGAACCTTTCCTTAAAGCCTTAGCACATGCAGTTCATTCTCAACTGCCAGAGCTCTATGACATCATCTCCATTTCCTTATATTCTTACCTACTTCTTTTGTGCTTCTTTTTGTCATTTTTTTCATCAATGACTTCAACTTTCTCAGAACTTCTAGACAAGGTCTAGGGGGCAGCTAGGTGGCACAGTAGATAAAGCATTGGCCCTGGATTCAGGAGGACCTGAGTTCAAATCTGGCCTCAGACACTTGACACTTACCAGCTGTGTGACTTTGGGCAAGTCACTTAATCCTCATTGTCCTGCCAAAAAAACAAAACAAAACAAAAAAATAGACAAGTTCTAGTCTATGCAGCTCCAGACCCAAAGCAACTCCACCATCACTCAAGCCTGGAAATGAAAGTCTCTTTTGTGAGCTCCTTTTTTCTCTTCTTATGTATTAAATATAGGAGATATCCCAATGTTTAGTTAGCCTTTTCTTTCTCTAAATTTTCTCTGCAAAGCCTCCTTTGTTAGAAAGGATGGAACTATTGCTATGCAGACTATTCTCAAATCAAGATCTCCAGTCCTGCCCTTCCAGTTGCCTAAAATATATTTTTATTCATATGTTCCATTGTCATTCCAACTTCATGTTCAAAGCTAACTTGTTTCTTTTTTTTTCTTTTTTTCTTTTTTTTTTTTTTGGCTAACTTTTTTCAGAAAGGATGTATTAAGTTGATGGAGGAAGCCAAAAGGGTTAACAGATAAACTATCAATGGTACCTAAAAAGGGGTTAACAGAAAAACCTAAGACCCAAGCTCTAATTTAGATCTGGGCTCCAAGAGTGGCTATAACTTACAGACCCCAGCTCCGAGAGGGATTAATGCATAACTTAAGACTTGAGTCTACATTAGTACAAGTCAGGGCCTAGGTTCTCATTACCCACATTAATCAACACTCAGAACAAGAGCATAAAGAGGCAGGTCATAGAGCCCTTAACTATAACAATGATACACAGAGAGGGCATGGAAATTCAAACTGATAAATGAAGATATTTTGAAACCAAGCATGGGAATCAAAAGACAACATGCTCAGAAAAGGCCAAATTTGTCCCCATGTAAACTCCAAAAATACATGTCCATGGAAAAAGGTACCTGCCTCAGGGGTTGGTTTAGGAACCCAGGAACTCCAAATTAGGATGAGCCCTCCCCTGTACCTCCCAAAGGTGGAGAATGTTATCATGAGACTGATAATCAATTTATCCATACTGATGTAGGAGGCAAAAAAAAGGGGCTAACAGAAAAATATAAGACCCAAGCTCTAATTCAGATATGAGCTCAAAAAGGGATTCAGACCCCAGTTAATGGAAACAAGTCAGGGCCTAGGTACTCACATACCCACATTAATCACCATTCATAACAAGAACATAAAGAGACATTAAGATCATTAAGGTCAAAAAGACCTTAACTATAACAATTGTACACAATGATAGACTGAGAGGGTATAGATTTTTTTTTTTTGGTGGCCAATGAAGGTTAAGTAACTTACTGAGGGTCACACAGCAAGTAAGAGTTAAGTGTCTGAGGCCAGACACTGTGCCACCTAGCTGCCTGGGGTATAGAAATTCTAATGAAAATTGAAGATATTTCTTTCTGGTTCTCTCCCTGTGTTCACTCATAGTATTGCAATAAAACTTGGGAAACTGAGTCCATGAGTCTTGTAATTCTTTTGGGATGACTCATGATCAATTTGACCTTAATTCCATCCCACATCAACGTGATTACTAGGTGCTAGTCATGTCAAGTGCTAGGGATATAGCAAGAAAAAATTTTAAAAGGCCCTGCTACCATCTTCCCAACCAAAAACAAAGAACTGAAATGAAGACTTTCTGTTTAAAAGGGATTCCTCTCTAGGAGGAGGTTACAGCAGAAAAATTACATGATATAAAAATAGCAATATAAACCTATTTTAAAAGTTTCTCCTCCTGATTTCACTATTGGGGTAATAGCACCCTAACTTTCCTAATGCTCACTCAAATGATAACACTATGATTTCAGTCTTCTCTCATTCTGCAGACTGAAAATGATCCTCAAGTTTCTTATGGTTATCTGACCAAACATTTGTTTGTTTGTAAAAATTTTCTTTTTTTAAAACAAGAAAACTTTTACAAACATTCCCCTCTTTTTTTTTTGAATATGCTTATCAAAAATAATACTTCTAGAATAAATATACACTTGCCATGGCAACCAATTTGCCAGGGAAATTGCTTTAAAGAGTTTGATCAAATAATCAGTTGAAAAAAAAATAACAGAAACAAACAACTCAGAATATGGGAGCACAATACTCCTAGAATTAGTTATTATATTCTTTTTACTGTTCTGTCAAGGAAACATTTTGTTTCTTGAGGAACAAAAGTGGGGAATGCGGTCAAAAGTTTTAACAGTCGGTTAGCGATAATGGAGAGATGCCAGTTTTTTTTTAAGGACCACCCTTTCGGGGAGGAGACCAACGGCATGAGCTACGCCCGCCAGTCTGCCTGCTACGCATGCCAGTAGGCCGCCTAGCACTCCACTTCTGGGGTTCGAGCTTAAAAGGCAAGGAGAGAACGGAAGTGGGAGCTCTTTCCTGCTCTCCTGGTCCGATGACTGGCGTGACACACAGACAGATGCTGACTGGAGTTGGACGCGGCCCGGCTCACCGTTAGCAGCACGCCACTTGACTTGGCTCGGCTCTCTCTCCCCAAAGGTGGCCTTGGGCTTTTGGTGAGTTTTATACAGAATATAGACTAAGCTTAGACTTAAGACTATTTGTTTTGTATTTCTACTTTCCTATCCCTCTAATCAACATCACCTGGTAACTACCACACAATAAAAGCTCTAACTAGAAAACCAGAAGTTTCTTCCATTTACTAGTCTGGGAGATAAATTAAGGGAAAGGTTAAAGAGGGGAGATTTATGATCTAATATCCAATTTTTTTTTTTTTTTAGTGAGGCAATTGGGGTTAAGTGACTTGCCTAGGGTCACACAGCTAGTAAGTGTTAAGTGTCTGAGGCCGGATTTGAACTCATGTACTCCTGACTCCAGGGCTGGTGCTCTATCCACTGCTCCACCTAGCCACCTATCCAATTTTAAATCTCACACCACTCACACTGGCAGGTTGAGTCCCCAGAACCCTCCCTCTCAAGGCTCTAAATGAAAGCCTTCTACCATATGCTTCCTGAACCCTGAATTCCAAACTAGTTTTTTCACTTTGTACAAGCCCCACAGGGCATAAGCAAGTCATTCAATGAACCTGAATCAACTTCCTATCATACCTAATTGAAATACTTTAATTGCTTGCTTGCATGATTCAATGACCTTGTTCATACACCTAATTCAGACTTCTGATTATATCTGTATGATAGACAGACAGACAGACAGGCACTGCTATGGAAGATGTCTACAGATGAACACTTAAAGCTTGATTTTGCCCAAGAATTTAGTTGGGACTGAGGCACTGAATGAAGACTCTAAATAGCAAAATTCTCCAGTGTTATTTTTTTCAGTCTCTTTTTTTTTTTTTAAACGGGGCTATGGGGGGGTTAAGTGACTTGCCCAGGGTCACACAGTTAGTGTCAAGTGTCTGAGGCCAGATTTGAACTCAGGTACTCCTGAATCCAGGGCCGGTGCTTGATCCACTCCACAACCTAGCTGCCCCTTTTTCAGTATTTTTAAAAGTATTTTCAGGGGGCAGCTAGGTGGCGCAATGGATAAGGCACTAGCCTTGGATTCAGGAGGACCTGAGTTCAAACCCAGCCTCAGACACTTACTAGCTGTGTGGCCTTGGGCAAGTCACTTAAACCCCATTGCCCTGCAAAAAAAAAAAAAAAAAGTGTTTTTTTTCCAGTTACATGTAAAGATAGTTTTCAACATTTGTTTTTATAAGATTTTGAATTCCAATTTTTTCTCCCTGCCTCCCTTCCCTTGCCCCTTCCCAAGACAGCAAGCAATCTGATATAGGTTATATATATACAATCACATTAAACGTATTTCTGCATTAGTCATGTTGTGAAAGGAGAATCAGAACAAAAGGGGAAAACCTCAAAAAAGAAAAAAAAGTAGAAACAGCATGGTTCAATCTGCATTCAGATCCCACAGTTCTTTTTTCTGGGTGTGGAGAACATTTTCTATCATGAGTCTTTTGGAATTGTTTTGGATCATTGTATTACTGAGAAGAGCTAAGTCTATTAGAATTGATCATCATGTCAGTGTTCATTAATGATTTTTTTTTTACCTGGTGTGGGTTTTATTATGTTGTTGTTGTCTTTTGGATTTAACTGTAATTACCCTTTTAGGAACATAGTTGTTTTCTTTTAGATTTTAGGTCTGGAGAAGTTTCTATAAAGCAAATATTTTGCAATCTTGCTGGTCACAGAATCTCAATTAATTTCTCCTGTCTTCCACTTCTTATTCCCCAGCCACCTAAATCTCTATCTAGACTTCTTTTATTCCAAAGTTTCAACTTCCTGAGGTGGCACAGTGGATAGAGCACCAACTCTGGAGTCAGAAGGACCTGAGTTCAAATCTGCACTCAGACACTGGACACTTACTAGCTGCGTGACCCTAGGCAAGTCACTTAACCCCAATTGCGTCACAAATACAAACTAACAACAAAGTTTCAACTTTCCCTGGTAATTGTATTTCCCTGAGATAGGAGTGAAGTCCAGTGAGGGTCATCTTACAACTGTCAAAAGAAGTAAAAAGTAGTAGTAGTTGATTATTTTTTGCTCAGGAGTACTTAGCTATAGTAGAAAATATACCTTTAAAATAGAATAATACACCTCATAACCACAATAGAAATGTTTATTTCCTGGTTAGAGCATGTATCCAAGACCTAATGGAGATCTTCGAGAGACCTATGAAAAGAGATGAACATTATTCACTCCTAGTTATTTGTATGTGTATAGATGATCCTTTCAGAAGGAACTTAAAATTACAGACAGCAATTCCAAAGTTTAGGTAGGAAACTAGGTGTACAGGTTGTTTTCCTTACATTTGCCCATAGAATGCAAGTGACACAGAAGATAAACAGTTAATTAGGTAACACCTAAGAATGGGATTTAGACTACCAGACCACATCTTTTATAAAAATTAATTTGTGGAATAAAACATGCATTTCCATAACATAACATAATAAAAAGATGAGTGTACATGAAACTGCAAATCTACTATGTACAACTTGCTATTCCTTTCAAATATACAAAAAAAATTTCATGCAAATTTCTTTTTTTCCTTATCTTCTCTACCCCATACCCTAAAGATGGCCACCAGTAGACACAAGTAGGTATATGTATATATGTAAAATGATTCTATACATTTATCAGCTCTTTCTCTGTAGAGTCTTTTTTCATATGTCCTTTATAACTCATTGGGGTATTTATAATCATCAAAATAACTTATTCACTCAAAGTCATTATAAAAACAATATTGCTGTTACTCAATACAGTGTTCTCTTAGTTCTGTTCATTTTTCTTATTTCACTCATTTCTGCTTGTTTTGTTCATTATTTCGTGCAAGTCTTTTTATATTTTTTTTTAAAGCATAAAATATAGATGACAGAATCCTGGCTGGAGATGGAATGTTTTTAGCAAAGGCTGATAAGGATGAATTTCTTAAGTACTTTGCAAATTTAAGCAAAAGAGTTTTAGTAGAAAGGATGGAGAAGAAAGAATACTTCTGGTATTTTGATAAACATTTATTGGGTTGGCCTAATATATGCCAGGCACTGTGCTAAATTCTGCATATATTCAAGTTAGTTACTGTAGAAAATAGAGTAGACCTTAAGAAACCCAGAAGATCATAGCAAAGCTCAAAAAGGAACAAAGAATAAGAACTGTGACCTCAGATGTCTAGACACAAATGCCACCAAATTAAGTAACAATAAGAGAAAACCTAGAAGTTCCAGCACAAGGTGGCAAACTGGACCTCATATATCATTGAACTATGATGGGGTAAAACTCATGACTTGACTCTGGCTATGGCTCAGTGTACCTCATTCAGAGGAATGAAGATGAGCAAAGGGGTTGAGGTAGGTAGTATTACATATTAATGAGGAGTACCCTTGTGAAAAAAATCTAGGATCCGGAAGGAAGAAGTATGGTTGTTATTTATTGTTGTTGCTGCTGCTGCTATTACTGCTATTGTTGTTGTTGGTGGTGGTGGTGGTGGGCTTCCTTTTTTAAAAAGGACCAATGACCTCACAGGTGAAGTCTTGAGTTGTGGGTGAATTGGATTTAAGTGAGGCAGAGTTGCACAAAGCCATCATCCTTGCTCTCCCACAGTCATCAAAGTCCAGTGGCAGGAGAAAAGTCAGAATGACCGGTGATGGCCTGGGGTGAAGAAGATGACTTTGGCATCTTCGATGCCTGCCCAAGCTCTATAAGTGCTCCACAGTCCCTGTTTCATCCACCTTCATGGCCTTTAGATCAAATTCTTTTTACCTGCTCCTTTAGCCAGGGAAGTCTTCACATGCTTGGGGAGATGCCCCCTAACTCACCACTGGGTTTGAGGCTTGTTAGTTACCCTCAACTTGGTTTAGCCCATTTGCTGAGATGGAGTATGGGCCCTGCATCTGCTATAGCTTCTTGGAATCACCATTGAGATTTGAGTACCAGGTAGAGTCCACAGGCATCGATGAGCAGCCCTGAAAAGGACTCAGCAAGCCCTCCCTAGAGGTGCTAGTCCTCCCGGAACACCCCCCACACCCCACAAGTATGCTATGAATATTATATTAGTGGTACAGGACTTCAATGATACTGGCACCTGAGTGCTTGAGGTCACTCCCTAAGCAAGGCAGTTAATAGGGGAAGGGAACAAGCATTGATTTTGCTCCTGCCATGTGCCAGGCATTGTGCCAAGTAAATGCTTTACAAATACTCTGTCATGTAAGCCTCACAACCCACAAATCTAGATGCTATTTCTGTTCCTCTTTTACAAGCAAAGATTGTGACTTTTCCAGAGTCACACAGCTAGGAAGTGGCCCAAGGCCAGATGGGAAGTTAACTTCTTGAACACAAGCCCGGCGTTCTATCCCCCATAGATGCAGATTCCTCAGTAACATTGTGGTTTGCTATAATGATGAATTTCATGCATCAAAATCCCAACAAAGCAGCCCCAAAGGAGAAGGTGAGGGAATGTTAGACCGTGCTGGTTAGAGCCTGGTGTTCTCACCGCTTCCTGCAGCCTAAGCTGGCCTTTGAGCCCATATTCCACCACACACCAAATAGTGGTCAGCCCTTCATCTAGATAGACATAAACATAATTTACCTAAGTGTCACCCTCCTCTTCAACCTAAAAATGGGAAATCAGCCAAAGTTAATCTCTGGTGATTAACCCCAGCTGTTCTCATCCATGGAACTCATTGCTAGCAACTTTTAGCCAAATACTGGTCCCAAAGGAAATGTCTTTATGATTTTGTTCTCAATGGTTTTAGCATCAACCCTGGAAATATATTTAAAATAGTTATTCAGGGACCAATTTTTTAGGTAGACACTCATCATTTTCTATTTGTATCCTCAGTGCTTTGTACCTAGTAAGTGCTCTCTCTCTCTCTCTCTCTCTCTCTCTCTCTCTCTCTCTCTCTCTCTCTCTCTGCCTCTCTGCCTCTGTCTCTCTGTCTTTGTCTCTGTCTCTCTCTTTCTCTTGCTCGCTCTCATATATATGTATATATATATATGTATATGCATACATGCACATAGATGGTTTATATTCATTTGATAAATCATTCACAGGCCCTTTCTTTCTCATCTCTTCTATCTTGCTACTTAACATTTTCTTTCCACTTTCCCTCAGACATCTAATCTTAATTGGGACCACTGGCTTTTCTAGCTCTCCCCTTTTTCCCCCTTCATCATAAAAAGAACACCCTCAAGGGACTATGGTGAACCACTTCAAGAAAAAAAACATAGGCTCCAGTCTCAAGGCAATACTGGTGTTGTGTCTCTTTGAGACAGGAGACATCACTTCACATCTGACCTCTAACATTTCTTCCCTGGGTCATCCTCAGTGCTCTGGGGCTCAGGTTTCTTATGTGCAAAGTGGGACTAATAATACTTGTACCACTTGCCTAACGAGGTTTTGTGAGAGAAACACTTTGTAAACCTTAAAAAGAAAAAAAGTGAGAGCTGTCAAAAAGTGGAATGCACTGTTCTGAGAGGTGCTGGGATTCCTCTCCTTTAAAGTCTTCAGGAGATGCTGAACAATCACTTGTGAGGCATGTTTTAGTGGGGATTCCTTTCAGCTGTTGGTTGGATTGAATGGTATCCCTAGTGCCTCACACAGTTCCTTGCAAAACTGGTCATTGATCGGGAGCTGGAAGTTCTTAGAGGCCAACTAGTGTAAGTCACTCATTTTACAAATGAGGAAACAGTACCAGGGAGGCTGAGTGACCGGCCTAAGGCCACATCCATAGTATCAGAAGTCCTTATATACAAAAGTACTTGCTGTTTAGTCTTTTCAGCCCCATTTGGTGTTTATTAGCAAAGATACTGAAATGGTTTGCCATTTCCTTCTCCAGCTTATATTACAGATAAGTAAACTGAGGTAAACAGAGTTAAAGGACTTGCCCATGGTCACATGTCTAATAAGTGTCTGAAACCAGATTTGAACACACAAAGAGGAGTCTTCCTGATTCCAGACCCTGAACTCTCTCCACTGTACCTCTCAGTTTCCTATTCATAAATACAGAATGTCCCCAAAGTTTTTGGGACACCTTGTATATCTGGGTTACAGAGATATTTGTAAAATTCTTAGCACACAGTGTGGCACATAGCAGATGCCTTATAAATGTTTATTCCCTTTCCCTGCCCCTTCTGCTTATAGACTAAATGATTGAAATGAAGCACATCTATTCTTTGACAATGTCAATGAAGTCCCTTTTATGGAACTCATATGACCAAAAGGAAGATGAAATGGGAAGGACTGAAGTTCAGATAAATCAGTACCAGGAGCTTCATCTGATCTCTTCTATTCCTACCTTTAGATCATGCTGAGGTTTGTTTATCCTCAGAAAATGAAGCCTAAATGACAACAATGATGAAAGTGGCATGAAATTGCTGGATAATTTTCATTTTATGTTCCTTGAGTCATGTTGATATTTCATAAGAATTAAAGCAAGCGTTTGCCCTGGAGCAGACACAGCTCTATGGAAAACTTACCATTATTTGGACATATGATTAGAAGTGGAGTAATCATATACCTAGGGCTGCTAGGTGGCACCATAGTGGATAGAATGACAGGCCTGGAGGAGGCAGCTAGGTGGCACAGTGGACAAAGCACTGGCCCTGGATTCAGGAGGACCTGAGTTCAAATCTGGCCTTAGACACTTGACACGTACTAGCTGTGTGACCTGGGCAAGTTACTTAACCCTCATTGCCCCACAAAGGAAAAAAAAATAAAGAATGCCAGCTCTGGAGTCAGGAAGACTGGTTTCAAATCTGACCTCATACACTGGGCAAGTCACCTAACCCTGTTTGGCTCAATTTCTTCATTTGTAAAAGAGCCAGAGAAGGTAATGGAAAACCACTCTAGTACCTTTCCCAAGAAAACCCCAAATGGGTTCATCGAGAATGGGACATGACTGAAACAACAGTAGGAGAAAATCCTACACCGTAGATTTCTTTTTTCTGCAATCCTTTGCTACTATTGTTTGTTTTCCTTTAATGTATACATAATGTAGTCACTATTGTACAGTGAAAAGAGCTCTAGCTCTGGTATCTAATGATGTGGGTTTAAATTCCCTCTGGCCTTGGGCTAGTGTTGTAATCTTCATATACCTCTGTTTCCTCATCTATAAAATGAGAAGCTCCTGAGGACCCTTCCCACTCTAAATCTATGCTCATAGTAGTTTACCAATGTTTGGAGGATAGTCTTCTATCTGAACCTCTGAGAGTAAGCCTTGATCATTTATTATGTTTGCGTTTCCATTGCCTAGCACTGTACCAAGCAACTGAGCAAATATTAGGCACTTGAAAGATGCTTGTTGATTAATTGATCACTGAACTTGATAGATGTTTTATCAAGTATTTGAAGGGCTCTCCCCTTGAAGAGGAATTAGACTTGGCTAGGTTTGCCTGAGGAAGACACAAAGAAGAGAAATGGAAATGAGGCAGCTCTGCTTACATGGCTATTATTAAATAACTGAGCCACATAATGGAAATTAACAGTGACCCATAGTTTTCAGTTTGTTGTGACAGAAAAAAACTGGGAAAGGTGAGCACAAAAAACCCCTACCTAACAAAGGGCTTCTGCCTCAGGAGTTCAAGATTTTTACCTTGCTGGTCTTCTTGCAAAAGCTAGAGGTTCACAACTGGTAGGTGGTAGGGGAGATCCTCATTCAAGTTGGATTAGATTGTGATTAAGGTTCCTTCCAGCTCCATGCATGATTAATTAAAAAAATCAGTCTGACTTAAGACAGAGATTCCTTAAAGGCTGTACTATTTCAGTGAAGGTTTCAGAAAGGATACTAGTTGCCCTAAAAAAAAAATCATGATACCTAGCAATGATGCTTAAAGGCTTTGAGTAGCAGATTCAGTGAACATGTTACACAGAAAGGCATGAGAATGGACTTTTCTGGGTGATCAAATATTCTGTGTAACAGAGAAGTGGTTTTGATGACCCATATGGATGGCAATTTAAGTTTTCAAAGAAGTAGAATCTAAGAAAATGCATGTAATACTAATGTGAAGTAGTTGTGTGAATCTTAAGACAAATCATTTGATGGAGATTCCCAGTCTTGAAAAATTACCCTGTTCCAGGGACAGAGGATACAAAGACAAAAAGGAAACAGTATCTAACCCCAAGAAGCTTACTTTTTCAGGGGAAATATCCTTTTCATACTTTCATGGAAAATAGCATTCCCTTACAAATAGACGTGAAATTTGTAAAAATGAAATGCAAGGTAAGTTGGGTCAGGGGCATTAATAGCTGGGAGAATCAGGAAAAAATTCATATGGAAACTGGCGTTTGAGGTGTTTTGAAGAAAACAAGGAATTTTAAGAGGCTGGGATGATGAAAGAGGGCAATCCAGGCATGGGGAACAGCATGTGCAAAGGAATTGAGATGGGAAAAGAAGGGTCAGTGAGTGGACATAAAGTAGAGCGAAAAGTAGAGTTTATGGAAGTAATATAGAATGTCTTGGAAAGATGGGTTGGAACCAGATGGTAGAGGGATTTAAATAACAAGTAAAGGAACTTTTGTTCCTAGAGGAAGGAGGTTACTATGGGAGTTTTTTGAGCAAGAGAGTGACATGGATAGACTGTGCTTTGGGAAAATTACTTTAACAACCAGGCAGAAAGAGACTGAAGGTGGGAAGATCAATTATGAGGCTACATATAAGGACATATTTGCCAAAGTCATGTTATAATTAAAGAATTTAATTTTTTTTGTACCTATCTAAACCCAGTCACTTTTTTTCTGGGATAACAATCTGAAAATAGTGAGCTACTAATCCCCTCCATTTTGTGGCTCACCTATATAAATACTAGTTAATAAAAGCTGGGAATAAATACTAGCTAGTGTTATGTGGTAAGATTATTGGAATTTGACTGTCTGATTGGATGAGCCACACCTGTCCTGCCCTGAAGTGATGTATGCTGCTGATGTCAGAAGGAGAAATCACACTCCACAGGCAGTTTAAAAGGACTTCCCCTTTTTTTTTGGGGGGGGGGGAGATTAAATGCTCACTGAGGGGAGCTCGGTCTCTCCTGGAGTCACTTTCCTCCCAGTGGCCTGAGCAGCAGCAGGAGCCGTTTTTTGTCCTGTGGGCGCTGGCTGTTTTCCATCAAAGCTAACAGCCCCAGGTGGTGAGTTAGCATAAAAGCCCTGCCTGCTCTTTTGAATTAGCTGAACTGGAAGCAAGTTTGGGGATTGTATAGACTTAGGTTAGAGTTAGGAGGATTACCCATATTTCTTTTTCCCTATTCCCTTATCTTTGATTTTTATTAATTTCACCTTTGCTGTTTATTTTGTTCCCATTAATAAAACCTGATTCATTTGTGGAAAAGAGACTGTTAGGCTCCTTACTTATTGGCCTGGGAGAAATATCTAAAAAGGCAGTTCAGAGGAGAGGGAGGTTTGGACCTAGAGGTCCCTCATTATTTCTGGGACCCCAATAATATGGTGAGCCACTCAATTAACTCTCCATATATTAAGTTTAGTCCTCACAGTTAGATCATATTTATATATAGTACTTAAGATTGTAAAATACTTTATATATGTTATCTCATTTGATCCTTACAATGACCCTGGAAGGTGGGTGCTAATGAAGAAACTGAGGCTGAGAGAGATGTGATTTTCCCAGGGTGACATAGCTAGTAACTGTCTGAAGAAGGTTATAAATAATAATAATAATAATAAACAACTAATATTTATATAGCACCTACTGTGTTCCAGGCAATATACTAAGTGCTTTATAATTATTATCTTATTTGACCCAAATAACAATCCTAGGAAGTAGGTAATATTATTATCTCCATTTTACAGATGAGGACACTGAAGCAGGCAGAAGTTAAGTGAGTTACCCAGGGTCACACAGCTATTAAGTATCTCACTCCAGAATTAAAATTCAAATCCACCTGATTTCAAGTTGAGTGTTATATTCACTACTCCACCTAGTTCTCCAGAGATATTAAAGCACTCTCTTCATGTGTTTTAGGTCTGAAGTATTTCCAAGATCAGCCCATTATTCTAAATTAGCCTCTCATATCTTCTCATGAGAAACCAACAACTTCATCTCTATACAAATACAAAGATTCATTTTCTGTTTTTTTTTGTTTTGGGTAGGGCAATGGGGGTTAAGTGACTTGCCCAGGGTCACGCAGCTAGTAAGTGTCAAATGTCTGAGGCCAGATTTGAACTCAGGTACTCCTGAATCCAGGGCCAGTGCTTTATCCACTGCGCCACCTAGCTGCCCCCGAAAGATTCATTTTCAATGTTGAATGAAAAGTGAAATGAAATTGAGTACTTCCAATTTGATAATTGAATTTCAATTGTTTATATCTTAGAATTATCTGAATATTCTAAGAATGGACATGTAAACTTTTTCCATTTTTAGATGGTCTTTTGCAAGAGCATTGTGAGGAGAAAATGAGATGATAAATAAAAAACACTTTGCAAACCTTAAAATGCTATATAAGTGAAAGTTTTCAGGCACCCAATCTGATGCTGACCTCATTCACTAAGCATTCTACTTCTCTCCTACTGAGCTCTAAGCATTATTAAACAATACAGGGGTGTGTTGGTGAATATTTAATATTTACTGCTCTCCAGGAAAAAAAAAAGTATGTATGCATACTTTTCATTTTAATTTACATTATTACACAATCCTGAGCCTAGACAATCAAACCCAAAATAATTCAAGCCCTATTTAAATGTTTCCAATAAAAAGTGTATTCTTGCAAGCCAGTTAGAGCTGGCTCCAGCATACTCAGGATTCTGCCTCCTAGCAAGCATATCTTTACATACTTCTGACCTTGGGTCTATGTCTTTTAAATGGATGTGATCTTTTTCCCAGTAAGGCCAAAATAATTGGAGAAATGAACCTAAGAGACCAGAGCTGAGTTGCCCTGGTATACCTAACGGAAATGAAAGCAGTTGCAACAGATGGGAGAAGTGATTTTTTAAAAAAAATATTTTTCAATGTTTTATCAGCTGTGCATTTCAGTAATGCTCCTAATAGTGTTTTGATGCTTGTTAATGGCATTTGGGTTGGGTTGGGGAGAATAAGGGAAATATATTCCCAACCATAAAGAATATAGCTCTTTATATTAGGTATGGGCTGTCATTTACATGCTCTCCTTGGCCCATGTTCAGAATAATTTTCTTCTTTTGAACCAAAATGTGACTATAAACTCCTGTTTTATACAAGTCCAGTACAGGTGCCCTTGTGTTCAGTGGCTGTTATGGGATTATAAAAGTTATTTCAGTCTCCCTTGGAAAGTTAATTTGCTGTTACTCTAACCACAAGCCACCTGTGATTTTAACCATGGGATGGACTCCAGACATTGACATTGAAGCCTGAAAAGCTGCAGTGTAGACTTTTTGCACTTTTTGCATATTGAAATAGGTAGGTTGGAGAGATACAGTTTTCTGTGAAGTTCAAGAAAAAATGTCATTTCCAGGAATGGAGGAACATGTGAAGGGGAGGAACTGGGATTAGAAAAAGGGTAAGATTCAATAGGCACACATGGGAGGAGATAACATTTCATATATTTTCTATTCAAAGTGTTATTTCCAATGCAGGAGAATTATTGTCACCAGATTTTTAAAATCAAGATTATGCACACATACTCTCATAACTCATAATTCATCTCAGAGTATATGATAAATTACTTAATATACTATGGAACAACTCAACAAAAAACAATATAACTCAGGATAATACAAAAAATTCAACACAACACAACACAATAAAATAAAATACAAGATATGTTAAGTAGCTAGCTATGGTGAACAAAGTTTTATTGTTGTTTAGTCATTTTTTTCTGTTATTTCCAACTCTTTGTGACACCATTTGGGTTTTTTCTTAACAGAAATACTGGAGTGCTTTGCCATTTCCATATCCACCTCATTTTACAGATGAGAAAACTGAGGCAAATTGGTTGTGACTTGCCTAAAGTCACACAGTTAGTAAATATCTTAAGTCAGATTTGAACTCAAGAAAAGGAATCTTCTTGACTCTAGGCACCCACTGTACCACCGAGCTGTCCCAAGAGCAAATTGCAGTGCTCTTTGATGAAAGAAATATAATGTTTACTTAAACTAAGTTCTTTATCTCAAATATAATACCATCCAACAGGAAGATATTTCAGAAACCTGGAGATCCATCAACTACACTATTGCCTGATCCACCCTTGCAAAGGTACAAGGACCTCTGTGAGGTCCTAGGTGGAAGGGCAATACCATCTTTGGGAAGACAGAGGGAAGGGCAGCCAGGTTGCACAGTGGATAGAGCACTGGCCCTGAAGTCAGGAGGATCTGAGTTCAAATCCGGCCTCAGACACTTAACATTTACTAGCTGTGTGACCCTGGGCAAGTCGCTTAACCCCAATTGCCTCACCAACAAAAAAAAAAAAAAGAGAAGACAGAGGGAAATGTGGGAAAAACTTGAAAGACTTTGTGAAAAGTGTGGCATTACCATTGACTTTAAAGATTTGGTAGTAATCCAATAGGTGGAGAAAGAGCACTCCAGGCATGGGGAGCAAGGTGAACAAATGCATGGCGACATAAAGCATCATATGTTGAGAGGGCAAAGAATATTCCAGTTTGGTTGGAGTGTAAACTATAGAAAAAGAAACCATTTTGAATTATGGCTACAAGGGAATAGTGGCACCTGATTTGGGGGGTTAAATACCAAGAAATAGACAATTCACTCTGGAGGCAACAGGAAGTCTGTGAAGGTTCCTGAACAGAGAAGTTCTCTAGCCAGATTTATGTATGAGATTATTTTGGAAGTGGCATGCCACAGGTCATGTTACCAGAGACCTACATTATATTAAAATATTAAATTGATCTTTGGGTCATCAATAGTGTGATGCAATAAATCAGTCATTCCCCAATCATTTATTAAGTGCTTAGCCAGTGCTCAGTATTTACTAAAGGCCAAGCACTCTACAAACAAAGGAACAAAAGCCAGTCTCTGTCCTCAAGGGGTGTACATTGGAATGGAGGAGGTGGCATGGAAATAATTAAGTGTATTTAAGATCTCCTTTAAGTAGATGGAAGCTAGCATCAGAGAGGAAGGCACAAGCAACAGGCCTCCTAAAATACGTGGAATCTAAGCTGAGTCTTGAAGGAGAGCAGGGAGGCTGAGATGAAGAGATAAGGAAGGAGAAGATGCCAGGCAGGAGACACAGCCAATACAACCAATGTAAAAGCATAGAGAAGGTTGATGGTGTGTGTGTGTGTGTGTGTGTGTGTGTGTGTGTGTGTGTGTGTGTGTGATAGTAAACATACCACTGTAGCTGGACTCTAGAGTAAGTGGAGAGGAATAAATCATAAGAATTTTGGCAAGAATCACAAAGTTCCTTATGGAAGAGCTTTAAATGCCAAAGAGAAGACTATGCAACTTGGTCCTTGAGTGAGTAAAATCACTTTGGCACCTAAGTGGAAGGTAGAATAGAGTGGGGAGGAAAATGAAGCAGAAATGACAATAAGCAGATTATTACAAAAGCCCAGGCATGAGGTAATAAGGGTGTGTATAGAAATATATACACATCTTTATGCATGTATATATATATATACACATGCACACATGCATGTACACACATAGATGATAGATTAACAGATAGATGACAGATGAATGGGTGGGTGGATTGATGGATGGATGGATAGATAGATAGATAGATAGATAGATAGATAGATAGATAGATAGATAGATAGATAGATAGATAGATAGATAGATAAAAGATATGACTGGAAAGATGGTGGTTTCCTCCACAAAAATAGAGAAGTCTGGAAGAGAGGAAGGCTCAGGGAGGAAGGTGAATAACTGAATTCTGTTTTACATGTGTTGAATTTGAGACATTCAATTTGATATGTCCAAAAGCTGTTGGTGATGGGGCCCCAGAGTTCAGGAGAGAGATATGCATATTCCTTCCATTAGTACAGACTGTACCTCATTCATGACTTTTTATCCTGCACAGTTTGTCCATTTTCTTCCATAAATCCTCTATCTACTTCAACACATTAGGATTCTTTCTCTGAGGTCTTTACCAGTCCATGGGTACCAATGCAGTATTCAAACTATCCATCTGTTTTCTCTCATTCTTGAAACATAACAGTTTACCTTCTTTTCTAATAACCAACTTCCTGGATACTTCCTGGTATCTTCTATGCCACTTCTTGGGTGAAAGTCAATATTGGTAAAGTACTGCAGATGATTTGTGCCACATATATAGGCAGCACAAATGAAATCCCAATTCTTCAGAGATTGGGGCATTTTATGTTGTGCATGAAATAATCTACAAACCAGCCCTGTGCATCATATTAGCTGGATCACAAATGTAAAGATAGGAAAGTGAAACAGGTAGTTAAAAGTAAGACATGTGGGTTCCATTCAGAAATAATAGTGTCTCTCAGATGAAATCCGATTTCCTGACAAAATGATGGAGTGCAGCTATCATCTCAGGCCCTGAGTAAATCCGGAGATTTATCTGTTCCAAGTTATGTGATCTATGTTTCATGGTTTTAAAGAGAAGACCTTTTAGAATGGATTAACGTAAAGTGCTGTTTTTAATGGATTGTGGTGTTTTATAGCAGACTCCCTTCAAACAGTGGAAACAACCTTGCCCTGTTCCACAGATATACAAGAAAAGAAACTCAATGGATGCCAAAGAGAATTTGATGATCATGTCTGTTTAATTCTTTTTTTAGCGTTCAACTTTAGAAAGTCTGAGCAAGCTTTATGCATATGTCAATATTTTCCTTGTGTTATGGCATCTGGTTCCATGTAGATAAAACTAATGTCTGTTTTTCTTTAATTTCCCTTTTGGAGATGGAGGGTGGAGGAGGTGTTACTGTTCTTCAACAGTTTTCCTCCCCATTCAACCATTAGTGCATGTCATTAGAGATGATGGGATGTTAATCTGTTAACAAACTAACACCCAGGCATCCCTTTATGAAATGGGAACACCTATCTCTGTTGGAATTAAAAGGAGAGTGGTCATTAGAAAAGTAAAAGAATGACATTGCTCATCCAGGCTTTAAATAGCTAAACCCTAGTGACTGTATAACAATTGTCAAAAGTTGGAAAGTCAAAGAGAGTCAGCCATCAGGGAAGATTCAAACTTTTCATGGGGTGAGGGTGGAGTTGACAGGAGGAAATTGTCTCCTACATTGACCATTGAGCTACTTTCCCAGAAGTCATTCCATATAGCAGTTCTAGAGAGCCAGCCATCAAGAACATACACACACACACACACACACACACACCCCTCTGACAATCTAGACAGACATGAATACAGAGAATTAGTCACTTGAGGCTCCAAACAGTCAAGGAGCATGACTCTTGGAAGCAGAGAAGAGAGCCATATATAGAATCAAAAGAATGCTAACAAATTATGTGCCATTGTGGAACGGTATACCCCAAGTTTATGGGGAAATCTTTCTTAGCTACTGTTCTTACTATGTCCCGTTAGTAAATGCCTCTACTAAGAGCTAATTATGTTTACTGCTTGATTGTTAATTTGAAGCACACTGTTAGGAATCCAGATGCACAGAGTACCCTGGAGTCTAAGGGGAGGAGTTGCATTTCTTGGGACTCAACCTTTGAGCTGGTTTGGGAGGAATGCCAAATGGTGGTGTATTAAGAGAGGTATGGCTTCCAGCAATAAATAGATGATAATCTCATTGTACTGGGCCTCAGTCAGACCTCAACTGGACTATTGTATTTAGTTCTATGGATAACTGTATAAGAAAGATATAAATAATCTGGAGTTTTTTCAGAGGAGGCAACCAGGATGGTGAAGAGCCTTGAGTCCATGTTACATGAGGACTAGCTGAAGACTCCAGCCATGGTTAGCATGGAGAAAGAAGACTCATGAGGGATATAATTATATATATATACACACATATATATATAGTTAGCTATATTCATGTATTTAAAGAGCTGTCACATGAAGGATTAGTCTTCTTCTGTTTGTCCTCATTGGGCAGAGGCAGAAGCAATGAATATAAATAACTCCTCATCTGTAGAAAGAGGGGGTTGAGTTAGAAGCCCTGTAAGGTCCTTTGTAGTCCTAAATCTATGATCCATATTCCAATTCTTGTTTAGAATGCAAAATTATATGTAATGTATCATTGGATTTCATCCAGCTTTTCCCATTTTTCCAAGAGGATCATAATTAGACTCGGTCATAAGCCAGATGGTTCCAGTTATTTTATAACTTACTGACATTTCTTCATAGGTGCCTAAACTGAGTAAGAATACTGGCTGATCATCAGCATGACTTACCTCTGTATCCTAGACAACTTTATAGCTTATGATCTAGGCAGGAATGATTCTGCATCTTGCTCCAGCCACCATCTCCTTTCTGAACTGGGGCCCTTCTCATACTTAGACAATGTTGTTGATGTGGTATGCACAGTGTCTCTTTCACTCAAAGCATCATTTTTTTTTTCCAGAAGATGCCTGGGCTTGGACATTATTGAGCTGTTGCTCAAGGGAGTAGTTTCTCTTTGTGTATCTTTACAATAAGCCTTTTGTATTGATGGGATGGTTTGTTTTTGTCTCTGTCTCTTTCTATCTAGAAAATGAATATCTTGATCTCATTTATGCCTTTCCTCTTATTCACTTTCCAATTTCTTCTTCAACTGGGGTATATCATGTTCAGTGGTTTACATCCTTTGATTAAGTGTCTGTTTGGAATATTTCAGATCTCTCCAGTATTCAAAGTGAACACCAGAATTTCCCAGCAAAACTCTGTCACTTGAATACATAGAATGGCAAACTCAGGCATTGTTTATTTCTTGATTCTAGTTTGTTAGAATACAGTCTTTCACACACCAATTGTGCATTCCTTTTTAGGGTGTATATATTGCCCATTTGTGTCACTATCTGGGATAGCGCACTGGGCTTTGAATCAGGAAGATTCATTTTCATGAGTTCAAATTCAGTCTCAGACACTTACTGTGTAATCCTGGGCAAGTCACTTAAACCTGCTTGCCTCAGTTTCCTGATATGTAAAATGAGTTGGAGAAGAAAATGACAAATCATTCCAGTATCTTTGCCAAGAAAACCCTAAATGGGTTCACGAAGAGTAAGACATGACTGAAGTGGCTGAACAACAAATATTATTCATATGGCAATCCAGATTACAAATGTAGTAGAATATGGATCTGCTACATTGTTTATACTGGTGGTCATCTTGTATTATTATTTTCTCTCTTTTTTTGGTCCTTTGTTTTCCTTTCTTGATTCTTTGCACAAGAGAATTGCTCCAAATGAGGCTGCATCTTTTAACATGGTGTGTGTGTGTGTGTGTGTGTGTGTGTGTGTGTGTATTCTTTGTTCTTCTAATTTAATGGATATAGTGAAAGAAAAGAGGACAAATTGATCCCAGAAGATAAGAGGCAGGTAAAAGTTTAAGTGATAAATTAATGAAGTAAAAAGAAATATCTATACTCTGTTATCCCTTGAAGGGTGAAGAAGTTTCCTTAATGAAATTGGAAGGATAGGTTGAAGTTAGCTCTCCAACATTTGGCCAAATTCCTGGTGGACTTGGAAAAAGCTTAGTTTGCCAGCTTTGGGACATTCAAGGCAGGGAACAGCTTTGTGGAGTGTGAAGAAATCTTTTGACTGATTGAGGCTAATTTGGGGGGCTAATCTGACTGGAGGACTAATCTGGGGACTTTTGACTATTTGGCTATCTGACTACTATTAATTTAATGTGGGCCGTTTATAAAGTTCCATCACACTGCTCCACTCCCAAAATTGATAAGCAAAAGATTAAGAATCCTCTTAACTAAATAATCAAAGCAGAGTTTATTTATGAGATACTATTTAAAATTAAGAATACAGGGAAATAAAACGTACAACCTGACTGCTTTCCAGCCACCTCTTTCCAATGTGTCTCTTTCCCACCTGCTGCGCCTCGAACTTTTTTAATACAATAAGGGCCTTAGGCACCTCTTGCCTTAGGGCACTCACTCAGGTCCTTTATTCTAACTCCGAGCCCCTTTCACTTTGTAAATCCCCCTGCTTCTAACTTTCTTCTCCTTACTGCCACTGCTGAACCCCTGTGTTTCTCTTTCACTGACCTTCTGTCTGTCTGCTCCATCAGTCTGCCCTTCAGCCTCTCTTTTCTCTGCTCCTAGTCCTTTAGCCTTCTCCCATTTCTCGTCTCACTGTCCAACCTTTCTAATCTCGTCAGCAGCCTCTTGACCTCTTCTCCCCCCTCGCCCCAACCCATCTCCTTGTCTGATCTCCATATATATATATATATATATATATATATATATATATATATATATATATATATATATATATATATATCTTTCCTTTTCTCCACTAATCTTGGGGCTTTTTGCACCCACACACCAAGCTAATCCACCAGCCAGGGCTGCAGCTGGGGCTGAGGGTATGCTCGAGTATCACATTGCTATGCCAGAGCCCAACCTGGACAAGCCCAGGATCTCTCAGATACCTCCGCTCAGGTCGGAGGGAGCTAGGGGCTTTTTCCCCCAGCTGTCTGACCTGGGGTCTTGTAGAGCCCACAGGGCTTTTTGGCTCAGCTGAAGCAGAGGGGGAGGGGCACCAGTACCTCCCACACAGAAGAGACCCTGAGGGCCTAAGGCTTTCTAATTTCAGCCTAAAGGTAGGGTCCCCAAATCAAAATAAATTTCCACAAGTGTGATACCAGTACTTCTAATAAAAAGCAGCATGATCATGGAAAAGTTAGAGGGAGGGGGAAGGAAAATCTCTCTTCCATCCCACATCGGCCCTGACATCTTACAGGAGAACTATATGCCAAGTAGCAGACATCAATTCCAGATCCACTTCTGGAATCATGGAGAGAGAAACATAGACAGAAAAAAAGAGAGACAGACAGACAGGCAGAGAGAATCAGGACCAGAAGCAATTTCAAGAATCCTGGCCTAACAAAAAAAAAAGGGGCAGCTAGGTGGCGCAGTGGATAGAGCACTGGCCCTGGATTCAGGAGGACTTGAGTTCAAATCTGGCCTCAGACACTTAACACTTACTAGCTGTGTGACCGTGGGCAAGTCACTTAACCCCAATAACCTAACCAAAAAAAAAAAATTAAATTAAATTAAATTAAAAAAAAAAAAAAGAATCCTGGCCTAAGAACTTAAGAGCTGATTTTGAATTCAAGAAAGAACTAGCTCTGGGAGTCAAAATGTGAGCTGACTGAGGATCGGGCCAAGGATCAAATCCAAATGACCTGCCTAGGAGAGATGCTGCATCCAATAGGGAGTATACAAATACCTCACAAGAATGGAAAGAGCTCATAGACCCTGCATAGCTAGAGATATGTGCTATGAATTTTTACTTAGTATTTCCACTTTACAATGTGTGTATTTGTGGAAGAGTGTGTCCCAGAGAGTGTTTGGAGGTTAGTCTTAGACCCCCCCCCCCACAAGACCATCTGGAATCACACTATCGCTGAATTATTCAAGACCAGATAGCAATTTGGCCAATTATCAAATGATCCATTGCTAATGCGACTGGGACAGGTGAGTGATAAGGGTGGCAACCAAATGCTTCTATCTCTAGATGAAAATTACAGTTGGAGAAGAACTGGGGATTATTTGCATTAAAAATTCCTTCAGGAGTTCAAATATTACTACTGTCCTAAAGGAATTTTGTTTTTAGCTGTGTGTGTGTGTATGTGTGTGTTTAACACCCAATTCAATCACAGTAATTACAGTGGCTCTGTGTGTGTACCTGACATTCACCTGGTCTGGAGAAGGTCACGTTACCAAAAAGACTGAAAACATGAAACAACTTAAGGATGTAGGCAAACACTCTACAAGAATGAACAGGCAAATTTACATTTGTCAGATAGCTGTTTTCTCAACATCTTTCTATCATGTCACAGTACTATTGAGTGTTATAAATGGTACCATGCTATTGAGGACACTAGCTTGGTCGCTTAATTCTCCTCCAGTTCTATAGCTTAACAAGGCTAGAGTAGGGCATTTTCACAGTTCTTCTAAAGATTGTACTTCACCTTGGTTACACATATTCACAAGATTGTGTGGAGGAGATTGTGGTTAGGCGAGAGAGGAGAGCTCATGAAGAAATTATCTTTGCCTGCTCTCACCTCTTCTCAATAATAAAGCTCAGCAAGTTAGCATTGGCCTGAGTTTGCTTACCTGGCATTTCTAAATGTACTTGGGATCTAATTTCTTAGCTTTGCTAAAAAATGAACAAGGATGGGTTTTCCCCTTAAGGCAATCAAAATCAGTATAGAAAAAGCGGTAAGGAATTCAAATGGATAACCTCACTCTGATTCCCAGAAACCTATTCAGTCCTCTTCAAGTTCGGAAATGCTTCTTGAAGAGTCTTCCATGGGAATAGCTTAGCCTCCTTGACATTTTATGGAGTTGTAGTTATTGACTACACTGAATAAAACCTTTAAAAAGAGCAATATTTATTGTCATTCTAAAAATCTGCAGCTCTGCTTCTCTACTTATCTGGAAAGAAGACCTTATTTATTTCCCTCACAATAGGTTAGCCTCACAATATGGATACTCAGGAAGTTGCTGGGATTGTGGGTAGATGTCAGGTGTGTCTCAAGAGACAAACAACTGGTGCTAGAGGCTGTCAGTGGCTCTTGGAGGCATAAAAGTCATGGGATTATAAATTTGGGGGAAAGCAATTTGCCAGTGAGGACACTCATCTGCTACCTTTCCATGAGAGAGAGGGATCAATGGCGTTTTGCTGAGAATACTTTGAGCATCATACATGATCAAGTTTGCATGAATGCTGCCTGTCTGAAGACCACTGCTCAGTCCTCAAGTCAACCTCTATATAAAGCTAGAAAGTCTTAGTGTTTTATACTCCACTGAAGAAAGGTGACAACCAACAATGGATAGGTGGGGTTGGTGAAATACAGACAACCACATTTGCATATTTTCTAGTCAATATACATTTATTGAGTACCTACTATGTGCCAGGCACTATTCTGAGTGCTGGGACTACAAAGAAAGGCAAAAAACAGTCTCTGCCCTCAAGAAGTTCAATCTAATAAGAGAGAAAACATACAAACAATTACATACAAGTTATAAACAGGATAAATTGTAGATACTGAACAGGGAAAGCAGTAGAATTAAGGGGGATCAAACCATTCAGAAGATCAATTTGGAACTATGCCCAAAGGACAATCAAACTGTGCATTCTCTTTGATCAAGAAACACCACTACTAGGTATCTGAATAAAATTATTTGGGCAAAATTGTATTTTTATTTGTACAAAGAAATCATAACAGTTCTTTTTGTGATGTAAAGGATTGGAAATTGAGGGGATATCCATCAATTAGGGAATGACTAAACAAATTGTGATATATGATAGTAATGGAATACTATTGTGCTATAAGAAACAACAAGAGAGCTGGTTTCAGAAAAACCTGGAAAGAATTACATGAACGGATGCAAAGTGAAGTGAACAGAACATTGTATACTGTAACAACAATATTGTAAGAAGATAAGCTGTGAATGAATTAGCTATTCTCATCCATACAATGATCCAGGACAATCCCAAAAGCCTCATGATGGAAAATGCTATCCACATCTAGAGAAAGAACTACTGGAGTCTGAATGCATATTGAAGCATACTGTTTTTCACTTTTTACTTTTACATTTTTTTCTTTTGATCTGTTTATTCTTTCACAATATAAT
Source organism: Dromiciops gliroides (assembly GCF_019393635.1). Taxonomy (NCBI): domain Eukaryota; kingdom Metazoa; phylum Chordata; class Mammalia; order Microbiotheria; family Microbiotheriidae; genus Dromiciops; species Dromiciops gliroides. The sequence goes on from NC_057866.1 coordinate 272,892,900, forward strand.
TAATATGGAAATATGTTTCACATGTTTGCACATATATAACCTATATTGAATTACTTAATGTCTTAGGGAGGGAGAGGTGAGGGAGGGAGGAAGAAATTTGGAACTCAACATTTTTTGAAAATCAGATATTAAAAATTATTTTACATTTTATTGGGGGAAATATTATTTTAAAAAAATAATTAAGGGGGATTAGGGAAGGCTTCTGCAGAAGGTAGAATTTTAATTGAGACTTGAAGGAAGCCCAGAAAGCCAGGAGGCAATGATGAGGATGGAAAGAATGTCAAGCATGATTGACAGCCACTGCAAAGACACACAGTCATGAGATAAGAGTATCTTATTCTGTAATTTATTTCAATGAAATCTTAATGAGAATCTAATCCTTTTTTTTCTTTGTTTTTTGTTTTGTTTTGTTTTTTTGCAGGGCAATGAGGGTTAAGTGACTTACCCAGGGTCACACAGCTAGTAAGTGTCAAATGTCTGAGGTCAGGATTTGAACTCCTGAATCCAGGACTGGTCCTTTAGCCACTGTGCCACCTAGCTGCCCCCTCTAATCCCTCTTGTCTTATTTCCTCAAAACTACAAGTAGAGCCCATTCTGTAAGGTCATTGGTTGTTCTTGAAGCTCCAAAGCATTAAGATATAGAAAGAGTATAGACTCATCTAACTTTACAAAACCTGACTGCGGGAAAGAACATTCTCTAACTTTTCAGAAAGTGAACTTAATTATGTGAGAGGAAGAACAGGACCTGTGATCTAAATGCCTCATTGACCTCACTTCAAAGACTCTTATTACTCATATTGCTTTGTTACCTCTCAGTCTTATGCCAGAGAACTAAAAGCCTTTTAGACTCCTTAGATAAAGGGGCAGATTATAGGAGACAGGAAGTTTGAGGAATATTTTATACAAGAATATAGGTCAAAGAAAGGGTGTACCTCTCTGTTGCTTTTTTTTTTTTTTGGCGGGGCAATGAGGGTTAAGTGACTTGCCCAGGGTCACACAGCTAGTGTCAAGTGTCTGAGGCTAGATTTGAACTCGGTTCCTCCTGAATCAAAGGCCAGTGCTTTATCCACTGCACCACCTAGCTGCCCCCTCTGTTGCTTTTTACTATCATTTTTTTCTATTATCTCAGTGAAGTTATCTTTGCTCCTCTACTATACTTTTCATTTTTCTATTGTTCCCACAGTTCAATGCCTGGTTTGCTACTAGTGACAGTCTCAGTTAATTTATGGATTACTGAAGAACTGTGGCACATGGATTTGCTTGGACTCTTTAGTACATGGAAGGTACTATAAAGTACAATTCTTGAGCTTCCCCAAGTCACTAGGTTGCTACTCACATTGGAAATCTGGACAAATGTATCCAAAACACTACAGTTGATTTGCTGATTAAAGTAAAAATTTAACTGTAGGGAGAGAATCATTAGTTGGCTTGTTCCCATGCTCCATTTGATATAATCTCAGAAAGTTAGATCACAGAGGAATTATGTTAAACAAAATGTAAAGATGTGTTTACAATTCATTATCTTTTGCTCATGTGAAGTTTTCCTGATGAAATTATAATAACAGCCTGTCATTGCCTGGTTCATAGATCTTGAATGGACACCAGAGTTCGTAGTGTCTGTCATTTTACAGGTGACTAAAGTGAGGCTCTGAAGCATCCAGTGATTTTTTCAGGGTCACACAATTGGTAAATGGCAGATAAGATTTGAACACAGGTCATTCTAATTCCAAATTTAGTACTCTATTTACAATGCCATACTGCTTCAATTAGAAAAAATATACAAAGGGTAGAGAGATAGAGAGATAAAGAGAGCATATGAATAGATAGGTATAGGATAGAGATAGAGGATAGAGAGATAGAAGGTAGAGATTTATAAAGAGGATAAAGATGATAGATGATAGATAGATTAGATAGATCGATAAATGACAGATGGATGGATGGATAGATGGATAGATGAATAGATAGGTGGACAATTATTGCAAAACCTAGGAATACTGTCTCAGCATGTTTGCTAAGTCCCTAGTGCCAGATTTACTTTCTTAAGCACTTTTAATAGGTGATTTCAATTTCTTCTCCTGTCAGACCTGACAAATTCAGAAGCAATTCCTCTGGTACTTTCCACCAAATCACATACTTTGTCCCGCTCAAAATCCTGCCAGTTTTTTAGTAATTCTACAACATGACAAGTTCAAATTTCTCCTGGTTTCTCCTAAGTTGCATAGGAGTCTTGTCCTAAAAAGATTCTTAACTTGGGTATATTATAATTCTTGTCACTACCTATGGATGAGGTGTCTGTTTCTGACATCTATATCTATATCTATATCTATATCTATATCTATATCTATATCTATATCTATATCTATATCTATATCTATATCTATATCTATATCTATCTATCTACTTTTGTAATCCAAACTGTCAGCTCAAAAAAATCTTGCAGTTGTATAATTAGCCTGCCCATTCTCAAAAATGATCAAATATTGACAATGGTTTCTTTCAATCATCTAGTGAATGAATGAATAATCACTACTAAATTCTTTTTAATATTCTTCCAATATCCATTTTTATACTGTGAGTCTATTCCTAAGATTAAGAAACCTCTGCATAACTCCATATCCATTACTTGATGACACACTTCCTACATACCAGCTTCTATCTAGCTACTAATTGGTTCAGTGATAGAGTGCTGGACCAAGAGTCAGAAAGAAAAAAATCCTACCTCAAATACTTAGTATCTGTGTTATCATAGAGAAGTCCCTTAATATCTGTTGACCTTTGTTTTCTCATCTGAAAAATGGGGATAATAATAGTACCTACCTCCCAGAGTTATAGTGAGGATATAATGTGATATTTGTCAAGAGATTTTTAAACCTTTTAGTGGTATATGAAGGCTAATTGTTCAATTGCATTTTTCTTCTTCTTCATCTCTTTTTCCAAATAATTTTTATAGTATTAGAATTAATTGTTCTTTAAATGTTTGGTAGTATTCACTTGTAAACTCATCTGGCCCTGGAGATTTTTTTAAGGGTGTTCATTAATGGCTTATTCAATTGCTTTTTCTAAAATGGGCTTATTTACGGATTTTATTTCCTCTTCTGTTAATCTGGGCAGTTTATATTTTTGTAAATATTCATCCATTTCATTTAGATTGTCAAATTTATTGGCATACAGTCGAGCAAAATACCTCCTAATTATTGCTTTAATTTCCACTTCATTGGTGGTGAATTCACCCCCTTTCATTTTTTATACTGGTCATTTGGTTTTCTTCTTTCTTTCTTGGAGCCAAAGGTGAGAGTTGAGTGACAGATGGACACCAAAGGTGGATAAGCAGTCCTGAAAAGGGCTCAACAGCCCTCAGACCAGAAGTTCTAAGCTTCCCTGAACACTCCCATACACTCTGTGTTGGAATTTCTATTTTATGCAGTTTTGTTAAACTTCTCAGATGTAGGAATAAGGGTTATCTCCTTCCTCAGGGTGTCTAAAGCCAGAGAACCTGGATGCATGGCCCAGCTCTGCATTTACTCCATACATTTCCTTGTGTAAGATCTCACAGGGTCTCAATTTCTTCATCTGTAAAATGAAGCTGTTGGACTATATAGCCTTTGAGATTGCTTCTGGCTCTTAATCTATGGTCCTATGATGCTACATTATGGGTGCTTTGTGAGTTTGGGTTTCTCTTCTGTGCCAAACAAACAAAGCAAAACAATAAAGCAAAAATGAATTAAATAAAATGAGTAGCTCATATTAGATCTATGAGGTGCCTTCCAGTTCTTAATCATATGATCTATATCCTATTTGTTCTTGGATATCCATTTTGTTTTTATCATCATAATGTTCATTTTTTGCTAATCGATCCCTTGCAAGCAGAGTGACTCAGAGCTATCTTGCTGAACTTGGAGCCAGCAGTACTGAAATTCAGATCCCATTCCTCAACATTGTTGGCCATGTGACCACCAGCAAATCATTCCCTTTCCACAAGCCTCAGACAATTACCCAATATTTATCTACTTAAGTACCCCAAGGGGCCTCAACTTGTGATCCAGCAGATAATAAATATGTTTCAGGTCAAATATTGCTAGACATACATTTACTAAATTTGTCAAGGAAATATAAAAATATTAGTAACAAATGATATATAATGAAAAGTAATACCCAATATGATATAATAAAATTCAAGAAGAAAACTAATGGGAAATCAAGATGAGTCATGGAACTTCCATTTCCATCCTGAGAGAAGTTTAGAAAGAAGAAATGAGGGGCAGCTAGGTGGCGCAGTGGATAAAGCCCTGGCCCTGGATTCAGGAGTACCTGAGTTCAAATCCGGCCTCAGACACTTAACACTTACTAGCTGTGTGACCCTGGGCAAGTCACTTAACCCCAATTGCCTCACCAAAAAAAAAGAAAGAAAGAAAGAAAGAAAGAAAGAAAGAAAGAAAGAAAGAAAGAAAGAAAGAAAGAAAGAAATTAAAAAATAGAGCAGAGCATCAATTTTTGCATTCCTGTAAATAAAAATGCAAAGTTGGACACAGAAAATGATGTCCTCCCAATCATAGATTATGCATGAGAAGAAAATAAGCACATAATTTAAAATTTTCATTAGGTAGGGTGAAACATCATTTTCAAGATCAGATTCTTATGGCATAACTTCATATTTTTGAAAGACATTTTATCATCCAAAAGCCAATTACTATGCCTTTGAGAAAAGAAGAAAAATGTGAAATAGAAGATGTATTATGTGCTTCATATCAACAGTCTCAAGGAGTTGTGATTTTGTCAGTGTGGGAATCCCTTCCACCAAATCCAAATAAAATCCATCTTCAACTGGACAGATGGTCTTCTAAGGTTGCTGTCATCAAAAAAATGAATCACCTCAAGGTTCACTTGGTGATGTGTCTCTCCAATATAAGTTAGACTGGCCCCTGAACAACAGACAAAATCTGTCACTGATTTTGTCGTCAAAGCCTTTCAGGTATGGTAGCATTTTCCATAGCTTTAGCTCTGCCTACATAGAAAAACCTTGGATCACCTCCATGTGATGTAGCATGGAATACAATCAGTAGAAAGGAATATTATACATTCCTTAAAAATCCAGAGACATATAGCAGTTACTGTTGGGTCTGGGGATGGAAATTACCTGAAATGCTACTTCTACCAAAAAAAAAAAAAAAAAGCAGGGCCCATTTATTTGCATAATTCACATGTCGTAACTAGTCTTGGAGGTTTAATGGGTTGTAAGCTGGTCTTGGTGAAGAAGACCTAGGTTTACATCTTTCCTCTAGCATGCACTGGCTATGTTATTCTAGAAAAGTGTCACTGTCTTCAAACAAGTGTCTAAGTCTATAAGTTCCAAAGCAGGTACTGATCATGTATCATTCAGAGACAGACAGACAGACAGAGACAGACAGATGGAGAGAGGGAGGGAGAGAGGAAGGAAGGATGGATGGATGGAAATGAGGGAGGGGGAAGGAAGGAAAAGGAAAGGAAGGAGAAGGAAGAAAGAGAGGTATATGTAAGAATGTCAGTAAATGGAGGCATTCTTGATCTGAAGAATTAAAACAAAAATGCTGTGACTTTAAAAATCCTACATTTACATTTATTGTTGCCTTAGTGTAACTTGGCAATTAAAACAACCTCTCAGCTGCCAAATGAATGAAGCAGTGGAGTCAGTCACTCCCAAACTTTTTTTTTTTAATTTTAGCAGAGGATCATGCAGGTTGATCTATCTTTATTTAATCCTAACTCCATTTTCAAATACTTAACCCCTCATCTCTCACACGTGCTTTGGCAAATATGGATTCCCTTTTTCGATTGAGAATCTTTGCCCTTCAGCTCTAGCTTTTGACAGGACTCTTCCACCACCATCCCACCCCCAGCCCAGCCCACATCCCCTTTAAACTGATCAAAGTTAGAATGAACACAGGAGGTGGCAGATACCATAAGGCAGAAGGGCTCTGGAGCTAGTGGTGGTGTTGCGCCTGTATTGGCGGTAATCCATCTTGATTTACGAGTTTCTCCTCTGGAATTTACCCATGTGGGCAAACTCCGGGAAATCTCTTTTGTCTTATTTTTCCCCCTGCCTGTGTCTTTGGGTCAGGACATTGAGGGCTTTTTGTTCTGCAAAGGTATATTTTAAAAGTTACAAACCTCTCTCTGTGGAGTATTTAAATAATAATGTTTTTTAAAAGTTGTAATTAGGATTCAGAATAACTACTAAGTAGAAGAACAAAATCAAAGGCAATTTCCAGCATTCTAGTTTTATCCAGGGATTTCTTGGGTTATCCCCTGCTCACCCTCTAAAATACCTCCTGTGTGATGGAATCAAGCTTTCTGGTGATCATTATATTAAAACTGAGCACTTTCTCCAGTAAGAATGGTGACTTAATTGTATGGATAGGGGTGCTCCTCCAGGTCTTTGTGCTCCCATAAATCCTATGTAGAAAAAGTTTCCTCATGCCCTGAAGTTTTCTTGCCTAAATAACTTACATTTTCATTGTGATTCTCTAAAGCATTGGTCTCCAAACTTTTTCAACTACTCACCGCAACCAGTTACAAATAAATAAAAATTAAAGATAAAAATTGAGCATATGCCTCCAATATCAATTGATCTTAAAATTTTATAAGTACAATATTATGTTAATATATTATGTACATTATAAAATATACACAAAATTCAAAATTAAGTATGAGAAAGAAGAAATTAAAAACTATTTTAAAACTATAATAATAGAAAAGAAAAACCATTTTGTTTTTGAGAGCATTGTGATTTGATTGAATAGGCTTGATTATTTTTACAAAATCCCTGTTCATTAATAATGAATTAATTAATTCAATCAATGTAGCTAGCCAAGCAAGTGAATTTCTCTTTTTTAAAAATATTTTTTAAATAAAAGATACACAATACAATAATCCAACTATAATGTATGGCACTAGTCAATGAACATTCTAAATTTTCAGCAAGAGTGATGCTTGTCATATTTTTTTGTGGTGGCAAAGAAGTGGAAATTGAGGGGATGCCCAACAATTGGAGAATGACTGAACAAGTTCTGGTATATGAGTGTAATGGAATACTATTGTGGTATAAAAAATGATGAGTAGGCAGATTTCAGAAAAACCTGGAAAGACTTACATGAACTGATGCTGTGTGAAGTGAGCCGAACCAGGAGAACATTATACACAGTAACAGCAACACTGTGCAATGATCAACTGTGATAGACTTAGCTTTTCTGATCAATGCAATGATTCAAGACATTGCCAAAGAAGCCATTGATGGAAAATGCTATCCATATCCAGAGAAAGAACTGTGGATTCAGAATGAAGATTGAGGCATACTATAATCATTTTTGTTGTTCTTTTTTTGTGTTTTGTTTTTTTTCTCATGGTTTTTCCCTTTTGTTGTGATTTTTCCTTCATAACATGACTAATGTGGAAATATGTTTGACAGGATTGTACTGTATGAAATATATCAGATTGCTTGCTTTCTTGGGGAGGGGAAAGGTAAGGAAGGAAGGGAGAAAAAATTTAGAACTCAAAATCTTACCAAAAAAAGTTGAAAACTATCTTTATATGCAATTGGGCAAAAAAAACCCAACACTTTTAAGTGAAAAAAAGAAAGCATTTTCAAAGTTTCCTAGTCTGAAGCCTTTGGACTAATCTGAAAGAGAAATCAGGAGTGTGCTGATAAATATTTACCAACTTGTTCTCCCTCCCCAAAATGCATCAATGACGTATTTCTAAATTTTAATCTGCATTATCACTTCCTTAAGCCTAGATATTCAATAAAAACAATGAATTTTCTTAAAAGAATTATGCTCGTGTGTAGATATTTACTTTATGCAATACAAAAACATGTAAAAATTAGTATCTCTGATATCAGCTCCATAGAAAGCTTTCTCTATAAATCCATTTCTTTTTCTTTGGTTCTACCTAATGAATGATATTATGTCTTACTTTTCTATTCATGTTTGGATGTCTTAATTTATTTCCTTTTTATGATTATGAAGAAGAGCAAAAAGATCATTTGGGCTAAGGTGCAGTCTGGGGAATGGTGTATAATAAAACTAAAAGGTAGATTGGGTCCAGATTGGGAAGGCCTTAAATACCAAAGAGAGGTGTTTATACTTGATCCTAGAGATACTTGAGTTGTGAAGTGATATGGTGAGACTTGAGCTTTAGGAAAATCACGTTGGCAGTTGTATGGAGAATGTATTGGATTGGGGAGAAGCTGGAGTAGAAGCCCATTGTAATAGGCCAAGCAAGATGCAATGAACTAATGATCTATGATGGTGGCTGAGTGAATGGAAAGATGTTAAAGATTTTGTAGAAGTAAAAGTGTCAAGATTTAGGGAACTGAGAATTCATGTAGGGTGAGAGAGTATGAGGAGTAAAGAATGAGACCAGGGTTTGAAATCTGGGTGCCTGGGAAGATGGCAGTAACTTCAAAATAAATTGAGAAGTTCAGTAGAGAAGAGGATTTGGGTGAAGAATAATATAATGAAATTTTCAATCTGTTGCAAGTCATCCATGATTGTTCATCCTCTGAAACTCACTATCATTGGATGCCAATGTGGGGAAGCATTTTCCAATGGCCCAAGCATAAATGCTTCTATGCTTGAGTCATGATGAGACTATAAACACTTTGAGGGGCTAAAACATGATGCCGAAGGGGGGAGAGGTTAGGAACTGCTTAGTAAACCAATTATTTTTCTAATCATTGAGGATTTCCTCAGGACTCAGAGCTAGACAGAGAAGAGAAAATATGTATCCATATTCTTATAACTTCCCCAAAACAGATAGGAATAAGTGAATCCAAAACTAACTGAAAATGGAGAGAATCTAGCAATTGGGTGGAGCCTGCATCCTCTATGCAAAGCAATTTTCAGAAAATCTTCCATTTTCCCCATTATTCAATCCCAAAGGACATGTTGAATAGGAAGTCTATCTCTGAAGGGGGGGTGGGGGGGTGGTAAAGGTTGTTTACAAAAGAGTGAGTCATGGCTGTAAAGGATTTAGGAACAAAGGATGCTGTTCACATGAGGGGGATGGGGTAGCCAAGAAGAAGCAACTAGTTCTCAGCCAAGCACCTTTTACAATGCAGAATGATAGAAGCATAGTTAAAGTCTATGTAAAATCTTAAAAGCACTATATTATACCAGTTCTTATTTTAAGGTGACAACCGTGCCATAATGGAAAGAGCACTGGATTTAGAGTATAAGAATCTGGCTCCAAATATGAGCTCTGGTCTTAGCTATCGGTGTGACTTTGGATAAATCATTCACCTCTTTGGGTTCCTATTTCCTTATCTTGAAAAAGAGGAGGTTGGGGGGGCAGCTAGGTGGCACAGTGGATAAAGCACTGGCCCTGGATTCAGGAGTACCTGAGTTCAAATCCGGGCTCAGACACTTGACACTTATTAGCTGTGACCCTGGGCAAGTCACTTAACCCCCATTGCCCCACACAAAATAAGAGGAGGTTGGACTGGATGATGGTAATATGATAATATGTATGTAGTGCTTTAAAGTTTGAGAAGCACTTTCCTTACACCAACTCTGATAAGCAGGCAGTGCAATTATTTGCAGATGATTTGGGGTTCAAAATTGTCCAATGTACAATAAAGAAACTGAGGCAGAGCTCCAACTCAATAGTATTTTATTAAAGGTCCATGGCCCTCTCTAATGAAGTAGACCTCCGATCTTCACAATCTGAGATGTCCCCTTCCTCCAAGGCCTTTGTTTTATAGTGCTTGATGCCCAGATTAAAAAGATGAAGCAAACTAGAAATGCAGTCTCATTGGTTGATAAATCTTTACCTTGATCCTCCAGGAGGGTCTATCTAAAATCCAGAATAACATTTATTAACAAACAAGCCAACAAGCAGATCTTGATAGATTTATCTTGACCTTTTAGGAGCCAATGAGGTCAATGAGCCAAAGGTCAATATCTTGACCTTTTAGGACCAAGCCAATGAGCAGACATATGAGCTTGGCTGATAAACAGATTTCAAAGTATCCACAATGACCCAGTAGACAAGCATGCCACAGACCAGCAAATAGGGCACTCATTGGTCAAGTCCATCTCCCTATGTTGGGCAATGGAGGGATGACAAAGGACAGGGGCAGCAAAAATAGCTGGGGGACTTCCCATGTCATTGAGTCACCTCTACCACACTGGCCACCATAATAAGGCAAAAACAAGGGTAGGGGTCCTCTAATTAGCTTCTTCTGATTAAACAAGCAAACTTCCAATCTGCAGTTCACAGCTCTGGGGGGTTAATAGAGAGAACTTATAACCACTACTCCTATGGAATCATAACAAACTGAATAATACTGATTGGAATGAAATATCCCAGAAAATATACCAGTTAATCTGTCCCAAGGAAGAAACTGAACTTTGAGTGTTAATTGACTTGCTCATGATCACATAGCTAGTAAGTGTCTGGTGCAGGTTTCAAATCCAGGACTTCTTAATCAAGACCAATTCTCTACTAAGACTCTTTATTCAGGTTAAATACTGGGACACACTACCTCCACAAGGTCTCCTTCCTGTGCACTTTGATTTTATATCAGTTCATATCTGGGGAAGCTAAGTCGCACAGTGGATGAAGTACTGAGTCTAGAATCAGGAAGATTCTTTCTGAGTTCAAATCTGGCCTCATACACTTACTAGCTCTGTGACTCTGGGAAAGTCACTTAACTCTGCTTCAGTTTCTCATCTGTAAAATGAGCTGCAGAAGGAAATAGAAAACCATTTCAGTATCCTTGCCAAGAAAATCCCAAATGAGGTAAAAAAGAATAATACATGACTGAATAACAACAATGCTTGTTTTATACCAGTTCTTCACCCAAACTATCTGATAACTAATAATCAAACTTATTAACGAGCATTTATTAAGCACTTATGCAGAACTAGGCATGGTGCTAGATGCTGGGGCAGAGAAGTACTCTATTCCCACTCTTGAGGAGTTTATATTATGTGACTGAAGATAATATACATATATGAGCATATGGAGAATAAATGCATACCAAATTAATAGACATAGACTCAAGGTCATTAAATATATAGTAGTTAGGGAGCAAGGACATTAGCAATTTCAAGGACCAATAAAGGCTTCATATAGAATGCAGTACTTGTACTGTGTCTTGAAGGGGAGAAAAAGATTTTGTAAGGTAGAAGTGAGGAGGGAGACATTATAGTGGTACCTTCAACAAAAATAGAGAAGTGTGGAAGAGGGGTGGGTTTTTGGAGAAAGAAAATTAGTTCATTTTTTAACATATTGGGTTTGAAATGTTCCATAGGCAGATAGCGATGGAGAATCAAATATCAAGAGATGAGCAATGAATATAGAGATTCATCTGCATAAAGTTGATAATTAAACCCATGAGAGCTGATGAAGTTGAAAGAAGAAAAAAAAATATTGAGAACTTAGTTACAAAATGTTAGCTAAAAGAGATATAATGAAGCAGGGGAAAAATTGCTCTAGAATCAAACAGCAGAAGCATTTTGGTGGGATTTGCATGTGGAAGCACATCTGTGAAAGCATGGGGTCATGAACAACACAATTCAGCTATTTGTACTTGGCTCACAGTTAATCATTAATGTCACTGCCTTTATAAATGGCCTGCCTCCCTTATCCCCTGGAGAACTCACATATGCCCAGTGACCACAAGTAGGTAATCTTTCTCCAGGGATGAGAAAGCAGAAATGAGCTCAGCTGGAATAAGTCAGATGGGCATCTCTAGGCTAGAGACAACTATAATTTTATAATTGCTTCCTTCCTTCATTCTGATGTATGTTGCATGTGGGCCCTGGAACAGTAGTAGCTGTGACACCAGACTGAAACAAATATGGATGAGCTTTCCCATGTGCCACCATGATTACCTATTAGTAGAAAAGCCAAGGAAGCATAGTTTTTCCAAAATCTCCATATAAAGACGACACAGAATCTCCAAATGGACAAAGCCTGTCACTCCTGGTTAGATACTGTATACATAATGTATTGGTCAATTTTCCCCTTAAATTTATGTGACTTCCTAGAGTTCTTGACTGAAGCCTTGATGGAAGCATTCAGTCATTTAAAAACTATGAAGAGATACAAGCCCACACTGGGTAAGAAGGAAATCGATTTCTAGATATCCCAAGTGGATACTTCCATAAAGACTCACCCTGGATCATCAAAATCACTTGGCTTGGGGCAGCTAGGTGGTGCAGTGGATAGAGCACTGGCCCTGGATTCAGAAGGACCTGAGTTCAAATCCAACCTCAGACAGTTAGCACTTATTAGCTGTGTGACCCTGGGCAAGTCACTTAACCCCAACTGCCTCACACACACACACACACACACACAAAATCATTTGGCTTTCTTACTACTGAAATATAAGGAGACCAGACAAGGGCCCAGCTTAGCAGAAAGACTAGATTACCAACAGCAATATATTGTAGCTGGTAGCTTTTAATGGGCATTTCATAAGGTCCCATTTAGAACAGGCATATTCCATCTATGTTGTCCTAGTGACTCCTTTGTCAGCAGTATGACATTTTGTGTTGGTTTTTTGGGCATCCTTGATATCTTTAACATCCTATAGGTTTTTACTTCCAGGCTGGGGGCAGTTTCTGTTTCATATCTGTGATTTGTCTGTTTCTTCTCCTGAAAGGCACCTGTAGTATTTTTACTTCAGAGGGAAGCCTAGCTTTCATTTTGTGCCTGTGATACGGTATTCTCTTTCATGAGTCTATATTTCCACATGCTCTACCCTTAGTGTGAGGGTGATGTCAAAAACACTCCCACCTCATTGTGGCCTTTATGTCTTAACTAGATGAAAATATGGCTTAATTAATCAATTACTACTAGGCCTTAGACTAAGTGCTCAATGGCTATTGAACTGTCATGACATTTGCACAAGAATTGTGTTCACATAGGCTGAATAAACTTGGCTATGTCCCAGAGGTCCTCTATAAATTATCAAGCAAGGTAACAAGGGATTAATTCCAAAAACTGAGGTGAGTGTGGCATTCCAGGGTACCTCTTAGGAGAAACTGCCAAGGGAGGGGGAAGGGGAAAAGTCTATTTTGTCTTTGGATGCTTCTCCTTCTCTTCCCCCTCTCTTTGGCTGGAGGAGAATCTTGCATCCTTCAAAGAGTCTTAAAGATTTTTGACCTCCCATATTGCTTTCAACACCCTAACAGCATTCCTGGATCATCTGGTGACAGTAATCTCTTTCATAAGCCAAGGACAGGTAGATGGAGATTCCCAATGCTAAAGAACATCTTGAATTCCCCATGAAGGGGAGAAAAGAATTTCCAATAACGAGAATCTATGAGTTATTCTTTTCCCTCAACTCCTCCTCCTCCTCCTCCCTCCTCCCTCTTCCTCCTCACCATCATCATGGCTAATGTTTATAAAGCACCTACTATACGGTGCGGGCACTGTGCTAAGCCTTGGAATGAATCCCTTGATAACTTGCTTGATAATTTATACATGATCTCTGAGACATAGCCGAGTTTATTCAGCCTTTACAAATATTATCTCCCTGATTATTATCCATATTTTACAGATGAGGAAACTGAGGCAAATAGAGTTAAGTGACTTGCTCAGGGTGACACAGCTAGTGTCTGAGTATGGATTTAAGTTCAGAAAGATGCCCAACTGCACCACCAGCTGCCCCTACATGTTCTGAACTCTGTATGTTCTTGTGGATGGGTATGTCACTAACATGGGAGGGATGCTTTATATCAACTATTTGTTTTGTATTACCTCAGTAAATATTCCTTTTCTAAAATATACCTAAAATTGGCTAAATAGATTTCCAACTGCTAATCTTGGGGGAAAACCTGGTATGGGCTCAAACTGATGGTTTAGAATACACATAAGGAGCTTCTCCGAGGAACCTGTAGAACTCCGAAGGGGAAATACAATTTCTGGAGAGCTGACTCATCTGTACGAGTGAGATTTGGGATAAGAATTCTCAGAGCTCACACAAGCTACCATTGGGGACTCATTCAGGATAAATTTAGGCCCTTTGAGCATTTAGGGGAGCTCCCTAGGGAGATTCTCCACCCATGGCTTTCATTGGAGAACTCTCTAGTCTCCAAGATCCACTAGAGAAAAAACAGCAATTTTCTTTCACTCTTTGTATTGTGTTATCATGTTAGTCATTTTTTCTGATGTCTGTTTTTTAGAAGTCAGACCACTTCTTTTTTGAGATTATTTTTGCAGATTTGCATTTCTTGGCTCACTGAATGTTTACATATTGATACCTACTCTATTGCTGAATCCTGTATAAATAGTGATGTTGAGGCTAATAGACATGAGGAGTTTGAATCCTTAGGATATTGGTGCCTATGCATTTGTCTAGAGCACACTATGCTAGCACATACAAATTCATTTGCTGTAAAAAATTTTCTAAAGACCCAGAACATTTGTCTTATTTGTGACTGTAGGCTCATAGGATGAGGCTTGCCCGCTGACATAGAAACCCTCAAATAATCAACACAGAGCTTAATCTCTTTTCTTGGGAGCTTCACTCCTGCTCAAGTATAATTGTATCTTTTTGTCTTTAGCTTTTAATGGAGCCTCCTTGTCCTATTATTGAGTAGATTTGGTATTCCAATAGAATGGCCCTTGTCATGGCAGGGTCCTATTAAGGGAAATTGCATAGGCCTTTTGTTATAGGGACAGAGAAGTTTTCCTGAATTTCCAAGAAACTCACATATGGGACAGGGACCACTAGAGAAACTTTGGCTTGCTCTCTGAAGAAAGAGACACTTAGAGATGTTGGCAGAAGCTCCACTTGAATGGTCTAGGAGTTTCAGAGATTCCTTGTTAAATTGGGGTTGCCCTATATTGTTGCAGAGATAGAGGAATTTTGCTGCACTCATCCAACTCTGAATATGGCTCCAAAGCTGAGGAGAATCATGAGGAGGAGGACTTAGTGAAAGAGAAGGAAAAAGTCCCCCAGTCTTCCCGCACTCCAATAAGCCTTATCAGTTTGGTTTCTCACTTTAAGGTGAGTGTAATTTCTATGCAACCTCAAGTCCTAAATTATGTCAAGAAGAACTCAATGATGTTTAAAAGTTCTTAAAGGGCTAGAATTTTCTTTTTGAAATAGAAAACTCCCTTCCCTTCCCCTCCCTTCCCCTCCCTTCCCCTTCCTACCCTTCCCTTTCCTTCTTTTCCCTTCCCTTCTCTTCCCTTTTCTTTTTAAGTGATTAAATCTGGCCTCTGTCATGAGTCCAGAGCAAAATGGTCTTTTTGTTTGGAAATGGAAGGGACACAGTTCCTGAGTCAACCTTGGACCCAAGCCAGTTTTGAAATAGCTCTTGATGATTGTCTTTCAGGTTAGAGGGCAAGCAGGCCTGTGGATGCTTGTAGACCAGAGCACAGGCCATGGGAGTGGTGAACATGCCTCTCCTTAAATTGTACCACCTTGGACCCCCTGAAACTTGGGACACTGTGCCCAGGAAACAGTACCCCACTTTAAGGAGGAGGAAAAAGCAAGAAATAGACTGAGAAAATGAACAAACAGAAAAAAAACAAAAAACAAAAAACGCTGACCCTAGAAAGTTTCTATGGTAACAAGGAAGCTCAAAATACACTCTCAGAGGAAGTCAACAAAGTCAAAGCTAATACATCCAAAGCTTTCAAGAAAAATATGAATTTGTCTCAGGCCATAGCAGTGCTCAAAGAGGACTTGGAAAATAAAGTAAGAGAGGTAGAGGAAAACATTGAAAGAGAAATGAGAGTGACGCAGGAAAATCATGAAAGAGCTCTTGATGCCCAATAGAGCCAAGAGTAGAGAGGCCCCTCCATGCGAAAGGAATAGAGCAAGGAAGCCAGCCCTCTGGAGCCATTGAATGAGGGTTACTATAAGATCATTCAGCCAGGTCTGTGTGATATCTCACCAGAAAGGGGAGGGGTTGACTTCCTGTCTACTTCAGGTCCCTAATCCCCTGTGGGGAGAGTGCACAAACTTAGGAAACATTGTAGGGGTCCAGGCTTCCTGTTTTCTTTTTTTTTTTTCTTCATTATTGTGTTTGGGTTGGTGAAGGCTCCTTTTATGATGATGATAGCTAATATTTATATTGTACTTTAAGAGTTGCAAAGCAGTATGTAAATATTATCTATCGCTAATCTTATTTTCACTACAATTTGGGGATGTTAGGTACTATTCTTTTCCCCATTTTAGAGATGAGGAAACTGAAGTAAACAAAGGTTTTATGACTTGCCCAAGGTCACACAGCAGATAAGTGTCTTGAAGAAGATCTGTACTCAGATCTTCCTGATTTCAGGTCCAGTGCTCTTCTCACTGTACTAACTAGCAATATGAAAATCAATGACCTATGAGGACTTTGTAAAAATGGTATTTGTTAAGTCATACCATCCTATATGTGGAAGTATGGAATACTATGAAATAATAGATTTGATTATGAACACAGATAAGTTTCCTGAGACATTTTAGTATAAAGCACTGGGGAAGACATTAAAAGGGGACAATATTGAACCTTCCCAAGTTACTAAAGAGCCACTCAGGATTTAACTTTTGGCAAATATACCCCAGCAATTTTTTTGAAGACAGGAAATATTAACTAGGGGAAGACTGTAAGAATAAGATTGATGCCACCCCCATTCTCATTTTCGCTTTGATACTTAACTAGGTAAGAACATGTCTCAATCTGTCAATCACTCAACAGGCTTTAGACTAGGTGCTAAAAGGCCTTCAAACTCAAATGGAATTTGTACAAGAATCTTATATGGGCTTCCATCCAAATCACTGACAGAAGGTAGTTCCTGAAAAACATCTCCCAGAAGGAGTAAATCCTCCCAATATGGCACGGAATTTTTGGCATGATTAGCCATTTGTGATTTTTTTCAACATACTCCAATGTGTCCATGACATCAACTATGTAGGCACGCCCTCTATTGGTACCAACCATGAGCCCTGCTTACCTTTTTTGGATGATGGTTTCATAAGATGCTATAGACAGAAAGAATAATCACCAACTCCATGATGACAATCTTTGAATGTACTTAGGTCAATTCTCAGGTAACAGGTGTAGTCCTTTGAAGGGATAGTATCTGTGGCTTTCCAACATAAGAGACCCTAAAAAATCATTCTCACCCAGCATATCATTTTCAAGAAGCCAGTGTCACAGCTGCACCATATTGAGAAATGGGAACTGGACTGGAGTGGAGGTTATTTGACTTTCCTCCCTATGGTTTAAGATTTACACTTGGTAATTATTCTACCAAAAAGGTATACATTTCAAACATGAATGATTAGAAATTTATTCAGGGGTTAAGTCTATTATAATTGAAACACCAAACTCTTCCAAGAACTTTACAAATCAATATCAAAGAGCACTAAATGTCATCCTAGTGATTTGTAAGAGTCAACAATCCCTTAGAGGACCCTTCTTATAATTGGAAAAAAATTTAGTTATACCTTATCAGCAACAGTAAGTACTGCTTCCAGAATAGATGACAATTTTAGATCAATAAGAAAAAATTTTGAATAGTTTCAGAAAATGCCAGAGAAATGAATAAAGGATGAGAAGATGAGACCAGAAGAGATACCTTATAAATTACATTATATAAAGAAAATTTGATTTGTATTCTGTGGTCATTGGTATAGTTATTATCATTTCAATGGAATTCAGTTAATAATGGCCGTGGGAAGGATAATATCCTACTGTAATTCATATATGTCCACTGAACTATTAGACAAGTGGAAAAATATTTTATTTATGATTTTGTTTGTAATTGAATAAAAGTATTGAGATGTATGCTTAATTTTTTTTTTTTTTTTTTTTAGTGAGGCAATTGGGGTTAAGTGACTTGCCCAGGGTCACACGGCTAGTAAGTGTTATGTGTCCAAGGCCGGATTTGAACTCAGGTATTCCTGAATCCAGGGCTGGTGCTTTATCCACTGCGCCACCTAGCCGCCCCTGTATGCTTAATTTTTAAAAGACTTAAAGCATCTTTAGAACAGCTTAACACACAGCACAATAGAAATGATATGAACTACAATCTGTTCCCAAATAGTTTTGATTTCTCCAATTAAGGTTCCATATTTTAAGATATTTTCATTCCGTATAGACTAGAGTAACTAGAGTTTTTTAGAATGGTGATATTTATTTAAAATGGCATTCTTTAAATAGCCAGAAGAATAGTGTTCATGGCCAGACCCTGCCAATATAATAAAAGTTACAATACTACCAAAGGTAATTTATAGTTTTATAATTATAATGATAAAATTCAAAAGAACAACTCAATAAAATAATAACAAAATTCATTTGGAAAGAAATCTAGAATATCAAAGAAAATGAATAATAGTAGGAATGTAAAGGTGATAGCCTTTCTAGACCTCAAATTGTTTTATAAAGTCATAGTCTTCAAAACAATTTGGTACTTTTAAAAATTATGTAAGTAAAGCAAAGGGAGAATTAGAAACAATACAATACAACAACCCAGTGTTTGATAAACCAGAAAACATAAATGACTTAGGAATTAATTCCCTAATCAATAAAAGCTAGAAAAACAATTTGGCAGATATTAGACTTAAAGCAAAATAGATATTAAAGATCATGCAACGGGGCAGCTAGGTGGTGCAGTGGATAGAGCACCGGCCCTGAAGTCAGGAGGACCTGAGTTCAAATCCGGCCTCAGACACTTAACACTTACTAGCTGTGTGACCCTAAGCAAGTCACTTAACCCCAATTGCCTCACCAAAAAAAAAAAAAAAGATCATGCAATAACAAAGTATATAAAAGAGAAGCAAACCATATTCTTCTCACAGCTTTGGGCAAGAGATGTGTTCTTATATGCCCAAAGGGCTATGGGACTGTTCATACCCTTTGACCCAGTGGTACCACTGCTACGTCTGTATCCCAAGGAGATCACAGAAGAGGAAAAAGGACCCACATGTACAAAAAATATTTATAGCAGCTATCTTCGTTTTGACAAAGAATAGGAAATTGAGGGGATGTCCATCAACTAGGGAATGGATAAACAAGTTGTGGTATATGACTGTAATGGAATACTATTGTGCTGTAAGAAACAATGAGCAGAGGAGTTCGGAGAAACCTGGAAGGACTTACATGAAATGATGCTGACTGAGAGGAACAGAATGAGGAGAATATTGTACACAGTAACAGCATCATTGTGTGATGAACAATGGTGATAGACTTGGCTCTTCAAAGCAGTGCAATGATCCAAAACAATTTCAAAGAACTCATAATAGAAAATGTTCTCAACATCCAGAAAAAAAAAACCTGTGGATTATGAATGCAGATTGAACCATACTGCTTCTACTTTTGGGCTGTTTTTTTCCTTCTTTTTTGAGGTTTTCCCCCTTGTGCTCTGATTCTTCTTTCACCATATGACTAATGCAGAAATATGTTTAATGTGATTGTACATATATAATCTATATCAGATTTGCTTTCTGTCTTGGGGAAGAGGGAAGGAATGAGGGTGGGAGAAAAATTTGATACTAAAAATCCTATGAGGGACCAGCTAGGTGGCTCAGTGGATAAAGAACTGGCCCTGGATTCAGGAGGACCTGAATTCAAATGCGGCCTCAGACATTTGACACTTACTGAGTGATCCATGGCAAGTAACTTAACCCTCACTGTTCCACAAAAAAAAAAAAAAATACTATGAAAACAAATGTTGAAAACTATCCTTACATGAACTTTAAAATAATAAAATACATGTATTACAGTTTTCTTTAAAAGAGAGATGTATTCTTAACCCAATGAGACAGACATACAATTACAAAAGATAAAATGGATCATTTTGATTACATAAAATTGAAAACTTTCTTAAAGAAAATTAATAGTTCTAGGTTAAGACAGAAAGCCATCAAATAGGAAAAAAAATTTGTATCAAATTTCTTAGATAAGGGTTTGCTATGCAAGATATATATACAGTATATCTATCTGTACCCTTAAACATATATGTGTGTATATGTATGTGTGTACATACATGATCATAAAATGCACCTATGATGCATTTGTGTATTATATATATACACACACATATATATACATATATAGAAAAAAGTTATTCCCTACTAGATAGGTGACCAAAAATATTAATGAAGTCCTCAGAAAAGAATTTCAAATGATTAACAATCACATAAATGTTACAAATCACTAATAAGGAGAAAAATCAAAATCAAAACAACTCTAAGGTTTTACCTTGCACCCAGAAAATTGGCAAAAATGGCAAAAGATGGATATAGTCAATGTTGGAGGGTTTATGAGAAAATGGACACCAGTGTATTATTACTGGAACTGAGAATTTGTACAACCACTTTAGAAAACAATTACATAAAATGACTAAAATGTTCAAAATGTTTGATCCAGAGATTCCACTACTAGGCTTATGCTCTAAGGATGTCATTGATAAGAGCAAAGCCTTCATTTATATCAAAGTAGTTTTAGCAGTATTCTTTATATAGCAAAGAACTGGAAACAAAGTAGATGCCTACTATTAAGGAATAGCTAAACAAATTGTGGTGCATGAATGTAATGGGACAGTGAGATAGCTAACACACTTACTTATGAAGCACTTACTAGGAGCCAGGCATTGTGCTAAACAGTGGAACTACAAATACAAGCAAAAAGAAAGACAGTCCCTATACTCAAAAAGCTTAAATTCCAAAGAGGGAGGACAACACATGGAGCTAAAATTGTGGATGGGTGGAGGGTGAGGAAGGGAAGATATCCACTTGGGGAAGAAGTAGAGAAAAATTTCAGGAATTATGGACTGAGCCCAGTCTGAAAGGAAACAAGGAATGTGATGAATACAGACAAACATGGAAAGACTTACATGAACTGATGAATAATGAAGTTAGCAGAGCTAAGAAGACAACAAGCATAATAACTATAGCAATGGAATTGGAAAGACCAACAACCACAAAACAATAAAAAGTGAATGTTATAAAATAACGTAGAAAGACATGGCCTCAAAGAAGAGATATGAGAAGACAAGTTAACAAGAATTAATTAAGTGGCTACTATGTGCCTGGCACTATCCTAAGCACTGGGAATATAGAGTTTAAAAAAATATATAGCCCGTGCCATCTAGGAGATCACAGTTTAATATGGGAGACAATATGTAAACAACAACATACAAATAATCTATGTACAAGGGAGTTGGGGGCTGAGAAGTGGGAGGAAGGGTTGGGAACAGTGGAATTTTACCAGGGATTTGAAGGAAGTCAAGAAATCTAGGTGATGGAGATGAGAAGGGAGAAAATTCTAGGCATGGAGGATAGCCAATGATAACTGACAATGGTTAGTATCACTGGATAGCAGAGTAAGTAATGGGAAATAATGTGTGTGAAGACTGGAAAGATAGAAAGGAGCCAAGTTATAAAGGGCTATAAATGCCAAGCAGAGGTTTTTATAGTTGAGCTACTAGACTTTATTGAGTAATAAGATGACATGGTCAGATCTGTGCTTTAGGAAGATCAAAAAAGAAGAGATCTAGATATCTTTGAAAACAGACCTTTTTTTCCTGATTAAATGAACATCAATGACAGCAAGTCTTTTCTGAAAAAAAATCTCTCCCAGTAGAAGTTAATCTTCTAGTGGTTCTTTCATACTTAAGACTATAAGCTTTTTAAATTTGTCACCACATATGAGTACTTGTATTTCAATGTCCTTCATGCTTCAAGGCACTCATAATATCATCAGTGTGAGGTCCCCCTGTTCTAGTGTTAATATGTTTAAACAACTGTGAACAATAGTTTGGTTTTTGATGGTGTTCCATTAAATTTTTATAATTCCAAAATTCTTAAGGATATTTAGGGGTTTGTATTTGTGGCATTGGTATTTCACTTGCCTTTGCTATTTCTACAAAAACTCCCCGCCCCCCCCCCCAAAGAATAGCAATGTCTATAATCTATGAGAATAATTCAGCTGTAATTTCTAGTAGTGATGATTAGGTCTTGCAACATCATTGTCATCAGCAAAGGAATCATTATCATTGTGAGAATTGCCCCATCCAGACTTTGGCAAGTCTGTAAGTCAAAAGATGCAAAGACAGATAATAGCTAATTATATTGGCTAACATTTATATGGTTCCTGCTATGTGCCAGGCACTGTATTAAGCACTTTACAAATATTCTCTCCTTTGATCCTCACAACAACCCTTGAAGATAGGAATTATTATCACTATTTTACAGGTAAAAAAATTGAGGTAAGCAGTAGTTAAGTCATTGGTCCAGGGTCACACAGCTAGGAAGTGTCTGAGACTGGATTTGAATTAAGGTTTTCCTGATTCCACACCCATCATTCTATTCACTGTGCCACCTGGATACCACATGAGGCTCTGAACAACTGTTTTGGAAAGCCAGAAAATCAGCAGAGAAAATGGTCTTGCTACCAGAATATAGGCTGCATCAGTACCTTTATTTCTAGGTACTCATTTTTATAAGATAAATGGGAAATTTAGAACTGGAGAACCATGAATCTGAGAGCCATTTGATCATTAGTGGGCAAATGGCCACAGATTGCAAAGATAAAAGTTTGAGAAATATACTGTATGTTCAACATAAGTTAAAGTGAGGCTTTTTACTAAAGGGAACCAGCTCTTAACCAGGAAGAATTGCAAAATAAAAAGAGCAGAGTCTATATATCTCTGAACTGCCACTGTCTCCTGAGAGATGAAAAAAAAAAAAACAACAACAACAACAAACTCAGAGCCTAACCAAGAGAGAAGGACTGGTGAAGCTAGTGCCAAACCTAGGATAAACATCTCTGCTTATTGGGAAAGAGTGCTATCAGCAGAGGACTCCCGATGAACTTCAAGTAAGAATTGGCAAAGACTAGAGATGGCATTGGGGAGCTACCTCATCTCAGTAAAAGAATAGCTTCTCCTAATAGTGGAGCAGCCAAACCAAGGAAGTCCAATGGAGACATCATGGCCTCTGTAGAGTTAATCCGGATCATCAACAATGAAATCCAGTCAAGGAGCAGAGCCACCTCTCTAGCCCAAAAGTCATGCTAGTGGTAAACTTTAAGAGGGCAGATAGAGAAAGAGAAAAAAAATATTAAGACCCTAAAGTCCCCCAAAAATAATCTTGAACATAAAAGTCTTACAGTTCCAGAGTTGAGAATTACCTTGGCTATACATTTTCCCTACATATATGCCTCACTAAAGGCCTACTCTACTCCCCAAATGCTATTTATATTGATAACAGAGTATGCCTTGATTTTAGGAAGAAATGTTTTGATACCATTAATCTTGTTATATTATTTGATTAAATTTCTTTGTTGAGAAAAAAATTAAGTCTAATCACATCAGTGGGAACATAGCACTGGGGGCTCAGGAGATACAAGGTTCAAAGTGTGGGAATACACAAGTGTTATCCCTAGAACCCAAGGTGTCAGCTGCTCCACCAAGAGACATCAACCTGACAATAGAAATGTAAGTTGGTAGGAGTGAGTCATGGACATATGGGAGGAGAAGAAGTTTACATTATTATTCATCTCACTATAATCTTTTTTGATGGAGGTGATATAGAAAAGGCTGGGAAAAGTTGCCATCAGACTATTGTACTTTTATATTTAATGTGCTTTTAATATTAATATTCTGCACAGATAAACAAAATAATTGATTTTTAAATTGAATAAAGTATTGGGATGTAAATCCATTTTCTGTAGGCCTGCTAAAAGCATCTTTAAAAAAGTTCCAGAATTATTATTGTTGTTCTTATTAAACATAATTATTACAAAAGTAAAAATTTCTCATTTATGCACTACTTTACACTTTAAAAACCCTTTACATATATCTCATTTGATCTATATAACCTTGTAAAGGAAGGAGCATAAGTAATACTGTCTTTAAATTGTAGATGAGGAAATTGAGATTCAGAAAGACTTACTGCTAGAAAAACAGAAGCATATAATTATGATCCACTATTCCCTTTCTTCACTGGGGGAAAAATGGAGGAAAATGAATTGTTAAAATGGAGAAAATATAGTATTTGGAGTCAGAAGACATGGCTTCTTATCCTGAGCTATCCTATTTATTACCTGAGTTAACTTTGAGGAAGTCATGTCACCTTTCTAAGCCTCAGTTTCTTCAGTTGTAAAAATTAATGGGTTGGACAATGGACACTGTATGTCCATCCTATTCTAAACTATGAAATGATAAAACTATGATTTAAAGGACACCAATAAGTTATATTCATTGCAAATGAGAAATCCCCACACTAAGGAACTAAAGCATGATATTGATGGAGAATTATGAAATACCTTTCTCTAGAGATCCTTAGGAAAAGGTCAGACGCATTCCCTGGTTTGTTTCCAGGAAGAATCTACTGAAAGTCCATTTCTGTATCTGCCTATGAGACTTAAATGTTTATGATTCCATAAATTATTGAGAAAGGAAATATCACTGCTCTTTCAAGAGACACACTTCAGTATAAAGAAGAAATAGATTTTTTTATTTGTTTGTTTCTGCGAATCCCTGCCCCAAACTATAATGTCACATCTTTCTGTACTATCATTCAAACTTATTTTTATAGGTGTTTCCCAAGATTCTCCTAAATTCTGTCTTACTTTCTTGATGATTTTGTTCCTTCACATGGAAAAGTCTTCTGAATTTCTTTATAAAAGATAATTCTAATAATAATATTTTTAATTTATAAAAAAAATCAATTTGCCATGAAGAAACAGATGGAACCAAATTATATATGAATAGTCTGTACCAAATATCATCCCCAAATTGTATTTCATCTAAATGGCAGTATCAGCATTTTCTCAGTTTTGTTTAACAAGAATTTATTAAATACCTAGTCAAATCAACAAATATTTCTTTAGTGTTTAATGTATGTCAGGCATTCCCAGGTTAGTGCTGGTGATAATAATATTTGAGGCATTGTGTTAGGTGCAAGAGAAATAAATAAATACATACATACATTTATATATCATTTCTGATAAAATAAATCAGTTCTTGCCCTCAGAAAGGTTACACACAACTGGAGAAATACAATGGGTACATAATAAATACATATAATTTATTTACAAATTAATTTCAAGGGGAGAGTGCTAATAATTGGAGGGTTCAAGAAAGGCATCATGTATGAGGCAAGATTGGGGCTGTACTTTGAAGGACAGAAGTTAAAAGAAAAGGGAATACATTCAGACATGGAAGACTACCTATAAAAAAAGACAGAGAAAGGAGATGGGATATTGTATCAGGACCAACCTGAATGGAATAAAGAATATGTTTAGCATGATAGGATCTTAGGCTTAGCGTTGGAAGAAACCTAAATGGCCATGCAGTCCAACAGAAGAGGGCCTGAGGCCAAGAGAGGTCAAAGGATTTGTAGAGGGGATTGATATGAATTAAACTAGAAAGGAAGGTAAGAGCCAACATCCCACTTTCCAACTATTTGTAAACATAATTCATAGGATTACAAATCCTTATTTAAGGTATAACCATAAATTCAAACCACAAAAATTAATTCTTTTAGCAAAGTTGATAATAATTTCAAAAAGGAGGATTCATACTTATAGGAGGTGAATATCCTTCCCATCCAAGGTGATGAGTAACCACTTTTATTCTCATCTCTTTTTTTTTTTTTAGTGGAGGGGCATTTATTTGTTTTTAATAATTAATTTAATAATTGTTTCTGAAAATCATGGGACACTTCTAAATGTTTAAGAAACAAACCCTAACTAAAATGAGAAATGAGTGCTTGAAATTTTAAAAAAGTTATGTGTATATTTTTTTAATTAAGAAATGATTCCGAACCACAAGAATATTGTATACAATAAAAGCAATATTGGTTTAAGAACAACTTGGAGTGACTTCATCATTTTGACTATCATACATACCCAAATTAACTAACTACAAAGGATATATGAAGGAAGATGCTAGCTTCAAGCAGAGAAACAATTGATAAGTAGAAATATGTATAGAATTATTGTGTGTGTGTCAGTGTGTGTGTGTGTGTGTGCAACAGTAGCCATCTCTGAGGGAGAAGAAATAAAAGGGAAAAAAAAGAAAAAAAAAGACATAATAGATTTGCAAGTTCATGTGTATTCATCTTTTTATTATTATATGTTATGGAAATGCTTATTTTATTCCATAAACTAAAAAGCAAATGAAAAAAATTAAAAGAAGTGATACATAAAAAGGCTTTTATTTTGTGCATCTGGATCCTTGGTTTTACCACTAGGCTCTGCCATATTTGTCTTCCATTATCCCCAGGTTGGGACAAAGTTCTCCAGTTCCTTAAGGCTGCCCCTGTAGGATTAAGGACTGTTAATGCCAGCAAAAGCATTCATCCAAAAAACACTCAGCAATGCCCATGATTTCTTTTTTTTTTTTTGCAAACTTTTCACCAACTATTTGGATTACCATTCGCAGTTTCTTTTATGCTATAAAGGTTTCAAGCTTTGATTCATATGATATCACACCATGGAATAGAGTATTCCCCTCTACATATGACCAAGAAAAAAATCTGAAACTCATGAGACCTGTGAAACAATTTTTGTTAACCAGAAAATATTTCCCCTATGAAAAAATACAGAAAAGCTTCAACAATAGAGGCTTAGTTCTATATAATGAAGCAATGTTGTATAGGCACTTCCTAGCTCTAGGACCCTGGACAATGATTGCAATTCTGTCTTTCTCATCTTTACAATGGGAATAATAATAGTACCTATCTCCCAGAGTTATTGAGAGATTAAAATGAGAGATTGCATAAGGTGTTGTGTAAACCTTGAGATATTATAAAATAATATAGAGAGAGATGGTCACCAACATCCCTTTAAGATGTCCTCTCACCTGACCCTTCTTTCCCCATTCTGTATCTCCCTAGACCAATTTGACTTCCTTATGTGGCATCATGGAAATACAAATGGACATTTACTTTAAAATAAGATTAAGTACTTAGCAGGCAATAAAGATTAAAGAGGGTAGCTAGATAGCATAGTGGATAGAGCCCTGGGCCTGAAGTCAGGAAGACTCATTTTCCTGGGTTCAAATCTCACCTCAGACACTTACTAGTCATGTGACCCTGAGCAAGTCACCTTTTGTTTGCCTCAGTTTCCTCAGCTGTAAAATGAGCTGGAGAAGCAACATGACACAAGTGTGCTCAGACAATCTAGCTTCAAATCCTGCTTCTGACACACATTGGTTGTGTGACCTCTAAGTAAGTCAATTCACTTCTCAGTGTGATGTGCAACTTTTTAAGACTTTGATTTGCAGAATAGATGATATTCTGAATTGACCTCTTGACCAGTTGATCCCTTCTCAAAGAACTAATGAAAATGCCTGGCAAAACAAACCAAAAATTTTCCCAAACAATGGAAGTTTTCCCTCCACATTCATACCAGCTAATAGCCAACTCTTCTAGTTTTTCTATAAATTTCTGTGTTCATCTTCTCTGAACTCCCTGTGCTGCTCTCAGCACAATTTAGCATCTTAGGAGAGAGTAAAGGGCTTAGCAATGTGTCTAGGATGCCAGCCCAGGAAATTCCGGCTCTAAAAGGCTTTTTGACTCTTGGCATCTGATATGTGAAGCACCGAAGTCCTGACAGCCTACCTTCTTGAAATGGAAATCAAAGTGATAGGAGATAAGAGAAGAGAGGAAGACTTCTGAAAGTCTACATCCTTTTTTTAGCTGCATGAAGGAAGAGTGGTGTCTAAATTCTGAAATGCACAACAGCCTCAAAAACTGAAAGACAGGGCCTTTGTATTCTCCAGGATTGTACCAAAAGGCTAGAGGGAAGGTGTCTGGGATGCAGGGCAGCTTTCTGGATACGGGTCCATTGTTTTCTCTCTTTTCTTTCTCTTTCTGGAATTTTCCTGCTTTCCTTTCTCTAGAAAGGGTTGATGCCCAGAGTCAATATGCTACAAATGCTCCCCTCCTCCTGACTCAAACAGAGTCTGCACTGGCAAAACTCCATCACTTGTGTTCAGTAACAGGTCTGGGGAGAATGAAGTTCCCAGGAAGCACATAGCATGCTTGGCCACAAACATTTTTCTTTCTTTCAAAATTCTGCTTTAGATTGGCCACACCCCCATCACCTGTGGGTGTTCCAGAGGTTCTCCAATTCACCATGTCAAATGCTCAATGCATTATGAAAATCCACTAGGATTGTTAAGTCACCTTCTTTGCTGTACCCACTTATCCTACTATGCCTTGGACTACCAAAGAAGGTTTTCTTCTGCTCTACCACACAATAAAACAAAAATAAAAGGGTTTCTAGCTGAAGAATAGTTAATGTTCCACAAAATCCCACAATGGCTGTGAATTTGCAAAGGAAAGGAGGATTTTTTAAAAATTAAGGGAGCATTTCTCATAGTTGTCCACATCTGGGGATCTGCACACAGTAGGCACCTCCTCCATGTGTGTTGGATTGAATGAAATGTCAGAACCCCAGAAGTATGGTTCAGATTATACTTGGGCAAATACCTGATATCAATCATTGTCTTTGCCAATAGGAAGGTATATTGGAGAATTCTGGCACACTACCAGGAGAATCAGTCAACCAGTGCCAACACCTCTCAACCTAAAATCATAAAGGCATTTGTTGATATAGTAAATCTCAAAAGTATGTCCTAGCAGAACAGCATACTTAAAAAGACAAAGGAAATGGGATATTGAGTGTTTGTCTCCATACTAAAAGTGTACCTTAAGTCCAATTTTTGGATTAAGAGAACTGAAGTAACTTGCCAAGGGAATTAAGATGAAATTGGACTAGAAAGGTAGGTAAGAGCCAACATGTTTTAAACAGTATACAACACCCAGCCTCCCCACTCCAATCCATGCTCCACACAACTAACTCAGTATTTTTTTTTCTGAACCTCAGATGTGATCATGTCACTCTCTACTAAATTAATTCCAGAGGTTTTGTGTTACCTGGAGGATCAAATATAAAATCCTCTATCTCACATTTAAAGCTCTTCACAACCTGGGACCTTTTCAATGTACTCAGCCTCTTATACATAGCTCTCTTCAACACACTCTATCAACAAATTGTATTGCCCTACATGACCTTTGCCATGCAGTACCCCATGCTTTTGCATGCCCTCCCTCCTTCCTATAATTTCTAGTTTCCTTAAAAATTTAATTTAATCACCTTCTTTCACATGAGCCCTTTCTCTATTCCCTGTAGCTGCTAGTGCCTTTTATACCAAAACTAACTTGTGTTCATGAAAAAAATACTATAGGGGCAGCTAGATGGTACAGTGAATAGAACACGGAGTCCGAAGTCAGGAAGGTCTGAGTTGAAATCCAATCTTAGACACTTGCTAATTGTGTGTGTTTTTTGTTGTTCAGTCATTTCAGTCATGTCCAACTCTGTGACCCTATTTAGGGTTTTCTTGGCAAAGAGAAAGGAGTGGTTTGTCATTTCCTTCTCCAGCTCATTTTAGAGATGATGAAACTGATGTAAACAGGATTAAGTGACTTGCCCAGTATTAAACAGCTAGTAAGTATCTGAAGCTGTATTTGAATTCAGGTCTTCCAGACTCCATGCCTGGCACTCTATCCTTTGTGCCATTAACTTCTATTTGCTTCAGTTTCCTCATCTGTAAATTGTGGATAATCATAGCACCTGACTGCCAGGTTTGTTATGAGGATCAAATGAGCTATCTGCAAAGGGCTTAGCACAATGACTGTAACATGTTGTTTTCTCCCTCACTTTCAGAGGACCAATGACATCTTGGGTGGTCTTCACTTGTGCATGAATTGGATTGAAGTGAGGCAGAGTTGCACAAAGTCATCAGTATCACTCTCTCTTTGAGTATCATTCAAGTCCAGTGGCAAGATAAAAGTGAGGATGATGAGTGATGGCCAGGGATGCAGTGGATGACCTTGGGATCTTTGATGTCTTACCAAGCTCTAGGGGCTCCATAGTGCCTGCTTCTGATGCCTTTGTGACCACTGGAAGAAAGTGTTCTCATCTGCCCATTCCACCAGGAGAAATCTTCATATGCTTAGGGTAGACATGCCCCTAACTCATGAATGGGTTTGAGACCCATCACCTACTCTCAACCTGCTTTAACCCACATGCTGAGACAGTTTTACTGCGGTGTACTTACTACACATGCCACATCTTCTTTTTTATTTTATTTTTTGATGAGGCAATTGGGGTTAAGTGACTTGCCCAAGGTCACACAGCTAGTAAGTATTAAGTGTCTGAGACCGGATTTGAACTCAGGTCCTCCTGACTCCAGGGCTGGTGCTCTATCCACTGTGCCACCTAGTTGTCCCACATGCCACATCTTCTTGGAGCCACAGGTGAGAGTTGTGTGACTGATTGGACAGGGTGAGCTGCCCCAAAAAGGGCATAACCAATCCACACGCCAGAGGTGTTAGTCTTCCCTTCCCTTCCTTCCCCTAAGGGAACATAATAAGCACTTAATACATGCTCATCACCTTCCTTCCTGTATAACAATGAACTCTACAAAATAGCAGTGAGATCAGAGGTCTACTTTCCATCCCTGTTTTATACAAACTGTATATTCTTCTTTGTGTGCACCTCTTCTCTCCATTAGAAAGTGAGGTCTCTTTCACCTTTTCCTTGGTGTACTCAACATTTAGTATAGTTCCTGCTTTATTTGTGTCTGTGTTTGTGTGTGGGCCATCAGTCAGCAAATATTTATTAAGCACTATTTACCAGGTATTCATCTAAGCACTGGGAATACAAAGAAAAGCAGAAAGTTCAGTCCCTGCCCTCAAGTAGCTTATATTCTAATAAGAAGACAACATGTACATCACTAAATGCATACAAGGTAAATACAGAGTAGATGGAAGCTAATCTCATAGGAAAAGGCACCAGCAGCTGAGAAAGATTTCCTGCAGAATTGAGGGAATTGAGCTGAGTATTGAACAAAACTCAGCCAGCCAAACTGTGGTCACTTTTCCCAGCAGTTCTTCTTCAAGTAGTTTATGTTCTTAGGTTTATTTAAAAAATCGGGTAATTGAGTTTGGTTGTGTCTGATTACTCCTCATCTAGTCTGTTCCATGGATCTACTTTTCTTATTTCTTTTCCAGCACCAAAGAGTGATGATGATTATATTTATTATACTATTTGAATTTTAGAAATGTTATTCCCTTTTAATTTCCCTCTTTACTTTTTTTGTACTACTTCTCTTGGTATTCTGTGCCGTTTGCAATCCAAACTAATTTTATTAACATTATATCTGGGGGAGGGGGGGCAGCTAGGTGGCACAGTGGATAAAGCATCAGCCCTGGATCCAGGAGGGCCTGAGTTCAGATCCAGTCTCAGGCACTTGACACTTACTAGCTGTGTGACCCTGGGCAAGTCATTTAACCCTCATTGCTACACACACACACACACACACACACACACACACACACACACACACACACTACATATACCTATATATACACATACATACACACAGATATAGATAGATAGATAGATAGATAGATAGATAGATAGATAGATAGATAGATAGATAGATAGATAGATGATAGATAGATAGATAGATAGGTAGATAGATAGATAGGTAGATAGATAGATAGGTAGATAGATAGATAGATAGATAGATAGATAGATAGATAGATAGATAGATAGATAGATAGATAGATAGATAGATAGATAGATAGATAAACTGACCTAAAGGATATGTATGTATGCAATTCTAGCCATCAAATGCAAACTGTCAAAGACGTATAAATCATAAAATCCTTTGAACTAATGCTGGATGGAACTCTAGAAGACATCTAGTGTAACCTTTTAATTTCATAGATAAAGAGACTGAGACGGAGGGAGGCAAAAGGATTTACCCATGTCCATATCAGTTAATAATGATAAGTGCCAAAGGTAAGATTAGCACAGGTCCTCTGATCTCTGACTCCAAAACTAGAGATCTTTCCACTGTATCCTGCAAAAGTTTTTCCTTGATAATTTGTTTGGTATGGTAGTACATCTCCAAATATAATTAACATAGTATCACTGGCCCTATTATATTGATGTGACCCATCCATGACCAATATATTTCCAATAAATGCCATTTTAAAAATAAAAATTTATTAAATAGTTTTGTTTACATATTTTTCTTTCACAAAACTAATGTGAGAAAATAATTATTAACAATGACTTTTTTGGGGGACTCTTCCCTGCCCAATTTGGAAGGTTTGGTTCAGAAACTTTAGCTAATTTCTTTTTCGAACCAGCCTAAGGGTACAACAGAGGTGGAGAATAGATTCTTTGACTAGCTGAGTGAACTGATGGGATTAAGCCAGCAACTATCTGGACTTTGACTTTGCCCTTCAGGGGGTGTCTCTCCCATTAGACCCTGATGTCATCGTTGTAGAGCTCATTTTAATGTGGACCACTCTCAAGTCATGCCAACCAATGGAATTGGATGATGTTAGCCCATTAGCTTTGATCAGTCTGTAAGGAGCCACCTCTACTGAAAAGGGGAAAAAGCCTGACCATGAGACCAGAGTCATTCTAGGCTTTCACTCTAGGCTCAGAATGCTGTCCCATTGGTGAGCACTTTCCTCTTATGCCAGTATAGGTAATGAAGAGATAAAAATGGTGCTGGGGGGTTTTCTGCTTGTGTCAAATGCCACTCGGTCAATTCTTTACTAATTCTTTACTAATAATAAATGTAGGGGCAGCTAGGTGGCACAGTGGATGGAGCACCAGCCCTGGATTCAGGAGTACCTGAGTTCAAATCTGGCCTCAGACACTTAACACTTACTACCTGTGTGACCCTGGGCAAGACACTTAACCCCAATTGCCCTGCAAAAACAAAAACAAAACAAAAATAATAAATGCTTATTGCCTAAACTGGTGCAATAGCTATTATCATATAAATAGCAATTAATATATAAGTAGCAATATTCTAGAAAACCCAGCCTGGCCCAATAATTTTCCCCCATAATCTAAATAACACACTAACAAAATGGTTTTCCTAAAATATGGGTCAGATGTCTACTCAACAAATTCCAAGGTCTTCCCTCTAGAATAAAATACATACTTTTCTGCTTAGCCCCTAAGACTATTTACAACATACTCCTAACCTATCTTTCCAAATGTATTGAAAATTACTTTCTTTCCTACATTCTACAATGCAGGCAAATTATCTTTCCTGCTATTCCTTACATATATTATTCCATCTCCCTTCTCCATCTGTACCTTTGGACAAGTGGTCTCCCATCTCTCAAGTCTAGAATGCATCTTTTCCCACTGACACCTCTTAGAATCCTTCAGAGTACTACCATTGGCATGAGGCCTTTTTGGTCTCTGCATCTACTGGTGCTTCCCCCCACCATCAAAAAAAAAGATGTTTATTTATTTTGTAAACATTATATTTATATGTCTCACATGCATGTTTGTATATTAGAGAGACAGAGAAGAGAGGGGGAGAAGGGGGAGAGATTGTTTTCCCTAATAAAATGATAGAACGTGAGCTCCTTCAAGTCAGGGATTGTTTCATTTTTGTCTTTGTATCCCTAGTACTTCATAAGGAATATTTAATAGGAGCTTGTTAATTTAGTGTTTGAGAGTCAGTATAGGCTTGGGACCTTGATCCAATTGTTATCCTCCGAGCACTATTTTTTTCTCTGAGCACTATTAATTTTATTATTAAAATGTATGTATTGATGTTTTTTCCATTAACTTAGTGTCCATATATATTTATCTTTCCTACACTGACTCAGAGAGCCATCCCTTGTTACAAAGACTAAAAAAAAAAAGACACAAAAGAAAAGCAAAAATTAAGCAAAACCAGCCAACAAATAACAGGCTGATGCCATAGGCAACATTCTATATCCACAGTCCTCTACCACCCCAATAAGAGGAGGGAAGTACATTTTTGTCATCTATCCCTTCTAAGGCAAGCTTAGTTATTATAATTACTCAGTGGTCAGTGTTGCTTCATTGTTGCTTTTCCATTTATATTCTTGTCATCCTGTGTGTTGTATTCCAGGTTCTGTTCCCTTTACTTTGCATTAGTTCATATGAGTTTTTTCAAGCTTCAATGTATTCTTCATTTCTTATGGAACAGTAATATTCGATTGCATTCTTGTGCCATAACTTGTTTAACCATTCCTCAATTGATGGACGCCTATTTGGTTTCCAGTTCTTTGCTACTAAAAATGTATATTTATAGACATTTTGGTATATATGGAGTTTCTTTTTAATGTTGGCCTTCAAAGTATATTTATCCAGCAGTCAATTCCCTGGGACAAGAAGCATGGACATTTTGGTCAATTTCTTTGCACAATTCTATGTTGCTTTTTAAAATGGTTAAAATAATTCACAACTCTACCAAAACTACATTAATTAATGTCCGTCTTTAAACAATCCCTCCAATATTGACTGTTCCCACTTTCTGTCATCTTTCCTAATTTTCTGAGTATGAGATGAAACTTAAGGGTTGTTTTGAAATGCCTTTTTCTAATTAGTCATTTGGATCATTCTGTCATACGATTGCTGAGAGTGCAATGTTGAAGTGAGATTGTCATTTACCCATCAGGACATTTGTGTTAGTTCTTTACATAGCTGAGATAGAGTCTTTTTTCAGAAAGCCCGTGTCTCAGTCTGGAAGAAGCCTCACATACAATGTAATGCTACCCTCTCATTTTGTAGATGAGAAAACTGAGGTCCAGGGAAATGAAATGATTTACCCAAGGTCACACAGGTAGTAAATGCCAGAGACTAGATTTGAAACCAAGTACTCTGAATTGAGTCAGCACTCCACTATACTTTGAAGCAAAGATTTTTTTTCCAAGTCCACAAATTCCTTTTTTTAGTAGTTGCAATTGATTTTGTTCCTTTATGATTTTAATAAAGGGGAAAATAGTATGTTTAGACATTCAAATTAAAACATTGACTATTCTTTGCTTTAGATTCCTATGGCAATTAAGTTTTAAGGTGTAGGTTTACCTGATTATGATAATATGGTATAGACATTTGCTTATGTGCATTGAGATCCTGTTTTCTATTCATCAGACCTGTTAGTAAACTATTGTGCTTGAGATTTGTAATTTAAATGCATGGCTCAGGTTTAATATGGCTTAAGAAGGACAAGTAGGAGACAGTATTTTATGGTTCTGACAGTACTTAGCAAGAAACAGTCCTAGATATTTTTCATAACAGATTTATTAACTCTAATCTTTTTCAGAGGCCTGGAATGTCCTCATTTATCACTTCCCCCTCTTAAAATCCTTATATTTCTTCAAAGCTCCGCTTAAACTTTACCTCTTATAAGGGCCTTTCTCTATCACCTCTCCCCAGTGGTTAGTGTGCTTCCCATGACATACAACAAATGACCTTGATTACATTTTGTATTTACTTACGAGTGTATTTATTATTTCTCAGAGCAGAATATACTATCCTTAAAGATAGGGACTGTATTATTTTTTTCTTTGTATTCCCAGCCCCTAATACCAAGCCTAGGAGACACTTAATCAATTATTGGTGAATTATATGAATTCATGAATAAATCTGGTAATCATCGTATCCCATGGACATTCCCCAGGTTTAGTTTTTGTTAGAGAAAAGGCTTTTAGTCCTCCAGAAAGGAACCTCAGTAAAAACCCTCGTTCCAAAAACCATATTAGTAGGATGACAAACAGCTGTTGAAACGGAGGAAGACCAACAATAACATTTGGGAAAATTCCATTTGTAATCCTAACCAACTCCTTGAAAGAATGGAAAGAAGGAACCCCATGCATTAAAATAAATAACATCAGCTATGGTTTTACAGAAGATCTTGAGGTTGGGAGAAGGCTATGTGGACCCTGGGAGAAAACTGAGCAAAGGGGTTATGACCAATAAAGCTGAAAATTTGCCCAGGAATCCTCAGTTAGTATATGAATTCACTGATCTCCATGGAACATGAAATGAATTATCTACTGGCATTTTGGCTTGTGCTTAGTAAGCAGAATGGGGGGAAATTGTTTACAAACTATAAAAAGAAAAAAAATGAGTGGAGGAAGAAATGTTGTGTGTGTGTGTGTGTGTGTGTGTGTGTGTGTGTGTGTGTGTGTGTGTGTGTGTGTCTTTCCAGCAGATCCAGAAAGAGAATTACAAACAACTCAAATTTAAAAAAAAAAGTTTACACAGGCCTGACCTTCCATTTCCAATTGAACAGGGGAGGGGAGTGTTGATCTTTGTTTAGTTCATAGGAATTCTATACACAAAATAATTCCATCTATGATCCAGATGGGCATCATTCAAATTTAAGCTAACAAGTCAAAATGTTCAGATTAAGCTGCAGCTGAAGGTTTATAGGATAAATGTACTAGAAGGGACCTTAGGAACCTAGGTGACTTGCGCAAGGACACACACGATTAATAAAGCACCCAAGATAGAATTTTTACACCAGAATCACTGACTACAGAACCAGTGCGCGCGCGCTCGCTCTCTCTCTCTCTCTCTCTCTCTCTCTCTGTCTCTCTCTCTGTCAGAGCACTGTCACCAGTTTAGAAAAATAAAGGTCAAGGCAGCAAAGAAAGACCAGGGCCCGGCTGACCAGCCAAGCATGCCATTTAAACAGGGTAGATAAAAATGATTCCTCTTGCTTCTCTGGGGGGAGTGGGGGGTACGCATGGGAGGAAGGAGTGTCCCTCCGACCCTGCAGATGCCCCTCCCCAGGGACTTCAGGTCAAGAACTCAAACGCCAGCTTCCATGCCCCCATCGCTCTTCTCTAGGTGTCCTTGAGGTGAGGGTGAGAGTGTGTGGAGGAGGGGTAGGGGCGAGAAGGGGGACATGGCCTATGAAGTTCTCTCAGAGGCCCGAGAGGGCTGGGGCAGGCCGGAGCAGTTACAGCATGAGGTGGGGAGGCAGGGGAAGCAGGCCGGGCAGCGGCCGCCGTACACCAGCACGTGGCAGTCCGGAGAGCGTGCGCCCCGCTGCGCACTGCCAGGCCAGCCAGGGCACAGACGGTAGGCCTCCAGGCTGCAGATGAGTTCTACCACCTCATCCGCGGTGCTGAGCCGCAAGGGGTGGGCCGAGTAGAGCTCGTGCGTGGGCGGCACAGGGACACCTTGCACCACCACGTGAAAGGAGAGGCCGGGCTGGATGTGGATGACGGCAGCCGCCACGGTGGACAGGGGGGAACGCTGGACGATCCCCAAGTCCGGGCCCCGCGGAGGCAGCACCTCCCAGTGGGCGGGCAGGGGCAGCTCATTCAGTTCTCTGCGAAACTCTAGCAGGCCGCTGTCCAGGCCTGCATGGGGCCCTGCTGCCGTGGGCGTGGCTCCGCACAGACTGTAAATCTCCGTGATCACCGGAGTGTGGGCCCCGGCAGCCTCTACCTCCTCTTCCCCCTCCCCTTTTCCCAAGCTTTCCTCTTCTTTTGGAGAAGGCCGGCCTTGTGCGCCATCGGCTCCCTGGCCGGCGAGGCCGGGAGAGAAGCCTGCGGGGGCTGGGGAGGCAGCTCCGGGAGCTCGGTCCCCACAGCTCTCAAGCTCCCGCCTCCCCGGGCGGCATGAGATGAACGCCCCGGGGCCAGGCCGCCCATACTCCTCGGGGCAGCGCTGCTGGGCGCCCTTCCCTGGCCTCGGGAGGCCTGGTCTCCCTCTGCACTCGCAGTCCCCGCAGTTCTCCTTGGTTTGACAGCCCATGACCGAGAGGCGGTGGCTCTGGGCACGCGGGCTTCGGGGGAGCCGGGGAGGCTGCACCTCGCAGGCAGGGCCGACTCCACCGTCCTCGGCCCCCTGGCAGGCCCGGCAGTCACCGCGGCCTCCTGGCCGGGCCGTTCTCTGCTCCGGGCTGAGGGCATCGCTCCGGGCTCGGCAGTCTTCACACAGAGCCCAGAGCCGCCGGCGCCCCGGGCGGGCACGCCGCCTAGCCACGGGGCCCTGGGGCGCCGGCGGGTCGAGTCTGGCCTCCAGGGGCCGCTTTTCTTGGACGGATGGCTCGGCCTTGTCGGGCCCGGCCCGTCTCCTGCTCTCGGGAGAAGAGGCCCTGGCAGGCGCGGACTGGAGAATGCCGTGCTTGAAGTCGAAGCAGCTGAGGTCGCAGTCGGGGCCCAAGAAGCGCGTCAGCGCGGCCTTGCTGCGGATCTGCTCTCCCCCGGGGCTCTGATAGTACGTGTCCGAGCGGCCGCAGCTGGCCTCAGTCTTTCGGAAGCATTCTCGGCGCTTCCAGCCCGGGCCCAACGCGGGGCAGTCCAGCCACTCCTCAGCCATGGAGGGCCGGGGCAGGGGAGTAGAGAGAATGGTGGGCGACGGAGGCGGCCTCGGCTCCCTCCACTCGGCCCGGCCAGGCGAGGCTAGGCCCGCGATCCTCTACAGTGCCCGAAGGCCCGCCCGCAGCTGCAAGCCCTCAGCCGTTACCCCGAACCGGAAATCCGGCCCCGCCCCGCCTCCTCTCTCTCTTCCTTCCGGAGGTGGAGGACTACATATATACAATATTGAGTATACTTGGATATATTAGTGCTTAATTGTTCCTTTTCCCCCTTTCTTTTTTTATTTTGTTTTGTTTTTTGTCTTTTTTCCATGGCAGTGAGGGTTAAGTGACTTGCCCAGGGTCACACACCTAGTAAGTGTCAAGTATCTGAGGCTGGATTTGAACTCGGGTCCTCCTGAATCCAGGGCCGGTGTTTTATCCAATGTGCCACCTAGCTGCCCCCCCCTTTCTTTCTGATCCTTTATTACAAGATATGATTCGCTTAATGTACCGGGGAAAGGAGAAGGGAAGTATTCAGAAATGAAATAGAAAAACAAGTGATATTAATATTTTAAAATCAATAAGCTTATAATATATATGTGTGTATGTATATAATTTATATATCATATATGAATAATGTGTACTGGGCCTCTGCTGGCACTGAGGGTACAAATATAAATAGTAAATAGTCCCTGATTTCAAGTAGCTGATATTCGATCTGGGAAGACAAAATTGCAAATATAAGTGCAGTGTTCTCAAATCAATCAATCAAATGATGAATCACCCAATCACAATTAAAGTAACTAACAAGTCATAATGATATGGTATCAGGTGAAAACGTTTCTATTGAATCAATCACTCAGAGGCATCTAACTTATGTACCCCTTGTCATAGAGAGAAAACACCCAAAGGTCTTCAAACAAAAAGCAAACCAGCTGGGAAACCAGAATTTGAGTACCAGATAGCTTCAAGGAGAGAGATCAAGTTCCTGAAAGGGAATTGCCTGGGGCACTTGGAAGGAGGAGAGCCCCTTTCTTCTCCCCATGCCTTCTCTAGAGAAAGACCTTGGGAATATCAGAGGGTGGAAAGATTTGGATTTCTCATTGGCATCCTAGCAGTATCCCCAAGAATAGCAGTTACTGGTGGCAGTGTCTGCACTGAAAGCCATGGACAAGCTAAACACACAAAGGAAAGATGGTTTCAGGATGTTCCAAGGTCACAATGTGAAAATCGACATCACGCCTAAGGAGAATTTCATGAGAGTTCCACAAAGAGGATGAAAGGACTTCTAGAAACTGTAGGTTATTCTCTTTGCTTTATGTGCCTTTAAGATTTGTTTGTTTGTTTGTTTGTTTGCCTTTGAGATTAATTAAACTTTCCACTGGACTCTGAATGTACTTTTAGGAGGCAGTATTCCCGATTGGGAGGGGGGGGGATATTTTGGACCAACTGTTCTTATCATAACATCTTATAAAAGACTAGTTCTGAGAGCTAATTATCTGACTGTTTAATTGATAAAAAATGATACTTAGTGGAAATTCAGTGATGTATGGTTATAAGACACATTATTGTAACCACTTCCTGATCCCATATGGGGTACACCCTAGATTTCTGAGTGGAGGTACAGTGTCCATCTTCTAGAGAACTGACTGGCTGGTGAAAGTGGGACTTGGGATGCACTCAGAGCACGGGCTACGTAAGGACATAAGAATCTGTGCACAAAAGAAATATGTCACTTGAAAGTGGCGAATACTAGTAGATAAAGGGCAAGTAAAGCCCTTGTGTAAAATATGAATTTACCTTTGAAGGAAATTAGGGTCTCCAAGAGATAGGTCTGAGGAGGAGCTGTATTCCAGGGAGGGGCAAAATTTGTACAAAGCCGCAAAGATGGGAGGTGTCATGGAAGAAGCAGCAAGAAAGCTAATTTGGTTGAATTTATGAAGTATTTGAAGGAGAATAATGGAAAATAAGCTTATAAAAGTAAGTTGAAACCAGATTGTAAATGGTTTTAAGTGTCAAAGAGAAGGGAGTTGTATTCGGTCCCAGAGGTAATAGGGAGTCACTGGACTTTATTAAGCAGGAGCGGCTGAGTAGAGGATGAAGGAGAAAAGGATCATTGGATCATAGATTTTGAGCTGGAGAAGATCTTTGTGGTCTTTGGGGATCATAAATCCAGAGTATCCTAAGGATACTCTTAGAGATAAGTGCTATTATTATCCCCATTTTATGGTTAATGAAACTGATACAGACAGAAGTCAGGTGACTTGCTTATGGTCACATAGCTAGTGTCTGAAGCCATATTTGAACTTGAGTCTTTCTGACTCCAGAGACAATGCTCAATCCATTGTGCTACCTTGCTGCTTCTAAGAGAAGGGGACGTATGTAAGAGATATAGAATAAGCAACAAATTGGATACTTGTAATGAAAAGTCAAGAATGATTCTAAGGTTGCAAACCTGAAAAGAAAATAAGTCCCTTGACAGTAAAAAAGGCAGGTTTAGGGGACAAGGTAATGAGTTATGTTTTGAACATGCTAGGATTGGGGTGTCTATGGGATATTCAGTTTAAAATATCCAATTGTCAGATGATGATTCCGGAGAAGGACTAGGTTTGGAAATACAGATCTGTAAGTCACCTGCATAAAGATGGTAATTGAATCTATGAAAGGTAATGAGGTTATCAAAAGAAAGAGTACAGAGTCAAGAGAAGAACATCCAGGAAAGAAACACTAGGGGGCAGCTAGGTGGCACAGTGGATAAAGCACTGGCCCTGGATTCAGGAGGACCTGAGTTCAAATATGGCCTCAGACACTTGACACTTACTAGCTGTGTGACTCCTGGGCAGGTCACTTAACCCCCATTGCCCCGCCAAAAAAAAAGAAAAAAGAAAGAAACCCTAGAGTATGTCTAGAGTTAAATATGGGTGGTGACACCACAAAGGCAATGGAGAACTCAATGGTGAACTACAGCATCCCAGTGAAGAATTGTGTTGAAGAAGAGTATCAAAGTTAGCCCATCTTCCATGTGATAACCTTTCAGATACTCCAGGATAAACATCCCTAGTTTCTGCATCTGATCCTCATATGGAATAATTTTAAGTCCCTTCTTCTTGACACTTCTTGACACCCTCTACCTTATCTCTGTATACATCTTTCCCATGATTCCCATAACTGAACACAGTACTTTACAAGTGGGTGATCTGATCAACTCTGAGAACAGAATTAATACCTCCCTAATCCTGGACCAGAGGTATTGGAGGTTATTTACAGCTCAGGCCCTGAAGTAAATCTCTTTATCTATGTCTTTCTGGCTGTGCCTCATGGTCATCTCTGCCTTCTTCTGTCTTCATCTGTCTGTTTCTTTATCTATGACAGAGGTCTCTTTCTCTATCCCCAATTCCTCTTTCTTTCCTCATCTCCTTTCACCCTACCCTGTACCAAAAAAAAAATTACAAGGCCCGAACTAGAAGGATGACTATGTCACTATTTTTAAAATGTCTAATCATATTTTGCCAACGTTTCATGAACTTTGAAAAGCAATTCTTCCATCCTCCTCTTTCATCAAGGAACAGTTCCATTTTTGTTCTCTATAAAAATATCTTCATAGTCTCATAACAATAGTGCAATGAAAACTTCTCTGGAAGTCTAAAGCTCTTTATGAAATGACTACTTTTATTCCAAATCATTTCAGGAAATCTCCAGAATCACTCAAAATTGAAGTAGCATGCAAATTGCCTCTCTTACTTCCCATCTCTAAAGCACCCACTCTCTCTTTGTCATTAGTTTCCATTCAGCCTGCCTCTACACTTGCCCGTTGAGGTCTTCCCAGTAGGACAGTGACTACTACAACTCACTACTCTTAGGATTTTAGGTACAGCTCATTAGCTACAATCAGTGTATTTCCCCTAAACAAATTAGTCACTTTATACTGAGAATCCAAAGAAACACATGATATTTTACTTAATATTATGCCCATGAACTGGGATCATACTCTTCCATCAATACACTGTATCCAAGGGAAGAGCAGATCTCCACTTAAAATGTATAGTAAGGCATTTGTGTAGGTAATATATGTGGCATTGCGCCACTGGAACTATAGACTTTGATGTCCTCTTTCTGTCTGGTGAATTGTCCATAAATATCCCTTGATGAGTAGAACTTCTTTGTAAACAACTGCTTCTCTTGCTGAGGTGAACTGATTCAGGTCATATGGACTGACACCACATTAAGAAGGAAACAAGCATTTAGTAAGCATCTACTATGTGCCAAGCACTTAATGATATGATTTGATCCTCACAAAAACCACAGGAGCAGGGTGCTATTGTTATACTCACTTTAAAGTTGAGGAAAGGGGCAGCTGGGTGCCACAGTGGATGGAGTGCCAGCCCTGGATTCAGGAGGACCTGAGCTCGGATCCAGCCTCAGACACTTAACACTTGCTAGCTGTGTGACCCTGGGCAAGTCATTTGACCCCAGTTGCCTCACCAAAAAAAAAAAAAAAAAAAGAATAAAGTTGAGGAAAGTAAGATAGAAAGAGATGAAGGGGCCAACTAGGTGATGCAGTGGATAAAGCAGTGGCCCTGGATTCAGGAGGACCTGAGTTAAAATTCAGCCTCAGACACTTGATACTTACTAGCTGTGTGACTCTGGGCAAGTCAGTTAACCCTCATTGCCTGGCAAAACAAACAAACAGAAAGAGATGAAGTGACTTGCTCAGGGTCATCCAGATTTTAACTCAGGTCTTCCTGACCCCAGGTCCAACACTCTTATTGACTCTGTGGCATTTGTTAAAGTGCAAAACAGCTATCCATACTATATATGTGCAAGCACACACACACACACACACACACACGCCAATTCATGTAGGGACTTCACTCACTGACACATGAAATCAGTCATGCCTGGCTTCAGACAGCCCTAGCAACATACCACACCCTGAGGAATCAGGGCATGACCCCTTTTCCTAAGCCATTATTTCACGTATATTTCACAAAAACAGCTCCAGTCTTCTCTTCTGTTCTTACTTACTAAAATCCACTTAAAATGTCATCTCTAATAAAATTTATTGTGACTTTTAAACTTTCCATCTGTTCAGGAAAGAGGCATATCCTGAATTTTTAAATCCTGAATAGAACTTCATGAGGAGCAACGGCAATTTAAGTGAGATGGGTAGTTTGAAACTTGGCTCTTTTGAATCCTGTCTCCATCATGATGGAATGTTAGTAGGGAACAGTGGAATGGGAAACTGTAGCCCATATTAACTCTAGCCTTAAAGAACTAATTTTGCCATATTTTTTTCCCATAAGATGGACCTAGATTAATTGACTCCTGTGGCTCTGCAGGACCTTGAGAAGGCATCTATTTTGACCATGACAGACCAAAAGAGTATAGGGTAACAGGATGCACCTAGGAAGATTCAAACAGCTGGCCAACGTGGAGGCTGACTCTGCAGCCTCTTATTACATTTGTGGTTATTTGGGTCAGCTTTGTGCCAATCAGGAAAAGGTGATTTTGGTGGTAACTAAGAGGGGAAGGTGTGCCAGTGATGGCTAAAGAGGGGATAGGGAAAAGTTGTTCAGTCAAAATAGAATGTGCAAACAATAATTTGTGAAAACCTTTTAGTAAATTGATTTAATTAATTCTCTTTGACTCCCTTCAATCATTGTTCGAAAAAAATGCTCTCCATCCTAATTTGAAAATGTCTGGAGTCTGTCCAAAAGTGGACGACCAGGAGAGTGAAAGGTCTGGTGTGTATGCTCAGTGAGTATTACGAGAAAGGAGTGGGTGTTTTTAGCCTGGGGAAGATAAGGTTTGTGGGGAATATGGTAGCTATGTTTAAGCATCAAAATGCTATCAGTCATAAACTCCTGGTATGTTCTCTGGGGAACACATTAGCTGCCATTTAATATCTCCTCAATATTATTTCAACAATTAATATCAATTAGCTTTTGCAGAAATGTTTACTGAGAAGGCAAAACAAGAACAAAGTACAACCATTTTCTAAACTTGGAGCACATCTACCATCATAGGGCCAGGGGAAGAGTTGGTAGTTATAAACTA
The DNA here is from genome assembly GCF_019393635.1 of Dromiciops gliroides. Taxonomy (NCBI): domain Eukaryota; kingdom Metazoa; phylum Chordata; class Mammalia; order Microbiotheria; family Microbiotheriidae; genus Dromiciops; species Dromiciops gliroides. The sequence continues at coordinate 272,937,078 of NC_057866.1, forward strand.
TTCCCCTCCACCAAATTCAATTCTCTGTGTAAACCTGATAGATTGGTTGCCCTAATGCTCTCAGGGCATGATGTCTTAGTTCCTGGGCTAATTCACTACTGAGATAAGTCAAGAAGGGTCCTCAGCTGTTTTGGTCTCCTCACTTGACTGCTCACCTGAGTGAGTGAGTTGTTAAGGTCTATCAGTCACAATTACTGATGTCAATGGCTGGATTCTTCCAATTTTTCCAAACTTTCAAAACTCACAAGATCATAACCTGGTCTGTTCAATCTCTCCCATTCAATCATCTAAGATTAGGAAAGAATAGATACAAAAAGACAAAAAGAAACCACCACGATGCATTTCTGACTGCAAGGTAACCTGCAAGGGAGATTAGGTAGCCACAGAAGCACCCACCTCTGTCTCAGCCACTACCTCTCCTCCCACCTTGAGACTCACAGAATTGACATCATCATTATTTAGAAGCTATCAGGGAAGACAGAAGATTTTATTAATTTGAGCCTTTTTAGTATACATGCTTAATTCTGGCTTACATTCAATTAAACATGCTTGTTGTTGACATGCTGTAAGCCAACAGGAAACACAGGATACCCGAATATATTCTGAAGCCAAAAAGAATGGGAACCTTCCATCATGCATTTCCTGAAGCAGGTTTGTTGGCTTTCACAAGGGTTGGTGCACATTCTCTGAGGACTGGTCAATGAAGATTACATAGAAAGAAATTCATTTTAATAATTTTTAAAAACCTCATGTTTCACAGCTTTCCTTACTTAGAAATTTTCTCTAATATCTAGCCTTCCTTCATTAATTTAAGTCCTGGGTGAGAAGAGAACTCATAAGGGGATAAGCTAAATTACAGGTCCAGAGAAATTATTAATTCTTTCTTAATTATTTCTATTCTCAATGAAATATTGTTTCAAGTAATATAATTTTAGTAGAAATAGTTTTCTTCCTAGCTTTAATACCCTTAAATGAGGTCCTACAAATGTTCACATTTTTAGATGATAGTATGCTGACTATATCAAGCACTGAAATATTACAAAACTTTCTCAGTGTTTGTTGATTTCTTAAATGGGATCAGCCTAAAAACCCATACAAGAAAAAGCAAAGGGTTGAAAGATGGCTCCTGCCCAGACCATGACATTGATGATCCATTTATTTAGTGAGTCCCTTAGTAGACCTATCTGGGACAGGTACATATGAGCCAAGAACTGAATAGGAGAAAGAGAGGTCTAGGGAAATGGAATAAGAAATAGAATAGAACTGTTTGGGAATAGAAATGTTTGGGAAGTGAAATAGAATTGTTTACCAATCCTAACATGTTCTCTAACAATATTTTTAGACACTAGTATCCTCCTGATGATATATTTTGCTTATGGATCTTAGAAACCACAATCTTTTAAACTAGAGCAAACAACAATGATGCAAAGTAAGTAGTGTTCTATTGTGACTCATAGGTATTTCCCTGGCATAAATATGTCATACCTAATCCTTTTCTATTATGCCTTTTTCAGTTTGCTTTATTCTAATGCATTATTGTGCTATGCCTTTCCCTTTGAAACTTTAGACTTATCTCCTCTCTTTTCCAGAAGACAAATATAACTATGAGGATCAGTGTCAAGCCTGATCCCAAGGAAAATTGTGAAATCATTGAAATATATATATATCTCAATTATCCTTCAACACCTCTCTCACTTCTAAGGTTTCTGATACTGTCTTTCAAAGATGTATCTTCTGTATTCCTTTACCTCTCTCAATTTCCTCTGAGAAGAGTCAAGTAGTATTATTAGGTGAATTTGTGACTGAACAAGCAGCCCAAACTAAAGAGTTGCCAATGGTGGTTCAATGTCAATTTGGAAAGAAGTCTCAAGTGTCCCAGGAATTATATTTGACCTCATGCTGCTTAACATTTTTATCAATGACTTGGGCAAATGCATCGATGTCATCCTATCAAATCTAAAGATGACAAAAAGCTTGGAGGGGTAGTTAACATCTTTGAAAGATGAGTTTCCAAGAAGATCTTCAAAGGCATGAGCTGAAGAAATTAATTCAATCACAGATTCCTTTTATGGGTTCTTTTATTTTGTTAAAGTCGATTCATAAAAATTCTTGGGGGGCAGCTAGGTGGCACAGTGGATAAAGCACCAGTCCTGGATTCAGGAGGACCTGAGTTCAGATCCGGCCTCAGACACTTGACACTTTCTAGCTGTGTGACCCCAGGCAAGTCACTTAACCCCCATTGCCCTGCAAAAAACAAACAAAAAATAACAAAAAACAAAACAAAATTCTTGTGTATTTCATAGAAAGACTTAAAAAACGGTCTTCAAAAATCTTCAAAAATAAACAACCTTCCATTTCACAGAGGTTGCACAAGTGTTGTGTAGCAGAGCTATGGTTCAAATCCAGATCCTGTGTCTCACTCCACATTCAAATCTCTTTCTACAAGGTACTATACTGCATACCAGGAAATCACACCAGAGTTGACTGCTTTGTCAGGAGTATATGCATGGTTATGGTGAGATATATATTTTTTACTATTCATTGTTGGCCTAAAGGATGGATGGATGTATGAATAGATATAAGAAAGATTGGATGGATGGGCCATGAGCATTTACTAATAACTTCTTATGTACTAAGCACTGTGCTAACTCCTTAGGACACACATGTAAAGGTGTGGTAGTCTCTAACTTCAAGGAGCTTCCATTTTAATGGGGGAGACACATCAGGGGAGTCATGGCCAAGGAAAGAAGTTGTGTTCTAAGAAGTTGCAAAGTTGGTCAATGGAACATTGGAGAAGTCTATTAACACACCTTTTCCAGAGGCAATAGTAATATTGATTTTCTTACTGTCTCAGTGGGGTGAGGCTAGTCACAGTAATATGGCAGATAATTACTAGGGTAAAGTAAAACTCCCAAGGAATACAGTGCTTAGGTACTCTGAGATAATCACCACTACTGATCACTTTTGGAGAGGGAGCAACAATGACAGCAAAACCATTAGACAATGAAAACAAATTCAGCTTTAAAGAGCTCAAAGAATTTTAACCTGTCATTCAAGATCCAATAAAGGAACATAATAAAAACCAACAAAGGCTATTTACTAAAAGGCCTAAGGACACAATAAATGCAGCCTACTTATGCAAGTAAAAGCTATTTAGCTTTAATTGTATTTAGTTTGAGTAATACCCATTATAAAGGAGGAAACACTTCTGAAGCCTTTCAGGAAGGCAAAAATATCTCTCATCATCCTTCTCAGTCTTGTACCCAGTGGGATCTCAGAGATCCCCATCATTACCAAATGGAACATGTGTTTCACTACATAAGGGATGATTGACACGTGCCTAAGATGGTATCATCTTCATTGAAGATACTGAGTGAATCTGCTTCTGGAACATTAGAGAACTGGGCATACATCAACATTTTACATCAGCAGATAAACACATGACATATATGGTTAGGAATACTCTTTTTCCACTGGCTTCATAGCCAGGATTGTCTGTGCCTATAAAACTAACAGATTGATCACCACTGAGATTTTTGCATCTAAAAGACTGTCTGAAGAACTCCTGAATTCACAGATAGTTATATCATACGGTATGAGAGGAGAGCCTGAGGGCCATTAATGCCTACACTTAAGTTATATTTTTATAGACCCATTAATAGTTTTATTGCTGTTCCTAGTTAGTTTTGCCTTGTTAGCCATGCTTTGTTGGTTATGATTGATTGCTGTGTGCCATGGATTTGCAGGTGCTTTTAAAATGTTCATGTAGTTAGGCATGTTGCCATTGCATTACTCTCTCAGGTGATACTCTTCAGAGCACCATGTCTATTGAATATACTGTTAATGTACAATTATTTTGCTTTGGTTTCAATCATATCATATGGACAGTACCAATTAGGTATCAAAAGTATCAATGTTACCTGGGTACTCTGGTATGCAGGTTAATTATTTAGGAAAACAGAAAAATTACCCTTGTTGTTTTAAAGTGCTGACGTTTGTGTTTTTACTACATACTGTAGTTACAGGCTTTAAGTTTGTACCAGGAGACTATTTCCAAGGGACTACAAATTTTTTTCAGCCCAGGCAAAAGATCACTGATGTTGGATAAGTTAGGAACTCACCAATTAATTAGACTTTTATAAAAGAAATGTAAAGAAGGTGGAAGCAAGATCAACTAACAGAATGAATGTGTGATGGCCCTGTGAAAACAACATAAAAAATTCTAAAATACAAAGTGAGCTGAGGAAGACCACATCTCGACATCCAGAGAATTGGGCTAAATCTAAGAAGATAACATTTAAAAGTGACCAATATAAAGTGTTATACTTCAGTACAAAAATACCACAAATACAAAAAAGAGAGAAGCATGATTAGGTAGCAGTTGTTTTGAAAAACAGCACCACAGATATTTAGTTGACTTCAAGACAGCGTGATATGGCAGCCAAAAACACCAGAGTCATCTTGGGCTGCAATAAGAGTCATGGCTTTCAGGAACAGGGAGGTGACAATCTTATTGTGTGCTTCCCTCATCAAGGCATATATTCTGTTCTGGCTACTACAATTTAAAGACATTGATAAGCTAAAGAATATTCATCCAGAGACAGGCAACTTGGATGCTAAAGGATCTTGAGTCCATGCTTTCTGACGATTAGTTAAGGGGAAACAGCATATCTATCTTCTAGTATTTGACTTGTTTTGTATGGTCCCTGAAGTAAGAACCAAGAGAAATCAGGCAGAATTGGATGGAGGAAATTGTAGGCTTGATCTCAGGAAACCTTACTAACAATGAAAGTTATCCAAAAATGGAATGTGTTACTGCTTTGAGAGGTAGTAAAGTCATCCTGCTTGAAGGTCTTTGAGCAGAGGTTGGATGACCACTTGTTGAATATGTCATATTAGGGATTCTTTTCTGGAAAAAACACTTATTTCCCTACCCTACTGCCCTGTCATATGCAGAGGTCTCATTGGTATTCCTTTTCCCTGATTTGTATCATTTATTATCATAGATGGAGAAGTGGAAGGGTCCTTTGAGGTCATCTCTTCCAACCCACTCATTTTTCAATTGAGGGAATAGAGGATCAAAGCTGTGAAGGGACTCCCAAGGCCCTAGTATCCAATCACACTTAATTCTGTTGAGTTTGACCTTCAAAGGTCCAATTCCTGATTAAAAGTGGTATTTGGGGTATTTTGTCAATTAGAAAACACTGCTAAATTTTAGCACTGCTATTTTTTGACAAAGAGGAAGCACCCATATGGGAACAAGGAAGCAGGGGAGAAGGAGAAAAGGCCCAGACACTGAGTCAAGTCAAAAGCTGAGTGACCATAGCTGGAGTGTCTCATGAAATGGTGATTTGGGCTAGGAAATCACCAATTCTGAGAATGAGCCTCAGGTATTTCCATGGTAGGAAGACTTCAGGTGACAGATGAAGTTTAAGGAGGGAATCCAACCAAGAGTGAAGTGGGCCCTAAGTGGGCTGCTCCTTCTACCAAAGAAGAACCTAAACTCTACCACTTGGTAGGTAACCTTTGAGAGTAGCTGTGGCTGGAAAAGTCAATACCCTGTTACCAAGTTGGAGTTGAGTTTCTCCAGACTTAGTGGAGATGGTCCTTGAAAAATAGAAACACAATCTATTCATGAAGCTTTCCCAGTTTATGGGGACATGCCCAAGCTTGTGCCCTGATGGCATCGCTATCAAAAACTCTGGAACACTGCCATAGCACAATGAGGCATAGAGGAAAACTTTAGTGGAGTAAAACATGACCACAAAAGTACTATTTTCCTGCAATAAATTTATCTGCGTCTATTTACCAATGTTACTCCTCCCCTAGGCCAAGAAATAGAACAGTAGAGTATGAAACTCACAGAACCATGCAAGTCTCTTTCACCATTAAAAGAAAAAAAATCGTCAAGAGATTTCTTGTAAATGTGGCTCCAAGACCACCTTACACACTGCCTTTCTATGTAGCCAGATCTGTACTGTAGATTTTGCACCTGACTTTTTCTGTTTTGATCCATGAGAAAAAGTACAATAAGGTAGGCCTAGAGTTAATGTTCTATGATTAACCACATTTCTAGTTCTCTCTTCCATCTCAAGTCAACTTTTATTTCTTTTTCTTTGTGTATGCTGTGTCCCATAGTAGAAGTAAGGACTTGAAGAATAGGAATGGTTAATAGTTGTTTTTGTATTCCAAGGGCCTATCACAGTGTGTTGCATATAGTTGGTGCTTAATAGATATTGAATATAATTTGATTTGGTTTTGTGCTAGCCTTCCCTGAAGCACCTTCAGTCAGTCAATAAGCATTTACTAAGTACCAACTCACACACACACACACACACACACACACACACACACACACACACACACTTAAGGGTAGTTGTTTGACAGAAATTTTATAGGAACAGATATCTTTCATTTGGGTCAAAAAAACCTCACCTTCAATGTTAGGTAGGACTAAAGGGAAGTTGTACTGAAAAAGATATGGATGTATTAGTGGACTACAAGTTTAACATAAGTCAACAGAGTGATGTGGCTGCCAAGAAAACTAATAGGCAACAATAAGAAAAGCATAATGTCTTAGTCTAGGGAGTTGAGTCCCCTCCATTTTTGCCTTGTTCTGATCATATTTGTAACATTGTGTTCCCTTCTTGGTACCATCTTCTAGGAAAGGCATTGGTATTCTGGATTGTACCCAGTAGAGCACAACCCAGATCCAAAAAGACTTTGTGATCATGCCAAATGAAAATCAAATGGACATTCAGCCTGGAAAGGAGATATGGTAGAAGATACAATGGGCATATTTTTTGTATTGAAGAATTATAATGTGATGGGGATTAGACATGTTTTGTTTTGCCTCAAAGTATTGAATGAGGAGCAATGCATAGTAGTTTCACTAAGGTAAATGTAGACTTAGTATAAGGGGGGGAAAACTTCCTGAAAATAAGAGCTATCCGAAGGTGGAATGGGTTACCTTGAAAAGTAGTGGATTCACCTTGACTGGAAGTCTTCCAACAAAGGTGGGATGAGCACTTGCATGGTAATGTGTAGAGGAGATTATTGGGGAACAAGTCAGATCACAGGGATTCCTGAAGTCTCTTCCAATTCTGAAGTTCTATGGATCTTTTATTGCCATGAATCTCTAAAGGTCTAGTTAAGGTTAAGGTTTAACCAGAACTTGTTGTGAACCACATTAAACTATTATATGACTTACTCAAGCTGCAATCAATGACTTGTGAGTGTGAACAGACATGGCAGGTCATCATCACCCTCAGTGAAGGATTGGCAGGCTACAAATGGCAGGACAGATGGATCAGGAATTCAAGAGTGGAGAAGAGTTCATTGAACTATTATTGGGAAGAAAATTCTTTGTTAGGTATAAGGAACTTTATAAATGTTATCTATTATTGTTGTTGCAATAATCAACCTCATGGGTTTATTGTAAGGAAATCTCTCTTTAAAGTACTATTTAAGTGGCAACTAGGTGACACAGTGGATAGAGCACTGGCCTTGGAGTCAGGAGGACCTGAGTTCAAATCCAGCCTCAGACAGTTGACACTTACGAGCTATGTGACCCTGGGCAAATCACTTAATCCCAATTGCCTTACAAAAGAAAAGAAAGAAAGAAAGAAAGGAAGAAAGGAAGAAAGGAAGAAAGGAAGAAAGGAAGAAAGGAAGAAAGGAAGAAAGGAAGAAAGGAAGAAAGGAAGAAAGGAAGAAAGGAAGAAAGGAAGAGAAAGATGTAAATATAGTTTACTATAAAAAAAAAATGATGAGCAGGATGTTATCAGAAAAACCTGGAAAGACCTACATGAGCTGATGTAAAGTGAAATGCACTGTATACAAAATAACAGCAATATTGTAAGATGATTTGCTGTGAATAACTTGATTATTTCCAGCAATGCAATGATCCAAGACAACTCTGAAAGTCTTATGAAAAATTGAGTCCATCTATAGAGAAAGATTGAAGCATATTTTTTGTCAGTTCCTTTATCTGAAGTTTTGTTTTTGTCTGTTTTCTTTCATAACCTGACTAATGTGGAAATGTTTTGTATGACTGCTCATGTATAGCTTATATTGAATTGCTTGAGTTCTTAGGGTGGAGGATAGAGGGAGGAAGAGAATTTGGAACACAAAATTTTAAGAAATTGTGTCAAAATTTGTATTTTTCATGTAATTTGGGAAAATAAATTCTAAATATTGGGGAAAAAGGTAAAGATGATAGGGCAGAGCTGAGGCCACATTCTGGGCAAACAACAAGGGATAGAGATGGCAGAGGACCTGATGAGGGTGAGCATCAGTTTTGGAGGAGCAAGATATAGGAAGACAAGGAGGACATAAGATCATAACTATGAAGTGGAAATTCAAAGTTCAAAATCATTTTTTGGTATAATTGGGGTGGATGTGAGGTATAAGATATGATGATCCAATCCAACTATCTGGGTTGAAGTGAAAATATGGGTTGTAGAAATTGTAAAGGTTAATGAAATAGAAGGGCAAGACATTTGGGTGGATATTAATGTGAATATTGAAACTCCCCAGTATTAGAACAAGGGTTGAGGCTAAGAGGATAACTAAAAAGAAAGTACTGAACTTCAGAATTGAGAGCAGCCACCCTCTAGGCTGGTAAATAGGAATAACAAAGGATCTGGGCAGGATGCCAGGGGCTGATGGAGTGAGCCTCAAAGGAAGACAGACTGTTGAATCGAGTAAATAAAGTGTGGAAGTAGCAGAAGGGAACAGTGTTGTATGTGACAATTTCTGACCTAGTGTGACAGGAATCACAAGAAAAGGAACAACTATGATTAGAGACAGAGACCAGGGTTGAAGCAAGTTCTAGAGAAAGGTAGGTTCCAGTGAAAGGGGAAGATCATTGGATCACAGATTTATCAACTCTAACCCCTTCATTTGACATATGAGGCGACAGGGGTTAAGTGATTTAACCATGGTCAAACAGCCATTTAGTATCTGAGGTAGGATTTGAACTTAGGTCTTCCTGACTCCAAGCCAAACAAAATATCAACTGTACCACAAACAGCCTCTAAGGGTGCAAAGGGAAAGGTTTCAGGATATATTCACACACATTATATGATATGCATATATTGCATACGTGCATGCGTGTATATATGTATATGTATGTGAATATGTATGAGATATATATTATTTAACTGAGAAAGACAGTGGATGACTCTTAAATAGTTTTATATAGAAGAAAGTCAGTTGAATTGCATTCCAGAAGTTAAAAAGCTCCTTTAATATTTCCAAATATCTCCCAGAAACAAAAACCCATCTTTTAAAATAGTATTTGTTTTTTCCAGTTATATGTAAAGATAGTTTTCAACATTCATTTTTATAAGATTTTTCATTCCAAATTTTTCTCCCTCACTCCCTTCCCTCCCCCCTCCTGAAGCTGGCAACCAATCTGATATAGGTTTTAGAGTACAATCATGTTAAACATATTTCTACTTTAGTAATGTTGTGAGAGAAGAATAAGAACAAAAAGGGAAAACGAAAGAATAAACAAAAAAACACAACAAAAACATGAAAATAGTATGCTTCAATCTGCATTTAGATTCCATAGTTCCTTTTCTGGATGTGTCATTTTCCATCATGAGTCTTTTGGAATTGTCTTGGATCATTGTATTGCTGAGAAGAGTTAAGTCGATCACAGTTGATCACCACAAAATATTGTTGTTATTATGTACAATGTTTTCTTGTTTCTGCTCATTTCACTAATATCTATCCATCCATCCATCCATCCATCCATCCATCCATCCATCTTTTTTTTGGTGGGGAGGCAGGGCAATGAGGGTTAAGTGACTTGACCAGGATCACACAGCTAGTAAATGTCAAGTGTCTGAGGCTGGATTTGAACTCGGGTCCTCCTGAATCCAGGGCCAGTGCTCTATCCACTTCCCCCATCCATCCATCTTGCCATTGGACCCAGATGACTCTGGAGGAGAGAGTGAGGTTAGTGACCTTGCACAGCCCTGCCTCACTTCAATCCAATTCATTGCAAGTCTTGACATCACCCTAATGTTATGGTCCTCTTCTAGAACAAAGGACAAACAACAACAACTAGTAAGTGTCTGAGTACAGATTTGAACTCAGGTCTTCCTAACTCCAGGCACAGTTCTCTATCCACTGCACCACCTAACTGTCCTGGAGTCAGGAAGAACTGCGTTCAAATCCAATTTCAGACACTTACTAATTTTGTGACACTGAGCCAGTCACTTAAACCACTACCTGCTCCAGTTTCCCCATCTGGAATATTCAGCTCATTATAGCACCTACCTTTTAGGATTGGTGTATGGATAAAAAGAAATAGAGTTTGGAAAATTATCGCAAGCTTTAAAGTGCTATTTAAATACCAGATATACTTATTATTACTGGTATGATCTTGAAGGAAAGTCATTTAACCCCTCAGACCCTGATTTTCTTCCTCTGTAAAATGAGGGGGCTGCTCTAGGTGACCTCTAAGGCTTTTTCCAGTTCTAAATCTATGATCTTTATGAGCTCAGAAACTGTGAAATTACATACACACAGAAAATTACATATATATGTATATATACATGTGTATATGTATACACATACCTACATATATGTGTATGTATACCCATGCATCTATCTATATATATTCTATGTATGTATATATGTATGTTCTATCTATATGTCTCTATATATTTATTCGATAATCTATTTCTCTATTATGTGCAACATATGTATGTGTGTATACATATATATACATACAAATTTATACATGCACGTACACACACACACACACATATATATATATATGTATGTATGTATAAGAGAGAGAGAGATTACTTTGTGGGTTCTACTTCATATCTGAATAGAAGCCAACAAAATTCCCTGTGGATTCGGGGGCAACTCCATCCCCTGGCCTTCTGAAATATTAAAGGAAAGATAACATGGAGATAAAGAAACCTAAGAAAAAGAGAACTCCACAGCTTATCAGCTCCCAGGGCAGAAAGGAAGGCCTGTTTCCACATGGACTTCCTCATAGTATCCTGCCCTCCTCTAAGGAGGGCACTTGATACATGAAGCTAACGCTTTCTTCCCATGCCCCACCAATGAATGATTCTTTTCATCCACAGGCAGTGTCCTGGAAGAAATTGATTCGCTTTGACTGCATTACATCTATTCCCCGTGGGATTAGGCCAGGGAAAATTCTCATTATTGAATGGGTAGCACAATGAAAGGGAAAGAAGGTTTACTTCCATAGCCCTGAAAGCTAAGTGTTGTATTCACAGGATCACAAGTCTAGAAATCAGAGGAACCTCAGTAGCCATCTTGCCCAATCCACTCATTTTACACATTAAGAAAATGTAACTGATGGAGACTGACCTACCCAAGGTCACCCAGATAGGAATTATCAGAGGTTAGATTTGAACCTCTGAAGTCTGCAGTCTTTCTTCTGTTTCATGCCCGCTGCCTCCTCTTACATTGGAAAGAAATGAGTGGTTACCCCTTTTCTGTCTGTTTGTATAGCAAAGCAGGTCCATTAGCTCAAAGGCACTGTCAGAGAAGATTAATCTTCCCAGGCTGGCTTTCTGTCAGCAGATTCACGGCCCAGCTCAGACTGTCTATGCCAAACGGTGAGCAGACAGCCTGTGAACAGTCTTGGAGTTTGTGAACGGTAGCCCAGGAACACCCGATTAGTAGACAGCTCAGTTACATGTCTCAATGTCTCCCTGCCACTTGGAGGAGGATATGAGACTTTAAACCTCTAGGGCAAGACTCAATCCCTGCATCTCCAGTACCAAGCTTGGAATGTCATCCTCAATCAATCAGTTCTTGGAGATCACAGAAGACGCTTTCGTTTCTTAACTGTTTTCATCCTGGAAAAGAGTGGTAATCCAGTCCAATTTAAGCCAAAGTAGGCCTTATTATCACACATTCCATCAGATTCACAATGAGAAAAACAGAGAATCAACTCTGACATGGGCTGTCAAAGTCTTGCTAATTGGACAGACATTTCAGATGGTGGGTGGGAGATAAGGAATTCTTTGTCCGGCCTCTAAATTAGATGCAGTTTTCATAAAATCAAAATTAACTTGAATAAAACCCTACCATTTCTACAAGGCTTTAATCTCATGCTCTGCAAGCTTTCAGATTCCCAGGACTTTGTGGGGCCCTTAATTGAAGACAGGGTGTTAAAGTTTGTGAACTTGGTCTCACAAATGGACATTCAAAGCTTTTTTTTTTTTTTTTTTCCCTAAAACAAGCCTGCCAAACACATTTTGAATCATTGGCATAAATAGAGCCAGGCATCAAGTTTGTTTTCTGAGAGTCTGGAACCCACGTCTCCTCCCAGAAATTTGAACACGTACTCTGGGCCTCCAGTTGGCTTCAGTTTGATGCTAATTTGTGATTCTCTATGAGAAATAGAACAACGTATCCACAGTCAGCAGGTTCTCTGTCTTCCCAAATATGAAGAGTCTTATCGAGACAGCTATAGACTGACTCCAAAGTAACTTAAAGTCCTACAACTTTTAACCATTTCATAGTCATTGAGATCCCAGAGAGTTCAAAGGATCCCAGATTTAGAGCTAGAATAGATTTAAGAGATCATCTTGTCCAATCCACCTTTTTTTACAGATGAGGAAACTAAGGCTGAGAGAAAGTGACTTGCCTCAGTTAATAAGTGTCTAAGGTGAACTTCTTGTTGTTCAGTCATATTCTACTCTTTGGGACCCCATTGGGTTTTTTGTTTCTTAGCAAAGATGCTGGAATGGCTTCCTATTTCCTTCTCCAGCTCAGTTTACAGATGAGGAAACTGAGGCAAGCAAGATTAAATAACTTGCCCAGAGTCACACAGCTAGTAAATATCTGAGGTCAGATTCGAACTCAGGTCCTTTTGACTCCAGGCCAAGTGCTCTTTTCACTGTGCCAACCTAGCTGCCTAGCTAAGTGTCTAAGGTGAACTTTAGACTCAGCTTAGACTCAGCTGAGTTCAGTCTTTTAAGGAAATAGGAAGGTGAAGGGAAGGGAATTTATTAAGTACTACTTATATGCAAGGCACTGTGCTAAGCACTTTATAAATATTATCTAATTTGATCCTCACAACAAACCTATGGGATAAATGCTATTATTATCCATATTTACAGTTGAAGAAACTGAGGCAAACAAAAGTTAAGTGACTTGCTCAGGGTCAAACACTTAGTAAGTGTCTAAGGCTGAATTTGAACTCCATCATACTATAATGCTGTCTTGACAGTGGCCCTCAAGGCCAAATTGCCAGTATACATGTTTAGCTCTATTTGGAGCCTCAGTTCACTTTTCTTTCCATGGATTAAACAAGAACAAGACAGAGGACCTCCAAAGCATTATATAAAGCATGGTGGATCTTTGATGCCTCTTGCTCAGAAGAGTCGCATTTTCATTCTATATCATGGTAACCTTTTATTTCTTCTTATAGTCAGTCAGTCGATAAGCATTAAGTGCCTACTCTGTGCCAGTCACAGTGCTAAGCTCTTGGGATACTATGAAAGGCAAAAGACAGTCCCTGCTCTCCTTGAGAACTCCCTGAGGCCACAGTGTAACTGGAGAGACAACATGAAAACAACTGTACCAACAAGATATATGCCGGATAAATTGGAGGTAATTAACAGAAGGCAGGCAGTAGCATTAAGAGGGCTCCAGCATTATGTTTCTTGGAGATACAAAAATATAACTGATTTAAGGGGGGTAAAAAAGAAGTAAAACTAGAGCTAATAGCAAATAAAAATGAACATTGTTTTTTTGGGGGGTGGTCTTCACATGAAATAAAGAATAATTGGGTGATAATTTCATTGTATTCTGATATGATCAGACCGTACCTGGAATAGTGTGTTCGTTCTGGGGCACTATATATGTGGATAGGCATTGATAAGGTACAGAGAGCTGAGAAAAGGGCCAACAGGAAGGAAAAGGACTTGGAGTCCACGTCCTATGAGAAGCATTTAATGAAACTGGGGAGAAGACTCATGGATGACATGACTTTTTTTTTTTTTTTAGTGAGGCAATTGGGGTTAAGTGACTTGCCCAGGGTCACACAGCTAGTAAGTGTTAAGTGTCTGAGGCCGGATTTGAACCCAGGTACTCCTGACTCCAGGGCCAATGCTCTATCCACTGCACCACCTAGCTGCCCCCGATGACATTACTTTTATCTTCAACTGCTCTGCTGGACATCTGGAGGCAAACTTACCCTTACTTCTCCAGCAGTACTGCACCAACAGGGCATGGGTTCCTCCTAAATGGAGGCCTTCAAGCTAGTTCAAGGGGAACCCTTCTTAAGGCAAACCCTTCCCAAGTGTAGAGGAGGGATTTTTGAAGAGGGGGGCATAGAGTTTGGACTGAACAATCCCCGAGGTGCCTCCCATCTCAAAACTTCTATGATTATTGAGTAACTCCAAAGACAAATTATTCTAAGAGCTGTGGAAATATTGAGCTCTCTGCCATCTTAGGGGAAATGGGAGGACATCATCACTTCTTATGCCTTGGCAGAAGTTTTCATTTTGAGTCCAGAAGAAAAATGTTTCCAAGGGTTTCCAAGGGTTCTTCCTGTAACCCTTAGAAATATATCATGCATTGTAGGGAATGAACCTCCTCATTCCTGAGTCCCCTAACATTTCACCAGCTATTTGTGTGGTAGATAGGCCCTTGTGGCAAGATTACATGGAACAATGGGAAGAATGCTTGCTCTTTAAATCCAATAATTAAGACTCAAACCCTGATTCTACAATTTGCTACTTGTATAACATTGGCCAATCCAGAAGGGTTTAATTTACTCATCTTTAAAAAGAATAATTGAACTGCTAGGGCTCTTTGCAGAATGATACTGATAGTAATAGTTTTTATTTCTAAAGAATTTTGGATTTTATAGGATTTTTTCCCATCCCAACAGTCCTTAATAGTACAAATCTCCTAAATGAGATAAGTAAAGATTAGAAAGGGGAAGGGATTACCAATCAATCTATCAAAAGTATTTACTTGGGGCAGCTAGGTGGCCCAGTAGATAGAGCACCAGCCCTGGGTTCAGGAGGACCTGAGTTCAAATCCAGCCTCGGACACTTAACTCTTACTAGCTGTGTGGCCTTGGGCAAGTCACTTAAGCCCAATTAGCTAACCAAAAAAAAATTATTTACTACTACTTCTTCTTGTCTTCCTCCTCCTCCTCTTCCTCCTTCTCCTTCTTCACAATGAGGGTTTAGTGACTTGCCCATAGTCACACAGCTAGTAAGTGTCAAATGTCTGAGGCCTGATTTGAACTCGGGTCCTCCTGAATCCAGGGCTGGTGCTTTATCCAAAAGTATTTACTAAGTATCTACTATGTGCCAGGGATTGTGCTCATCCCTGGAGTTCTAAAAATAAATGTGAAAGTCTTTGTCCCCAAAGAGTTTACATTCTATGACAGGAGATTATATTTATATGTAAAATACATATATACATGTATAGATAAAAAAAATTACAAAAATAATACAAGGTGATTTCATGAGGCATTAGAAATGCCAGGGAATCCAGAAAGGCTTCCTGTAAAAGAAGGTGGTTCTTAAGCTAACTTTGGAAAGGAATTGTGGATTCTAAGAGGAGAAAATGAAGCTAGAGTGCATTCCAGATGTAAGAGGGTTAACCTGTGTGAGGGGTTAGTGAAGGGAGCTGGAGTGTCCTGATTGAGAAACAATAAGAGAGCTAATAAGGCTAGACCACAGAATTCATTAAAAGGAGTAATGTGTAATAGGGCTGGGAAGGTATGTTGGGGACTGGTTGTGAATGGTTTTAAATGCCAAATAAAAGAGTCTGTCTTTAGTCCTGGAGGCTATAGGGAGCTTCTGGAGTTTATTGAGTAGAGGAATGACATGGTCAGGCATTTGTTTTGGGATATTCAGCCAATAGTCAGTCAACAAGCATTTGTTAAGTGCTTACCATGTACCAGGCACCATGCTAAGCACTGGGGACACAAATACAAAGATAGTCCCTGCCCTCAAGGAGTTTACATTCCAGTAGGAAAAAACAGTACAAAAATGGAGCCCAAGTGTTGGGTGTGGGGTACTCACATGGGAGCATGGCACCTAAGTTAGAAGATTGAGGAGTCATCCTTATGCCTTGGCAGATGTTTTAATTTTGGGTCAAGAAGAAAATGTGTCCAAGGGATCTTCCTGTAACCCTTAGAAATACATTATACATGGTGTCTAAGTCCAAGGAAAGATCTTTTTCCTAAAGAATAGGGGTTCTTAAGTTGGGATACATGAACTTCTTATTATTATTGTATTTAAACATTTTGATAACTGTATGTCAATAGACATGGTTCCTTGTGTGCTACTATTTTATACACTTAAAACAGGCTTCACGACTTGGTCCAAAGGATACATGACACACCAAGAAGGTTAAAATGTTTAGAAGAAAAAAAGAAATTCAACTAAGAACCGAGAAGTTCAGCTGACTCATTCCATTTTCTATTACCACAATCCCATCTACCCTGATCATTGTTTTTTTTTCTCTTCTTGGATCTTTCTCTTGCCTTAATGAGGTTTGGTGGGGTTTTTTACCCTAAAAGCAAAGGATAGGTGTTCTTTTGTCTTCTTTCAGAAATATGTCCCCTGAGCAAGGACTCCCATTTATTCTGTGACATCTCTCTGGGATTTCCTTGCTTTTTGTCTCCCAAGATCATGCTTTCTGTATTGTTCTTTCCAGGGCATGTGGATAAGACTGAAAAGGCCAATGCATGCCTGAAAGTCAGCCACTGCCAAACCCCAATGGCCTGTGTGCTCTTTCCTTTGAATCCCGCCTGCAGCCAAAGCTTATGGGTGGGCCCTTTAGGATTAGGAGCTCCATCTTTTTGTCTGCTGGTCAGCACCCCCTGGTCAAGACATGCCCTCATTATGCACTCTATAAACTGGAGCTGGACCAGTCCCCAGTGGGGCCTGATTTCCAAGCTCGTTGTTCCTATTGCCTATGGAATCTTTGTGCCTCTGAAAGGCCATTTGACTTGTTATTGTTCTCTCTTCTGCTGCCTGCACCGCCCCCCAAAAGGAATTCCCTACTCTCCGATGGGCCTCTTTGTTCTTTGCTCATCTGTCTGTGTTTGGGCCATCTGCCCAATTTAGAGCTGAAACTTGTTGATCAGGAAATGTCCGCCCATATGTCAGACTACTTTCCGGCACTTCGCACATGCAGAATACTTAATCTGCATTCCATGGCTGACATTGCTAACCCAATGGGCCAATCTCATTCCAGGGGTACTGTTGTCATCAGGCAATGAGTTGATATATGTGCTCTCTGAATGGAAATAAATTTTGTGAGAGATAACTTTTCCCAGAAAGGTAGGTGGCATGGGGCTGTGGATAGAGAGGTCACTTTGGAGTCAGGAATGCCTAAAATTCATGAGTTTGACATATACTGACTTGACACATACCATCCTCTGACATATACTGGTCATATGTATAGCCTAGCCTAGTGGAAGAAGAGCTACACCTGGGGTCAGGAAGACCTGACTTCAGAACTACCCTCCCCACCAAAAAATGTCTTTTAGTTGGGGCAGCCAGGTGGTGCAGTGCATAAAGTACCAGGCCTGGAGTCTGGAAGCCCCAAGTTCAAATCTGGCCTCAGACACTTACTGGACAAGTAACTTAACTCTGCCTTAGTTTCTTCATCTATAAAATGAACTGAAGAAGGAAACTACAAACCACTCAGGTAACTTTGCCAAGAAAACTCCAAATGGAGTCAAGAAGAGTCAGACCCAACTGAAAATGACTGGGAAATGGACAAATTGTTTACTGAATTGAATTATTGCCTTTATTTAATCAGATTAATCCCCTATAATATGTTATGTTATGATCATGGAGTGTTGTAATTAAAAAAGACGTTAGAAGAACATGGCATAGATACAGGGAGATGATGTCATACATGATCAGCTGGTATGAGCCTTACATATTACCCACTCTGACTCCCTTTTTTGTCCAATTTTATTGACATCTTTTGTTCACACAAGTCATTCCCAACATACCCCACCTGCCCACTCCCATCGAACCCCTCCCTGGTAAGAAAGAAAAAACAATTAATCAAAACTGACCAACAAGATAACCGTATCTGGTGATGTATGCAATGGCCATCACCCATAGAGCACCACCTGCTTTTTGCCCCCTACAAAAATGGTCCCTGTTCCCTGGTTTTGCTTTGTTCTTTATCATGTGACTGCTACATCCAGAAGAAGGTGTTTAATACCTAGTACCTAAATAAGGAGAGTTCTTTTTGCTTTTTGGCTTTATAGGAAGTGATGAAGAAGGAGGGTTGTAATCATTCTCAAAGGAGAAACAGTGCTTCATCATGAGGTAGATGGATCCATAATCCCTGAGAGTGTCAGCACTTCCCAGACTATCCGTGCTGCTTCGAACCCAACCCTCTCAGCCATCATCCAGAGCAGCAGCTCTTGTGGAGAAGGGGCCAGACATCTTCATCACTTGCCATCCAATTGTCACTCACAGGGTAGGTGAGCCAGGCTAGCTGAAGCAGCATGGCTCCCTGAGGGAGAGGCAGGAGGCTGTTTCTCCAAGCAAGTCAAAACACCAACACCACTTTGACCACCAATGGAGGCAGCCCTGAACCCAAGAGCCTTGAGAATAGCAATGCTTCCAGCCCTCAGCCATTATTCTAGGAAGAAGCCTCCAGGGAGATGCAACCTGAGCCTGCTCCTCTGAGGACTTATGACCCAGCAAAGGAAGGTCTTGTCTCCAAACTTCATGGCCTTATCAAATGGCTCAACATCAGAAATTGATGGGATCTTATCTTTGGAAATGACATTAAAGAGACATCACCCCCAGCTTTGCACACCAAGAACAGTGAGACCTTTGCCTCTGACCTGCATCTTCCACATATGTTGTCTCCCCCCACAGAAAGTGAGCTCTTTGAGAACTAGGACTCTCTACTTTTTCCATTTCTATCCTCAGCGATTTGCACACGGTAAGCATTTAATAAATACTTTTTAGTCATTCATTTGAATTCCAGGAATAACCTTCAACCCTGTCACTTTACAAGGAGTAATTGGAGATTCAGAGAGCTTTTACTATATTTTCCAAGGTCGCACCAGTTTTTTGAGAGGGAGCCAAAATTCAAACCCAGATCTCCTGACCAACAGTCTAGGAAAAAATTTCTTATGAGATGCTTTGTGTTCCAGACAGACTGAGAGAAAAGCTGGTCATGTTGTAATTCATCCTATTAAAAGTATACGATAGAAAAGAACCCAGAATTCAATTCACTGGCCTTTGAGGCAAAACTTTAGCCTCAGGTCAGAGAAGTAGAGGGTTTGAAATGGAAATAACTCTGAACATTGAGTCAAGAGTTTTGAATCTCAACTCTGTTACCTACTAGTTGAGTGACCTTGGCCAAAGAGTTTAACTTTTGCAGACCTCAGTTTCTTTATCAGTAAAAGCGGGGGAGGGGGCTGGACTAGGTGACCGAGAGGCAGTGCGGTGCAATGTTAAAAAGATATAAGTTCAGATCCTGACTTTGACACTTCCTGTGTGACAAGTCACTAACACTTGATCAGCCTCAGTTTCCTCATCTGTAAAATGAAGGAATTATACTAGGTGGTTTCTAAAATCCCTTCTGTCTCTAAATCTATGATCCTAGAATCTCTGAACTCTAAATTGTGTGAATCAGACAAGTGACCTCCCTTGAGTACTTAAAGTCATCAATAGTAGATCTGGCAAGTGATTTGTGTCTCTTTCCTAATCCCTCCAACCTTCCTAATTCCCTAAAATCCAACAGCCTGTCTACACTGATATAACAATCCAATCCATGCCAATAAACATTTATTAAGTGGCTAGTACATACAAAGCACTGGGAATAAAAAAGGAAAAGAAAAGAAAGGAAAAGAGTTCTGTCCTCAAGGAACATACATTTTATTGAGGGATGGTACATGTAAACACATGTATCTATGTGATCATTTTTAGAGAAGGTAGAGAATAATAATAGCATGTTTACAGTGCTTGAAGGTTTGCAAAGTTCTTTACAAATATCTTCATTTACCCTCACAACAAATCTAGAAGGTAGGTGTTATTATTATTACCATTTTACCATTGAGAAAACTAAAACAGGCACAGGATCTCACAGTTAATAGATGTCTGAGGTCAGATTTGAACTCAGGTCTTCCTGACTCCAGGCCTACCATTCTACTCTCAATACCAGCTAGTTTCCTTCAAAATATCAAAAGCTAAAAGGATCAGGAAAAGCTTCCCCAGAAAGGGAATAAGGGTGGAGAATAACATGTGAGCTGATCTTTAAGGAAGCTATACAGAGATAGAGGTGAGATGACGTTTCAGATGTGGGCAAACCCCATATAAAGGCACAGATGTGGGAGATGTATTTCCAAGTAGGGGGCATAGATAGCAGTTGAGTTAGACTCAGGATCACAAAGTGATATAGTATGAAATTCATCTGGAAAGAAAGACTGGAATCATCTTCTGAAGGACTTTAAAAAACAATTTGAGGAGCTTGCATTTTATTCTAGATGCAACAGAGAACCACTGAAGATTCTTGAGTGGGAGAACAACAGCATCAATCATGCTTTAGGAAGATTATTTTGGTAACTGTGTGGAGCACAGATTAGAGAGATGAGACTGGAAGTCAGGAGTCCCACTAGGAGGCTATTGAAATTATTTAGGGAAGAGGAGGCTGAACAAAAGTGAGACTTATATGAATGGTGAAAAAGAAGATGGATGTGAGAGATGTCGTAGAAAGATGAGGCTTTGTGTTATAGAGGAGCTAGGTAGATAGTAGGTGGATAGTGGTCAAGAAGATCTGAGTTCAAATCTAGCTTCAATCACTATAATGATGGGCAAATCATTCCATTTCTCTCAGCCTTAGTTTCCTCATCTATAAAATGGAGCTAATAATAGCACTTATCTCACAGGCCTGTGGTGTGGGTCGAAAGAAAAATAGAGATAAAGGATACAAAGTGGTCGGTATTCCTTAAAGTTCTTCTGATTGTTGTTCAATGGCGTCCAACTCTGTTGGGGGAAAAACAACATTTGGGATTCTCTTAGTAAAGATACTGGAATGATTTTGCCATATCCTTCTACAGCTTATTTTACAGATGAGAAAACTGAGGCACACAGGTTTAAGTGAGTTTCCCAATGTCACACAACTAGGGAGTAAGTATCCGAGGCCAGATTTGAACTCAGAAAGATGTCTTCCTGACTCCAGGCCTAACACTCTATCCACTGCACCACCTAATGTCCTTAAAGTGCTAGGCATTAGTTATTATTGCTGTTAGCAATTGATTAACCAGAGAAAGAGTTAGGAAGATAGTGAGTAAAAGAGAAAAGTAGAGAATGACTCCAAGGGTATGAGTATGGGAGACTGGAAGGATGGCAGTGTCTTCAATTAGTTCCTCATCTCAATTGCCCAGACTCATTCATAGACACAAAATTTTTAAAGTATAGAAAGCCCCAATGGGGTCAACTTTGTTCCTCCTATTCTGAAAAGGCACTTTTCAGCTTGGAAGTCCTTTTTGTTAAGTTTGGTTCTTTCCTACCCAAAATGTTCCTTCCCACTGCAGGATAGACAGGTCTGACCCTCTTTTGGAAAGTATGGAATTATAGTATCTGTATTCCATACAGTTGCCCAACCACTCAGAATATCTGTCATTTTCTGACCTTGGTCAGAAAATGACAGACTCACCACTTAAACATATAAATTATAGACTTTCACATTCCTTAAATGACCACCTATCATTATGGATACCATAATTCCATTCAAAGTCCCAAGAGTAAGCACATACCCTACAGAGCACAAAATAATCCTTTCCTGGAGAACTGGGCTGCTGATTCAGCAGACTGAGATGACCAGCCGTGAAGAGGTCCTAGGATATATGGTTTATTCATAGGGCCATAGATTTGGAACCAGAAGGGACCTCAGAGATCACCTGCCTAGTCCCATTTCAGAGGGACAGGGATTGCTCCAACTAAAATTTTTCTCTTTGAAGGGAGGAACCCTGCTTTTGTCTTTGTTTCTCCAGGTCTTTGAACCATTCCTGGCCCCAGAAAAAGACACTTAATAAAGACTTATTCACTGACTGACTGCCTGCCTCCAAGTCCACTGCTTGTTTTCTCCACTGCCCATTTGACTTTAACCAACCTAATCCTAGCATCTAGAAATTAAAAGGGGCCTAAAAGACCCCCAGAACTTTTCAATCCAAAGGCAATTCAACACAGTACAACATGTATTATTTACTTTCCTATAAGTGTTATCTGAAAATAGCCATTTCTACCCAAAGTTAGCACTAGCGTCCTCTACTTTATGCAAATAAATTTCATTTTTCAAATGCTTGGAAGATCTAGAGTTCCCACTGGTGTCAGTAGCAGTGCCCCCCCCCCCAAAATCAGCAGTAATATCACCAAGAAGTAGTGGTCGAGATCAGTGGGAACTGAGACAAACTGAGTACAAAGTAGACACACTGAGGCAAGGCAGTTTTAGGACTCAACAAGTGTACCAGAAGGAAGGGTCTAAGCTAAGAGAACAGTGGAGAAAGCTCAATATTGATGGTGTGATTATATCTAGGACTTAAAAAGCCATGAAGTGGATATGAGGAGGAAGAGCATCCCAGGCATGAGGGACAGGCAGGAAAAAAAATGTTTGGAGTTGGGAAATGAAGTGTCTGTCTCCTGGTAGAGAATAGTGGACTGGAGCTGGGAAAGTGGGAGCAAGGGGAGGCAAAAAGCCCAAGGTAAAAACCTCAAAAAAAAAGTAGAAACACTATAGGTCAATCTGCATTCAGAATCCACAGTTCTTTTTTCTGGATGTGGAGAACATTTTCCATCATGAGTTCTTTGGCATTGTCTTGTATCTTTGCACTGCTGAGAAGAGCCAAGTCTATCACAGCTGATCATCACACAATGTTGCTGTTATTGTCTACAATGTTCTCCTGGTTCTGCTCACTTCACTCGGCATCAGTCCACTTAAGTCTTTCCAGGATTTTCTGAAATCTGCCTGCTCATTGTTTCTTATAGCACAATAGTATTCCATTACATTCATATACAACTTGTTCAGACATTCCCATATTGATGGGAAACTCTGAACTGAAAGTAACCTCAGAGACCATGTAATTTGACCCCATTAACTAGCTTCCCTATTCCTATTGAGGGCACCACCATTCTTTCAGTTACCCAGAGACCAGAGAAAAAGTGTCCACTCACCTGACCTTTCCATATCAAAGGAGTCCCCTAGAGTAGGGGTAAATAAGGAATATTGTGTAGAATTTGCCTCTGTTGCCTTTATTTATTTACCTGTTATACCATTACCTGGCACCCTAGCAAGGGAGAGGTGACCAAAAGTATTATGACTAGATCCCCAGCATATTATTCCAGCCCTGACTATGGCACATGGAGATACATTGGCACCCAAGAAAAGTAGTCTCACTGATAGATGTCCATCCCCTTGAATATTTATGACTGTTTATGGATTATAATTCAGAACACTCTTTTTTTTTGGGGGGGTGAGGCAGTAAGGGTTAAGTGACTTGCCCAGAGTCACACAGCTAATAAGCGTCAAGTGTCTGAGGCTGGATTTAAACTCGGGTCCTCCTGAATCCAGGGCCAGTGCTTTATCCAATGCTCCCCAGAATAATCTTTAGTTATAAAAATTTTGGCCTTTTAGTTAGCTAAAAATTTGCCCACTAAGCAGTTACTTCTTCCATCCACAGATACTCTGCACTTTAAAGCTTTGAAAAGAGGAATTGAGGTGGGTGTGCTGGACCCAGCTCTTACCACCTGGAGAAAAACCATTTTAAAATGTTCACACTATAAGTCAGAGCTTGATTTATTGCTTTGTTAATATTCTAGATGTAAGAAAGTGATGTAGAGCAAGTTAATAATGCATTAAATTTAAAAGTTTAATATCCATTTTTCAAAGAACCAGTTGTTAAACATTTACAGCATATACCTGGGTTGGGATTCATTGCTATAGTCCTAAGTGCTGTGATGGAATCATAGATCTCTGGAGAATTGAGGTATATTGACAATTGGATGAAAAAGGAGGTTGCCAAACTTATCCATCCATACAACAAAATCACTCAAACACAGAATTGTGGCAATGATGAAGCTTAATCCTCAGATTTTAAAGATGAGAATATTCAGGAAAACAAACCAAGATTGCACAGTTAGTATAAGGGCTAGGATTCAAATTCAGGTTTTGAGACTAATACAGGGCTCTTTCCATTCTTTCTTGTTGTATTTGTACACTGTTGGATGGGTAGGATCATCCCCTAAACTCCCATTGCTTAATACAGGATTAGAGGCATTAATCTCACAGATGGAAGGAAGAAAAATATTCCTCTTGCTTGGAGAAATGAATAATTCCTTAGACAAATTTAGCCAATGAGCTATTGCCCATATCTACAGGATAAATAATCATAAATGTGACATGAATGGAAAGAGAGGAAATACACCAATTTTACTTATTTAATATTTGCAAACCTCCTGGTGGAAAATTGACTTACTTTTTCAGAATCTCTAAAATGTTAATTACTTTGCACTTATTTACAAGCCTGAAAGAGATCATCTTGGAAAGAGTTCATTCCAACTGGGGCATACCTGATAAGTCTGTAAGGGACTAGCCTCTTCATCTTTCTTACAGAAGTAGTTCATACCCATTGTTGTTCCATTTTCTTTTCAGTTGTGTCCAACCCTTCACGACCCCATTTGGGGTTTTTTTGGCAGATATATTCGAGTGGTTTGGCATTTCCCTGTCCAGATCATTTTACAAATGAGGAAAGTAAGAAAAACAAGGTTAAGTGACTTGTCCAGAGTCACACAGCTAGGAAGTGTCTGAGACCAAGTTTGGACTTAGGGGAGATGAGACTTCCTGACTCCAGGCCCTGCACTCTATCCATAGAGCCAACTATCTGCCCTACTAGCTTATATTAAGGCATATCAATTCAAAGAGTGCCCCTGGCTACTTCAGAATTTCTTCCCAAAGTTTTCTATAATGTATATGTAAGAGAAAAAAAGTCTGGATGAAAAAAGAAAGAATATACCAAACACTCATTAAGCTCCTGCTCTGGGAAGCACATTGTAATAGACTTGAAAGATAGACTAAGTTGAGATAAGACAATGGCCCTGCCTTCATTGAGCTTGGAATATAGCAGGAGGGAAATATGGACATGTGGATAACTAGGCTATGTCATGCTGCATGACCATGAATTGCTCTGGATCTCAGATCCACTTTCCAGCCATCTTGATAGCCACCTCACCACCAGGCCCAGAGAAGCCTTTAACCTTCTTATCTCTAGTATCTACAGCTTGGACAGCCATGCTTCACATGGCCCTTTGGACCAAGCATGCTCCACTTTGTTCTCTAACCTTGTCCTGGACAGTTTCCTTACTGTCCTTTCTCCTCTACAGTCATCCTCTCTCCTCCTCCACCACCACCACCACCACCACCACCACTAACCAGTTATAGAGCCATAATCAAATCAACATTTCCATGGGAAGGGAAGGAAATTAATCCCCTATGGCTCCTCTCCTCATCCCTATGACTTTCCAAACCTAAATACTCCTTCCTGGCCACCACTTCATTCTGTGTCTTAGTTCTTCCATTCGAATCTAAGCCCCCTGAGGCCAAAAATTGTTTCTGCTTTTCTATTTGTATCCGCAATGCTTACTATGGTGGTTGGAATATAATAAGTGCATATTAACCACTTTTTCATTCATTCATCCTTTCTTCTTCCTTTCTTCCTTCCTTCCTTTCTTCCTTCCTTCCTTCCTTCCTTCCTTCCTTCCTTCCTTCCTTCCTTCCTTCCTTCCTTCCTTCCTTCCTTCCTTCCTTCCTTCCTTCCTTCCTTCCTTCCTTCCTTCCTTCCTTCCTTCCTTCCTTCCTTCCTTTCTTTTTCTTCCTTCCTTTCTTTTTCTTCCTTCCTTCCTTCCTTCCTTCCTTTCTTTTTCTTTCTTCCTTCCTTCCTTCCTTCCTTCCTTCCTTCCTTCCTTCCTTCCTTCCTTCCTTCCTTCCTTCCTTCCTTCCTTTCTTTCACCAGTTGGTGTGAATGCATATCCCTTCTGCAAGGTGTGCACAGTTCTCATCTCCCAATACCTTGGAATGAAACTATAGATCAGATGCCATCTATGGCTTCAGTCCAGACCCTGGGGACTCAGTCATCAGAGTCACAGTATGCAACTGTCAGAGGTCTGTAGCTTTGTGGGCATGAGAAATACCAATGGACATTTCTTTTCTTTTTCCTTCTTATTTAGAATTTTATTTTTTCCACATTAGATGTAAAAAATTTTGACATCAATTGTTTCTTAAAACTGTGTTCCAACCTCTCTTCCTCCCTCCCTCCACACCCCATCCCCCAAGAACTCAAGCAATTCAATATAAGTTATACATGAGTAGTCTTGCAAAACATCTCCACATTAGCCAAGTAGTGAAAGAAAACAGACAAAAGCAAAACTTCAGATTAAGGAACTATCAAAAGAAATTATGCTTCAATCTGTTTTCAGATACCAGCAGTTCTGTCTCTGTAGATGGATTGCAATTTTCATAAGTCTTTCAGAATTACCTTGGATCATTGCTTTGCAGAAAATAACCAAGTCATTCACATCAGATCATCTTACACTATTGCTGTTGTTTTGTATACAGTACATTTCATTCTGCATTAGTTCATAGAGGTCTTTCCAGGTTTTTCAGATAGCATCCTGCTCATCATTTTTTTGTTTCCAATAAAGTAACTAACAAAAATAATTATATTTCAATCTGTATTCAAATAATATCAGTTCTCTCTCTGTAGATGGATTGCATTTTTCATAAGACCTTCAGTTTTCTTGGATCATTGCATTGCTGAAAATAACCGAGTCATTCACAGCAGAACATCTCAAAATATTACCTTTATTTTGTATACAGTAAATTTCATTTTGCATTAGCTCATGCAGGTCCCTTCAGGTCTACTTTAAACAGAGATTTCCTTACAATGAAACCATAAGGTTGATTATTGCAACAACAGTAATAGATGACTTTTACATAGTACCTTAAACTTGACAAGGACTTTTCTTCACAATAGCCCAGCAAAATAAGTACCAAATGTTTGGCCATCATCATCATCATCTATCAATCATCAATCCAGCATCATCCATCAACCTCATCATTATCCTCAATCAATCCACATCATTACCAATCTTCGTCATTCAATTTTCCTCCTCCTCAATCAATCCTCACATTCCTCCAATTATAATCAATCAATCATCATCATCTTACATTACTCTTACCTCTGCTTCAAAATTTCTTTCACAATTACTATTAACTGTTTCCCTCCATCCTATTCCCTTCCCATGATATTTACTTTATTTTATATCTTTTACCCTACCCCTCCTCAAAAGTGTTTTGCTTCTGGCTGCCCCATCCCCAGCTCTGCCCTTCCTTCTTTCACCCCCCCTCCTTATCTCCTTCCCCTCCTACTTTCCTTCAGGGTTAGATAGATTACCCCACCCAATTTAGTGTGTATGTTATTCCCTCCTTGAGATTAAGGTCTTTGAACTAAATCTGATGTGTATAAGGCTCCTTCACTTCTCCACACCTCCCCTATCTCTCCCCCAACTCCATATGCCCTTTCCTTTTTCTTTCATGTGAGATTTCATCCCATTCTGCCACTCCCCTTTCCCCTCCCCCAGTGCATTCCTCTCCCCCCTCAATTTTACACTAAAGATATCATCATGGGGCAGCTATGTGACACAGTGGACAAAGCACCCACCCTGGATACAAGAGGACCTGAGCCCAAGTCCAACCTCAGACACAACACTCACGAACCCAGACTGCCCCCCCACGAAAAGATAAAAAATAAATTCTTTACAGATATCATCCCTTCATAATCAATTCCCACCTGTGCCCTCTGTTTAAATTTATTCCTATCATCTGCTCTAATACTCAGAAAGCTCTTAAGATGTAGACATATCATCTTCCCATGTAGGAATGTAAACAGTTTAACCTTTTAACATCTCTCATGACTTCTTTTTCCTGTTTACCTTTTTATGTTTTTCTAGGGTCTTGCATTTGAAAGTCAAATTTTTTATTCAGTTCAGGTTTTTTCATCATGAATATCTGAAAGTCCTCTTTTTCATTGAAGTCCCATTTTCCCCTGAAATATTATATTCAGTTTTGCTGGGTAGGTAATATTTTGGTTACAATCTCAATTCCTTTGCCCTCTGGAATATCATATTCCATGCCCTCCAATCCTTTAATGTAGAAGCAGATAGATCCTGTGCTATCCTGACCATGGCTCCACAGCATTTGAATTGTTTCTTTCTGGCTGCTTGAAATATTATCTCCTTGACTTGGGAGCTCTGGAATTTGGCTATAACATTCCTGGAAGTTTTCATTTTGGGATCTCTTTCAGGATATTATCAGTGGATTCTTTCAATTTCTATTTTACTTTCTGCTCCTAGAATATCAGGGCAATTTTACCTGACAATCTCTTGGAAAATGATGTCTTAGCACTTATTTTGATCATGGTGTTCAGGTAGTTTAATAATTTTCAAATTATCTCTCCTAAATCTATTTTCTAGATCAGCAGCTTTTCCAAGAAGATATTTCACATTATCCTTTATTTTTCTAATTAATTTGAATTTGCTTTATTGTGTCTTGGTTTCCCCCTAAAGTCACTAGCTTCTATTTGTTCAATCCCAATTCTTAGGCAATTATTTTCTTCAGAGAGCTTTTGTATCTCCTTTTCCATTTGGCTTTTCAAGTTGTTGACTTTTTTCTCATGATTTTCAGGCAAAGCTCTCATTTCTCTTTCCATTTTTTCTTCTACCTCTCTTACTTTGTCTTCAAAGTCCATTTTGAGAGCCTCTATGCCTGAGACCAATTCATATTTTTCTTGGAAGCTTTAGATGTAGGAACCCTGACATTGCTATCCTCTTCTGAGGGTGCACCTTGATCTTCCTTGTTGCTAAAGGAACTTTCTTTGGTTCTTAACTTTCTCTGCTTGCTCATCTTGCCCATCATTTACTTGACTTTTAACTCATTCTTACAGTGGGGCCCCACTTCCAAGTTACATTGTTCCAAGCTTCAGAGGGTCCTAGGTGTTTTGGTTTAAGGAAGGGCAAGTTTTTCACTCTCCAGGCCTGTTCTCTGCTCTGTAGATAACCTCAGGCCAACTTGCTAATTAATCAAGCAGCAAAGCTTTGTGTGCTGTGGTTGTTAGCTCTGAGGAGCCTGCACCCCTCCTCCACCTGGGCCTCTGCCACTCAAGATTTCTTCCTGGTTTCCCACTGAGGTAGGACTACTAAATCCTCCTTAGGTCCCACAGACACCCCTGAATTTTTCCCTTTGGCCACCCATTCAGCCCTCTCACCCGACCATAAACTTAGTTACAGAAGACACTGGTGCTACAGCTGATTCAGACTCAGGTGTAAGTTTCTCTGGTGCAGCCTGCTTGGGGCTGGATCTGTGTCAGAGTGGTAGCAGGTTTGGACTCCACTCCCAGCCTTGCACAGGGGCTCCCTCCTGTTGAGCTTCTATGCTGTCTTTGGCTGGAAAATAATCTCAGCCTGTCTTTTTTGTGGGTTCTCCTGCTCCAGGGGTTTTCTTATGGCTGTGTTTGGAGCTTTTTGGAGTCGAACCCCCACCAATGGGCCTTTCAAGGTAACTCAGAACCAAAGGAGACCTGAAGTTTTTGGAACCAAGGGCACTAAAGAGATGTCAGAACCACAAAAGATAAGGGAGTTGAGCCTGGACCCAACATGGACTGTATATTCTGGGTGTATCTCATCATCTGCCATTTCAGGATGAGGCTATAGAGCTAGTGCCAAGTTTGAGATCATTATTCTAAGACCCAATCACCAGGAATTTCCTGATAACAAGATGCCCACCCTGATCTTCCACCTGCCTCAAATCTCAGCTCACAGGTATATGGAAGGTGACGTCCTTAGGCTATTAGCAAATATTAATTCCCTTACATAAAGACTACACTCAGACACCATTCCATAGGATGATTATGGGTGGGGGCCCTAATAAATTCTCTCTCCTCTATCCTAGGGCTATCAAACTTCAACCTGATAATTGCTAAAACTCTAATATAGACTATCTACCACTAAGGCAAAAACTAATTTCTCAACTTACTCTCCCTTCATTTTCATTCCTATACTATCCTATCCTAACATCACCTTCCTCCCCACTTTGTCCCTCTTCTTCCCATTCCTCTGACTATACCTTCTGAAAGCCCCACTCCACTGTTAACAAAACAAAATCTTCTCCTTTCTAAACTGATTCATTTACATCTGAAACAGAAAGGCACTGAATAAATGTTGATTAATTGATTGATTCAACCAGTTTCAAATCCTTTCTAACTGTCCTGTTGTCTAAGCCCACATCTCTCCATTCTGTTCATAATGATAATCTATGAAACTTTGTCAGATATTTTGCAGAAACCCAGATAATTCTATTCAATTTTTCTTATCCACCATTGCAGTCATCATGTTGGTAAAGGACATGAGATTACCCTCACATGACTTGTTCTTAATGAAACCATTTTGTGATGGCTGCTTCCCTTTCTAAATGTCCACAAACCATCCCTTTAATAATACATCTTGGAATTTTGACAGAAATCAAAGGTAAATTTGCCAGTTTTTAGGTACAGACTCCATTCTCTAGAACAGGGCTTCTTAAACTTTTTATACTTTTTACTTTTTTGCCTGATAAATTTTTATGTGGCCCTCAGTATATAGCTATATAAAATATGTATACATAATCTTTTACCATTGCCAAAATTTTAGTGACCCCCACATTCAGTTATGTGACCCCATGGGGGTCTAGAGCTTTGCTCTAGAAAATGGATTAACATTTGCTCTTTTGCCTTGTTGTACATCTTCAGTTCCCCAAATGTCTTCCAAAGATTGCTGACAATGGCTCAGGAATAAATCTGCCAATTCGGCACAGAGGATATCATTTATCTGGACTTGATGACTTTAATTCATTATAGCTCTTTTTTTTGTGGGGTAATGGGGGTTAATTGACTTGCCCAGGGTCACACAGCTAGTATGTGTCAAGTGTCTGAGGCCAGATTTGAACTCAGGTACTCCTGAATCCAGGGCCAGTGCTTTATCTACTGTGCCACCTAACTGCCCCCATTATAGCTCTTTTTTGACCTTCCTAACTATTTTGGGAATTGAATGAAAATTTAAGAAAGTCTTTTCTAAAGTGGATAGCTGATTATTTCAAAATGCACAAGTTTTTTTTTTCTTTTTTAAAAGAACTTTAAGAATCAATACCAGAGTCTAGTCTTTGTACTTAGAAATAAACAAATTCAACCTTTGATGCAATGCCTGGCACTACTACACAATGAATAATAATACAATCTTTGTGTTCCTACACTGTGAACAGAAACTGCGACCAATTCTTTATGACTGCTTGTTTGCTCTTCCTGGCCCTGATGAAGCTTTGTATATGATGTCAATGTAAAATTATTATGCATTACCGTCAGACAATGGCGCTTACATTTTTGCTCCTTATTCTCTTAAATTCTTCAAAGACTCTTTGGCCCAACTTGGAACTAGAATAGATCTCATTTGCATTAATCCAGGCTTTGATTTGTTCATGAAAAATGCTTCTATGTCAAACTGAATTGCCCTTTTCAACATTTCCTTAATGACTTTGGCTAAATCCACTTGGTACCCTTATTTGTAATATCATAAAATTCCTATTTGAAGAAGAAAAAAGAAAGCCCTGTTTCCTTCCCTTTTTTCCACCTCTGATACCTCTTGGATGTAATTTATTATCCCTACTTATCTAATTCTGTCCAATAGGGAATTATACTTTTCTCCTTCATGGGTTTCAACTCATGACAGTAATAAAATGGTGATAAATGAATACAATGGCCTAGGAGCCCATTGCCAAAAATTTACAACACTTTGGGGACTTTTCCAGCTCTAAATCTTTCATCCTATGGTCCTACAATTACTTGAGACTAGTTGTAGAAATAAACATGTGACTGCCGCACCAAAAAGACCTCAAGGTAACCGGGAGGTGGGAATTCATCTCAATTCAATAAGCTTAGAGAAGAACCCTTCCCACAAAAGGGTTGGGTTGTTCTGGGTTCAAGTGTGGAGAAGGAGCCCTATAGGGAGGTTCACCTGTGATGAGTGCTGTCCTTGTGTTACTGGGAGACAGAACAGACATCTTTAGCATGTTCTCTCCTGACTCCTCTGAGACTTTAATTTCCTCCCAGAGGGGAAGCAGGGAGTTAAGGCTGGAGTCTGCCACTCTATTCTCCTCAGAATGAAGGAGGATCAAACTAGAATTATATCTATCTTCTCCTATAAATATTTTTTGTCTGAAGTAGGGCTTCTTAAACTTTTTCTACTCATAACCCCCCAATTTTTTTTGCAACCCTGTGTATATAGGTAAATTTTACTGTTGACAAATCTTTTGTGACCCCCACATTCAGTTACATGACCCCATATGGGATTGTGACCCACATTTTAAGAAGCTTTGGCCTGGGGAATATGATTAGGGGAAATCTAGCTTCTGATAATTTTGTCATGGGGGGAGGGGGTAAAAGGAACCCTATGCTCTACATCCAAGGCTTGATTCCTTTCCCACCCAATATAAGTTCCACAATCAATGCACATAGCAAATAGCAAAGAAATGCCTTTATCCAAATCATAGCAAAATGGAAATCAGAGAAGTTAAACATAGGAGAATATATTGAAGATAATACAGAATGAAGGAGCTTTCCCACTGGGAGTGAGACAACTCCCCCAACCAAGAAAAAGTCCTTGGCCTTATTCAAAGGGAAACTCCCCAAAATCTCTGGAGTAGCAAACTGAGGGTAGGGACATGATGAAGACTACCAGCTCCTTCCATGTCTTCCCAGAGTCTCTTCCTTCAGCAACCTGAAATGAGATTGGCCTCTTCCATGTTTCCACTTGAAAATGGAAGCCATAAGTGCCCAAGGCTGCTCAGTATTTTAAGAATCCTGAAGACATGAAGCTTGAAGAGTCCCATAGAAGACTGAAGAAGGTGGAGGGGGGGGGGCAACGAGGTGGCACAGTGAATGAAGCACCAGCCCTGGATTCAGGAGGACCTGAGTTCAGGTCCAGCCTCAGACACTTGACACTTACTAGCTTTGTGACCCTGGGCAAGTCACTTAGCCCTCATTGCCCCCACAAAAGAAAAGTTTGAAGAAGGCTGGAAATGTATTGCTCTCACCAACTCTACCTTGCTCCTCATGCACTTCAGGTCATTCATCTAAGTCAGTGAGGAGAGAGTTCCATTGGTTTGGGGAACAGAAGTTACACAAGTAATCAAGTGGAGCAGATTTAGTCCGAGTAAATATTGGGTAGTCATTCTTTTTTTTTTTTTCTTTCTCACATTCTGTGGTTCCTTTTGCTTTCCTTCCAAAGTCCCAGGAAAAATCTCTTAAATAGATCATAGGTATGTTTCATGCCTGTGATCAGTCCAAAGGGGATTAACAGATGTCCCTTCTAACAAGTAACAATATGCAAAGTAAGAGGTATCTCAGAATAGGTATTTATTTTCTATAGCACACAGAAATTCTTAAAACACAAACAGCACAGAAATACCCATGTGTATGTATATGTGTATGTGCATGTATATATGTAGATATGTATATATATGTGGATGTGCATGTGGATATATCAGTGATGAATTACTTGGGTTATTATTTCATAAAATCTATCTATCCACCTAAAGAGAGATATAAAAGAGTCAAGAGAGGACATTTATATGTGTATATATATATATATATATATATATATATATATATATATATATATATATATATATATATATATATATGTAGAAATGGGTATATGTGTATATATATACATATATGCATGTCTGTACACACATATATGTAAAGTATGAAATAATGAGCCAAGTAATCTATCACTGCTTTTATACTCTTCCAGGAGGTAAAGAGGCCCAGACTCAAGGATTGAAGGCACTCACAGGATTCCAAAAGCATATGTAGAATGTATATGTCGTACTCTATAAATCAAAAGATTCCTAGAAATTCATATAGAAACCCATGCCATACACCACTTCTATGTTACACTGCTGGCAGCTAAATACTCCTGGGAAACTTGGGGCTGCTAAACAGATTTAGCTTTCACCTCAGAGTATGCTGTCTGAACAGCAACCGTCCAATGTCCAGCTCTTCTGTTTTCTGGTTTAGGAAGATTCCATCAGTGATGAGACCATCCTCAAAGAAGGAAGTGTCTCCTGCTGCCAGGAAGTACCCAGACTCTGGAAGTCCCCAAATCATGAGCTCATGAGGCAGCCACAAAGTCAAGAAATACCCCTTTTAAGATATTTGGTCAGTTAGCTGGGGTCATGGGAAAGAAACACGAAGCAAAAGAGCCAGGGTCATGAAATCCAGTCCTGGGCTCGTCCAGGCAAGCACATGTACTCGCTGACATGTGCTAAGCCACCAAAGCTAGAGAAGGGGAGGGAAGAGAAATTCTTGGTGAATTGAACTGTTAAGTGACTTGCCACCAAGCTAAAGACCATCAGAAGCAGTGTTGTACAACAGAAAGAGCAACTGGAATCATACTCCTGGGTTTAAATACTGCCTGAATCTCTTAAACTCCCTGGTCCTGAGTTGCCTCCTTTATAAAATGAGGGGGTTAGACTACCTGACCTCTGAATTCCTTTCCAGTTCTAAATCTATGACCCTAAGAAATAGGGTTGAGGCCTTCTATTTCATTGTTAAAGGGACTTTAGGACTTTTAATTGAGGAAATTTCCTCTATGGGCCAACCTCTAGTGTTAGAGAATGGCTTAGAACACCAGGAGGTCAAGTTATACTTCCCATAAATATGTCCGAGATAGGATCTTAGCTCAGGTCTTCCTGACTGTAAGGTAGGC
The DNA here is from genome assembly GCF_019393635.1 of Dromiciops gliroides. Taxonomy (NCBI): domain Eukaryota; kingdom Metazoa; phylum Chordata; class Mammalia; order Microbiotheria; family Microbiotheriidae; genus Dromiciops; species Dromiciops gliroides. The sequence goes on from NC_057866.1 coordinate 272,971,946, forward strand.
TCTCTATCAACCCCAATATATTGTTTCTTGTGCTCCTGTGACTCCTTTTAAATAGTGAAACCAATCATTCCAATCTTCTTGTGAGAGATCTGCTAAACCATCCCACCACCTCTAGCATTTTCTAAACTGTGTGATGTTAGGCTCTCTATGTAACGTCTAGGCCTCAGTTTTCTAATCTGTAATATTAGGAGTCTGGACCAGTTGACTTCCAAGTTTCCTTCAGGCTCTTTTGTCTTTCAAAATGTTTAAATCTTTGGTTTCATGAATTTAAAAGTTTAGAATTGTCTTATACAAAAATTTAGGGACAAAGATATTTCTATTTCTATCACTAAATGGATACTGGAAACACTATATAGAAATCATACCAGTTTTTGTTTCTGTCTCTGGATCATGCTTATTTTGAATATTGGCTGCAGGTTTCAGAATTTGATGTAAAGAATGATTTAATAAAAGGGGAAGAGTAGTTTCTATTCCTACACACAGAACTAACATTCATTTCCTAATAATATCCTTGTGGATAAAGAAGCAATTAAATCCCCCAAGGAACCATCTGAGCACCTCATAAGCTAGATCAATGCATATTAGCATCACAATATGGTGGGGAAAGGAATGGATTTGCAGCTAAAGAACAAAAGCTTGAATCACAGAATTGCTACACACCATCAGGGTGACTTGGGGTAAATCATTTCCTCTCTCTGTGTCTCAATTGCATAGGATTAAATCTGGAAGTGAAAAAAAAATCACCTTAGCAATCATCTCTAGTCCAATCTTTATAGTTTACAGCTCCCCCAAAAATAGGTAGGGGGACCCAGAGGTCAGTGAGTTACACAAGGTCACTTAGGTAGTAAGTAACAAAACCTGCATCTGAATGCAGGTCCTCTGACTCCCAAATCAGTGCTTTGGCCATTCAAACCCATCCCCACCTTTTTTTTCCTGTAAAATGAGTTATTGGAACAGGTTTGCACTGCCAAATATTCAACAACTGGCTTTCCGAAAAATTCAGCACACTTTTCTAGTTTAATCAGCATTATTAACATTGTCTTAAGTCTAGACAATCAACAAGGTAATAAAGCAAGCCCAATTTGTAGTGTTTGCCAATTTTCTAAGGGGTCAGGTTGATGTCACTTACATGTCACATTGAAAATTTAACAATCAACTCTCCCAAGTTGATATAAGATAGTTCTATTCCTGGGCTTGACCAAACGAGACTTATGATCCCATAAATCAAACACTACATAATTTGAACATCTCCAAACTAGGAAATAGCAAACAGTTGGGACAGGTAGAAACTAGTATTTGGCTTAGTTGCCAAGATCACAGAAGACTTCTGCAGCTTCCCAAAATACTAGTGATCTTTCAGGTTCATGGAAGGATTAAATAGAATGAACCAAGCCATCAGCTAAATCATTTCCCCATAGCCCAAAGCAAAGTGGGGGTTATATAAAAAATCAGAAATGCCAGAGTGTAAGAGGCAATTGAAATTGAGGTAAAGGCATGATCTGCAGCACATTCTTGTAATCATTTCCAAATCCATTACAAAGTTTTTAGTTGATTTTCTTAATTCCCTTACAAAAGGGAGGAGAAAGGCAACAGATAGAATTTTTATTTTTTATTTTACTTTGTGGAACTACAACTCAAAATTGACCCACAAAGCCATCCATCATTGAGGCTTCCACAAAGACTGGGAATCGCTGTGGGATTTTGAAAGAATAATAAGTACCCTTCTTTGAGGCTTGCTCTTCCTCCTGCTACTTCTTTTACTCTACCTCCACTCACCATGTTTTGCGGGCTCAGGTCAAATTTTCTGAAATGACACTCAGTAGCTGACAATCTTCCAACCTGTATCAGAAAATATCTTTTTAGAGTCAATAACACAGCCAAGGTTGATTTCAAGATGAAGGAAATCCATGATATTACAACTGCCGACTGGTATTATCCAATGTTTCCTTCTCTAATCCAGCAAATAACTTTTCTGGAAATAAAATTTAGGAATTAATTTTTTCTTAATAGTATATGAAATGTATGTAAAATGATAAATGTGGATATTCTGTCATCCAAAAATGGTCCAGATGACTGGTTGCCCTTACAAGACTTGGGCCATTACACCTCACTGCCCACTCCAATTTCTTATAAGTTTGAAGATATACACAAGAGCTTAGTCCATAAAGAGATCATGGCCCTAAGCAAGGCTAAAAGTATTGGTCAGAACTTGGACTAAGTCCAGGATTTGGTCTAAGTGGATGAGTGAATAGTATCCTAAGACTGCAGAAGAGTATAAGAAAAGGTATGAAAGTCTGTCATTATTCTCTCCATACTCTATCACTTCTGTTCTGTTCTGTTCTGAAGCTGATGGTCAATTCAAGGAACTAAGTGCAAAAAACACATTGGATACCAGCATACTAACCACTGACCTCTATAGATAGATGCAATATTAAATAGATATGAATTGATTATAAAGGTGTCTAAAAGAGGCTTTTTTAAAAATAAAGCTAGGAAAGTAAGAAGGAAGGAAGGAAGGAAGGTTACTATTGGTTGGACATTGTACTAAGCACTAATTTGTGCAACAAAAGCATACAAGATTCTTTCAAAGGTGCAGCAAAGTAACTTTGTTGACTGCCTATTTATTAAGATCAAATGATGCATGACCAGGGAGACACATGCTTGCCAATACTGTTTCCCATCATCATGGATGATGTCCATGTAGAGTTCAAATAGAAGGTGAAGTCCTCCAGATGCTTCTGTTTGTGGATAATATTTTAATAATTGCATCAAGCCCTGGAAAAATTACAGAGCTTCCTGGATAAGATCCACAAGAATCTGGTCTAACTATTCACCAAATAAAAACCAAATGGACAAAGAATGCCTATTTTCCAGATTATGATATGCAATTGGATGGACCCTCAGTAAATACATCTTGGGCAGGTAGTATGATCTTTTGCCAAGAATTGCATATGAAAGGAAAAGTGATCTGGGTTGCTTTGAGGAGAATATTCAGTATTTCTAATGATGCCAAAGTTTACCCTGAAATAAAGCCCTATCTTTTTAACAATAAAATTATTGAAAGAAAAAAATATTACCAAACTCCTTTTATGAGATAAACATAGTTCTAATTAGCAAAAACAAGGCAGGATAAAGCAAAGAATGGAAATATTAGGTCAATTTCAGTATTTATCATTGACTCAAATATATTTTTTAAATCCTACCAAAAAGACTACAGCAAGCTGGATTTTTTCTGAGGAATTAAGGAATTGTTTATCATTGGGAAAAATATTAACATAAAATATGGTATTAAAAGCAGTAACCCAAACCACAAGATTATTCCAATCAATGTAGACAAGTATTTCAACAAAATTCTTAATTTATTAATTCAAAAAATTATACAAATCATAATCATAGAAGTTATATTTTTCAATATGACCAAAAATATGTATGTAAAGCCAAATGCTAGAATTACATGAAATTGGAATAACTAGAAGCTTTTCCAGTAAACACAGGCATAAAACAAGGATGCCTCTTTCCTCAGTTATTTGAAAGGTCAAATAACGTGCATGATAGTAAAAATAAAAGAGAAAGAAATTACAGGCATAAGCATTTGTAAAAAAGAGACAAAACTATGCCTCTTTCTTGACATAATAGTTTTCCTCAGAAATGGATTTTCAGAAAAGAAACTGACAATTGATGGTCTCTGAAAAATTAACAGGATATAAAATAAATCTACAAAAAATTAAAATTCCTCCAATAACACTACAAAATAGAGATCAAAGTAATGGAAAAAGGAGTGCAATAAAAATAATCATAAAGTGGGGGCAGCTAGATGGCGCAGTGGATAGAGCACCGGCCCTGGAGTCAGGAGTACCTGAGTTCAAATCCGGCCTCAGACACTTAACACTTACTACCTGTGTGACCCTGGGCAAGTTACTTAACCCCAATTGCCTCACTAAAAAAATAATAATAATAATAAAGTACATGAAATATTTGATATTTGATCTGCCACATATGATAAAGGTAATATAAAAGCAAAAGATATCTATAAAAATGGCTTCAAATCATGGAATATCAGTTTCCAAAGAATTGAAGTTCAGAGCTACTCAAAGGTCAATGCTGAAATGCAAAGAGAATATTAGAGGGCTGTAACATATTAACAGTCAAGAACAGCACAAGACTTTGAGGTGGTTTTAAAAATGTCATCTGAGAGATTTAAGGCCAGAAAAGAAAGTGGCTTCTTGTGTAGTAAGAAAAAAGAATAACTAATGGACATCTTCAATACTCTGTTGTTACCCACACAATACCAATAGAATTAAAGAAAGGGGGCAACTAGGTGGCACAGTGGATAGAGTATTGGGCCTGAAGTCAGGAAGGCTTGTCTTTATCTGGCCTCAGACACTTACAAGCTATGTGACTCTGGGCAAGTTACTTAACTGTCTGCCTCAGTTTGCTCATCTATAAAATGAAATGGAAAAGGAAATGGCAAACCACTCCAGTATTCTTGGCAAGAAAATCCCAAATGGGTCACAAACAATCAGACACAACTAATCAACCAAACAACAAATCTGTAACAGGCTTCCAAAGGGAGGAGAGACTTGGACAAAAGTCACTAAGGATGAGAGAGCCAATGTGAATCATAATTGACAACACTAGAGGTAGTACCCATATAAATAATTTTATAGACATAAAAAATAATTGAAAACAAATCTATTGTCATATAATAGAAAGAACTCTGGGATTGGAGTCAGAAACCTGGGTGTGATTCCTGACTGCAATTTACAAGTTATATAACCTGGGGGTAATTATATCATCTATTTTAAGCCTCAGTTTCCTCATCTGTAAAATAAAAGGTTGGACTAAATAATGTATATGGTCCCATCTGGCTCTGAATTATGTGATACTGAAGTAAAGAAACATAATACAAGCAACTGACAACAACCATCAAGAAATCCTGAATCCACCTACAAAAGTCCTTCATTAGATTTGTCACTAAGCAGACTTCATGGAACCCCAGAGCTGAAAGGGACCTCAGAAGCCAGCTAGTTGAACTGAGACTTGCTTGAGAATCCCCTCTTCAAAGTGAGCCAGAAGCACTCAACTAGGCTTTACTTGGAGGCCTTTGCTGAGAAGAAACCACCAACTCCAGAGTTAGCCAATTCCACTTTTCAAGAGATGTTTTAAGGATTTTTTTCCCATGACATCAAAGTAAAAGTTGCTTCTCTATGTTTTTCATCCATTTTATCTGTTTTTTTCCCCTTGGGGCCAAGGAGAACCAAGCTCGTCTTTCTTCCACATGATAGCTCTTCGACTTCTTGAAGGTAGACAATACATATATGCATACTCAGTACGTATATGTGTGTGTAACTGTGTATTGTATGGACGTGTGTGTATAGACATACATACATATATGCATGTATGTGTGTATATATATACATATATGTATATGGTCATGGATTTATTTGCTGGTTTATTTTAGGCCATTTCTTGTACTCATTTCATCATTAGTAATATAATGCAGCATGCTAATGTTCAACAGAGTTTTCTACATTATCCTGTTGATCCCCAGTTTGGATTCTTTGGGGCCTAAGAAAATGCATGATATACAGAATGACAGCATTAACAGAAAAAAATATTGGTATAAAAAATAAGGTTTTGTTCAGGGAAATGCTTGGTGTTATTGAAAGTACTGAATGATTTCCCAAATACAATTCAGACTGCTTTCAATTTACTGTTCAGTTATAGGTTCAGCTCATTTTTAATGAATAATACTTGTCCAATATAAATGTGTTGAAAGACAGGCTCTATGGGTTAGCCATCCAATCACTTGGAACAGTCTAGACAATAAACATTTTTCATCTGCTTGTTTGTTTCCTGTGTTATTGGTTACAAACTCTTTTAAAAGTGATGGTTATGAATTTCATTTAGGAGATTGCATAGTGTTCTGTGATTTTATGAAATTTGAAAAACGTCACCCACCAATAGATGCATGTAGAGAAATGTAGGGATTGAAATTCCCTTCTTCCTTTGTATTTTATGTTGAAATTTTTCTATGATAATGATAATAATAATAATATTTATAATTATCACTACAGTTAGCATTTATGTAACACTTTAAGATTTGCATTGTACTTAGCCAATATTATTGCCAATATTATTAAACCTCAATCCTAGATTGCTGTGGTTTTAGTCATTTTCAGGCATGTCTGAGTCTTCATGACCTATTTTGGGGGTTTTCTTAGAAAACATGTTGGAGGAGCCAAGATGATGGAGAGAAGCCAGGAAGTTGCCTGAGCTCTCCCGAGTTTCCCTCAAAACCAACATTAAATCAAGCCTCTAAACAGATTCTGGAACTGCAGAATGTAGAAAAAGACAGAAAAACACAATTGTCCAACTTGAGATAATTTAGAAGACTTCAAAAAAGATCTGTCTTTTGTGGTGGCAAGGAATTGGAAATTGAGGGGCTGCCCATCAATTGGGGAGTGTCTGAACAAGTTGTGGTATATGAATGTAATAGAATTCTATCGTACTGTAAGAAAGTTCTGTTTCACTTGGGCAAAAGGGGAGGACAGCATAGCTCAGCACAACAATGGAGTGGGTCTGGGCAAGTCTGCAGGAGGCTCCTGACTACAAGACAAATCAGTAGCTGAGGCCTGTTCTCAGCAGGCTGGTGTCACAGCAGGCCATTTGTGAGATCCAACAGCACTGGCTGAGAGGGAAAACTGCCAACTAGAGAAATACCCACAAGACAAGTGCAACCTGGCCAAGCCATCCCAGTGCAGGGAGAAAGCTCAGAGCTGTGAAGAATCCAAAAGCCACAGAGGCCACCAAGCAAAAAGCCAGTGACCAGGCCTCTATCCACCAACACAAGAAGCTTGCAACAGAGGCCCCTGTGCCCCAGGAGCAGACCTCAACTTTATAAGTTTAAAAATAGGCCACAATATGAGTAAGAAACAGAAAAGAACCCTTACCATTGACAGCTTCTATGGCAACAGGGAAGACCAAAACAAAAACTCAGATGAGGACAATACTGTCAAAACACTTACATGTGAAGCCTCAAGGAAGAAGATGAATTGTTCTCAAGACCAAAAAACCTTCTTGGAAGATCTCAAAAATTATTTTAAAAATAAAATAAGAGAGGTAGAAGAAAAAATGAGGGAAAATGGGAGAAATGACAGTTATGCAAGAAAATTATGAAAAAAGAGTCAACAACTTAGAAAAGGAAGCACAAAAATTGACAGAACAATTCCTTAAAAAATACAATTTGCCAAAGCCGGGGTTGGGGGGGGGGGAATTGGCCAAATCGAAAAAGAGGTACAAAAGCTTACTGAATAAAATAATGCCTTAAAACTCACAGTTTGAACCTTGGACCCCAGGCACCCCACTCTAGGGAGGGGTGAGCATTGTTTCAACCTTACTCTCATTAGATTTAGTTCAAAGAGGGCATACCATATACAAAGGGGAAAAAAGGATGGAGGGAAATACACAGTTAGTAATCATAACTGTGAATGTGAATGGGATGAACTTTCCCATAAAATGGCAGTGAATAGCAGAAGAGATTAAAAACCAGAATCCTACAATATGTGGTTTACAAGAAACACATTTGAGGCAGAGAGATATACATGGAGTAAAGATAAAAGGTTGGAGCAGAATATATTATGCTTCAGCTGAAGTAAAAAAAAAAAAACAGGGGTATCAATCCTTATCTCAGACAAAGCAAAAGCAAAAATAGATCTAATTAAAAGAGATAAGGAAGGAAACTACATCTTGCTAAAAGGTATCATAGATAATGAAGTAATATCAATATTAAACACATATGTACCAAGTGGTATAGCATCCAAATTCTTAGAGGAGAAGTTAAATGAGGTACGAGAGAAAATAGACAGCAAAACTATGCTAGTGGGAGATCTTAACCTTCCCCTCTAAGAACTAGATAACTCTAACCATAAAATAAATTACAAAGAAGTTAAAGAGGTGAATAGAATCTTAGAAAAGTTAGATATGATAAACATCTGGAGAAAATTGAATGGGGATAGAATTGTGTATATTTTTGCATATTTTTATACCTTTTTGTCAGTGATACATGGCACATACAAAAAAAATGAACCATGTATTGATATGGGGATGGATTTAATTGATCAAATTAATCATGAGGTGCCCCAAAGAATTACAAGAATCAGTTCCTAAGTTGTATTAAAAGATTACATGGACATAGGGAGAATACACACTGGAGAAAAGTATCTTGGTTTGGGAGATGGAAATGGTTATATTTATAGTGAAAATGTAGTTTAATTCTGCATTATATTAGTTTCCTCCTCGTGGGAGGATCATATCCTATTTTGGAATTCTTGGGGTACTAAGATGTCCCCGGAGGCAGGAAACCTTTCTCACTAGGAGTATATTTTGGGGTTTAAATGTCATAAGGTGAACTTAAGGACACATTTGGTCCTTCTGTGCATGTTCCTAAAACATGTTTAAACTTGTCTGACCCCAAAGGGTCTATCTGTTTAGGATGTCTCTTTCCTTTAAGATCAGGTTTTGAGGTACATTTTCTATTTCCTGTCATCCAGGATTATTAATCCCTGGCTTTTGTTTCCTTAGGCTTCTGTTGATAGTGTTTGTTGATAACAAATAAAATCCTCTGTTACTGTTAATAAGAACTCAGATTTTACTTTTTCTGTTAGCCCTTCCAATAACTTCCATCAATATTAGGGCACAAAAACCTCATAGTCAAATATATGTGAAAAATTAATGGGATTTGGCAGATACTCAAAGGCCTACCTGGAGATTGAATTAAGTGAGAGTTATTGACTTTGTTGATTAGCCTACTTCAAGTTAATTAGATTTTTACCACACCTGGCTACCCTTAAGAAGGTATTGTTCTCAGAAGCTAAGGACTTTAAACTCAACTCAAGACCACCTTCAAGTCCAGTGAACCAATGGATTTGGATGATGCCTACCAATCAGCTTGCAGCAGTGCATAAGGACCGCCTCTACTCCAGACCTATAGAAAGCTTCCACACTCAGTTTGAGAGGAGTTCATGGTTGAAACAGGCTAGTGGCAGAGGACTTGAGGAAGAACCAGATCAGGCTGGAACTCTAGGCTAGATAGGCCTTTTCTTAACTCAACGTGTTCTTTTTTTTTTTCTAATACCTGGCATGCTTTAATAAATGCTTAATGCCCAAAGACTAGTGCTAAAGCTTCTAATTTAAGGTGACCACACATTAGATTTTTTAGACATCACATTTAGATTTTAAACATCACAGTATTAGGGCACAAAAGCCTCACAGTCAAATGCAGAAAGGCATAAGTAGTAAATGCATCCTTCTCAGATTGTGATACAATAAAAATTACATGTAATAAAGAGCCATGGAAAGATAGACTGAAAATTAATTGGAAACTAAAAAAAAAATCTCATCCTGAAGAATAAGTGGGTAAAACAACAAATCATAGAAACAATCAATAACTTCATCCAAGAGAATGACAACAATGAGACAACGTACCAAAACTAGCAGTTCTTAGGGGAAATGTGATATCTCTAAATGCTTACATGAATAAAATAGAGAAAGAGGAAATCAATGAATTGGACATGCAACTAAAAAAGATAGAAAAAGAACAATTTAAAAATCCCCAATTAAATACTAAATTAGAAATTCTAAAAATCAAAGGAAAGATTAATAAAATTAAAAGTAAGAAAACTACAGAATGAATTAATAAAACTAAGAGCTGGTTTTATGAAAAAAAAATCAATAAAATAGTTAACCTTTGGTTAATTTGATTTTAAAAAAATGAAAGAAGAAAACCAAATTACCAGTATCAAAAATGAAAGGGGTGAATTCACCACTAATGAACTAGAAATTAAGACAATAATTAGGAGCTATTTTGCTCAACTGTATGCCAATATATTTGACAATCTAAATAAAATGGCTGTATATTTACAAAAATATAAATTGCTCAGATTAACAGAAGAGGAAATAAAATCCTTAAATAAGGCCATTTTAGAAAAAGAAATTGAACAAGCCATCAATGAACTGCCTAAGAAAAAATCTCTAGGGCCAGATGGGTTTACAAGTGGATTCTACCAAGCAACTAATTCCAATACTATACAAATTATTTGGAAAAATAGGTAAAGAAGGAGTTCTATCAAATTCCTTTTGTGACAAAATATGGTGTTGATACCTAAACCAGGTAGAGGCAAAACAAAGAAAGAAAATTATATACCAATTTCCTGAATGAATATCAAAGCAAAAATCTTAAATAAAATATTACCAAGGAGATTACAACAATTCATCACCAGGATAATACACTATGACTAGATGGGATTTATACCAGGAATGCAGGGCTGGTTCAACATTAGGAAAACTATTAACATAATCAACCACATCAATAACAAAACTAATCAAAATCATTTGATTATCTCAATAGATATAGAGAAAGCCTTTGACAAAATACAGCACTCATTCCTATTAAAAACATTAGAGAGGGGGCAGCTAGGTGGTGCAGTGGATAGAGCCTGAGTTCAAATCAGGCCTCAGACACTTGACACTTACTAGCTGTGTGACCCTGGGCAAGTCACTTATCCCCAATCGCCTCACCAAAAAAACAAAACAAAACACTAGAGAGCATAGGAATAAGTGGAACTTTCCTTCAAATAATAAGCAGTATGCACCTAAAACCATCAGCAGCCATTATATGTAATGGGGATAAGTTAGAGCTATTCCAAATAAGATCAGCAGTGAAACAGGGATATCCATTATCACCTCTATTATTTCATATTGTACTAGAAATATTACCTTTAACAATAAGAGAAGAAAGGAATTAAAGGAATTAGAATAGGCAAAGGGAAAACAAAACTATCACTCTTTGCAGATGATATGATGGTATACTTAAAGAATCCTAGAGAAACAATTAACATTAGCAAAATTGCAAGATATAAAAAAAATCCACATGAATCATCAGTATTTCTATACATGACCAACAAAGCTCAGCAGAAAGAGACAGAAAGAGAAATACCATTTAAAGTAACCATAGACAATTTAAAATGCTTGGGAGTCTACCTGCCAAGACAACCCAGGACCTCTATGTCCACAATTATGAAACACTTTTCATACAAATAAAATCACATCTAAATAACTGGCAAAATATCAATTGCTCATGGATAGGCTGAGCTAATATAATAAAAATGGTAATTCTAACTAAATTAATTTACATGTTCAGTATCATACCAATCAGACTACCTAAAAATTATTTTAGAGTGCTAGAAAAAATAATAACAAAATTCACCTGGAAGAAAAAATGTCAAGAATATCAAGGGAAATAATAGAAAAAAATGCACAGAAAGGTGGGCTAGCTGTACCAAATCTCAAGCTATACTATAAAGTGGCAGTCATCAAAACTATTTGGTACTGGCTAAGAAATAGAGTGGTGGATCAATGGAATAGGTTAGGCATAGGAGACACAGTAGTAAATGACTATAATAATCTGCTCTAGCTTCTGGGATAAAAACTCATTATTTGACAAAAACTGCTGGGCAAACTGAAAGATAATATGGCAGAAACTAGGCACAGACCAACATCTTACAACATAAGGTCAAATGGGTACATGATTTAGACATAAAAGGTGATACCATAGGTAAATTAGGAGAGGAAGCAATAGTTTACCTCTTAGATCTATTGAGAGGAGAAGAATTAATGGTCAAACAAGAGAAAGAGAACATTATGAAATGTAAAATGATTTTGATTTCATTAAATTAAAAAGATTTTGTACAAACAGAAGCAATGCAGCCAAAATGAGAAGGGAATCAGAAATCTGGGAAGCAAGTTTCACATCCAGTGTTTCTGATAAAGGCCTCAGTTCTAAAATACATAGGGAACTAAATCAAATTTATAAGAATGCAAGTCATTCCCCAACAGAGAAATGGTCAAAGGCTATGAACAGGCAGTTTTCTGATGAAGAAATCAAAGTTATCTATTGCCATATTTTAAAAAATGCTCTAAATCACTATTGATTAGAGAAATGCAAATTAAAACAACTCTGAGATACCACCTCACACCTACCAGATTGGTTAATATGACAAAAAAAGGAGAATAATAAATGTTGGAGAAGCTGTGGAAAAATTGGAACACTAATGCATTGTTGGTGGAGTTGTGAACTGATCCAACCATTCTGGAGTGCAGTTTGGAACTATGCCCAAAGGGCTATGGGACTGTGCATACCCTTTGACCCAGTAATTCCACTACTAGGTCTGTATCCCAAAGAGATCATAAAGAAGGGAAAAGGACCCACATGTACAAAAATATTTATAGCAGCTCTCTTTGTGGTGGCAAGGAATTGGAAATTGAGGGAATGCCCATCAATTGGGGAGTGGCCAAACAAGTTGTGGTATATGAATGTAATGGAATACTATTGTGCTGTAAGAAATGATGAGTAGGAAGATTTTAGAAAAACCTGGAAAAACTAAAGTGGACTGATGTTGAGTGAAGTAAGCAGAATCAGGAGAACATTGTACACAGTAACGGCAACATTGTATGATGATCAGCTGTGATAGACTTCACTCTTTTCAGCAGTTCAATGATCCAAGATAATTCCAAAGAACTTATGATAGAAAATGTTTTCCATATCCAGAATAAAGAACTGTGGATTCAGATTGCAGATTGAATCATACTGTTTCTACTTTTTGGCTATTTATTTTTCTTTTTTGAAGTTTTCCCCTTTTGTTCTGATTCTTCTTTCACAACATGACTAATGTAGAAATCTGTTTTATGTGATTGTACATATATAAGCTATATCAGATTGCTTTCTGTCTTGGGGAGGGGGAGGGAAGGGAAGGAGGGAAAAGAACTCAAAATCTTATGAAAACAAGTGTCGAAAACTATCTTTACATCTAACTGGAAAATAATAAAAACACATTTGTGATTTTAAAAAAGAAAGAAAGAAAGAAAATATATTTGAGTGCTTTACCATTTCCTTCTCCAGCTTACCTTAAAGAGAAGGAAACTGAGGGAAACAAGATTACATGACTTGCCCAGGATCACACAGCTAAGTAAGTGTATGAAGCCAGATTTGAACTCAGGAAGACGAATCATTCTTACTTCAGGTCTTATGCTCTGTCCACTGCACCACTTACCTGTTGGTGACAAATTGTTTACTAAGCATACAACTCCCTGTTTTACAGAACTTTGAATATTAATGAGAAGACATCTTTCATAGTGGATAGAAATCTCTTCTTAGTATGAGAAAGATCTGGTTTCAAGTCCTACCTCTAAAACATGTGAGCTGTGTCACCCTGGGTGAGTCTTCTAACCTCCTAGCCTTCTAGACAATTCTCCAAGGTGCTGAACTGCCTTGCTAGGTGGAGGTTCCTCATTCAGGACTTCCCAATACCAGTTAAATCACAAGCCCACTCTCTATCTCTATCTCTAAGAAAATTAATATTCAAAGAATCACTTCACAACATTATTTAAGTTGTTGAGTCTATCAAGGAAACTTGAATAATAATAATGAAATTGAGTACTCTGAGGAGAGTTCAGAAAAAGCTTAAAATTCATAAGGGGCAAAAATTCAAATACATTGAAAGGTGAAAAGGAAGACCTTCAGATGCAAAATACAAATTCAGCACTTTCAGAAGTGTTAGAGGCTTGAATAGCTCAAGAAAAAAGAAAGAGGCAGCATGAACCCTAAAATACAATGGAAGTGAAGCACATGAAAAGTCCAGCAAATACCAAGACTTGTCTCTGTTATCCAGATATATGTCTATCTTTGTCCTTAGCCGCTCATCTGCATTGAAGCCCAAAAGGAAACTGGGAAATGTTAACTGACTGGTCGCCAAGAGGTAAGATGGTGTACCTTACCTTAATAAGAAAATGGCCTTGAATAAGGAATGCTTCTTGAACAGTTGAGGGTGGACCACTCCCATACTCCACCTTGGAGCCAAGGTTCTGGAACAGTTGAAGAGAGGCTTCTTCCTAATGGGAGCTAAAAGTCCACTTACTCAGCTGAGCAACAAATCCACTCCTCCGCCATTGATCCTACATCCCACAGAAATTTTGTAAGGACTTGGTAGGAATGAAAAGCCATCATGGGACTGTAATTTCAGAGTTAGAAGTTGCCTTGGCTGCATTTGCTGCTTATATGAGTCTCTCAGTTGTATCATAGATTGAATAAGTTCATGCCCTTCTTTCTTTTGGGGGGGGGGGAGGAGACAATGAGGGTTAAGTGACTTGCCCAGGGTCACACAGCTAGTAAGTATCAAGTGTCTGAGGTGAGATTTGAAATCAGGCCCTCCTGAATCCAGGGCTGGTGCTTTATCCACTGTACCATCTATCTGCCCCATGCCCTTCTTTCTTGAACAGACTGTGTTACTTGTGAGACAATGCAAATATATTGGGTCTAAAGTTACTGAGGAAGAAAATAAATAAAAATTTTGATAGTTTTTTTCCACTTTTTGTTTGTTGCCTTGCTTCCAATTTTGAATTTAAATGTTCTCAGCATCATCTAGCATAATTGAGTATCACACTAAGCTTTCTGAAAACTTGGTTTTCCCTCCAGTGCTTCCTATTGTTTTGAGGGCTAATAGTGCTCATTATCTCCCATTAGCCTCCTCTGTTAGGTAACGGAAACCTTATATTTTAAACCAGTGTTGCCTTTGGTTACCATGACCTTCTACTTGGCAAAGGGATCAAATGTTTGCTAACTGCCATGATTTCAAGTTATATTTCCCTAATAGTCAGTAGTAGTCTGTGCTCATTCCTGTTTCAGTATCAATTACTTGTTTAAACAGGTCAGGTCATGAATGTTTTATTGACCTGCCTAACACTTTATTTTCCCTAATTTGTTGGTGATTTTTGCTTTTGCTTAAACAATGAGGTCACTGTGAAGAGAGAGCTGATTTTCATCACTCTTATATAACTATATAAAGATTTATAGCCTGATAAAATATAATCAAGTTCATTAAAAAAAAATGACCACATTCAGTGTCTTGTGATTTCCTTCTTGAAAAAAAAATGATATAGTCTTATGTAGTCTATAAGCCTTTGGCATCTTTTTTTCTTGATCCTAAGCCATGCTTTCCATCATATTTGTCTTTATCCCCCATGTCTACCTTTTCATTAAAATATATTTTTTTAATTTAATTTGAGGATCTTATCATGTTCCACATAAACTTTCTCCACCTCCTCACACTCTGTTAAAAAACAAACAAACAGTAGAGAGATGCAATTATCTTTTTTTAGTTTGTCCCCAATGAGTAAAAGAGTATTTATTGGCCAGGTGTTCCATAAAATAATGCCTCTTCTGACCCTTGAAAGAAGAATAAACACAATCTGGCAGCTTCCCCTTTTTTCCTCTTCAAGGAAAGACCTATGAAGGACACTTTTCTTCCTTCAATATGCAGATGCAAATACCACTTTCTAACTCCTTTGTATTTATTCCTGATGTTGTTTATTTGTTTGTTTGGGGGGGGGATTTGGTTTGTTTGTTTGTTTTTCAGGGCAATGAGGGTTAAGTGACTTGCCCAGGGTCACACAGCTAGTAAGTGTCAAGTGTCCTTGGTCAGATTTAAACTCAGGTCCTCCTGAATCCAGGGTTGGTGCTTTATCCACTGGGTACCTAACTGCCCCCTATGATGTTGTTTATATGTATTTGTTATCTCTCCTTTAGAATCCTTACAAGTAGGGAGATATATATGTGTGTGTGTGTGTGTGTGTGTGTGTGTGTGTGTGTATTTGTATAACAAGTGCCTAGCGCATGGCTGATCCTTAATGAATGCTTGTTAATTGACTAATTAAAGTAGAAGGAAAAGGCAAGGATTAAGACAAAGAACAGGGCCTGGTCCCATCACAAGCCAAATCTGACATCCCAGGACAAAACTGCAGTAGAGGGCAACAAAGGGGATCAGAAACCAGTCACATGATACACGTTGTGGGAGGGAAGTGACAGTGGAAATCAGACTGCAATCAATCAACAATCATTTATTAGTACCTATTATGTGCCTGGTACTTTATTAAGTGCTAGGGACATAAATAGAGGCACAAAAAAGTCTTCATTTTCTAGGGACTCATAATCAATCTAATGGAAGGATATAGGACTAGGGAGAGTCTTCCTGCTCTATCTGAGAACATGAGAAAGAAGCCTAGCCCAAATTTCCCATTTATGAACTGAGGCTAGAGTAATTGAAAAAAATTCCAAATATACTAGAGGTTGAAAGAAACCTAAGGACAGCCTAATAATAATAATAATAATAATAATAATAAAACAAGGGAAACATTTAAATATGAAAAACAAACAAATATATGAAAGAGGTAAGGGTCCAGAAAGAAAATGGAATAGACTATTATTTTATTTTAATTAATTAATTAATTAATTATTTTTAGGACTAGGCTTTTGCAAATCATAGAAGGGAAAAACGTTCTCCAGCTTTCAAATAGGGTGGGGTGCCTGGGGTCCAAGGTTCAAACTGTGAGTTTTAAGGCATTATTTTCTTCAATAAGCTTTTGTACCTCCTTTTCCATTTGATCAATTTTTTCCCTATTTGGCTAATTTAATTTTTTAAGGAATTGCTTTTTTCAATTAATTTTTGTGCTTCCTTCTCCAAGCAGTGGACTCTCTTTTCATAGTTTTCTTGTATGCCTGTCATGTAATTTCTTTTCCCATTTTTTCTTCTAACTCTCTCATTTGATTTTTTTTTTAAATGAGGCAATTAGGGTTAAGTGACTTGCCCAGGGTCACACAGCTAATAAGTGTTATGAGTCTGAGGCCGGATTTGAACTCAGGTACTCCTGACTCCAGGACCAGTGCTCTATCCACTGCACCACCTAGCTGCCCCTCATTTGATTTTTAAAAGCCTTTTTGAGCTCTTCCAGGAAGGCTTTTTGGTCTTGAGACCAATTCATAAACATTTTGACAGTATTGTCCTCATCTGAGTTTGTGTTTTGATCTTCCCTTTTGCTATAGAAGCTGTCAATGGTAAGGGTCTTTTTCTGTTTCTTACTCATTTTGTGGCTTATATTTATACTTTTAAGGTTGAGGTCTGCTCCTGGGGCACAGGGGCCGCTGTTGCAAGTTTCTTGTGCTTGGGGATAGAGGCCTGGTCACTGACTTTCTGCTCTGAGGCCTCTGTGCCTTGTGGATTCCTCACTGTCCTGGGCTTACTCCCTGCACTGGGACAGCTTGGTCAAGTCATGCCTGTCCTGTGGGTGTTTCTCTAGTTGGCAGTTTGCCCTCTCAGCCAGTGCTGTTGGATCTCACAAATGGCCTGCTGTGCCACCAGCCTGCTGAGTCAGGACCAAGGGTCCTCAGCTACCGATCTGAGGCCAGGAGTCTCCTGCTGACTTGTCCAGACATGCTCCATGCTCTGCTGAGCTGCGCTACACTCCCCTTTTGTCCAAGTGAGACAGACCGTTTTTGAAGGTGTCTAAATTATCTCAAATTGGAAGGTTGTGTCTCTGTCTTTCTTCAATATCTATGGTTTCAGAATTCATTTAGAGGCTTGATTTACTGTTGTTTTGAGGGAAACTTGGGAGAGCTCAGATAACTTCCTGGCTTCTCTCCACCATCTTGGCTCCACCCATTTTGTGCCTTTTAAGGTTGAGTTTTGCTCCTGGGCTACAATGTACACCATCTGGAGCTTCTTTTGCTGGGGGCCAGGGTGGAGACACCAGCTTTCTTCTCTGAGGCTTCAGCAGCATTGGGGATGGAGGCCTCACACCTGACCTGCTGTGCCACTAGCTTGCTGAGTTCAGGAACCTTTGTTGCTCATCTGTGCTGTGACTAAAAGCTTTTTGGTGGCTCATCCAGATACCCTTTTACCCAGACTAAACAGACCTTTCCTAAAGATCTTCTAGGTTTTCTTAAGTCAGAAGATTGTTTCACTCTGGGTTTTTTTGCATGTTTTACAGCTCTAGAATCTGTTGAGAGGCTTAATTTAATGTTGTTTCTGAGGAAAATTTGGAAGAGCTCAGGTACCTTCCTGGTTTCACTCTGCCATCTTGGTTCCATCTCCAGAAGTCCCATCATGAAATAGCTCTTTGTAGATCTACCAATGAAGTTTGGGTATGTCCAACTGTGTGAAACTGAAAGACTAATACGGGTAAATCCAAAAGAAGATGACAACTGCAAAACAACTCCAAGAAGAGACAGGGGGGTGGGGGTGAATGGCTTGGCCAATAAGGACTCTATGAGTTCATGAAAGAAATGAAGCAACTGATTTTTTTTTATTTCTGGGTTTTGTTTTTTTTTTGGTTTGTGTTTTGTAGGGAAATGGGGGTTAAGTGACTTGCCCAGGGTCACACAGCTAGCAAGTGTCAAGTGTCTGAGGCCAGATATGAACTCAGGTACTCCTAAATCCAAGGCTGGTGCTTTATCCACTACACCACCTAGCTACCTAGTTAAATCAGGGGGCAGTTAGGTGGTGCAGTGGATAGAGCACCAGCCCTGGAGTCAGGAGGACCTGAGTTCAAATCCGGCCTCAGACACTTAACACTTGCTAGCTGTGTGACCCTGGGCAAGTCACTTAACCCCAATTGCCTCACTAAAAAAAAAAAAAAGTTAAATCAGATGTCTCAAGGATAAAAATTGAAAGGAGAATAAATAGCATGGAAGAAAAAGTAGAAATATAACCTAACTAATGGAGTTTCTGAAATATACAATGGGACAAACAGAAATGAATAATAAATGGTAGAGCAAAACCAAAAGATTGAAAAAAGAGGAGAACCTGTGTTGTACGGACTATTTAAAAAACTGACAGAAATTAGTCAAAGGAAAAATAATTTAGGAATCATCAGATTCCCTCAAAATCATTACCAAACCAAAATACCTCAATAGTATAGTTTAAGAAATCATAAAATTACCTAAATCTATTAGAACTATATGACAGAGTGAAACTAGGAAGAATCCATTTGTCACCCACTAAAAGAAACACCAAATAGAAAATTTGTGGGAATACCATAGGAAATTTTGATTGCTTCCAGGTCCCAGAAACTATACTGAAATTATCCAGAAAGAAAAAATGCAAATATCAGTTATAATCAGGTTCACACATTATTCTACAACTTTTATATGTGTCAAATAAAAAGAAGGGGGGCTTAAATCAAGATAATATATCCTACAAAACTGAGTATAGTTATACAAAAGGCAAAATGGATTTTTGATGAAATCAAGGACTTCCAAGTATTCTTGATGAGAATGCTCTAGAGCTGAGTAGAAATTCTAAAATTCAAATTGAAGAAAGAAAAACAGAAATGTAAGCACATTTGATGAATTGGATAGAATTGTACCATGATAAATTATTGATGCATACATTAATAAAGGGGAAAATGTGTCCTCTCAAAACCTTGTTTTCCAGGGTCATAGAGAAAATTAAATAAGACCACTATAGGACCTAGTTTTGTTCTACTTTGATGGTCTTAGGATAAGAAGGAAGTGAGAGGGAATGGAGACTATGGAGAGGAAAAGAAAAAAGAAGGAAATTTGCATTACACTATAGGGGTACATGAGATAAACTGTATACAAATATGAAGAAAGGAATGGAAGGAGCAGGCATCTCATGACTTCACTGTCATCTGAACTGTATAAAAGAAATTTGAACACACCCACACAGATAATTATACACCCGCCCACACATATAGTTTTGTGTGCAAATACATTAAATACAATGGGCAAGAAGGAGAAGACATGGAGAATAGAGTTTAAGAGGGAGTAGGACTGGGGACATGATTATCATAAGCAAAACAAACTCAAATGTGGGAGGTGGAGTATGAAGTGTGTGTAGGGGGTGGGAAATGGATCAAAGGAAAGAAAAAAAAGTAAAATCCCATGTTCAGGAATGAGGCAATGGTTAAAAAAAAGGGGGGGGGGCGCAAAATGAAGTGAAGCAGATTGCTTCACTTATCTGTAACAATTCCTGAGCAGGATGGGGTAGGGTGGAGCTGAGAAGAGTGGAGGGAAGAACAGCCTGGAGCCATATAGACTTCAGAGATTTGGAGTTTTCTGTTTGTCTCCTAAGGCACATTGTTTGGGACTGGGGTAGGACTGAAAGGAACACCCATGAAATGGAAAAAGAAAACACACTAAAAGGAGGGAGGTGGTGGTGGCACTTTCCTGACTGTAGCATATGTAGCGACAACAAGAATGGAGCAGTTTGATAAAATCAACTCAGCAGCTCCCTTCATCATACACATGCCTCCAGTGAGACTCGAGAGGAGCAAGATAAAAGTGCAAGGGATAAGACTCTTTTGTCACTGTTGTCCTTGTCATCCTCATCTTAGTCATTGTCTTCTTGTTTAATGTTTATCATGGTCACTAGCTCAAGGTTGAGATAAAGCAGGTACATTTCAGGGAATGTGAAGGAACTGATAGTACTTATTCCTTTGGCTAACCTTACTTTGGCTGGGCAAGATTGGCACCTGTTTTAAATAATTTTTAATAATATTTAAGACTGAATCTGACTAATCCAATATTATTTCTCATAAAAACTCCTGTGGTTGACCTGATTGGTTCATTTTCCCTTTGTCTATGGTAAGAGGACCCTGAAACAGCATGGGAGCAACACAGTAAATAGTCATTTTTCCTAATAATGATTCCAGATCCAGCTCAGAGTTGTTAGAAGTTTTCTCTCTAGAATTAGGGGTAGAAGACTAATCAGAAGCCATTCAGTCTTTCTTGACTTTATTTCCAAGGGCAACATTGATAGGAACCTGAACCTTTCAGTTTAACCCACCAGAAAAATTAGGGTGATTTCTCAATGGGAACAGAAAAGAGTTTACAAATTTCTTAGCTGAAGATATATAACTTTACTATATAAATGAATATAGAACTTTATTAAAAATCAATCCTATTTGGGGGGCACTTATATTCATTAAAGGACCTTTAAAGAAAAGATTAAAAATTGGCAAATAAGTAGGTCAAAGAAAAAAATCATAGAAACAATAGAAAATTTCATCAAAGAAAATGAAAATAATTAAACATACCAAAACCATTTAGGATGTAGCTAATGTAGTCCTTTAGGGAAAATTTCAACCTTTAAATGTTTTGGAGAAAGAGAGAGAAAGCACAGAACAGTGAAATGTAAAGACAACTTTTAAAAAGAAAAAAATAATGGATTAACAAAATTGAAAGGAAAAAATAAAAGCCTTTTAATTTTTAAAAGACAGGAGAAAACAAATTGGACGAAAATAAAAGAATTCACAACTAAAGATGAAATAAAATAAGCTATCATAAATGATTTTGTACAACTTTATGGCAACAAAATTGTTAACTTAAATGAAATGGATATTTACAAAAAAACCTAAAAAGAAAAATGATCTACTGCCACACACTAGCAGTCATGACATCCCCTCCTGATGTCATGGTTGTCTTTGAGTAAGGACAAACAACAATAACAACTATTCTTAACAATACAATTATCCAAGACAAGTTCAAAAGACTCATAATGGAAAATACTCTCCATCTCCAGAGAAAGAACTGATGGAAATTGAAACAGACTATTTTCACTTTTTTTCAGTTTTTTTTTCTCCTTTTGTTCTGTTTCTTTTTTCTCAACATAACTAATGTGGAAATGTTTTACATGATTGCACAGATATAACCTGTATCAGATTGCTTGCCATCTTGAGAAGCAGGGAGGGGAGAAAGGGAGAAAAAATTATAACTCAAAATCTTTCAGAAATGAATGTTGATTGTGTGTTGATCAACCATGATAGACTTGACTCTTCTCAACAATACAATGGTCCAAGATAGTTCCAAAGGACTCATGATGGAAAATGCTCTCCAAATCCAGAAAAAAGAACTTTGGA
The DNA here is from genome assembly GCF_019393635.1 of Dromiciops gliroides. Classification (NCBI taxonomy): domain Eukaryota; kingdom Metazoa; phylum Chordata; class Mammalia; order Microbiotheria; family Microbiotheriidae; genus Dromiciops; species Dromiciops gliroides. Next base: position 272,993,714 of record NC_057866.1, read on the forward strand.
ATCTTGATGCAGATTGAACCATACTATTTGTATTGTTTTTGTTTTTTGAGTTTTTTCCCTTTTGTTCTGATTCTTCTTTCACTAAGGCATAAATATGACTAATGCAGAAACATGTCTAATGTGAGTGTACATATATAACCTATATCAGATTGCTGCTGTCTTGGGGAGGGGAGAGGGTAGAGAGGGAGGGAGAAAAATTTGAAACTAGAAATCTTATAAAAACAAATGTTGAAAACTATCTCTACATGTAACTAGAAAATAATGAAATACTTTTATGAAAAAAATGAATGTTGAAAATTGTCTTTACATGTAATTGAAAAAAATAAAATACTATTACATTTTTAAAAAATCACCCGCAAGCAAGGGACCCTGAACAGGCAAACCTGAGTAACTTATTCCACCATTTCACATTATCAGAGTTCCTTGAGCATCTCACTCCCCTTCTAGGGCATTTAAACTCTCCTTTAAACTCTCATTTGGACTGCCTTCCCATAGAAGGAAAAAATGAATTCATCCTGTCCTATGTAGCCTCCTCTGTGTCTCATAGCTCCTATTTATGAGGAGTGGGTCCTAGACATTATATTGGTTATATTTCTCCCCTTCCTCTCCCACACATAAAAATCACATATGAATGGTCCCTCAACTAAAGTCTGATCTCTATTAAATCTATGACGATGAACCCTCAGCCAGTTTGCAATGACAAAAACCAAACGAAGCTATTCAGTCCTGTCTGACTCTTTGTGACCCAATTTGGGATTTTCTTGGCAAAGATACTGAAGTGGTTTGCCATGTCCTGCTCCAGCTCATTTTAGAGATGAGGAAACTGAGGTGAACATGGTTAACTGGCTTGCCCAGGGTCACACAGCTAGTAGGTGTCTGAAGTGAGATTTGAGCTCAGGTGTTCCTGACTCCAGGCCCACAGCTCTATTCACTACATCACAGAGCTGTCTGCTTAGGGCTGTCCCTTCCCTATATCATATATTCCCTGGAAACTGAGGCTCTTTTCACTAAAATAAGAGGAGCCCCAACTCAACCTGACATAATCAGCATACTGGGCCCCAGCTCCCACATCACTACCATCTTCTTTTATCTTTAAGATCAAAGTCCAGCCCCTAGGGTAGGGGGAGGATCCCTGAAGGGGGAGGAGAACTTGGTCTTTCTCTCAGATCCAGTGAGAAGGGGAAGAGGTCCCAGACAAAAGCATCCATGTTCCATCCAGCTCTTAGACTGGAGCCCCAGTGGCCTCTGGGAAATGAGCTCCATCTGCTCCTGAGCTGGTCTCTGAATGGGTAGCCCACTTTAGTGGCCATGATCATTTGTTCTGAGAAATTAGATAAATTTGTATCTGCCATGCCCTTAAGTCCCTGAGCTTTTGCAAAATAAAGATAATGGAATTTTTTGTAATTAGATAAAGTAGCTTCATGCTATTAATCTGATTGAAAGAGGTCACTAATTAAAGTGAATATAGAGGGATAGTCTACATTGATGAAATAACCCCTGTGTTCTAGCTGGTCCTGCTTTCAATTAGTTTGGTCCGCACTATTAGCTAAAACCAAGTAGGTGGCCAGGTGACACAGTGGGTAGAGGTCTGGGAAAACCTGAGTATTGTTCCTGCTGCATGATAGAGACCAGTCACTTAACCTGTCTGCCTCAGTTTCCTCCTCTGTAAAATAGAGCTCATAATAACACCTACCCCACAGGGTTATCGTGAAGTTAAAATGAGATAATATTTGTAAAGCATCTTGTAAAACATACTCATTGTCATTGTTATTATTATCAATAGTGACACGGGGGCTGGGACTATTAAAGTTTAAACTGACCTACTAGCTAAAGGATGGACAAACCTTGAGAAGTAAGGGAGATAAGACCATTAGGCATGGTTCCTGCCTTATTGGCACCAGGGGACAGAGATAACTCCAGAAGTCAGGACCACCAACCCATTCAAGCTTTCCCCACACCCAAAGGGAACTTTCCATAGTCAGATGGTCACTCCATCCATCACCCCACCATCCATCTTCTATAAAAGCTTTTGCCTTTCTTCTGTTCAAGGAAAAATGTGCCTCAGAGAATCATGTGATCTCTAAGCCATTTTCTCCCCTCAAGAGAAGTCTTTGGCTTCTCTCTTGGTCCCTTTCTCTAGCACCTAAATAAAAGACTATTTTATTCTAATTGAAGTGTATGAAAGGGTGTAATTCTTTAAAGAAACCCCACCACATCTTTTCCCCGTGATAATTAACTATTACCAAATGTGGTGTTCGATTTACTCAGGGCAACATTCTACAAATAACTAAATTATTTTCACAGATTCAATAGCAAAATTGGTATAAAAGAAAGCTCTGTCATGTGGAGAGAGTGTTGGCCTAGGCCTTTGTAACGATTGGAATAACGCCACCTGCTGGATACTTACTGTAGAGGAGTTCTGCCCATGAAGGGAAGGTCTTTGAGGGCAAGACCAGGAGTCAGGAAGTGACGCGGACTAGTGGGAGGAGGAAGGAAGAGACTGGCGCTCAGTCTCGCTCTCTTTCCTCTGGACTCTGGTGGAGAGCGGAGCTAGAAATGTGCTCTCCCTTTAATAGATAGGAATCTAGGCCTTTCTCTCTCTCTTTACCAAATTCTTCTTTTCCTTAATAAATGCTTAAAAGTCTAACTCTTGCTAAAGCTTATAATTTATTGGCGACCACTCATTAGATATTTTAGACAGACTAGCTAGAATTTTAGCCCTGAACACCTTACTCCCAGATCTTTCCCAAGGCAATGAACTCAGTAGTTGATCTTGGAGAGTACCTTAGACCCAGGAGACTCAGGGATGATCACAGCCCAGCTAGAGATCTGGGAGGGAGCTCACAGGTCCTGGCAGGGAAAGAGACCAAGTCAAGATCAGCATTTGAACTCAGGTCCTTGCACTCTGAATCCAACACTCTTTCCACTTATAATGTGTAAATAGGGGCAAGTTCTTCCCTCTTTGGTCCTTAGCCTCCTTCATCATATATGAGGGGCTAGAGTGTTTGGGGTATTCAGGGAGAACTCACACCTCTGGTATGAGAGCTTGCTGAGCCCTTTCAGCATTGCTCATCCACCTTTGGTGTCCACCTTCACCCAACTCTCACCTGTGTCTCCAAGAAGCTGTACCATGCACAGCGGCCATGCCCCAGTAAAGCATCTTGGCAGATGGGCTAAATCAGGTTGAGGGTAATTGACAGGTTATGGGTAATTGATGAGTTATGGGGGTGTCCAACTAAAATCTGTGAAGACGTCCCCCAACTAAATGAGTGGATGAGAACAGTTTGTTCCAAGGGCCATGAAGGCAGCTGAAGGAGGCTCTGTGGAGCACCTAAAGCTTGGTCTGACATTGGACACCAAAATCCTCCAATACATCCCAGATCATTCCCAGGTATCTTGACTTTTGTCTTGCTATGTGCATGTCCAGGACTCTGAGGGAGTGAAGCCAATGACTTTCCACAACTCTGCCTCACTTCAATCCAATTCACTCTCAAGTCAAGACATCACCCTGTAATGTCATTAGTCCTCTTCCAAAATGAAGGATGAGCAATACTATGAGGTTGCACCAGATAGTTGTGAACATCCCTTTAGGTTCTAACTCCTTTGTACCAAGGCAGTACAAGTTTCTCTAAGATTCTTGTGCTTCCTTCTTCAGCTGTCATCAGAATACCCCATCTTCCTTGCCTGCAGCTCTTAGAATACTTGACTTCCTTCCAGCCTGAGCTGCTCCTGAGGCATCAAGAGGAGCATTTCCTTATTCTCTTAATTCTCAGTGTTCTCTCCCTCTTCAAATAGTCAGGTACCCTAACAGATAGAATACTGAATCAGCAAGTCCTGAATTCCATTCCAATCTCTGACACCTACTGACTGTGTGAACCTAGACACATTATTGAACCTCTCAGAGCCCCAGTTTTCCCAACTGTAAAACTGAAATGATAACAAGAGCACCAGTCTGTTGTAAGACTCAAATGAGTGAATATTTGTAAAACACTTTATATAACAACAAATGCAACGCACTTTATATAGGGTGTCCCAAAAGTCTTAGTGCAGTTTAAAGTCTTAAGGAGCTTAAAACTACACTAAGACTTTTGGGACGTCTTGTATATAAAAGAGATTACATGTGTATATTTATATATATGTATACATATGTCACCATACAAATCTTATTATTAGTGTTATTTTTAATTATTGCACACACACGCCCAGTAGAGAGGAAAGCCTATTTTTCATTTTTTCTTATCCCCAGTATTTTGAAGATCTTTACATAAGGCCAGTCTTGGAGTCAGGATGACCTAGTAGGGTTCCTGTGAGGAAATGGAGAATGGTGTCCTCTCAATCAGAATGTAATAGTCACCATTCAAATTACATTCCTCCAGACCTGTTTGAGGAAAAAGATCTCTTTCCCCTCCAGCAAACAAGATCACATGATTCAAGGAGCCCTGAGCTGGTCTCAATTAGGTCTGCCCTTGGGCTGCATCCATATAAGGGAAGATTGAAGAAATGCCCCTTTGTCACCTCCCCCATTGGCTAAGAACCCAAGGAATAATTATGGAAATTAGGGTTAGGAATACTGCATTAGCTAGTTTTTGATCATAGGTTGTAACCCTTGAGTAATTGGACCAGTGATGAAAAAGGGGAGGGTCCATTCACATTAGGGACTAGGGTTTAAAGCGGGGCCTATGAGCCCCCATTTTTGCACCCACTAGCTGCACACTGGGTTGTCCATTCTTGCGAGAATGACAATAAAAAAGCCTTTGACACATCACCGCAGCTGAGTTCCAGAAAATTATTGAGCAGGACTTGTTTTCCTCACAGTCCCTATTCTGGGCGAATAAATTAAACTTAGCAAACCTAACCCTGCTATGTAAGGCTAGATGTTGTCTCATTATCTCTCCACCATAGCCTCACCACCCCCAACATTATTTTGTTTTATTTTTCAAATGTTTTCTATTCCCAACCTCACACACACACACACACACACACACACACACACACACAGGAACTCCCCCTCCACATACATAGAATGGGAGCTCCCCCAGGGCAAGGACAGTTTCCTTTTTTGCATTTGTAACTATTAGGCCCCTATGTGTGTTTTGACTCATTTTTTCAGTCATGTCCAACTCTCTGTGACCCCATTTGAGGTTTTCTTGGTGAAGATGCTGGAGTGGTTTCCCATTTCCTTCACCAGCTCATTTCACAGATCAGGAAACAGAGGTAAACAGGATTAAATGACCTACCCAGGATCACACAGCTGACAAATGTGAGGCCAGATTTGAACTCAGGAAAATGAGTCTTTCTGACTTCAGATGTGGCGCTTCATCCACTGAGCCACATAGAAGGGAATGAGTAATGCTCACTGAATGAATCACAGTTCAACAAAATATGCTGATCAATTCTTAAGAAAGGCTTAAATAATGTCCTGTGTGATCAATCAAGAATGGCTTCCTGGAAGAAGCTGTGTTTAAAGTGAGTATTAAAGGATGGATAGGAATTCAATCAAGGTGGGAGAAAGGAGTAATGGGGGTATTCTCATTCCATTCCAATGCTGACATTTTAATAACTGAACCCAGCTTTGTTTCTATAATCAGTACCCAGGCAAAGAGGTTGATGCTTATTAATTTCTGTTGTTGTTGTTGTTAAAGGCTATTGTTTCATTTGTTTTGGGGGGTTTTTTTTTTGGTTGTTTTTTTTTTAATGCAAAGGCTATGGCCTTTCCTCCAGGTCCAGTTTTCCCGGGTTCCCCAGCAGCTGCCTTCCCACACAGCAAGTGGTGTTTGGGTGTCTGTCAGCTGGGGTTCTAAGCAGGTTCAAACACTCCCTCTCAAAGAGAATACAACTATGGAGACTGGGAGCTGGTGACCCTGTCCACGGTTTTCCAAAGGGAGCCCACACAAAAGAGCTAGGGGCATTGAAAAGTGAGTCCCAACTTTTATGGTTTCATTCTCCCCAGACCTCAGACAACAGCATTGTCAGGAAGCAGGAGCAAGCCCAAAGGGCATTCCAGTTATTGATATGCAAATATGTGCTCCCAAGGTCTCCCTGGGCTTCAGCATTCCAGGGTCTCCCATTGTCACACAAATGGATGGTGAAACTGAGCAGGGTGTATTCAGCTCCAGAAATATGTGTCTTGCCCTGTGAACAAATTTTGTTTGCTACCCGGAGCTCCCAGAAATGAAATAAATACAGAGGAGGGAGGCTATGAAGTAGCCCTCTTTCTTGGGCTATGGCTCTGAGTGGCTACTTCTCAATGTTCAGGCACCTCTTGCAGATGGAAAATGCCCCTTATCCTAAAGGCTTTCTATTATTATTTTTATAATTTTGGTTATTTTCATTGAGAAACAGGTAACAGGATACTGCCTTATTTTTATGTTGGAGAGGCAAGTGTAAAAAAAAATTTCATGCATTTTGTTAATAAAATCTGAAAAGTTCTAGCTTTTTGAACACATGAGAGACACGTTGAAAAATGGGTTTTATAACTGTGACTGGTCTTTGTTACAAAAAGTATAAAGCTATAGAAAAAGTTAGATATTTTCCAGTCACAGACATTCTCTTATTCTCTCTCTCTTTCTCTCTCTCTCTCCCCCTCACACATACACACACACACACACCAAGGAGGAAAGGGAATAAACATTTATCAAGTGCCTATGATATGTTAAAGGACAGTAGGGTGGTGCACTTGATAGAACACTGGGTCTGGAGTCAGGAAGACCTCAGTTCAAATATGACCTTAGACATTTATTAGCTGTGTGACCATGATGAAGTCTCTTAACCCTGTTTGCCTCAGTTTCCTCATCTATGAAATGCACAGAAGGAAATCACAAACCATTCCAGTATCTTTGCCAAGTAAACCCCAAATGGGGTCACTCTTAAAGAGTTGGACACAACTGAAATGACTCAAGAGCAATAAAACAGAAAACAAAGGGTTCAATCAAGCAGAAAGTTCCAAGTACTCATTCATGTCTGTCTCCAGAGGACAGGGTTGAGAAAGACAGTACTGGCTTCACACCATAGCAAGAGCAGCATATGACAAGATACATCAGGCCACTGGATAAACATCCCTAGCAGTAGCATGAGGTAATCTGGGCATGGGGCAGCTGGTGACACAGTGCATGGAGTGCTGGCCCTGGACTCAGAAAGACACTTACTGGCTGTGTCACCCTAGGCAAGTCACTTCACCCTGTCTGCCTCAGTTTCCTCACTTGTAAAATGAACTGGAGAAGTAAAAGGCAAACTGCTCCAATATCTTTGCCAAGGAAACCCCAAATGGGGTTAATTGGCCACAACTAATTAACTAAACAACAGCAACAATCTGGATCTCCAAGTGAACCATCCAGTAACCTTCCTGACACACACACACACACCAGTAAGTAGGAGTAGGACATAGGCTTGGAGTCTATGTCTTCCTGCCTCATCTACTCCCTTCCACTCTTATCCAAACTGGGTAAAAAGCACTAGTTACCATGAGGCTCTTTGTTTCTGATGCCCTACATAACAGTATGGTCTTTTCTGGCCTCCCCCTCTGCCACTGCTATGTAGTTGTGGCTCACATTTGCACAGTATGACCCCATGGATTAAGAAATCACGAGGATTCCAAACACAGTACTCATATTAGTTCACCATGGGAAGACCTCTTTGTAGCTACCTTTTCTATCTTTCCCTCCTTTCGGCTTCCAACTAGGACTTTCAAGTTGTTGGGTTTTTTTCTTTTCCTCCCTGCTCCAGAAGATTGTCTTTTAGTGACATGTCATGCTCATGAAATTTCCACAGACAGACCTTTTACACAGGAAGGTAAATACAAGCAAAAAAAAAAAAAAACCAAGCAAGAGTTTCTGGATGGAAACAAGAGTTAGAATGTATGAAATGTCCTATAAGCCAAATGTTCCATCTTCTTCAGGCCTACTCTAAAACAGTAGACCTAAGGGTCAGGGTTTTCAATGGGCCTAATGCCTGTGTACCCTCCAAGAACCCCACTGGTGGATTAGGGTGGCTATGCAGTCCATGCTGAAGGATCTTTGTTCCAGGATCAGCCAGTAATAGGTGTTTTTTTTTATTTATTTTCACAGCTACCACAAAATGAAGTCAGATTAGGAAAGAAATAGAAAGCACCTAATAGATGCCAGTCACTGTGCTAAGCACTTTACAAATAGTCTCATTTGAGCCTCACAACAACCCTGAGAGGTGGATGCTACTATCCTCATTTATTACTTGAGGAAACTGAGGGAGAGTGGGTTGTGACTTGCTCAGGGTCACACGGCTAAAGGTCTGAGGCCAAATTTGAACCCGTCTTTAACATTTCACTAAGCTGCCTCTATTAGTAATAGAAACAAAAGAAGGGGGATGGAATATAAAAGCAGAATTATAAAGGAAGACTTCTCTACAGGATCTCCATGGAGGATTCCAAGAAAAGTTTATCTGAAAGATGAATGGGTTGAAGCATATGATGTCCAAGGACCCTTTTCAATTCCAAATCCCATGATTCCTGATTTAAGAATGAATGGAATCGATTTATAGTCAGAGGTAGGGGGTTGGTGCCATTTAGTGATAAATGGATCATAAGCCCCAATTTGGAAACCGTACTAGACTTTTTTGATTCATTATAACTACTTGGTTAATGTTTTCTTCTGTTTTTCCTATATGACCAATCCTATATTATAATGTGTTTAATTCTTCAATTATCCTAGTTGGTTGCATTGACAGAGAGAGGCATAATAGATAGAGGAAACAGCTTTGAAGTCAGGGAGCTCTGGGTTCAAGACCGTGCTCTGATACATATTGTCTTGTAGGACCCCAGGCAAGTCACCCTCTCAATGTCCCCAGTAATTTTCCAAGATGATCAATTGCCAAGCAATCGCAGATCTATAATAAAATCCTGGAAACAACAACCATGAACTTGGATAGATTTTGAGAGCAGACAATAAAAGGGGCTCACTTTCTATGGCCCATGGGGTCACCAAGAGTTGGACAGGACTGAATGACTGAACAATCAGTAAAGGCAGTTTCCTCACTGATGGATAGTAGGGCAAGGAGGCTCCTTAAAAAAAGAAACTCAAAAGTCTGAATCATCCCCCAAATTACCTCAAATGTTGTTTTCTCACAAGTATGATATAACCAGTAAAATCAATACAACTGTCAGTGTGGTGAATTTAAAAGGAGCTGAGTTTTTCAGTCAGTGGACATCTACTTGAATCTTGGGTTTTTTTGTTTTGTTGTGTTGTGTTTTTCCTAGATAGCTAAAAGCATGAACTTGGAGAAGTGAATATTCTCCGAATGGGACTCAGTTTCCTAACCTGTAAATTAGAGGCACTGACCTATGATCTCAGAGGTCTCGTCCAGTTGTAAAACTAATCAGGTAGAATGGTTTATTTTTAATATTATTTATTACAAAGAATGGTAATCTGGGAGTGAGAGGAGAATACACTAGAAAATGGAGTCCTTATGAGAACAAACACTATCAATAAAAAGTCATTAGAAAAAAATGAATAAGCTAACATTCATTTGACTTGCAGTGTGTTTTTGGAAAAGAGAATGTAGTTTAGACAGCTTTTTTTCCCAAATGATTCCCTTATAACCTTCATTTGATCTGCTAAACCTGAAGCTGAAATTTGCTAATTATTCCTACTACAATCCAAATTCCAAGTGTCCTGGGAATAGTTGCTTCCTCTTCCTTACACAGCTCATTCCCAATGGTTTATTCCCTCTAGGTTTGATAAAGGGAGTCCAAAGAAATGGGTATCATGTCATGTTTCTCAGAGAAGTTAGAAATAGTTCAACATTGAGGTAGACCGGTTTCATATAACACCAAATAAAGGTGGCAGACTATGGGAGGGGGTAACAAATTCAAAGAAAAACAGATCCCTTTCAAGTAATGGGGGTGGGGTGGGGGCAAAACAGTTGCTCACTTGAAGTCCAAAAACTGTTGATCGGTCCATTGGGAAAAAGAAGACAACAGGGTCCAGGAAGAAGGATGTTATGATGATTATGAATCGAGGCTACCCATGCCAAGAACACTTTGAGCAGAATTCATTATCTTGCATCAGATTTCATAACTCTCATTTTCTCCTCCTCATTCTTCTCTCTTTTTAGCCAATGGACTCTTTTGACTGAGGCTGGGTGTAAGGGCATCCCAGCAGGAAACAGGCAAACTGATCTTGACAAGGAACCATTTGGAATAATGGGGCAATGGAACATCTTTGTTTCTTGGGTTGATTCTGTAGTTTGGGGGATTTTTTTGGTGAGGGGGTGGGGAGGAGAACTTGCCAGCCATACATAACAGAAGAAGGTTTGCTTTTTGGAATGATTGCCATTTGCTCTTGGATACTTTCCCATTTAAATAGCCCTACATTTTTCTTCATTTGTTTCCTGCTATCAGACATTCTCTCTTATGGGGAAACTGTGAGGAATTAAAAAGTTTAATAAATTCAGTAACTTATTTAAAAGACAACATGATGTTATGGTTCCAGGAAGACTTTGATTCAGATGTTGACTCTGACACATACTGGCACTCTGTGTGTGAGTGTGTGTGTGTGTGTGTGTGTGTGTGTGTGTGTGTGTGTGTGACACCTGGACATAACACTTCTCTAGCCATCTATCTAAAACCTTAAGTTGCAAAGAAAATGCCGAAGTCCACCATACCAATGAAATTATAGATCCAGTTCCTATCTCCATTTAAAAGCTTGACTCACCTTCCCCCCATTCATTTGGGTGGTTCTTAACACTGGGGTCATTGGCATTCTTTTATAACACCTGCCTCATTCCAAATAAGTTTATGGTGCTGTTTTGGGTTGGTTCATTGGTTTGTTTGGTTATTGTATTTATTATATTTTATATTGTGCATTATTTGGTGCACTGCTTCCATCTGCTGGACAGGAGTAAAACTGATGAATTCTGAAAAGACTGACCCACAGACTGACATAATCCAATCAAGTACAACTCAGTTATGTGTCGAGTAAGACTTGTTTCTTAGAACAGTTGCATCTCCAATATGTTTCTGGAATACCTTTGGAAGCTTCTCACTCCAGCCTTGAAAAAAACATCCAACATGTCAAGATCTCCTGCACCATCAAGATATTCTACTGCCAAAGATCTGGAATTTCATCAGTGTGGGCATTCTCTCCAAAGGGGTAGTTCACAAACCATTTTTGGCTTCCAAGAGTCTTATCAGACGCCTGTCACTATCCTCCCAAATGTTTCCCAAAGTAGCCTTCCTCACTTTCTCCTGACATAGAAGGGAGTATATAGGCTAGCCATTGGCTATTGGTCAGGCCTCACTTTCACCATGGAACTAATTTATCTTCTTTTTCACTTATGCTTTCCTTTAATTTAATATTTTACTTCCTTTCTCCTTCATGATTGCTTGCTTACAATGTATTACAGTCTACTTACACCCACCATTCATTAGATGATTTTTCTATTTCAATTCATGAGGATTCGTTGACTTCTGCCATATGAAAACACTAGAAGAAAGCTGTTATATAAAAGACCAGATATTGTTTCAAGAAAAACTTGCAACTTTCCATCATCCATCCAGCTCATTTTCCTACTGTTCAATTGTAGGCCAATTTTACTGGCTCATTTTTAGTATCTGTTCAAGATGTGGTGTGTGTGTGTGTGTGTGTGTGCATGTGTGAGTGTGTGTATGCCACAGAGATATGTGTGTATATGTATATATGTACCAGTACATATTGATTACTACAATTGACTATTCAATTGTATATCATAGTATGGCAAATAGGTTCTCTTCATCCACTTGGTTTTCCCTATATGAATAGTCAGATCAAATACTTTTTAGTGAATTGATTAAGATAATAAGTATAAACTGGTCAGATTTTATTTGCAAACTCATAAAAGCATGAATTTTTAAAATTAATGTTCTAATTTGACAAGTGAGGTATTTATTTATTTGAAAGTGTTTGTATGCATCAGTCAGTAAATCCATAATCATATATTAAGAACATCTGTGTCCTGTCCTAGGGGAAGACAACATTTAGATAAGACAGGCTGTCCTCTGGAAGGAAAGTAGGGGTGGGAGGAAGTACACATAACATACTTATAAGAATAACCTGAATTATTAACATTTTCTCCATCACTTTCTTAAGTCTAGGCCATCAAAACACAATAAAATAAGCCCTGATTTGTAACACTTGTTGATTATTGAGGTGTGAATGGTCACATTGAAAAATTTAAGTAGCAGCTGGTTAGCCAATTCACATTGGATCCTACACACCCTCGGCTAGCCTCTCTTCCTGGCCACATTTTTTCCCATTATTTCCATTGAGATTCTTGACCTCAAGATGAATTCTAATATTGTTTTCTCTAGTTCTAAAAAGTAACTGTCGTAATTTGATTCTTATGATTCTGAATTTGTATATTAATTTAGGTAGCATTTTCTTTTTTTTAATTTTCTTAACATGGCATAACAGTTAGAAACTTATATTTCTTCCATTATGTAGGTCTATCTTTATTTCTGCAGAGTGTTTTGTGGTTGTATTAATATTAATTCCAATGTGCCTTAGGAGCTGGTCCACATATTCAGTAGTTATTTTGAATTGAGTATTTTTCTATCCATGGTGGAATTTGTTACTAATATACAGAAAGATTGATAATTTTTGGCTTTATTTTACATCTTCCAATTTTCTTGAAATTATTGCTTTAATTATTAAATGATTCTCTCAGGAAAGCAACCTGTCATCTGCAAGAAGTTATGATTTTATTTTCTCTTTGGATTAGCAGATTGCCTAAATTTCTCCTTTTTTATTGCTATGGATAGAATTTGTAAAAGTACATGAAATAGTGGTAAAGAAAATTTACTCTATTCTTTACCTTATATATGAAAGGCCTTAAGTATTTCTCCTCGACAAATAACATTAAGTCTGGGTTTTAGATAGATATCATTTAGCATATTAAGGAAAGATCCATTTGTTGCTATTAAATTTGTCTGTTTAAGATTGAATCCCTTTTTAATGTCCTTTATTAATTATATTTTTCTTACTTTGTGGTCAGTGAAAGAGGTATTTAGTAAGTCTGGTTTTCTGTATTTGTTAAAGAGGTTTTTATGACCTAAGTCACGTGCAGTTTTCAGGAAGTCGAAATGAGCAGCTAAGAAATGTGGTTGTTTGTTTCTATTCCCATTTATTAATCACTAGAGATCTACCTTATATAACTTTAGAAAGATTTTTTGAGGATCTTGAATGTATTTCTTTTTCACATTTTTATTAGATTTCTCTAAATCTTAAAGATATAGTAAAATCCCAAACCTTTATAGTTTTGCTACTTTTCTTTCTTTATAATTTGACTAGATTTTCCTTCAAGTTCTTAAATGCTATGGCACTGTGTGTGTGTGTGTGTGTGTGTGTGTGTGTGTGTGTGTGTGTGTGTGTGAAGTATTGATACTACTTTTTTTTTCTGGTGCCCTGAAGCAAAATTTAGGTTTTCTGCTTCTTACTTTTTTAAACTCTACTTTTATTGTTATCTTTTCTGAGATCATGATTGCTACTCCTGGTTTTGGTTTTTGTTTGGCTTTGAGAAAAATAAATGCTATTCCAGCTCCTTATTTGAACTCTATGTGAACCTCTATTTTTAAAAATAAGACATTTGGTCTATATTTTAGCACTAATGATAAATATTTGCAAAAAGACAACTATGAAAATATGTTGCAACTTATGAAGCAATGTTACTTACTGAAGATAACATGGTAGAGAAAATCTATTATGAACTTGTTAAGACCCCACAAATCAAATCAATCTACTTTCTGATACTTGACTTTAATGTAAAGTTAGAAAAATTGTGAAGATAGTGAAAAAATATGGGGATGTATGTATGGTTCAAGAGGAAAAAATGACAAAGGTAAAAGATGTAAATTATATGTTACATATCATTTAAATTATATAATTATAAATCATGAACACTTTCATTTTTTTAAAATGGGTACCAAATTGGGTATCAAATTACTCTACATGAATGAAATTTACTACATTTTGGTGGACAAGGGAAGCTATATTATTGGAATGACAATTATTGATTTGACTCAAGAATAACTTTTGCAAAAATAAAAGATGATGTATATTCTTGAAAAATGTTCACCACTAAGATGGAAGAGATCTACCATATAGCCCAGTTCCAGAAAAAGACTGTGCTGATTACATAAAACACTGGAACATTGCAGAGCCTCCTGAAAAATACTGTAATCACTCAAAGAGTTTGGCTTGTCAATCTACTCAGGAAAAACCAAGTGGATAAAAATGACTTTTTTCCAAATTTTGACATGTATTTGGATAGACACCCTATAGAGCCTGGTCAACAGTGTGGATAAGTAGAAGAGATAATGATCTGGGTTCAGAGTTGAAAAGCAAAAGGAAAGGAAATGGATTACTTTAAAGAAATTTTAAATTTCAGCTTCCTATAAAAGCAAATACCCATCTTTTCAATGCTAACATGTTACTGGTATTACTATACAGTTACAAAAAATGGAAAACAGCTGCTACCAAAGAACCAAAGATGAGTATCACACAAAAAGAGAAGAATTTATACATTGTTATGAAAATTTCTAAGTCACAGGGTTAGAAGAAGAAAGAACAAAGTCTCCAATAAAAAAAAAAAAGGTTTATTAAGAGAAGGATTCTGTCTCACAATAAAGCCAGTCTCAGGTCCAGGACCCAACGACCCCAAGCCTCAGAATCCATGGATATTTATACACAATGACTCCTCCCACTGTTTAAACCACCCCAAGCGGTACATGTACAATAAGTGTGAAGTAAAGAGAAAGAAACCATCAGTCTTTCATCATCCAAGTGGGTAGAATGTTGGATTTCATTTTTCAACCTAAGACAATGCCACCTTGGTTGCTAGCCACCTCGGGAGAATCCACTGTGCTAGGTTTTCAAGGTGGAATCCACTGTGCTCAGTTTCCACAAGGTTGGAAACCAGATAATTGCAAGCAAATAGGTTACTGCCAGTTGGATGGTTTCTATACCAGATGGCCATATAGCATTGGCATTTGCTCTACTTCATTATTATTTGCTTAAGCTATTAAAGAATACCTAAACATGTTAAATCACAGTTTGTAGTCGTTAAGCTGATTATTCCCATAGTTAAATCATTTTTATCTAAGAGGTGGGGAAAACCTCATTCACAATAATAACATTATAAAGAAAAACAACATAAAAATACATAATGAGTTTAATTAATATAATGTTTAAACATGATTCCAGAGGATCAGTGATGGAGGAGATTACCCACCTCCTGAGTGAGAGGCAATGGACTCAAGGAGCAGGAGGAAACATAGGTATGTGGATGTGGCAAATGCTTGGATTTGCTGGGTGTATTTATTTGTTAAAAAGAATATATATATATATATATATATATATATATATATGTTTTTTTTTTCATTCAACAGGTTAGAAGTAGGGGTGGGGGTAGAGAGAAGTTAAGGATAATTCTTCCCAGCAAAAGAAGAAAAAAAGATAAAAGGATTTAAGTATTTTAATAAGCAGAAGAGAACATTTGGAAGTTCAAAACACAATGGGGAAAACAACTTGGAAGGAAATGTTGAATTTATTAAATACATATAAATATATATATATATATATTTAAATATTTTTAAAAAGTAAGTTGTAGATTACAGAGGTACATTATTTCACATATGCTCATCCTATTTTTCTTTTCTATATTATATATGGAAATGTTAAAGGGGGGTTGCATTTGTAGTGTACATAAGTATTTATGATAGACATAATATCCATACAATACTTACTTAATTACTCTTCCCCTAAATATTCTCTTTTGCTAGTTAAACATTCACAATTCCATCGGCCCATTCTTGTGTGTTACAGTATGTAATCCTCTCAACACCATAAGGTGCTTCTAAATGTGACCTTTGTCCTTCCTAAACTGGCACCTAAACCTGAATAAAATACTCTAGAGGTGACCTAGTGCTCTGGGCCAAGCCTGACTCTGGCCTGTTTTATGGTTCAGGATCAGGGTTAGAATGAAATGAAATACTTTTAGAACAGCTAACTTTTTTTTTTTTTAAGTTTACTTAACAAACACTGTACAGCATCAGTCCAAGTGAATAGAGCTGCTCTCACCCTCATGTTACCATAGTGACACCTCTGCTCACAAAGGTGAGGTGAGTCGACTTACACAACACTGGGGGTTCATCAAGTCTAAAGAACTCTGACTTCTCATGTGGTCAACTTTTATGCCTCAGGCAACTGAGCAACCACAACAATATTTTAAATTTTGGTTCCTAAATTGATTAACCCTTTGAAAATGGTTTCTTTACCTTGTAGGAGAAAAATAATCCTAAAATATTAGACTTAATAAATGTTGATCCAGAAAGCTTCTGTTCTTCTGTTTCCCCCAGAAACCCTGAGGGTTTCCAGAGTTTCTTTCTTTCTTTCTTTCTTTCTTTCTTTCTTTCTTTCTTTCTTTCTTTCTTTCTTTCTTTCTTTCTTTCTTTCTTTCTTTCTTTCTTTCTTTCTTTCTCTTTCTTTCTTTCTTTCTTTTCTTTCTTTCCTCCTTCCTTCCTTCCTTCCTTCCTTCCTTCCTTCCTTCCTTCCTTCCTTCCTTCCTTCCTTCCTTCCTTCCTTCCTTCCTTCCTTCCTTCTTTCTCACTTCCTTTCTTCCTTTTTCTCTCTTTTCATTAATTAATTCATTCATTGGTTTGGACTAGGTTAAAGAGACCATTCTTTGCCTCATTACATAGTTAGCCTTAATGGGTGTTGCCTCAGGCAAACTGAGACCTGGGAAAGACCTTAGCCTAAAAAGACCAAAGTCTCCCATGGCATCTGGGCCATCTTCAGTTGTCCTGATGTATATCTTGCCACTGGACTCTTATGGCACTAGAGGAAAGAGTGAGGTCTGTGAACTTGCACAGTCCTCTCTCACTTAAATCCAATTCACTGCAAGTCATGATATCACCTCCTGATGTCATCATCCTCTTTGAGAACAAAGGACAAACAAACAACAACAGCAACAGTAAACATCAATCCAGATAGCTAGATGGATAGAACACTGGGCCTGGAGTAAGGAAGACCTCAGTTCGAATATGGTCTCAGACATATATTATCTTTGTAATCCTGGATAAGTGACTTAATCTCTGTCTGCCTCAGTTTCTTCAACTGTAAAATGAAGATAACAATAGCAACTACCTCCAAGAATTGTTGTATCAAATGAGATAATATTTAAAGCACTTACTAGTACATGCTTGGTACAAAGTAGATGCTTAATAAATGCTTGATCCCTTCCCTTTCCCCCCTGCCATATATAAGACCAGGATAAAGTATAGGACCTTGTCTCTCCTAAAAAATTAGCTTTGTTTTTGTTTGGTTGGTTTTTGTTTGTGTGTTTGTTTTTGCTGCTATTTTGTCCTCTTGCTTGAGTTACATAAAACAGAAATAGAATAATGTGTAAGAAAAGAAGCAGAGTGAAGGGTGTCATTTTAAAAAGATAGACTGAAAAAGAAGATAGACTGAGAAAGTAGGTAGCTTTCCGGTGTCCAGAGAAAGCCAAGAAGGCTTTAAGTATATTGGATGGGTCTCCTCTGGCAAACTTAAGGGAAGACATGGCCAGGATGGGCAGGCAAGGATGGGGTTTTGACTTGCATTATGTCCACATCAATGAGACCTCTGATCATCTGGAGATTTGAGCCATGCTGTAGAATCATATTAAGCCTGAAGTCCACTAAAATCAAGGATGTGTTTTTGCATGAGTTGCTGCTTAGTTAAACATCTCCCTGAGCTTTAGATATTCAGTGATGCTTCCCTTCTCCATTCTTCCATTCTCCTAACCTGGTACTTAGATTAGGATTGCCTCTTGATTTTTCAGATTCTGTGCGTGTGTGTCTGTCTGTCTGTCTGTTTATCTGTCTTTCTCCATGTCTTTCTCTGTTTTTGTCTCTTTGTCTCTGTCTCTCCTGCCTGTATCTCTCTCTATGTGTCTCTCTCTGTTTCTTTCCCCCCTCTCTCCTTTCTCCTCTGTCTCTCTCTGTTTTTCTGTCTGTGTGTTTCTATATCTCTGTTTGCCTGTTTCTCTTTGTCTTTTTCTGTCTCTACTCTCTCCCTTTCCCTGCCTCCCTCCTCCCTTTCCTCCCTCTCCCCTCCACTCTCTCTCATCCCTATGAAGAGTCTCAATTGAACAAGTTAGAGTCTCCCCTAATTACTTTTATTACTTCAGCTTCCTAACAAAGCCCAGATGCTAACAAAAGCTGAGCAGTAGTCAAAGGATGTTCCTCTTACTTCCTGACATTAGGAACTCCAGTTGTCCATTTGCAAGGGTATGTTGATCAATGGTTGAATTTGAATATAGCAGATTTATCAAATCCAAACTGCAATAAATACTTGCAATAGCATCAAGAAGCAGTGTAAAAGAGTGCTGAGCTTGAAGTCAGAGGACCTGGCTTGGAATTTTAGCTCTAACATTTATTACCTGAGTAAATGGGTAAGTCACTAACTTCTCTAGCTTGATTTCTGCAAAATAAAAAGCAAGTGATGGGACTAAATAAGAGTACAACTGAACTCACACATTTAGGGATTACAAACTGGCTTAAGGTTGCCAGAGTGCTACTTTCAGAAGCCAGAAAACTTTCCTGACTTTTTAGAAGATTTTAGATTCAATCAACCTTTAAGGAGAATGGAATCAAATAATAAGGAGTCCCTACTGCAGTTGAATCTGGAACTTAGACTAGCCAACCTAGACTTCTTTTGGTAACTAAGAGAGTTTGGAGACAGTATCAATATGTGTGTGTACTTGTAGATATACATTTATATATGCACACACACACACAAGTAAAAATAGAAAACATGGATAGATAGATAGATACCCATATACATGTGCTTCATTGTGATCTTTGGTTTTTCCATTGCCTAGAGATTCTTCATTCCCCTTCATGCCCCTAGAGCCATCTCAGATAATAAATGCATTTTAAATAGTATTTTATTTTTCCCAAATTACATATAAAACAATTTTAACATTATTTTTATTTTGTTTTATTTTGAGTTCCAAATTCTATCCCTCCCTCTTTTCTCTTCCTTCTCCCTGAGATGGTAAGCAATCTGATATAGATTATATATGTACAATCATGTAAAACATTTTCATATTAGTTAAAAATGCTTTTTAAATAAAGAATAAATTCATCAAAACCAACAAATACTTTGGGGAAAAACATTATATGCAATGTTCTCTACCTGTGGACCGCAACTCTCATCTCTCCAAATGAATTTTATGTCTGGATACAGCTATTATGAGTCAAAGTTAACCAAAGCCCTAGCTGAAATAATTTCTGTCCACGAAAGTGAAGAAGACTCTAAAGAGTGTCTCAAGAATCTTCATTTGTTCTTTATTACCTCTAGGATAAAATACAAATACATTTTTTGGCATTTAAAACTCTTCATAATCTGCCTCTAGACATCCTTCCAGATTACTTCCATAATATTTCCCCTCACAGCATCTATGTTTCAAGCAAACTTATTCACCTGTTGTTTGTCACCTACATAATTCCATCTCCGACCCACATACAGTTGTACAAGCCATCTGCCCTTAAGCCTGAAGGTCAGCAAATCAAAGATCGCCACATCAGTTAAACTGATGCCATATCAGTTAAAGTTTGTCTGACAAAATAACCCAGGCAATACCTATTCATACTAAGCACATCAGCAGGATTTGAACAAGTGGGATTAATCTTTGGTTAGCAGTACAAGAATGGATTTTAAACTTTTTATACCAGTTTTTGAAGCAAAGACTCGAGACATTTAGAAGAGGAGCAGATACAGGAAAAAAAATAAAAGACCTCAGCTATTAACCACTATTTGTTAACACATAGGTGGGATAAAATTAGCCAGGTCGACTTGGAACATCTCAACAGAACAATTAAGGAGTATATAGATATGAGAATTTTAAATTAAAGAGTTCATCTTAAACACTGCCATAACTGATGATCTCACTGCCCTTTGGTAGAGAGATCACAAAGCCTTTCCTAATCCTAAGATTGTTGTTGTTGTTGTTGCTAAATGGATTCAATGGTTTCTGACTTTTTGTGACCTTATTTGGGGTTTTCTTGGCAAGGATACTGGAGTGGTTTGCCATTTATTCCTCCAGCTCATTTTACAGGTGAGGAAACAGAGGCAAGCAAGGTTAAGTGACTTACCCAGAGTCGCATAACTTAGTAAATGTCTGAGGCTGGATTTGAACTCAGGTATGTCTGACTCCAGGGCCAGTACTCCATCCACTGTGCTACCTAGCTGCCCTAAACTTCCCATTACTCTCCTCACTTATTGCCACACCCCTTCTCCTGAATTTACTCTGTATTTAGTTCATGTACACTTTCTATTTATTTGTGAATGTGTCATATTTCCCAATTAGAAAATGTTGTGTTGATAATAATTGTTATAGACACCTATTTGGGGTAAGCATATCATTAATTTATCAATATTATACCAATAAAGGATTGACCATATGTATCCGTAATTTCTCGTGGTCCCAGGCCACATGGTAGAGAAGACAGAGAGCTTCAGCATGCCAGTTAGCTCTAGCAAAAGTCCCTAAGAGAACCACGTGGTCTCCCAGAAAGACGGCATGTAATCTCAAAGAGACCCAAGAGTGAGAACTTGAAAGAGACAGAGACCATGTGGTCTCAGAGAACCAGGAGAGACCCAGAAGATGACTCAGATGCCTTTGTGTGGCATTTCTCCAAGGGTTTTTATCCTCTTTTAATAGAGAGATTGATCAAAGCTAATTGGCTCATTATACATCAACCAAATCTAATTGGTTAGCATTATTTAAATCTATTGGTGGACAAGATTTGAAGGTGGTTTATATTAAAATGAACTCTACTGATTACATGAAGGAAAGAAATGCTAAAAACCCTCATTCAAGTTGCTTATAGAAAAGTCCATTATCTAAGTCTGGTTTAATCCCATAGATCCTTCAGCAATCTAGAGACAGGAATCCATCTCCATTCCTTTTGTTCCCTTGGGTTTGTCCCAGATGAAATTTGGTGAAATTTCTCTAGGAGAATTTTTGGCTTTCTGAAGTGGGGGGTGGTGATGGGGGTGGGTCAGAGAGAAAGGACTGATCTCTAGGTTCCCCAAGAAATTGAATATTAATAATTATTTTCTCATAAATATAAATACCTAAAAGGCCAATACTGTCTCATTTTTGTCTTTGAACCTCTAGCACCAATCACAGGACCTGACATATGGGAAGTATATTGAAAATTCTAGCTGAATTAAATGAAATTCCATTTGGAAAACAAGGACACTACACAAATCACAATCACAGCCTGGAAATTGTCCTTACAAAATGAATGCTGTTATTTTTAGAGAATCCAAAAAAGAATCAGAAATTACCAATATTTACATTTGTGGTGTTTTTTTTAATTCCATAATGTGAAATCAAACCTAGTGCCTTTATTTTTAAGCTGAGAACAATTTGTTCTCAGGCTTAAAATGCATGGTCCAAGTTGGAACTTTGAGTCAGTTATAAATGGAGTATGTTATTAAATATCCCTCCTTTCTGCTGTCTCACTCCCTCCTGTCTTTATGTATTCCAGGTCTCTATTCTAAAATTAAACGAAATAAAACAAAACAAAATTAAAAAAAAAAACCTTCACTTGAGTTCACCATTCTTTGATTTCATCAGCCCAGAAACTACAGCTGCTATTTCTGTTTATTTCACAGTCACTTCTTTTTCAAAAAAACTACTTTCTGGTTTTCCACCTCCTCAAAATTGCTGTAAGCCACAATGGACATTTGCTGCCCAAATATGATAGGGTTTTTGCAAAACTTTCATCCTTCTGTCCCACAATTTTATTTCATACTCTCAACTTTCCCCCTTCTTCAATTCATTTCCACAAGGATGTGCTAAACATCTATTCTGTGCCAGGCACTGGGTACTTGTGGGACATATGAATACAAAAATGAAGTAATTCTTGATGTGTGTGTGTGTGTGTGTGTGTGTGTGTGTGTGTGTGTGTGTGTAACTTGGCAGAGGAGTAACAATAGCACTAAGTTGTGAGAGGATAAGGAAACACCTCTGGTACAAGGTAGTGGTTAAGCTGATCTTTGAAGGTTGCTAGTGTAAGGGCCAAATTTAGTATGGGGAGAGTTAATTGGGTGGCTCACCATAATATTGGGGTAAGAAAGGAGATTAACACCCTCTTTCAAAAAACAAAACAGGTTTTACTAATGGGAACAAATTTAAAACATGAGTAAGGTTAAGAGAACTATGGACAATGAGAAAGGGAATAAGGGAAGGAAAAAAAACATGACCCACTTCTCAAATGATTAGAATCTGAATCTCTGGGGTAAAAAAATGCCCCAGGCACCGCCAAACCTGCCTTCAGCCGAGCTAGCTCCAAAGAGCTAACTTTGGCTCAACAACACAAACTCACCACCAGCTGGAATCCACAATTCCAAAGAGAACCAGCTGTGCAGCCTCCCTCTCTTGCATGTGCACATGCCAAAGTGAGTGCTCTCCTCCCTTCTCTATCCCAGAAGCCCCCTCTCCCACAGGAAATGGGGCCGTCCACACACATATCCCGAAGCTAATTGGCTGGCAGCCCTGATTGACAGAACTAACTGGTGGCTCTACAAATGCAAGCCAGATAGCTTCTGGATGCCAAAGACCACCTGACTTGTCTCCACCAGGCTTCTCGTTGTGGCAGGGCTTCCCTACAGTATAATTTGGCCAGGCCCATGTAGGCATGCAGGTGTCTGGCATAAGGTCAGCTAACATGGGTGTGCACAAGGGTTTCTAATTTTAGCCAAAGATGGGGTCATAAAAACCCCAAATCACAATTAATTCCTTACACTAGGAATATTATGAGGAAGAAATGGAAGGATGAGCATTCCTAGAAATATCTCTGCTTTCTAGGATTTGATTCAGCCCTTCAATCTCTTATTGAAGATTTTTCTCAGAAACCATTCCCAGGAACTTGATGTTAACCATTCCCCTGACCTTTTTCCTTTTTCTACTTTTTCACAAATGTAATGAGGGTTTCAAAAGGACCTGTGCGGGGCAGCTATGTGACACAGTGGATAAAGTACTGGCCCTGGATTCAGGAGGACTTGAGTTCAAATCCAGCCTCAGACACTTGACACTAACTGTGTGACTCTGGGAAAGTCACTTAAGCCTCATTGCCCCAGAAAAAACAAACAAACAAAAAAGGAAATGTGAAAAAATGCCCTTCCTGACTCTTGCCCACTGGGTGCTCTGTACTTGGGCACTTCAAGGATGCCAAATACCTCACTGATTCTGTGACCCAGTGCTTGAGGGCTCTTTGCAAATGATGAAGCCACCCCCTTAATTATCAGTAACCAAGAAGAGCAGATGATTCAACGGACCTTTAAAAAGAGAATGACTGCAAAAATCACTCTTTTTTCTTGGCCTATCCATGTATAAAGTAGTTGTCCCATGGTGGGGCAAGGGGAAATCGACAATGAAAGTCTACTTACCCCTTACCCCAGTAGAAATTATGGCCATGACTATATGACAGTTAAAGCCCATGTCCTGTGTAGAGTAGCTTGATCCTGATTTGGGAACTGCATCTTCTGTATTGATTCTTTTCTAATCTTAGGTGAATAAGTACTGATCCCAAGATCAACAAATCCAAGGTTGGCGGCAACCTTGTGTGAGTTCAAGAAATGATTAGATCCTGTTTCTTTTCTTTGGGGATAACTGGAAGTGAGGGGAAGAGAACTCAGCAATCACTCCAATACACTTAAGTATCTGACCACTAACAAAAGAATGAGACCAAGCCTGGCCACACCTATCAGGAAACATGTACGGTGAAGGGGACAGTGCAAAGCCAAGGTGAAATATAAAATGCTTATTTGGAAGTCCTAAAAAATGTGTTATTCTTAGATGAGGTGCCACCTAGCTACCCCAAGGCACACTCACTCTTACAGAACCCCTTTCTTTTGGTCCCCATTGAACAATTCTCAACCCCCTCAGAGAATACTAGATATTATATCTGGTCAATCCATAAACATTTATTTAGTTTTAACTATGTGTTAGAATTAATTGAGGTAGAGGGCAGTTGGGTGGCACAGTGGATAAAGGCACCAGCCCTGGATTCAGGAGGACCTCAGTTCAAATCTGACCTTAGACACTTGACACTTAATAGCTGTGTGACCCTGCTCAAGTCACTTAACCCTCATGTCCCTGCAAAAAATAAATAAATAGAATTAATTGAGGTAGACCACAAGATTGTTTGGCTGAAGGTGAAGTGGAAGTTGTTTATTGTCTCCTCCACCCCTCCTTTAGAGTGGCTCTGTCCAGGCATCCCCCTTCTCCTCTCATGGGGCAGGAAGTTCCTTCTAATCACTCCCCTATAACCCACCCCAGTAGAGATATTTTTTTGCCAGAATGGGTGGGAAAAATAGAGAGGGCAGTATAATTAAACAATGCCCATCCCCATCATGAGCAGAATAGCTTCTTTTGGCTTCTAGGCATCCTAGGATCATAACTCTAGAGGTGTCAGGGATCACAGAGGCCATTCAGTTCAACCCCTTCACTTTGTAGTTGAGTAAACTGAGGTCTAGGGAATCTAAGTAACTTGCCTTAGGCCACAAAGGCACTAAATATCAGTTGTTGTTCAGTTGTTTCAGTCATGTCCAACTCTCCATGATGGGATTCACTTGGCAAAGATCCTGGAGAGGTTTGCCATTTCCTTCTTCAGGTTATTTCACAAATGAGGAAACTGAAGCAAACAGGGTTAAGTGACTTGCCCAGGGTCACAGAGCTAGTCAGTGTCTGAAGCCAGATTTGAACTCAGGAAGATGAGCCATTCTGACTTAAGCCCAGGTTCTCTATCCATTGTATCACCTCGCTGCCCTACTAAGTGTCAGAGGTAGGATTTAAACCCAGATACTCTGACTCCATGACAAATGATCTTTCCATTGTATTATGCTGCCTAGAGAAATACTGATTACCAGTTTTCCTACTTTGGGACATTTATAAAAAAACAGGAAATGACTGTCAGTAAGAAATATTTGTTCTTTATTGGGAAAGATGTCTCAGCTAGAGAGGTTCATTCACTTCTGAGTTGATCAGTGCTGGTCACTCTGCTACTGGGCAGTTACTGCCAGACAAGGTCTCAGGTAGGGTACTAGATCACTAGGCTACAGCTATCCGGTCTAGACCAAATAAACCCAACAACCACTGGGCTCTTTTCCAGTCATGGCATCTCTGGTGGACAGCTCAATGTCCTGTGTTTCCTAGCTTCTCCCTTCAATGGGCAGCTACAGTATTTCATCAGTCTGTCATCAGGTGATACTGTTCTCTCTCTATCTGGAGCATGTCATTGCTCTTTTCAACCAGAATGCTCTGTGCTCACTTAGACAGTACAATGAGGCTTAGTCTAGTAATGGCAGAAGCCTCTTCTCTGATTCTCTCAGAGCCTAGGCTTTGAGGCTTGGCACTTCCAGGTAGGATGTAGGAGGTAGGAGAGTTCTAACCTCATACATTCAACAATTCTCCCTGATTCAGGACCACTTCCCTTGGCCACTAAATCTTCCTTGGCTTTCAGTAAGAAGTTCTGATTGCACCATTTACACATCTCAAACTCTGGTTGAGGCCTTTACAGATGAATGGCTAGAAACAAAAAATGGAAATGGAGCTGGAGCCCTGGAGATGATTTCATCATCTTTGCTGGTCATTTCATATGCAGCTGGGTTTTTCAAGCCTCAGAAATTTTCTGAAGTGTGGAAAGGGTACTTTCCCTTCCTCTTTGCATACAATGTCCTTCTCTTTATTCCTAACCACTCACTGGGGCCCAGGATTACACATGCTGTCCCCACCCCCATTCCTCCAACCTGTGAATGGGAGGTATTGTTGTTGTTTTCTAGCCCAACCATAGAACTCTAGATTTTTTATCAATTACTTGGAGGAAGACATGGATGGCATTACCATCAAATCTGAGATAACTCAAAGTTTGCTGGGTTAGTTTTAATGTGAGATGACAGACTCAGAGTCCAAAAATAACTTACTAGGCTAGAATCATGGGCCAAATTTAATGAGTTGAAATTCAATACAGGTAAATGTAAGCAGCACAGGCCAAAGACAGATGAACTTCAGTCTCTATATTTTTTCAAAGGCCAAGAAGAAAACAGAACACCCATAGTATAGCATATATACACATATACATGCACACACATATATACATATATACACACATATATGATGTGTATATACATATATACATACACTTATATACATATATATTAAAATATAAATATATATGTGGAATTATAGATAAATCTTACAACAAAGGAGGCAGCTATGTCATCTTGCTGAGTTCAAATCTAGCCTTAGACACATACTAACTGTGCAATCTTGGGCAAGTCACTTAACCCTATTTGCCTCATTTCCTCATCTATAAAATGACCTGGAGAAAGAAATGGCAAAACACTCCAGTATCTTTGTCAAGAAAACCCCAAATGGGATCACAAAGAGTTGGACATGACTGAACAAAACAACACAAAAAGAACTTTCAAGAAAAGATAATATGATTTTGACTTGCTCCAGATAATGAACTATTAGCCAGTGAATGGCCAGTGAATTATATAGGTCAGTGAGTTTGATTTAGAAAATTCCAGAATAAATCATTAGAGACTATTAATGAACATTTACTGAGTCAGTCAACAAATATTTATTAAATACCTACTATGTGAAAGGTATTGTGTGAAACATCTAGAAAGAGAAATGATGATTTCAAAGAGCTAACATGGATTTATAAAGAATGAGTCACAACAGAGTAAACTCATTTCCTTTTTTTGGCAGAATCACAACATTAGGAGATAAGTGAAATGCTATAGATACAGTTTACCCAAATTTTAACAATGCTTTCATTAAAGTATCTCGTACTATTCTTATGAAGAACATGGAGAGAGACACAGCAAGTCAGATGGATTTACAACTGGTTGATGAATGAATTCAAAGAGTATTTGTGAGAGGTTCAACATCAATGTGGCTGAAGTCTCCAGGAAGTACCTCAAGAATCTGGGCTCTTTAGCATTTTTAGCAATTACTTGAGTAAAGGCAGAGATAGCATGCTCATCAAATTCACAGGAGACACCAAGCTAGGTGGGATTGCTGATCCATGGATGACAGTCAAGATCCTAAAGAATAACAGCTTGGGGCATGAGGTTAAGTCTAATAAGATGAAATTCAACAAGGATAAATGGGAAGAATTACATTCAGTCTCATAATGTCAGTTTCACAAGTACAAAATGGAAGAGACAAGGAGACAGCAATTGTTCTAAAAATAATCTTAGGACTGTACTGGACCAAAAAGTCCAGTGCTATATAATAGCCACAAAAACTCCTGCCTCCATGTACACCATTAAGAGAGGCATAGCTTTCAGTTATAGAGAGGTGATAATCCTAGTGTAGTGAGCCATCATTACCCATCATTTGAAGTATTGTGTGTAATTCTAGTCACCACAGTTTTGGTTCAGTCATTTTCAATCATATCCTACTCTTCATGACCCCATTTGGGGTTTTCTTGGTAAAGATACTGGAGTAGTTTTGCTATTTCTTCCTCCTGCTCATTTTACAGGTGAGGAAACTATGATAAAAAGGATTAAGTGACTTGCCCAGGGTCACACAGCTAGTAAGTGTCTGAGGCCAAGATATGATCTCAGGAAGATGAGTCTGCACTCTCTCCACTGCACCACCTAGTGTTCAAAGAGGGTCCTGAAATTAAGTCCATTACATATAAGAATCAGTGGAATGGAGTGTGGATATAATAAGCCTGAAAAAGAGAAAGCTCAAAGGGATGGTTGTCTTCAAGTTTTTGAAGATCTATCACATGGAAGATGGATTTGATTTCTTCTGCTTGGCCTCAAAGGGCAGAATCAGCAATGATGGGTAGAAGTTAGAAAGATGCAAATTTAGGATAGATGTCAGGAAAAACATCCTAACTGTTCAAGCTTTCTACTGGGATGGGATGCACTGAGAGGTAGTGAGATCCCCCTTATTGGGAGGCCTCAAGCAGGAACTAGATGACCACTTGTTGGGGATATTACCCCATCGATCCCAATGGCAACAACTCTTTTGAGTATGAGTAGATTCAGCTCTAAAATAATTTGATTCTGTGATCTGGAAATGAATTCTAGAAGTCCAGGTGATTATTGAATATTTGGATCTTCAAGATATGAGAAGCAGCATGCTATAGTGGAACACAGAATATTGACCTTGAAAATAGGAAGACCTGGGTTCACATGATATTTCTGATACACACTGTCTCTGTGTGACCTTGGACAAGTCATTTATTCTTTCATTGCTTTAGGCAACTCTCTAAAGCTATTAATTCTAGGGTTGTTGTTTATCATATTTATACTTACACAGGGTGGGTCAAAAGTCACAAATATTTAATAACTCCTCTTCTTGTTGTTTTTAATTTACAATACCATAGCATCATATGTAGTAAATATAGGAAATTAATTTATATTATGTGTGAAAAATCAAATCTCTGAAATGGCAAAAAACAAATGAAAAACAATTTCCCAAAAGTTTTTAAACCATGAGATGTACTTTGTGCACCATCATCCACTGGTTTTTCTTCCCCAGTGATAATGAAATCAGAGTGACTGTACTTCTCTATCTGTCCTCTTGCCAGAAGGTACAGTCCTACTACATCAAGGCACTGAGTGAGGTCCTGGAGATAACAAGTAAAAGTAGAATTATCCTTACCCTCAAGGAGCTTACATTCTACTGGGGAGGATATGACATCTACACCAGTAAGCAAATACAAATTATTGATAAAATGATACAAAAATATGGGGACAGCTAGGTGGCACAGTGGATGGAACACCGGCCCTGGAGTCAGGAGGACCTGAGTTCAAATCTGGCCTCAGACACTTAACACTTACTAGCTGTGTGACCCTGGGCAAGTCACTTAACCCCAATTGCCTCACTAAAAAATGAATGATACAAAAACTTTCGAGAGCGACTATTAGCAACAGAGAGTACCAAGGAGAACCTTATGTAGAAGGTGGCACTGAACTGCACTTTAAGGAAAGCTAGAGATACCAGAGAGATAGCTAGTTGGTACAGTGGATAAAGCACTGAGCCTGAAGTCAGGAAGACCTGAGTTCAAATCTGGCCTCTGACACTTAACTAGCTATGTGACCCATGTTGCTTGCCTCCATTTCCTCATCTGTAAAATGAGTTGGAAAAGGAAATGGCAAACCACTCCAATATCTTTACTAATAAAGCCCCAAATGGGGTCACAAAGAGTTAAAAATTAATTTTTAAAATGACTCAAGGGATACCAGAAGGTACAGGGGAGGGAATAGAATGCTAGATTTGGAATCAGGAAGCCCTGGATTCCAATCTTGCTTCAAACACTTCCTAACTGTGTGACTTTGGTCAAGTCACTTAACTGCCTGGGTCTTTATTTCCTCATCTGTAAAATGGCGCAGTTAGATTGGACCTATGTGTTCCTTTCTAGACCTAAGTCTGATTTCATGAGGTGGAAGTAAGCCCAAAGACAAGAAAGGTTCTTGGCTGTCAGAAGTTTAGGGAGATTCAAATCCCTAATTTTTCATACTATTGAATTTTGAAAAATATATGATTAGGAAGGTTGAGCCCATTGTTTTCCCTCTCTCTAGGAGAACCCACAAATAGAAATATTTTTGAATTATGGAATAAAGTTGTTTTCTTAGATTTAATGCATAGATAAATACAGGTACATGTATATATATAAATATAGAACATATATGTGTTATATATATATATATGCATGTATAAGTGTGTTAGTATGTATAAACACCAGGCTATCCATAAAGGTTCTAAAAGAATCATACAGCTAAACTCTTTTGAACTGTTGTCTAGATCTGGTATCCAATGATTACTTTGAGGTCTCTTTAAATCTATGATGTTATGGCATGCAAGTGAAATACAAAATTAAAGTAAGCAAAAGTGATCTCAAAGAACATACACTCAGAAGAAAGAAATGTTTCATCTTACATGAGGAGCCCAAAATTAGGCTCAGAAAATGAGTTGAGTTTTTTGACTTGTTTTTATTTTCCCCCAATACTATATGTAGGATCATGGAGGGAGAGCAGGAATGCACCTCACTAGCCATCTAGTTTAACTCTCTCATTTTACAAATGAGGAAACTGAGGCTCAAAAAGTTAAGTAATTTTCCCAAGGTCACCCATAACCAAGATTCTATAGTTTTGCATTGTTTTTTTTTATAAATAAAGTATACAAAAAGAACATCACATCCCATAAGTGGTGGACATTACAGAAGTTTACAATTTGTGGATGGGTCAGTTCCAAAAGGTATAGGATTCATCTGGGAATCCATCCAAAGAAATCACACAAGAATTCCTTAAACAAATAAAACAAATCAAAGAGTGTCTAATTGAATCAAGTTCTGGGATGGCCTATTCTGAAATTCCCTCCAGTATGTCAAAAGATAATCCCTCTTGAAAGGATTTCCCTGGCTATGTTCTGTCATGTAATGAAGAGAAGCAAGTCTTCTTCATACAAAGCCACCAACAAAGGCCGCATGTGGACATAACTACACGGGATGCAGAGACCTCTCCTCAAAGCCAGTAACTTCATTTTCCAGGCTGGAATACATTATGAGATTTGGCAAATTTCCTTCCAAAGTGGTTTTTGCCATCATGAAATACAGTAGAAGAGATTGTTTATGTGACGGCATCTCCTTTTGTCACATTTCAGAAGTTCATCCTGGGGCACATTGTTGGAGGGCCCTTTTCCATGATGCTATTTGGATTTCCAAGGCAGACCCATTGGGACACAGGAGGGCTGTGTCTGTTCATTTTGCTGAATGGATCAGTAGGCTCCATGGAATCCATAACGAGGAGGTAGACAACGCTGTCTCCCTCATATCACACACCAGAAGAACATAAGAGGAAAGAGATGAAAGCTGGGTTTAGTATGACTTGAGGGCCTAACAATCAGAGTGAAGAATCTTTAGGCTGAAGACTTTGTGACAGGGTAAGCCTCCAATTGTTTTAAATACCCAAATTATTACATACAGAGCCAGTTGGCTTTCCTTTATTCTCAGTATGTCATAACCTTATTAGCATTTAATATTACAAGTAATTGGATTAAGGCCTTGTACACAGCTTTCAGAAAAAAATCCCCAGCCTCTGAAAACATGTTGCTAATAGACCCTAAAATTTTGACTGGCCCTTCCCATATTTGCTAGCAATGAGAATCCCTGTTTACATGCTCCTCGTCAGCTGTGACCATGGTATAATGTTGGGGAAAAGCTACTGAAGGGAGGGACTGGAGAAACTAATCAGCTAGCCATTGAAAAACCTAGCTGACCAACAGGCTAAGGGAAACAGCATAGGAGCTGCGTTCTTATCTTGGTTTGTACCTTAGAATTTCTTTGGGCCTCAGTTTCTTCACATATAAATCCAATGATACAGACTGCTAGTTAGTAAACACACATTTATTAAACAATTACTATATGTCGGGCATTTTACTAAGCACTGGAGAGACAAAAAAGGCAAAATATGGTCCCTGCTCTCATGGAAGAAGAGATAATGTTGATAACTACATGTATAGAGGATATGTATGGACTTGTAATTATATATATATATATATATAGAGAGAGAGAGAGAGAGAGAGAGAGAGAGAGAGACTAAAGAACTAGATAATATAAGATATGGCTACAGATTTAGATTTAGAATTACAGATACAATAAGTTTTATAAATAACTAGGTACATGCAAGATATACACAGAGTAGATGATGGTACTCTGAAAGAGGAAAGCATTAGCTGTTGGAGAGGGAGACTAGGACAGGCCTTTTATAGAAGGTAGGTTTTGAGCTGAACCTTGAAGGAAGCCATGGAAACTGAGGGGTGAAATTGATGGGGGCATGGGGGACAAACATTGCAAAGAAAGATGGATTGTACTCTTCAAAGAACTATGAGTAGTATAGGATAGCTGATCATAGAGTATTTAGAGGTAAATAAGGGGTGGTGTAGTGAATAGGACATTGGGGCTGGAGTTAAAAAGACCAAAGTTCAAATCTGACCTCAGATTTGTGGATGCATGACCCTGGGCAAGTCACAACGCCTGAGTGCATAAAACTTGAGAAGGAAATGACAAATTACTTCAGTATCTTCACTAAAAAAGTCCCATGGACAGTTAGTCCACAGGGTCAAGAAAAATTGGACATGATTGAACAACAAGAAAGGTGTAAGAAGACTAGAAAGATGGGAAGTGGCCAGGCGATGAAGAATTAAGAGGAACTGACCTACACTTGAGAAAAAAAACATCTTGGCAGAGTAAGATGTGATAGAATGGGGAAAGACTTGAGGCAGGGCACCGATTAGAATTGCAGTGCAGTTGTCCAGGCAAGAAGTAATGAGGGCTAATGAAGATAGTAGTTGTATAAGTAAAGAGAAGGGATGTATATGAGATGTGTTGTGAAGACAAAAAGGATATAATTTGCTATGGTCTGGGTATGTGGGGTTAAGAGTAAAGAATAAAGGATTCCATTAAGATTGGAAGCTGGATGACTGGAAGAATTGTGGTGCCCTTAATGGTGATAGGGAAATTGTAGGGGAAATTTAAGGGGCAAGGGGGCGGGGCATACTATAATGAGTTCTGTTTTGGCCTTTTTGAGTTTTAGTTGCCTGGGGCAGGGGGGACATCCAATCTCAGCTGTCCACCAAGAGATATTTGGAGATGTGTGACTCTAGCTAAGGAGAGTCTACAGTTGGATCTATAGATCTGGGAATCATCTGCATAGAGCTAATCAATGAACACACAGGAGCCAATGAAATCACCAAATGAGATAGTATAGAGAAGAAAGAGAAGGTGGCCAAGAACAGAAATTTGGGTGACATGCATGGTTAGAGTTTATGACATGGATGGAAAACCAGCAAAGGAGACAGAGTTATCAGACAGGTAGGAGGAGAAACAGGAGAGAGCCTAGAGGAGAGGAAAGATCCAGCATGAGGAAGTGATTGACAATGTACAATGCTGTGGAGAGGCCAAAGAATATCAGGCCCGAGAAAAGGCCATTGAATTGTTCCAATTAAGAAAAACTTGGTAATTTTGGTGAGGGCAATTTCTTTTGAATTATGAGGTCAGATGCAAAACTGCAGAGGTTTAAGAAGAGAGTGAGAGTAGTTAGGCAACAGTGGGTAGATAACCAGTCCTGGAGTCAGGAAGACACAAGTTCAAATCTAGCCTCAAACACTTACTGTGTGACACTGGGCAAGTTACTAACCCTGTTTGCCTCTATTTCTTCATCTGTAAAATAAGCTAGCAAAGGAAATGGCAAACCACTCCAGTGTCTTTGCCAAGAAATCCACAAAAGGGATCATGAAGAGTCAGATATGACTGAACAGAAGAGAGTGAGAGGAGAGGAAGTGAAGGCACCAGTTGTAAGTGGTTTTTAAAAAAAGTTTATTTGTAAAAAGGAAGAATGTAATGTGATACTTAGCAGTAAAAGAAAGATCAAGTAAGGGGTTTTAAACTATAGGAAAACATAGGTGTGTTTGTAAGTCACAGAGAAAAAAAACAGTAGATAATGAAACATTAACTTTAAGATATAGTGTGAAGGTGGGGATGATTTTCTGGACAAGCCAGGAGGTAATAAACTCAAGAGTGAAGGCAAAGGAGTTTGCCATGGCTAGGAGATGAGTCACTTTTTTCATTTGAAACAAGAGTGGAGGAGATAGTAGATGTCGGAATGATGTGGGGTTTGGAGAAGGGGGAAAGAGGGAAATTTCAGAGATGATCTCAATTTTTTTTCAGTGAAATAAGGGGCAAAGTTTTCAGCTGAAAATATATGTGAGAAGGGAGGTTACATTTCACTGGGGACTTTCAACATGTACATATAGTGATAATGATAATTCTTTTTTTAGTGCAAAACAATACATTTTTATTTGTTCACAGTTAGACACAAGCAACTGCCTTGACATTTTTAGAACATTCTAATAAGGACAGCAAAACCTTTTGATTTAAATTCTCATTCACTAAGATTTTCATTCCCTTGCAGTTCATATTTATGATATTTAATGTGGATTGTTTTTGACATGCTTACAAGCATGAGGCAGGGAGCAGATTGAACCTTTCTGACAAAAGATGACATTTTTAGATTTGAACTAAAAGCAGTTAAAAAAGAAGTGTCGTCACTTTGCCAAAAGATTCCTTTAAACTGCAAGTTCACTCTATTATTCTGAAGTCCCATGGTTGAGGTTTACAAAACTAGATTATGTCCTTAGCAAAAGAATCTGTTCCTCCATAATCTTTGTGGTCCATAGAAAAACAAAGTCTTCTGAAAGTAATTCCCAATTCTTGCTAGTGTAAAACACTTGGCTCTCCTGGGTAACCCATAATTGGAGTCAACATCATATGATCTTGCTATAGATAATTCCTATTTTTATAACTCTTAAACCATATCTAAAGCTCTTGGCTTTTCTGAATATTTTCTATATAAATCAAATGACTCTTATTTTGAATTTCCCCATGGAGTCTCATGCACATTACAATCAATCCTTCAAGAAGAATTTATTAAACACTTAACAGTATGCTTAGGTGGTACAGTTCACTGGACCTGGAGTTGGGAAGACTCAGAAACTCCCTAGTCATGTGACAGTGGGCTAGGCAATTAGCCCCCATCATCCTTAGATTCTTCATCTGTGACTCTGCATGACCACATTTTGGAGTTTTCTTGGCAAAGATACTGGAGTAGTTTGCCATTTCCTCCTCCAGCTCATTTTACAGATAAGCAAACTGAGGCCAAAAGGATAAAGTGACTTGCCCAGGGTCACACATCTAGTAACTTTCTGAAATCAGGTTTGAACTCAGGAAGATGTCTTCCTGACCTCAGGCCTGGCACTCCATCCACTACATATATATATATATATATCTATTTTTTTAGTTGTTTTTCAGTCATAAGTAATCTTCCTGATTCCAAGCCCAGAGATTGCACCCCCTGAGAATAATGAACCAACCTCCCTCACGGGCTGAACTTTGTAAATGATACAAAAGGTCCTGCCCTTATGGAACCTACAATTAAATCGAAGTAGCATCTGTCTATTCTAAATCTATGCCTTCAGTAACTGTAGTTAAAGGGAAATCATTTCACAGGGTCTGTAAAATGATCTCAAAGGTTAGAAGACCTGCTTCCAAGTCTTACTTCTATTCATTACAAGCTGGATGATTGTGGGCAAATCACTGACCCTTTCAGAGTCTCAGTTACCTTGTCTCTAAAACAAAATATGAATACCCTGACAACCTATGTCACAGGGTCATTGGGGGATGAGGAAAATGTTTTTTTCAATTCTTAAAGAGCCACAGAAATGTGACTGTTTCCTTCTAACTCTGTACCCTCTGATTCCATCAGGATACAGAATTCCCTTCCCTGATGGAGGTTGGCAACTGCCTCTGACTTTCAAGCTGTAGGAGTTGCTTGGGGGCCTGAGGAGGTGAATGCCTTGCCAATAGAGTTAGCACTGGTCTGGACTGAGCTCAGGACTTTCTGTGCCCAAAGGCCAACCTTCCAACCTCTCTATGCTACTTTTCCTGACATGCTGGTTCAAAAATCTTCAAGTCCCTGACAATCTATTCCTAACCTGAAAATGTATGCTAGCCTTTTTCACATTAGCTAGACATTCCTAGTGTCCTCATCAATATTCCTTTTTCAACAATGTGACTGATGGGAAGAACAGGTTTTTTCCAACTGAAAAAAAGGACCAAAGGATCTTGGGAGGCAGAAGTCAAATAGGAAACACTTTTGTTCCCCCATCAAGTCAAGAAAAACTACCCTTCCCATGATCCCCCTTGTTGACAATGAGCCAGGCCAGTATCCTGAAATTCACAGAACTTGAAGGTCAGACCCATATTCATCAATGTCTACCTTCAATTACGCCTAGACAATATAAAAATGTGTTCATTTATGAATTGCTGTTGACAAAGTGGCTCTTTTAATGGATATTAGGAACCTGAAGAAGAAAATCAGTGATCTTAGTCACATTATATATTTTCTTTATAATTCTTGCTTGCTCGCAGCCTAATTTTCCTTAGGTCTATAGATCTTGCCTAATGTGCTGGATCACTTTGCTATTTTTTCATGAATAAAGCTTTTCTTTTCATTCATTAAAAAATTTCACTGTTACATGTCCATCCCAGCTTAGATGGGTGCTGCTGCTGCCCAACTACATGATCCTATCAATTAATCAATCAACAAGCATTTATTAAGTGCACAATGCCTAACACATATAGTAAATGCTTAATAAATGGGTGTTGACTGACTGTGTATGATATACTAAGCATCAGGCTGTGATTTGACCCTATTCATTGAATGTAAGCCCCACCCCCACCCCAGGACAGGGATTGTTTCATTTTTATTATTTATATTCTCAGTTCCTGGCTCGGTGCTTCCCACATAGTAGGCTTTTAATAAATATCTGTTAATTGACTTAGTTGGACCATAAGTGAACATTCCTATATTCACTCCCACTGGTTATGTGTTTCACCCAACACAGGGGGAGTTCCAGAGATAAGCCAACCTATGGTTCTCAGAGAACCATCCTTCCCTAGCTCCTCTTTGAGTTTTGTTCCTCATCTTATCATTTTGGGGTGGGCAGGGGTGTTGTGTAGATATATCCAATTGGTATCTTAGACCCAGAGTATCCTCAACTAGGAAAATTCCTCCCTTTTATCTTACCCCTTACAATCCAGCAGAATTTCATCCTGTAAGCATGGTATAATGGAATATAACTTAATTTGACAGCATATAGTTATTTTCATAAACCTACAATCCAAAGAAATGCAATTAAATAAAGTAAAGCATTGCCTTGGAAGGGTTTAGGGGGAAAGAGAATCCATTCTGAACTTGTTTTGAATCTGAGGTTCCTGCAGTCAATGCTATCTGAGATGGCCAAAAGATTGCTGGTGATGAAAGACTAAAGCTTCCAAGAGAGATTGTAGTTATAGATGTAAATCTGGGAATCATGGGAGATCACCAAATGAAATAGTCTAAAAAGAGAAGAGGGCCCAGAACAGACACTTGGGGGACTCCCACATAACATCATATTCTTGCTAATTAATTACTCTTTCATTGTCTGGGACCTCTAACTGCACCGTCCATTGGCATATCTTCAGTTTAGGTCAGTTGTGTCCAGGTGTACTAGTATGATCTATATACATGTCTGTGTTGCTCTCCAACTGCTTCCTTAAGTGGTTCATCCACTGATTAATCTCTATGATACATCAGTCATTCCTTGGGACTTAATCAGCACTCATGTGGGTTCGAATGGAATTAACACCCAATCCAGAACCAGAAAGAGAGCTTCTTCCCTCATCCACTGTTCAATCCTCTGACCTTTCACTGCTTGAAAGCTAATAGCATTTCTTCCCTATTTAACACCCATACTCATTCAAAGCCAATAGTTTCGTTGGCATATTACCTCCTTCTCTTCTTCCTTCTCCTCTATATGCCCCTATGCCTGACTCCTCATCCCTTCTTCCTCCTCCCACTTGTTGGACAACCCTTTGAGTTATGGCAAAGAGAAAGGGATGGAACATTCATTCATTCATTCCTCCATTCATTCATTCATTGTTGTTTGTCCTTCATTCTTGAAGAGGACCATGACATTGGGGTGATATCATCGCTTACAGTAAATTGGATTTAAGTGAGGGAGAGCTGTGCAATGTCACCAACCTCACTCTCTCCTCCAGAGCCAGCTGGGTCCAGTGGCAAGGTATATTAGGATGATTAGAGATGGCCCTGGGTTTTTATAAGAATTAGGGTTTAAGCAACTTGCCCAGGGTCATACAGCTAGTAAGTATCTGAGGTGAGATTTGTGATAAAATAATGGGATTTAGCAGATACTCAAAGACCTACCTGGAGATTCATCTAAAGGTATTGTTCTCAGAAGCTAGACTTTGAACTTAACTTGAGAAGACCTTTAAGTTCAGTGAAGCAATGGATTTGGAGGATGCCAACCAATCAGCTTGAAACAGTGTGTAAGGACCACCTCTGTTCCAGACCTATAAAAGCTTCCACAATCAGTTTGCTAGTGAGTTCGTGATTGATGGAAGCAGGCTCATGGCAGAGGACTTGAGGAAGAACCCGACCAGGCTGGCACTCTAGGCTAGATAGACCTTTTCTTAACTTTCTGAACTCCGTGTGAATACCTGTATGCTTTAATAAATGCTTAATGCCCAAAGACTGGTGCTAAAGCTTCTAATTTAAGGCGACCACACTATAGATTTTAAACATCACAGATTTGAACTCAGGTCCTCCCAACTCAGGCCCTCCCAGGGCCAGGGCTATATCTACTGTGTCACTTAAGCTGCCCCTCTGAGACCCGAGAAAGGCCATGGTTTCCTACTGCATCTGGGGCCAACTCCAGTTGTCCTGATGAATATTTTGCCACCAAACCCAAATGGCTCTGAAGGAGAGAGTGAGGCTGGTGACTTTGCATATCCCTCCCTCACTTAAATCCAATTTACTGCAAGTCATAACATCTCTTCCTGCTGTAATTAGTCCTTAAAGATATGACTACACCATAAGTTTTCCTACTGGGAATCATTTGCCTGAATGCCCCTTCGATTTTTTTTTTCTTGGTGAGCCATATGTTATTAAGGAACCATGAAACTAGAATTGAAGTTAGTCTCAAACAAAATCTACTTCACATCTCCCCTCCAAAAGTTTAGAATAAATCTAAAATTATTTTGTAAATTTTAAACCCTAAATTGTCTTATTTAAATGTTTTCTGAGTAGGCTGTAGTTTTTCTGACTTTAATAATGTGACAAATGGAAATTATCAAAAGCATCTTTACTTCAAAAGAAAAAATGTGGCCAACCTCTGGACCTGACTGCCTTCTTCCAGAACATGGGCTAATGACTGCCTTCATCTATATGTCTCCTTCCTCACAACAATCTTATAAAGAAAGTAATATAAGTATTATTATTTGCATTTCAGTGATACAGAAACTAAGACACTGAAAGGGTAAGAAACTTGTCCATGGTCATGTTGTTAGTAAATGCCTGAGGCAAGATTCAAACTTAGGTCTTCTTAATCCAAGTATAGTCCATTTTTATTGATATATTTCATCTTTTTTTGAGGGGGGGGCAGGGCAATGAGGGTTAAGTGACTTGACCAGGATCACATAGCTAGTAAGCATCTGAGGCTGGATTTCAACTTAGGTCCTCCTGAATCCAGGGCCAGTGCTTTAACCACTGCACCACCTATCTGCCCCCATTATATTTCATCCTGACATCATAGACTCTTCCCAATTCCCTAATACTAAATACCCCCAAAATAAATTATCCCAAAACAATAAATAAAACTACATAATAGAAGAAGTGTGACAGGTATGACACGGCTCTTTTAATTTTTATAGTTGATTTTTGGTTTTGTTTTTGTTTTTGTTTTTGTTTTTTTTGGTGTGAGGCAATTAGGGTTAAGTGACTTGCCCAGGGTCACACAGCTAGTAAGTATTAAGTGTCTGAGGCCGGATTTGAACTCAGGTCCTCCTGAATCCAGGGCCAGTACTCTATCCACTGCGCCACCTAGCTGCCCTGAGTTGATTTATTGTTAACAAAAAATAAAGATTTGTGTTTTAATCTTTTTTGGGGGGAGGGGGCGCTTGTAGCTTGCCCAGGATCACATGGGGTCAGAGGATGGATTTGAACTCAGGTCCTTCTGATTTCAGGACCAGTGCTCTATCCACTGTGTCACCTAGCTGCCCCTGCTTTTTAGTCTTTAATTATTTCTTATCAACATTATCCATTATATTTTACCTGAGTTTTGTTTCCATTTAATTGCTATCTTCCTGTATAATTTTCATCACCATATTCATTATTCTTCCAGTACTGCTTTCTTCAATCCACATCCATTCAAACATCTTTTGATGTTTCTCTGAATTCTTAACATTTGTTCCTTATGGTGAAATTATTACCAACAAATATGTGTGTGTATACACACATATACACATGTATATATACATTTATAATATACATACATACACATATGTATGTGTATATATATATACATATGTTTGATGCTAATAATTGACATATACATATATCACTATTTGCTTATCCACCTAATTGTTAGGAACACTTCCAATTTTTAAAAAAAATTTACAGTGATCTTATTAGGAACATTTCTGGTATTTTCTTTTCTTGCTATCACTAACCTTCTAGATATAAATTCAACAGTAAATTTCTGGGTAAAAGGAATTAATAATTTAATACTTTTTTACAATTTCAAATTGTGTTCCAGAATGGTTGGATCAACTTTCAGCTCTAGCAGGCACAAATTAGTAACCTTATCTTCCCTATAAATCTTCAGCATGGGGTGTTTTTTCTGTCATTTCCAAAGTTGCAATTTAATCAAATTTTCAAATTGATTAAATCAATTTAATTAGAATTTTGAACATTTATTCTAATGACTGCTCATCAGTCACTTTTCTTCTTTTGGAAACTATTTGCTTAGATCCTTATCTTCTTATTTATTGGGAAATTAATCTTAAACTTATAGATTTGCATTATTTTCCTATAGATTTTAAATGTCAGACTTCTATTAGATATATAGTTGATATACTGCCCAGCATGATTTGGAGAAAAATATTGCCTGGGTTCAAATACTGCCTTTGAGATTTGAAAGTAGAGTGACCATTGGCAAATCTTTGGCATTTGGTTTCCTCGTCTGCAAAATGAGGGTAATACCTATAGTAATGTCTAACTAATGGGATTGTTGTGACTCAAACAAGAATAGGTATGTAACCCACTTTATAAACCCTTTAAAAACTATATAAATGTCAGTTATTACTAATAATGTAAATGCAAATATTTTCTCAATCCATATCTTTTCTGCTAATCCTAGCTGCATTTATTTTGTTGGTGGGTTTTTAATTGCACATAATGTTAGCTATTCTGTTCTTTATCATGTTCTTTAGTCCATTTCTGGTAATAAGAAGCAATTTTTCACTGAAATATGATGCCTACCAAGAAATCCCCATTCTTCCAAACAGGGGAACTAGCTCATATTAACCATTGGGTTTGACTCTACTTCTATGTTCCTATAGAAAGGAGTGCAGAACCACCTCCCATCCTATTGCCACTGAGGCTATCATCTATCCCAAATCAGTCACAAATGATATATTATCCCATAAATTCAAACAGGTTTGGCAACTTTTCTATATCCCTAGCAGAACTTGAAGACAGACTTGAAGGTGGCCATGAAGACTGCTGGCTACAGGTCAGTGATTGTCTTCCTGGAGCAAAGTTGAAATCCAGAAGAAAATCTGGGAGAGGATGGAGGAAGAAGTTGCTCACATCTGTAGCTCATCAGCATACACTGTTTCACTGTTCAAGTAGAGAACTAGCAGGGAGAACCAATCAAATAATTTCCCTTCTCACTGAGGCCCCTCAAAAGTATGCTTGAGCAGGACTCTGAGTCCTTTCAGAAAGAATAGTGCAGAGTATATAGGAAAGTGAACACCCTGAGTATTGGTTGAGAAATCGACCTCAGATTTAGAACAAATCAAACCAAAATGAACTCCAGACTCAGCAAGGAAATAAAGTCTAATACCTATGGTGTGGCATGAGGAGCTCTGTCCCAGATGGTACCATAGATATTTACCATCAGGAAAAATGGTGAGCACCAATTGTGAAAATGATTGAGAAGGAGATGCTGGGGGAGTCATAAAATAGAATATGCTGCACAATTGACATAGCTGATGTTTTGGTTTTGAAGAAACATAAAAGTAAAGAGGATTTCAATAGATATCAGATATTATATCTTGCTAAGCTATTTAACTAGAGTAAGAAAAGCAACACTTTAAGAATAAGTAAACAAATGAAAAAAGAAACACGTCTGTTCTGAAGGAAGTGATGGGAGTAGTTCATAAGCAGTAAAATTTACAACCCAATGATTGAAGATGCTACCCAGGTGTACAACGACAAAGCTCAAAGGTTAACCGGTGAGCTAGCTGAGGACAGGAAAAAGCCAATAAACAGTGATGAGGATGATGAGGATGGCAAGGACAAAGACGACGATGACGAGGATGATGACAGTGACGGTATCATGAAACAGATACATTCCAAACTTTAGAGCACAGTAAGACCTATTTCAATATGTGAATAAATAAGGATAAAAAGTATCATTTGTAAATGATAGAAAAGAAATTTAACTGAAGAGAAGATGACAAATGGTTAAGGGAGTCCTTGAAGACACAGCCATTAAATTATCCAAGAGCCAGGGGCAGAAATTCTATTTTCTAATTGGTTAAAAAACATGTTGTGTGGCTACTCCAACCACTCTTGCAGAATGAAACCAGTGTAGTAGAAAGTCTTCAGGAGAAAGAGGACTCAGGGTCACTTCTATGATGAAGCACTCAAGGATGATTTGAGTTGAGTCTCCTTTTACCCTAAAAATGAACTCATACATTTTCAAACTGTAGATTAGGCATTAATATTAACTACTGTAGCAGAGAATTGACCAAGGCTCATGTAGTTCTAACATTCTAATAGGGGGAAAAGGAACAAGTATCCTTTCAAAAGCTTAATATCTTCAAAGGTTAGTCAGAGAATTAAGTTTTTTAAAAATAATAATAAAGAGAGGTTCAGGGAGTAAAGTGGTTCTGTGCTAATGGTGTTAAGAGAGGATGATAGGGGGGCAGCTAGGTGGTACAGTGGATAAAGCACTGACTCTGGATTCAGGAGGACCTGAGTTCAAATCCAGCCTCAGACACTTGACACTTACTAGCTGTGTGACCCTGGGAAAGTCACTTAACCCTCATTGCCCCAACCAAAAAAGAGGGAGGGAGGGAGGGAGGGAGAGAGAGAGAAAGAGAGAGAGAGGGAGAGGATGATAAGCAAGGATAAAAGGAATAATACACTAGTGTAGAAATGGAGACGAAAGAAGTAGAACTGGCTAATTTTCATGTGTGTGTGAGAGAAGGAAAATATAGAAACATGGAGAAAAGAGGGGACTATCATCAGATGGATCTCATTCTTTTATGAAATAGACAATTTTAAACACGTGCTCTGTCTCTGTCTCTCTCTCTCTCTCTCTCTTTCACACACACACACACACACACATGCACACACACACAAAGTTTCTTGTAGAAATACATCAAACTCAACAGCAAAACAAGACGGGATGAAGATGAGAGAATTGGAATTAAATGAAAAGAAAATGCCAAGGAGGAAAGAGTCACCAGCAAAACAAACTTCTTGATCCTGGTTAAAAGAGAAGAAAAGGGGCAGAAGAAAAGGGTAGGTGGTGGAGTGGATAAAGCACCAGCCCTGGATTCAGGAGTACCTGAGTTCAAATCCAGCCTCAGACATTTGACACTTACTAGCTGTGTGACCCTGGGCAAATCACTTAACCCCATTGCCCACCAAAAACAAAACAAAAACAAAAAAAAAGAGAAGAAGAGAAGAGCCAGAATTTAAGGGGGTGTAAAAAAAATGGATTAAAGGATGAGAGTTACAGCAAACCTATAGTAAGACACCCTCCAAAATTTGCATTTGTTAGAGAAATCTGTTGATTTGGACTGAAGCTTCCCTTCCAAAACCATTTCTGTTAGTTTCTACAGCAAATATAAATCTGCCTTCTATACAGGTGTGTCAAAAATTATGGTCATGAGGGAACTTTCCAATGACAACCATTTGGCTTGGTTTGATCCCTTGTTGTTGAGTTGAGTTCAGTAATGCACAAATCTTCATGACTTCATCTATGGCTTTCTTGGCAAAGATATTGAAGTGGCTTGCTGTTTCCTTCTCTGGTTCATTTTACAGATAAAGAAACTGGGTCAGACAGGGTTAATTGACTTGCCCAAGGTCACAAAGCTAGTAAGTGCCTGCAGACAGATTTGAACTCAGGAAGATGAGTCTTCCTGATTCCAAGCCCAGTGCTTGATCCACTGTGCCCCCTAGATGCCTTTGATCTTTACCAGCTTGATAAGGATTACATAAGAGTTAGGATTATAGTTCATAGGATCATAGTTTTGAGCTATAAGATATCATAGTTGCCAGTGCCTCATGTACAGGATGAGGAACTGAGCTCCAGAGTGATGAAGTGATTTGTCAAGGTCACACATAAATGACAGAAGCAGAATTTGAACTCAGGATCTTTCTTCAGTGAGATTATGCAGCTTTTTTTCCATTTGGCCAAATGAATTTTTTAAGGCTTTGTTTTCTTCAGCTTCCTTTTCCAAGCTGCTGATTCTTTTTTCATAGTTTTTTTGTTTTGCTTTCATTTCTCTCCCCATTTTTTCTTCTACCTCTTGCAATTGATTTTTAAAATCCTTTTTGAGCTCTTCCAGGAAGGCTTTTTGTTCTT
The DNA here is from genome assembly GCF_019393635.1 of Dromiciops gliroides. Taxonomy (NCBI): domain Eukaryota; kingdom Metazoa; phylum Chordata; class Mammalia; order Microbiotheria; family Microbiotheriidae; genus Dromiciops; species Dromiciops gliroides. The sequence goes on from NC_057866.1 coordinate 273,038,021, forward strand.
GCGACCAATTCACCTTCCCTTGTGAGGCTTCAGATGTAGATAATTTGAGGCTATTGTCCTCATCTGAGTTTGTGTTGGCTTCTTTCTATTGATACAGAAGCTCTCAATGGAGAGGGCTCTTTTTTGCTTCTTACTCATTATTGCAGCTTATTTATTTATTCTTTAAGTTGAGGTCTGCTCTGGGGGCACCAGGGTCCCTGTTTTGGGCTTCTTGTGCAGGTGTATAGGTGCCGTGTGACCGGGCTTTTACTCTGAGGCCTTTATGGTGTGTGGAGATCCCCCGCCCTGCACTTCCTGTCTGATTGTGCTCGGCCAGCCAGGCGCCAGACCCCGGCGTCTGATCCCGCCGTTCGTGGCCCTCTCGGCCAGTGCAGGTAAGTTTTTCCACTGTCCTTCTTGGCCACCAGATTTTTGAACCAGGTTCCGGGAGCCTCAGTTGTTCGGCTGTGGCCCGCAGCTCCTGCTGACTTGCCCCGACCCCCTCGGCGCTGGGTTGCTGCCCTGCGCTGGGCCTCCCTTTTGCCCGAGTCAAACCGACCTTTTCCTGAGGTCTTCTAAATTATCTCTGGTTGGAGGGCTGTGTCTCTCTGTCTCTTTGCAGGTTCTGTAGTTTCAGAATTCGTCCAGAGGCTTGATTTAATGTTCGTTTTGAGGGAACAGAAGGAGAGCTCAGGCAGCTTGCTGCTTCCTCTCCGCCATCTTGGCTCCGCCCCCGAACTCAGGATCTTTGATGCCAAAGCTAGCATTGTTTCCAGTAATCCTATTTTGTGTGGTAAGGGCAGGGAGGATTGTTCAAACTTGGTTTGATACTATTTAATGCTGACTTTAGAAAAATAGACTTTTTAATACATGATACTCTTGGCATTCATGCCAAGAGTTTGTTTTCTTTAGGTCCTCAACTGATGTGAAGTTTTCTGCAGGAAAAATGAAAACTGACAGATGATCACTTAAGCTTTCATCCCCAAACTTCACATTGTCATGCTTGTAAAATATTCCTAGTTTTAAAAGTACATATGGTGTCACAATGAGAGCTCACACTGCGAGGGGGCTTTATAATTTGAAAAGCACTTTCCCCTCATCAATCCTGAGAAGTAAGGAAAGAACTATAATCTCAATTTAAAAGTGAGAACAGTGAGATTCACAGAGGTTAGCTTGCCTATGGTCATATCATTGGTATCAAATCTGGGATTTGAACCCATATTTTCTGAATCCCAGGTCAATATTTATAATACAACTTCTCAATTTGTGAAACTTATGTTTCATAAAATATCAGGTACACATTCAGAAAATACTGTTTTGGGAGTTAGCATAAAAATTGGTGAAGCTTATCACAGAATTCATAGATTAAGCGTTTATATTTGATCAAAGGTTTTACTTTCACTAGAAACTATGGCAGAGCAAAAAGAGGTCTAGACCCCTACAGCCAAGAGATTTGGTTTTGAGTCATTGTTCTGAGGCTTACTAGCTGTGTGACCCTGAGTGAGTCACCTCCTGATGTTCTTCTCCAAGGCCTCATTATGGAGGAAAAGTGTTGCTTAGTCTTCAAATACAAGTTCTGAGAAGTACTGCCATGCTAGAAAGTCACAACAACAGACTAAGAATACCACAGGTCATCACCAATTGGTTGGACATCATAATGACTAATTCCTTTGCCATGGCAACCCTTGAAACAAAGAAACATACAAAATAGCATCCTGGTGTCTCATGGTCTCATTCCACTTACACTGTGGAAAAGAAGACAGAGAATGGTAAGATTAAAGACTTCTTAATACATGTATACTCATTACTATCTTTGCTAGTATTTTAAGTGTGAGATCTTTGTCCAATGACCAACAAATGGGCACAATATTAGAACTTAATCTCATAAATACTGATGTTTTCTTGAAAAATGAGGCCAGAAGATCTAAGGAAGTAGTGACTAAGTGGACAGATAGCTCACATATTCTCCTTGGAGAGATCCCCCAAAAAGGAGCTAGCAGAATTTGTTATATAAATCTTCAAAGGTAACAAGAAACATTATTTTTTAAAAGATCAGGTAATCTCATCTTGCAGGACTCATCAGCATAATTTTAAAAATCAACTTGAACATAGTGGCAGCTTACATGTCACCATCTATTGCAGAGAATGAGAGAGAAATTCTGAGAAGAACTTGAGAAAATCCCAAAGGAATAAACATTCCTGGAATTATTCAACAAATCCTTCTAACCAAATTTACATGGACTTTGGTGTTTAATTATTCAGTGAAAATATTATTATGAGAAGACAATAAAAAATGGGAAAAATGGTATGTTGGAAAAGATAACTCAGTCATAAGAAATGAAATGTCCCCCCCATGGCAGCTACAGGGTACAGTGGATAAAGCACTGGCCCTGGATCTAGGAAGACCTGAGTTCAAATCTGGCCTCAGACACTTGACACTTACTAGCTTTGTGACCCTGGGCAAGTCACTTAATCCCCATATCCCTGCCAGAAAGAAAGGAAGGAAGGAAGGAAGGAAGAGAAAGAAAGAAAGAAAGAAAGAAAGAAAGAAAGAAAGAAAGAAAGAAAGAAAGAAAGAAAGAAAGAAAGAAAGAAAGAAAGAAAGAAAGAAAGAAGGAAAGAAGGAAAGAAAGAAATGAAATAGGACAAATATTTGTAGTCCACTCAGATCCTCACACCTTTCTATCCTGGCTACCTTCAAGAAAGAATTGATAGATGTAGGACGATCAAACTCATCCAAAACACGGAAAGCTTCACTACCAGTCACAGACATTTATCTCTATCTCTACATCACAACAGAATGGAAATGAGGGGTTCATACCAGAATCAGCTGACCGTATGCTATATGGTCTAATACTGAGCAATTAGAGTGAAGGTCAAAATTGACATCAAATCAGAAGATGAAGATGCAAAGAAGAAATCGATTACATTTACAACAATTTCAACCTGACTAATCCAAATGAACTGTCTGTGCTAGAAAAAAAAGAGGGGAGATATTAACTTTGATTATCCCCATTTTCTACAAAAGTCTATCTGATAAAAATCAGTTATCCAAATGAGAAGAGAACAGAAACCACCCTAGCCAAAAAACACTAGGCCACCTAGCCAAAAGAGTGGAAGGCAAATACAACATTAACAGAGTACAGACTTACTTCTAAGATACAAGTGAAGAGCTGGGTAGAAGATAAGGATTATCACCTCATGAAACAAAAAGCAAAAACAAGCTTGCAAAAAGTATGTCATGCAATCCAACTCAACCATGTTATCCTAAAATATTCTTAGATGAAGCAAGTAGGAGAAGAAACACACATACACACACACACACACACACACACACACACACACACCATTTTACACATTTGGAATTGAACATCTCAGTGCCAGGCATCCTTGTGTGAGAATGTAAGAATGCTACTTAAGACCAAACTAATTAGAAAAAGAAGAAATGCAGTCTCTTAAAACACTGAGAATCCTTATGTAAGTTAGCAAGTAGGTGCTACAGTGGGTAGAGTATGGGACTTAGAATCAGAAACACCTGAGTTTGAATCCTTTCTCAGACACTTACTGGCTGTGAAACACTAGGAAAGTCTTAACTTTTCTCAGCCTCATTGTTTTCATCTTTAAAATGGGGGTAATTGTATTTACTTCACAGAGTTCTTGAAAGGAGTAAATGTGCAAATGCCTATAAAAGGTTTATGAAACTTTAATGTTAATTCTCATTACTGTTATTATTATTATTATTACTTCCTCCCAAAATAATGGAAAATAAATCAATAACTAGCAACTCATAAGCATATTTTCTTGTCTTTCAAAATCATAGAAAGTTATAGTTGGAAGAGAACTCAGAAACCATTTTATCTAAACTATAACAAAGAAAAATCCCCTCTATAATATACAATTACCTAACAAATGGTTTATTCAGCCTGTGTTTTAAGTCCTAGAGTTAAGGCACTGAGCCATTGCTAAGCATCTTGACTCTTGTCTTGCCACTGGACTCCAATGACTCTGGAGGAAAGAGTAAGGCTGATGACTTTGCAAAGCTCTGCCTCATTTAAATAAAATTCATTTGCAAGTTAAAATATCACTCTGATGATGTCATTGGTTCTCTTCCACAATGAAGGGTGAACAACGACAACATGAAGTGAAATACACAACCCTTCCCAAGGCAAACCATTGCACTGTTGGGTATCTAATTGTTGGGAAGTTTTTTATTTTATTTTATTTTTTATGGAAAACCTAATTCTAGCTTTCCAATTTCTACCATTGCTTCTAGCTGTGTCTCTGGAGTCAATGTGAATAAATTTAATCCCTCTTATAGCAACAAGTATTTATTAATGTTCTACTCCAGGCAACAGCCCTTATTAAAATGTTTAAAGAAGCCACTATTATAGACAGTCTAAATTTGGCTTAGTACAGCATGTTCAAGGATTAGAGATTTTTGGTAGGAGAGGGTGGGAAGGGTGATAGGGAGAATTCATGAACCATAATATCCATATAAAACTACTTAAATAATTGAAGCGTTTTTTGTTTTGTTTTGGTTTGGTTTTTTGCAACAAACATTTATTTTATATTTTCCAGTTACATGTAAGGGTAGTTTTCAACATTCATTTTCATAAGATTTAGAGTTCCAAATTTTTCTCCCTCCCTTTCCTCCCCCCTCCACAAGACAGCAACCAGGTTATATATGTACAATCCCCAAATGCCCTTTTTACCAGATCTTTCTATAGGGATGGATAGTATGCTTCATCATTAGTCCCTTGGGATCGTCTTAGATCATTGTATTGATGAGAGTAGTTAAGTCATTCACAATTGCTTATCCAACAATACTGCTGTCACTATGCACAATGTCCTCCCAATTCTGCTCATTTCACTATATATCAGTTCATATGAGTCTTTCCAGGTTTTTCTGGGATCATCCTGTTTGTCATTTCCTATAGCACAATATCATTCCACTATAATCATATACCATAGCTTCTTCAGTCATTCCTCAGTTGAAGGAAATTCCTTTGATTCCCAATTCTTAGCCATCACAAAGAGTTGCTATAAATATTTTTTGTACAATTTCCCCCTTTTTTCTTTTAAATTATCACTATTGTTAACTGTTTTCTTCCATCCTATTCTATTCCCCATGATATTTACTCTATTATCTACCTTCTTTCATCATATACCTCTTCAAAAGGGATTTGCTTCTGTCTGTCCCCTCCCCCAATCTGCCTTCCCTTCTTTTTCCCCTCTCTCTTTATCCACTTTCCCTCCTATTTTCCTGAAGGGTTATATAGATTGCTCCACCAAATTGAGTGTGTGTGTATTATTGCCTCCTTGCCTCATTCACTGCCCAGATTAAATAGATTACTTCACCCAATTGGGTGTCTGTGTGTTAATCCCTCCTTGAGGCAATTCTGATGAGTTTAAGGTATTTGAGCCTATTCTGATTCATTTACTGCCCAGTTCCTCTCTTATGTCTTCCACCACTCCGTAAATCCTTTCCTATTTCTTTCATATAGTATTTCACCCCATGCTGCCTCTGCCCTTCCCCATCCCCCAGTGCATTCCCCTCACCCCTCAATTTAAACCTAAAAATATCATCATGGGGCAACTAGGAAATACAGTGGACAAAGCATCCACCCTGGACCCAGAGGGATCCCAGCCAAAACCCGGCCTCAGACACAAAACAGTTACCCACTGCAGAACCCCATGTATGTCCCCCAACTCCAATTTTTTATGGTTCTCGAGGGTCTTGTATTTGAAAGTCAAATTTACCATTCAGTTCAGGTCTTTTCATCAAGAATACCTGAAAGTTCAGGGGCAGCTAGGTGGCACAGTGGATAGAGCACCTGCCCTGGAGTCAGGAGTACCTGAGTTCAAGTCTGGCCTCAGACACTTAACACTTACTAGCTGTGTGACCCTGGGCAAGTCACTTAACCCCAATTGCCTCACTAAAAAAAAAAAAAAAAAGAATACCCGAAAGTTCTCTTTTTCATTGAAGTCCCATTTTTTCCTCTGAAATATTGTGATATGTTTTGCTGGATATGTGATTCTTGGTTATAATCCCAATTCCTTTGCCCTCAGGAATATTATATTCCATGCCCTCTGATCCTTTAATGTAGAAACTAGATCTTGTGCTATCCTGACTGGGGTTCCATAGTATTTGAATTCTTTCTTTTGGGCAGCTTGCAATATTTCCTCCTTCACCTGAGAGCTCTGGAATTTGGCTATAATATTCCTAGGAGTTTTCCTTTTTGGATCTCTTTCAGGAGGTGATTGGTGGATTCTTTCAATTTCAATTTTACCTTCTGCTTCTAGAATATCAGGGCAATTTTCCCTTACAATTTCTTGGAAGATGATGTCTAAGCTCTTTCCTTGATCATGGTTTTCAGGTAGACCAATAATTTTCAAATTATCTCTCCTGGACCTTTTTTCCAGGTCAGCCATTTTTTCCAAGAAGATATTTCACATTTCCCTCTATTTTTTTAAATTCATTTGGATTTGCTTTATTGTGTCTTGGTTTCTCATAAAGTCACCAGCTTCCATTTGTTCAATTCTAATTCTTAGGCAATCATTTTCATCAGAGAGCTTTTGTACCTCCTTTTCCATTTGGCCAATCTGGCTTTTCAAGTTTTTTATTTTTTTCTCATATCTTTCCTGCATCACCCTCATTTATTTTTCCACTTTTTCCTCTACCTCTCTAACTTTATCTTCAAAGTCCTTTTTTAGTGCTTCTATGGCCTGAGACCAATTCATATTTTTTCTTGGAAGCTTTAGATATAGGGGCCCTGTCATTGACATCTTCCTCTGAGGGTACACCTCAATCTTCCTTGTCACTAAAGAAACTTTCTATGTTCCTCATCCTTCTCTGTCTGCTCATCTTGCCTTTCTTTTACTTGACTTTTAGCTCCTTAATATGGGGCACTGTTTCCAGGCTGTACTGTCTCAAATTTCAGAAGGTCCCAGGTGGTATGATCTAAGGAGGAGCAGGTTCTTCACTCACCTGGCCTGTTCTCTGGTCCATGGATGACCCCAGAGCAACTTGCTAATCAACCAGCTTTGTGTGTTGTGGTTGTCAGCTCCAATGAGCCTGTGCCCCTCCCCCACCTGGGCCACTGCTACTCTAGCCTACCTCCTGGTTCCCAGCAGGGGTGAAAAACCCAAGTTATACTTCAGCACCAGCAGAGACCCCTGTAGTTTCCCCCTGTCCAGGGCTCAGCCCTATCACTAGACTGTGAGCTTAGCTCCAGTTGACACTGACATTTCAGCTGATTCAGAGGCTCTGGAGGTCTCTTTCTCTGGCAAGGCCTTCCTGGGACTGGATATGTGTTGGGATGACTGTGGGGTTGGGTTCCACTCTTGTCTTAGCACAGCAGCTCCCTCTTTCCAAACTTACAAGTTGTCCTTGGTTAGAAGATGATTTTAGCACATTCTTCTGTGGGTTTTGCTGCTCCAGGAATTGTCATATGGCATTATTTGGATGTTTTTTGGAGGGATTGTGTCATGAATTTGAGAGCTCACTGCCTTTCCCCCGCCATCTTGGTGTACAGGACATCCTGTTTGAAATGTCCAAGGCAGTTGTTTGAAGGTTTTTTGCTTTGTTTTTTTAAACATAATATAGGAATAAAAAAGATATAGTTAAGGAACTAAAGGAAATGTCTTGAAGGCATTTCACACTAAGGAAAATACATCTGACAACTTTCTCTGCTCCCAGGCCAATCCTTTTGTAATTCAAAACAACAGGCTTGCCAATTGGGCCTGAACTAATAAGCTCTGAAGAAAATATCTGTAGCCACTACAGCTCAACAGCTTCAATAGTGACAGGATTGTATTCAAGCCCTGACTACAACTGTCATTGCATAGATAACCCCCCCCCCCCCGCCCCTCCCCACACACTCTCTCATACCTTCACTTCTCAAGGCTTTCCCAGTTCCTTCAATTTAACCTGTTTTCTTTCTTCTGATAGTAACCCAACCAGACTTCCACCACCTTCTCTTTAATAGGGGTATTCCAAACCCCTGGGGTCTGGAAGGGGTAAATATACTAACCACAATGGGGAAATGGACTCAGGAGTACAAAACATTTTACAATTCTAACTAGTGCACCCCAAAAAATAGTGCTTCCATAAGAAGAACGAAGGCAAGGTGAGGTATAACCCTAGCTTTAGCAACAAGTCAACTCCCCATAGAAAGCCTCTTGTCATTGATCTAATGAAATAGTGACTCACCCTTTCATTAAAAAGAGACAAAGGAAGTAAAGTCATACAGTCCAAAATGTGTGAGTGAAAATAAAAGGAATTAAAATAAAGGTAAATTGGGTAAAGGGAAAGTTAATAGCATGGAATCTGATAAAAATAATATTCTGAAATAGAAGGGATGGGGATACTAGCATGGAGACTGGCAGAAAAAATTAGGTATAAGCCCAGACCCCACAAGAACAATCATCAATGAGGATGAGTTGTTTTTTAAAGAGCAAATAATCAACTAAAGATCATAATGCAACACATAAATACTATGGAGAGAAAGTGACTCAAAAATCCATGATAAAAAGGAAAGTTGGGGAATAAATTCCATGGGACCCTCATAAACAATAAGAGAATAGCAGGGGAAAAAGACATAATAATCCAAAATAGAAACAAAAAAATGGGTTTGCTTTTTTTTTTCTGGGCAATGAGGATTAAGTGACTTGCCCAGGGTCACACAGCTAGTAAGTGTCAAGTGTCTGAGGTCGGATTTGAACTCAGGTCCTCCTGAATCCAGGGCCAGTGCTCTATCCCCTATACCACCTAGCTGCCCCGGTTTGCTTTTTTAATAGGGAAGATTCTTATGCCTTCCTTGAGAATCTTTGTGGAATGTTTTCTAGCTCTACAGTCAGAAAACCTGAGTTCAAATCCTAATGTTGATGCTTATTATATTTATGATCTTGGACAATTTATTTTCCCCCTCTGGGCCTCTGTTTCTTCATGTGAAGACAAAGAAGTTGGACTAAATGGCTTCTGAAGTTGCTGCCAGTGCTGAATTTATGATCCTCTTAAATATGAATAGAGTGGAAATCAGATCTTGCCAAAAAGAAAGAAAAAAGCCAATCAATACTGTAGACAATTTAGAAATTTTGATGAATAATATAAGCAAAATGATAGATCCTGTGAAAGAAAAAAAATGCAAGATTCATCATTCAAGGTTATAGTAGTAGAAGAAAATTTGACAGGATAGAAAAAGCAAGCAACATTGGAAGAATGTGTTAGTTTTATACTATGGCATTCTGCAAACCAAGGTGAGTGACCTTAAAGAAGGAATGTGTACAGACAATCTGAGTATCATAGACTTCAAAGAAAGTCAAATCACTTTAAAAACATTGATACTACAGAAATAGTAGAAGAAAATTGTCTTGAAGTATTGTGGGGAAAAAAGGTGAAAAACTGATGGATAGATTCTATAGAATGCTGATGAAGAGAATCTAAATTTAACTCACCAAGAAATGTAATGACCAAACTTCAAGACTGACACATTCAATTATAAAAGTTGCAGGCAGTCTTTAAGAAATTCCTTCACCTATTAAAGAAAAAATAATTTCAACAGCCAACTACTATCTGATAATCATCCGTGCCAAATTTTGTATTCAGATCTGCTAATTCCATTTCCAGAGCCCTTTACCAATGTTGTACACTATCAAATATAACCTGTTTGGGGAAATTTTTCTATTTAGGATTACATGGCCCACAGCTCTTCTTTGTTATGGTAGTTTCTAGTCTGATGTGGCTATATAATATAATATAAAACATTTATTTCTGCCAAGAACATTTTTGCCTTCCATGATATTTGTAATGAGAGCTGCTGGTTAATGTTCAATATAGCCATAATTCTACTTTCTTTCACATTCCTTTCTCTACTCAAAGTAGATGAAAAGCATAGAAATTGTAGTAGAAATAACATAAGAAAGTAGAAGAGAGCCAGTTACCTTAAGCCAAGGAATTGTGTGCCAATCAAAGAAGGCCAACATAGAGATGGGTTATTTGATAATCAATCAGAGAAACCCTTTTGGGAAAGAATTCCTCAATGTATACAGATTGAGCCAATTTTTAAAAGAAGCATAATGCTTTGGAATGATAGAACTGTATGAGGAAATACAAGGGGATTCCAAAGACAGAAAAGAGGAAGAATCTTGTAAATGAAATTATGGTCATGTATGTTAAACTGGAAATATTTCAATACCATAAATCAAAGAAAAACTGGCAAAAGCAAATAGTCAGCTAAATTCCACAGCATGAAGTCTAGGAAAAGAAAACAGAAGGAATTCCAACAATGTGTCTTTAGAGAAAATTCAGAGAACTTGGAAAGCTCCAAGAATTCAGCCTTCAAGAGCTGTACCTAGTGAAATGAAAAGAGAATTCAGCATTGACATGTCAGATGGACACATTTTTAAGCAAAGAAAATCAAAAAGTAGAGGTAAGTAATCATTGCCATTAAAAGATGGTGACAAAAGCTTCTAAAAAAAGAAAGGTCCTCTAGCTGTATTGATGTGGTTTCCTGGTCATCTGGGACATAAAAGGTCCCATGTATTTGGTTTCAGCCTGGGATGAATAAAATTATTTTGAGAGAAAGTTTTTGGGTAAATTAAAATCAATTTTATCAGTCATGGCTAACAAGTGATTCACAAAAAAGGGGCCCCTTATCCTCTCAATGCTCAAAGAGAAGGCATGGCCACTTTACTGAGGTTTATATGTTATTATATGAGAGGTGTTCCAGCAGATGGCAATCAACTCTGATTGATTAGCAATTAATAAGAGGTGGACTTTACAAAGATAAGTGAGCTCACTTCAGTGAGGGGCTGAGTGATATCATGTCACTCTTGGATAGAGATACTACCCTTATACCCAAACTACCCCCAGCCTTGGGCAATCTAGACAAAAGTATCTGGCTAAACCCAAACTTGATTGAGTGGAATTCACCTTAGACTAGAGATTCCTTGTAAGGTTGGTTGGGGTGAGATAGAGGGAAAAGTTAGCTCAATCTTCAGAGTCTGAGGCTTTGAAATGAGGATGATAGAAAAATGAGGGACTCTGGATCTCCCCAGATCGTTATTAATAATCATTTATCTCAAGGCCCTTCCAATTTAGTGGATTCCAATCACTACAACCTACCCTACTTAACAGACATTTTCATGTGAAGATAAGAAGGGTTATTTATATAGAAGTGAAATGCTTCCTTCTTAAATAAATCCATTTTGCATTTCCTTGCTATGTTAAGACTGAGCAAACCTCCTTTTATAAATTATTCAATGATCTATAAATGCCTCATTTCATCCAGATATTGAACTAGAACCAACAGGTTCCTGGGGATTACCCCTAATACAAACCCTTTGATACATAATAGTTATTATGCTTATACAAATGCAGAATGAGTCAGAGAAGTAGGTGTCACTTGAACATTACTTTTATCTGAACTTGTCCAAAGAAGATAGAAGAGACAGACAGACAGACAGACAGACAGAAACAGAAAGAGAGTTTCATGTAAAAAATTAGTCAACTAAATAAGCAAACAGGAAGAAAGAGGGTAAGGAAAGTAAGAGTGAAGGTAAATTCAAGGACTGTTTAATGATAAGCAAAATAAATCCTAAGCTTGAAGGGAGGATCTTAAAGAGTGGCCTAAAATGAATGAAAGAAAATTAAAAATTCATGATCAAGAGAGAGTGGGGGACTAACCACCAGCTCTGTTATATTCCAGTGAGTTGCCAAAATGACAAACACAAAAGGAAAAAGGAAAGGGATGTGTTTTCTAGGCCCTTAAGAAAACATAGTGTTGTTTGTTCCTTTGACTACATTTATGTGAATATATAAGAAAGGTGATATTGTAGATATCAAGGTTATGGGCACAGTTCAGCAAGGAATTCCCCACAAATATTACCATGGCAGGACTGGATGGGTTTATAATGTTACTCAATATGCTGTAGGCATTATTGTAAACAAACAGGTTAAAGGCAAGATTCTAGCCAAGAGAATTAATGTGCATATTAAGCATATTAAGCATTCTAAGAGCAGAGAAAGCTTCCTGAAGAGGGTAAAAGAAAATGACCAGAAGAAGAAGGAAGCCAAACAAAAGGCATCTGGGTTCAAATGAAATGTCAGCCTGCTGAACCCAGAGAAGCACACTTTGTGAGAACCAATGGCAAGGAACCTGAGCTGTTGTAACTAATCCCCTATAAATTCATGGCATAGATAACTAAAAAACATAATAAAAGATTCTTGGATTACAAAAAAAGGAGAGAGAGGGGGTGGGGAAAAAGGGAAAATATAGGAATAGGAAGGAGGGAAATAAACTATTAATGATCATAACTGTGAATGTGAATGAGATGGACTCACATATTTAAAACAGGAAAGGGATAGTGGAATAGACTAAAAAATAGGATCAAACAATATGGTTTTTATAATAAACATATTTAAAATATAAAGACACAGAGAGTTAAAATAATAGGTTTGAAGACAATCTATTAAGCCTAGCTGAACTTAAAAAAGCAGAGGCAGGAATGACAATCTTAGAAGAAGCAACACAAAAATAGACAATTAAAAAAGATAAAGAAATTCCATTTTGTTCAAAGGTACTATAGGCAATTCCAATATTTAACATGTATGCATTGAATGGGATATCATCTAAATTGTTAAAGGAGAAATTAAAAGATTTCTGAGAGAAGTAGCAGAACTATACTACTGGAGAACCTCAATTTATCTATTTCAGAGCTAGACAAATCTAACCAAATAGTAAACAAGAAATAAGTTAAGAATTTGAATAGAATTGTAGAAATGTTAGACATGGTTAGTCTGGTGATTATTAAAGAAGAATGGAAGCAAGTACACACATTCTCACCTATGCACTTCTACAAAAATTGACAACATAATGGGCCACAAAAACCTCACAAACACAGAAGAGTAGTAATATTAAACACATTCTTTACTGAACACTATGTAATGAAATTACATTCTATAAAGGAACATTGCAGATGGGTTCAAATCAACTGGTGATTAAGTGACTTAATCCTGAAGAATTGGTTAATACAAGAACAAATTATAAAGATGATAGATCATGAGGGCAACTAGGTGGTACAGTGGATAAATAAATGACCCTGGATTCAGGAGGATTTGAGTTCAAATCTGACCTCAGACACTTGACATGTACTAGCTGTGTGACCCTGGGCAAGTCACTTAACCCTCATTGCCCCAGCAAAAAAAAATAGATCATTCCATTAAAAATAATGACCACAATAAAACAATATACCAAAATTTGGGGGATGGAGCCAAAGCAATCCTTAGGTGAAATTTATGTCTTTAGACATTTTCATGAACAAAAGAGGGGAAAAATAATTCAACGAATTAAGCAGCCAATGGGGAAAGCACCTCAAAACCTATAAAACTATCAATGTTTTATGAGGCAATTGGGGAATAAATGACTTTCCCAGGGTCACACAGCTGGTAAATGTCAAGTGTCTGAGGGCAGATTTGAACTCATATCCTCCTGAACCCAGGGCTGGTGTTCTATACACTATATACCCAGCTGCACCCAAACTAACATTTTTTCTAATTTCCAAACACCAAATTAAAAACCTGAAATCACATAAAGAATTAATAAAATTTAGATAATTCTACCTAAATTAATTTACTTATTCAGTGCCATACCAATCAGATTACCTAAAAATTATTTTATAGAGCTAGAAAAAATAACAAAATTCATCTGTAAAAACAAAAGGTAAAGAATATCAAGGGAACTAAAGAAAAAAATTCACAGGAAGGTGGACTAGCTGTACCAAATCTGAAGCTTTATTATGAAGTGGCAGTCATCAAAACTATTTGGTACTGGCTAAGAAATAGAGTGGGGGATCAATGGAATAGGCTAGGCACTGGAGACACAGTAGTAAATTACTTTAGTAATGTACTGTTTGATAAACCCAAAGACTCCAGCTTCTGGAATAGGAACTCAGCATTTGACAAAAACTGCTGGAAAAACTGGAAGATACTACGGCAGAAACTAGGCATAGACCAACATCTTACATCTTATACTAAAATAAGGTCAAAATGGGTATATGATTTAGATGTAAAAGGTGATAACATAGGTAAATTAGGAGAGGAAGGAATAGTTTACCTCTCAGATCTTTAGAAAGGAGAACATTTTATGACCAAACAACAGATAGAGAATATTATGAAATTAAAAATGGATGATTTTGATTACGTTAAATTAAAAAGGTTTTGTACATGCATACAAAATTAGAAGGGAGGCAGAAAGCTGGGAAACAATGTGTATGTCCAGTACTTCTGATAAAGGCCTCATTTCTAAAATACATAGGGAACTAAATCAAATTTATAAGAATTCAAGTCATTCCCCATTTGAGAAATGGTCAAAGGATATGAACAGGCAGTTTTCTGATAAGAAATCAAAGTTGTCTATTGCCATATGAAAAAAATGCTCTAAATAACTATTGACTAGAGAAATACAAATTAAAACAACTCTGAGGTACCACCTGACACCTATCAGATTGGCTAATATGACAAAAAAGGAAAATGATAAATGTTGGAGAAACTGTGGAAAATTTGGAACACTAATGCATTGTTGGTGAAGCTGTGAATTGATCCAACCATTCTGGAGAGCAATCTAGAATTATGCCCAAAGGGCTATAAAGCTGTGCATACCTTTTGACCCAGAAATACCACTATTAGGTCTTTTCCCCAAAGAGATCATAAAAAAGAGAAAAGGATCCACATATACAAAAATATTTATAGCTGCTCTTTTTGTGGTGGAAAAGAATTGGAAATTGAGGGGTTGCCTATCAATTGGGGAATGGCTGAACAAGTGGTAGTATATGAATGTAATGGAATACTATTGTACTGTAAGAAATGATGAGCAGGCAGATTTCAGAGAAACCTGGAAGGACTTGCATGAACTGATGCTGAGTGAGATGAGCAGAATCAGGAGAACATTGTGCACAGTATCATCAATGTTATATGTTGATCAACTGCAATAGACTCAATTCTTCTCAGCAATATAATGGTCCAAGATAGTTCCAAAGGACTCATGATAGAAAATGCTCTCCAAATCCAGAAAAAAAAGAACTATGGAATATGGGTGTAGATTGAACCATACCATTTCTTTTGTTTTTGTTTTTCTTTTCTGAGGTTTTTCCTTTTTGCTCTGATTCTTCTTTCACAGCATGACATGCAGAAATATGCTTAATGTGATTGTACATATATAACCTATATCAGATTATTTGCTGTCTTGGGGAGGAGTGAGGGAAGGGAGGGAGAAAAAATTGAAACTATAAATCTTACAAAAACAAATGTTGAAAACGATCTCTACATGTAACTGGAAAATAATAACATATTTATATAAAAAAGAAAACAAAATTTAAAGAAAAAAGAAATAATAAAATAACAGCTGGTTTTATGGGGGAAACAATAAAATAGATAAACCACTAGTTACAAAGAAGAAAGAGGAAAAGCAAATTAACAACATAAAAAAGTAAGAATTCACAAATGAGAAAGAAATAAAAGGTAGCTATTAAGATGAATTAAGAAGCTTTTTGATAAAGGTAAAAGAGAAGTGCAAAAGCTGACTTGAAGCTTAATACCAAAAACAAAAACAAAAACAAAAAAACAAAACAAAACAAAACTAAGATCTTGGCAACTTCTTAACAAATAGAGGAAGAAGAAATGGAAACAACATCAGATTTTATAGTCTTGGACTCAAAGATCACTGAAGACAGCAATTGCAGCTTTAAAAATGCATGCTCTTTGAAAGGAAAGCTATGGCAAATCTGGACAGCATACTTTTAAAAAGCAGAGACACCAGGGCAGCTAGGTGGCACAGTGGATAAAACACCAGCCCTGGAGTCAGGAGGCCTTGAGTTCAAATATGACTTCAGACACTTGACACTTACTAGCTGTGTGACCCTGGGCAAGTCACTTAATCCCCATTCCCCAGCCAAAGAAAGGAAGGAAGGAAGGAAGGAAGGAAGGAAGGAAGGAAGGAAGGAAGGAAGGAAGGAAGGAAGGAAGGAAGGAAGGAAGGAAGGAAGGAAGGAAGGAAGGAAGGAAGGAAAGAAAAAAAAAAGCAGAGACATCACCTTGCAACAAAGGCCCATATAGTCAAAGCTACATTTTTTTCCAGTAGCAATGTATGCCAGTGAGAGCTGGGTTAAAGCAATTGGTCTCCTAAGATAACTGAGTAGCAGCTCAGAAACTTTCACCTGGAGGAGAATGCAGCAGTCAGACAGCTGGGCAGGGGGAAATTGAAGGACCCTCAGATATCTCCATATTACAGAGTAGCTGTGCTAATCAGGTCCAGTGGCCCAGGCTACTGCTGCAGGTGAGAAGGAACTAGCATACACCCAGTGAGTGCAGTAGCGGAGGGGCACAGGATAGCCAGGCTATGCCATCTCATTCTACACCTGACTTTTATTCCCCCTCCAATATGCCTGATGTCATGGACATCTCAATCCTAGGTATCTGGTTAAGCCTGACTCAGTTTCCCCTCTGTTCTTTTATGGTAACTCCATAATTATCTCAGGTGTCATGATAAATACAATGTTGGATTTGGCCTTGACATATGTTACCAGTTATATTAGATTCTTTAATTTCTCGTAACGGCATGAGGATAATTAGGCAGGTGATGGAAAAAGTGATGAAACAAAGTTAAAATTATTTTCTTAATTAATATCACAATTGTCTTCTCAAATTTTTCTCCACAGGGGGGAACTGCAGTGATATTAAGTTTTAGAGAATGTTTCAATTTTGTTTTTATTATATGTTTCATGTGTCACAACTGGACAATAATTGTAAAATCTATAAAAGATTCTGAAGTTCTTTAGACATGTTTTTGAAACTCTCATTGTTTGATTTGGTTATTGGCAAAGATATTTAAAGTTGTATTAAGATCAATTTTTTTTTGTAGGAAACTTTCCAGCTGAAAGGACTTTCTAGCTGATCATCAGCACCCACACCTGAAGGACTTAAACTCTACAACCACACCCAAGACCATGCCCAGAATCTAGAGTGAGAATTCAGAGCTATACACAGATGACATTCCAAGAACCATCTGAGGTAAGACTTCCAAAGACTTAAATGGATATTTTCCTGTTTTCCTTTGCCCCACTGCATACACTATTTGTAATGTCCACCTACTAAAGGGGAGTGCCCCCCTTTAGTTTTCTTTTGTTTGTAATGTCCAGTTGCTAAAGGGGAGTGCCCCTTTAGCTTCTGTCAATGCATCGCCCTTTACTTTGTTAGTCATAATTATCTGTAATGTTATTACTTCATGTATGGTAATCATATTTCTTCATGAAGCACAGGTGGGAGTGTGAGAATATTACTCTCCAGTGCCCCCTGCCAAGAAAGCACAAGGTGACCTTTCTGAGGTCAAATCAGCATCCAGAAGTCACCTCACAATTCATGGACCTCCTTTAAGTCATGTCAGTCAATGGACTTGAATGCTGAACCTCATGTTGGTGGCAGAAAGAAAAGGAGAAAGAGGCTAGTCTGAACCTTAGGATAGATAGGTTTCTTTCTTAACTTCCTGAACTCCACGTGTCCTCTCTTTACTCTTTAATAAATGCTTAATGCCAAAAACTGGTGCTGACACTTGTAACTTATAAGTAAACCCTAGCGGGTTCTCCACAAGGTAACCACACATTAGCTTTTAAACATCACAGGTCAAAAGTTCTCAAGGGAATAAACAAAACTATCTATAGCCATATTTCTATTTAGAGCATTCGCTGTGCAAGTCTCATTCTTAGGGTTCTAAGGGTAAAACTAGGATAAGGATTGGGAAAGACTGAACAGTTAAGGCTGAAGGAAGCAGTTATGTGGCACTGCAGTGGATAGAGTAGTGGACTGGGAATCAAGAAGACTCATCTTCCCCAGTTCAAATCTGGCCTCAGACACTTACTAATTATGTGACCCTGGGCAAGTCATTCAACGCCATTTACCTCAGTTTCCTCATCTGTAAAATGAGCTGAAAAAAGAAATGGAAGCCATTCCAGTATCTCTGCCAAGAAAACCCCAAATGGAGTAACAAAGAGTCAGACACAACAGCACCAAACCGAAGGTACTCATTATGCTTCCTTGACATTCTCCCTCTCCTACCAACATACATACACATACACCCAAATCAGTTCCCAAGCAGGATTCATCAAGAATTGGCATCAAGACTAAAGAAAGCAATAAATGATGAAAACAAACCCATTACCTTACTCCTTCAATACTGTCAAATAGCCTTCTCCAACACCTTCATCTTTAAGCCTAGTTTCTGCTAGATTACTCTCATTACAC
This sequence comes from Dromiciops gliroides, assembly GCF_019393635.1. Lineage (NCBI taxonomy): Eukaryota > Metazoa > Chordata > Mammalia > Microbiotheria > Microbiotheriidae > Dromiciops > Dromiciops gliroides. The sequence goes on from NC_057866.1 coordinate 273,056,292, forward strand.
ATGCTTCCTAGAGTCACAGAAGCTCAGCCTTGAAGGGGACTTCAGATGTTATCGAGTTAACTAAGCAAAAACCCCTCTCCCACACATCCAGACTTTACTCCAAAACTGCCATTGAGAGAGTAAACTCCAGCCCTCATGAGGAATGCATTTCATTTTTGTTTTGTTATAGTTTTCCTGACATTTTCCCTTAAATCAAGCTAAAATTGGCATCTCACTGATTTCTATCTATTACTCCTGATTCTACCATATGGGAATATGCTTTATTCTTGCTGTGCAATCATTTCAGTCTTGTCTGACTCTTCGGGAACCCATTTGGGATTTTCTTGGCAAAGATACGGGAGGGGTTTGACATTTCCTTCTCCAGCTCATTTTACAGATGAAGAGACTGAGGCAAACAGGGATAAAGTGACTTGTCCAGGGTAATATAACTACGAAGTATCTGAAATTGAATCTCAACTCACAAAGATGAATCTTCCTGACTCCAGGCCCAGTACTACCTGCACAAAATTTTTAACATTCATATTTTAGGTATTTTGTTGTTATTGTTGTTTAGTCATGTCCAAATCTTTGTGACCTCATTCAAGGTGTTCTTGGAAAAGATACCGGCGTTGTTTCCCATTTCCTCTGCAGCTCATTTTACAGATAAGCAAACTGAGAAACATGGTTAAGTAACTTTGCCCAGGGTTCCACAGGCAGTAGGTATCTAAGGCCAGATTTGAACTTGGTTTTCCTAACTCCAAACCTGGTATACTATCCACTATACCACTTAGCTGCCCCATGGATCATACAGAACAAGCTTAATGCATTTCCCATGTCATAGTCCTCCTCTGGGCACTCTCCAACTTATGAATGTTCTCCCCAAAATGTGACACTCAGATTTAAACAGAACACTCTTGGTGTGATCTAACCTGGGCTAATGATGCAGCAAGGCTAATGCATCTCTAGTACTAGATACTAAGTCTCCCTTAATAAAGTCTAAGGTCACATTATGTTTTTGGTTTGTTTGGGTTTTTTTTGGTTTCTGATTGTTGGGTTCTTTTGTCTTATTTTGTTTTGCTACCATACTACACTGTCAACCTATATTGAATTGTGGTAAAAAGTGAAAGCTTTTAGAGTTGGTTAACGATAACTGAAGGACGCCAGTTTTTGAAGGACCACCCTTTCGGGGAGGAGACCATGACGAACAGCCGTGAGTCTGCTAAGCACTCCACTTCTGGGGTGCGAGCTTAAAGGTAAGGAGAGAACAGAAGTGGGGCCTTTCTCTCCTCGCCCGCTCGCTCGTTCTGCACACACACACACACACACACACACACACACTGACTCAGGTTCGACAGCGTGGTCCTTGGTGATCGGCCTGGTCCTCTGTAATAGCACGTGTTTGACACAGTTCTCAGCCTCAGAGGTGGCCTTGGGTTTTGGTGAGTTCTATACGGAATATAGACTAAGCTTAGATCTAAGACTATTTATTTGTATTTCTACTTTCCTATTTATCTAATCAGCATCATCTTGTTTGTTGGCTAATTAATTCCCAAACAATAAAAGCTAAGTAATCTATTTCTAACTAAATCTCAGAGGTTTCTTTCTCTTACTGGTCTGGGAGATATATAAGGGAAAGGTTAAAAGGGAGTTTAATGCTCTTATATCCAATTTTAAATCTCACAGAATTCACTACCCTCCAAACCCTTTATCTCTTTTTCAGACAAATGTCTGTCTGGCCATACCTTCCCAATATCATATTTGTGAAGCTGATATTTTGGAATTCAAGAGTAAGATTTATCATTAACCCCAATGAAATGCCATGGTGTAGGGCCTTAAGCCATTCTCCTCCATCTTCAGCAAGTGGTGGTCCTCTTTCCACTATTCCAAGACTATAAATTCCCAGCTTCCTGTTGTTCAGTTCTGCTTGGATGGTTTCGGTAGTTGTCTCTCCTCTAGCAGGTGACACTCATCCCTTTTCTCACTAGTTTTGTCCTCATAGGAAGTCCTAAAGCAAAAACTTAATGAATAGTTACTTGTTGAAAGTATTGGATTAGGGACTTTTTTCATAAACCTAGCCCTCATGAGACAAATCTCCAAACTAAAAAACAAAGCAAACCCCAAATATACATTGTTCTTAATCTTTCTTTTGTACAGACTTTCTATAACCCCAAATGTGGTAGGCTTATTTGAGGTCAATGTGAACTTTTGTGTAATTACCAATGCTGCTTTTCTTCCAGTTTTGTCTAGGCTAGTAGTGCATTATTATTACCTACCTGTTCTCTTCCTGTGTCAAGGCAAAGTATATCTTCTTCCTGCTATCCCCTCTTGTTGAATCTTAGAGTTCAAGTACTTTCTACTCTCTGGTTGTCCCTCTGTCCTTTAGCTTCATCTGGACAGCTGGATAATCAAATTATCCAGTGAGTATTTCATTTCAAAGTAAAGGATGGAATATACTTCTCTGCTTCAGGAAAAGGGGATGTGTGTTTCTTCACTTTGTTCATATATGCTATAAGAAAATCAGTTGAAGAAACTGCAAATATTTAACCCACAGAAGAAATGATTTATGGGGCACTTGATAGTCATCTTCAAATATTAGAAAGATTGTTGTGAGGAAGAGGGATTAAACTTGTTCTTTTTTGCCCCAGAGGAAAGAATTGGGAGCAATGAAGGGAAATTGCAATGCAACAAAGTTAGGTTCGATTTAAGGAAAAACTGGAAGGGAAAATGAGAACTTGCCAAGAACAGGCTGCCTCAGAAGGAAGTAGTTTTCCCCTCACTGAAGGCCTTCAAATAAAGACTGGATGAATACTTGCTGGGTACATTATAATGGGGATTCTTTTGGAGGGTCCCTGTACTTGCAAAATTCTGTAATTTATCAAAAGGAGAATTTGCATATATGTTCCTACTCTTTAGTCCCTGAAATGCTGAAGAACAAAGTGTAATAAATGTTGAATATAAACAGAAGCAAAGATCTTTGAGCTTACCTAATTAGACACAACAAACAAGAAATAATGAACTCAGAAAGAAACCAATCTCTATGAGGCATGTGAGTGACAAGTAAGATCAACAAAGATGGATTGGTCTGGAAACACTCACACTTGATCTCTGTCATCACTTGAGTAAGACATAGAAGAAAAATGTAAATTACAATTCCTTCAAAGACTGAAAATTATCTGAGACTCATAATGAGAAGACCCAGATCAGTGGGAGAACAAACTCATCAGCTGTAATAGAAAATGAATTTTTTTAAGTAAAGAAAAATCCAGTCCCTCATCACAAGAAGAGATCATTTATACTACATAGACTGAAAAACACAAAGTGAAGCATGATATCATCTTGAATATCTATTTTACATATTATAGGCAAGTAATAAATAATTGCTTAATTACATTGCATTTACTTAGTCCCTGGGAGCCCTGAAGAACAAAGGGTAATAACCAAAAAGTAGAAATGTCTTGGGATTAATGTTGGATATTGTCATCTTAATTATGTCTTCCAGCTATCCTTTCCAACCTTGTGTCATTTTCAAATTAGATTAAATTGGCATTGATGCCCTCATCCAAATCATTGGTTTAAAAAAATCAAATAGTACAAAGCCAAGAATAGATCCCTACTGTACTCCACATTCCTCCTGTATACAACAATGCCTCTTGATGCTGCCCTTGCTCCCAACATATATTATAACAAGGAGTCTGTTAATTGATTTTTTTCTATTCATATACTCTTTCTCAGTTCTGGCCTTCCTTGGACTTATACTGTATCACTGAGAACTGTTTGGCCCTGAATTGTCACAGCTCACATGGTACCACATCCCACAAGGACACTAAACTGTCACCATGGAAGACTGACAGCCACCCCATGTTGTTAATCCAACTCCAAGCTCGATGCCTTGGTGGAGCAAGAGAGAAAAGAACAATCTTGCATCTCCTACTGCCACTTTAGGCTCCACAGAATAGAACAATGAAGGGTAAAGAGGTACTTTGCTCCCACTTTTCCGGTGGGAGGAGCTGATGCTTATCTAGGTTGTGGAAAGAGGGAGGAAGAGGAGGGTCATCCATAGGTGCCTCTGTCCTCCCTTTCTGCTTCTCCTTCCCAACTCCAGTTGGCCCTCTGGGTAAATTACATCCATTTGGGACCACCTACCAACAACTAATTTCATAGACTTAATCTGTCCAGTTACAAGGTTTTAATTTCCATGGTGCTTCTCAGGAATGTACCTCCTAAGAAGCAGAGAAACCAAGAGTTGCTCATTCAAAAGTGTACAATATGTGAGGTATTGAAAATGATATCATTCCCTGGTGTCCTCATTCATGATAAAATTGTGAAGTGTATTATGACAGTGAGAGAATTACTGGGAGAACATCCAAAACTCCATCTGGCAAATTGAGATGCTGTCTTTTAAAAAAGTGATCCCTCTGTCTATAAATGTAATGGGCCAAGACTTGAAGCCTTCCAGTCAAGTCAATAGAGAAAGTAAACCTAGAAGATGATAAATATAAATGATAGCTCTAAATCCAAAAGAAGAGGAGAGCTATTTTATTTTGTTGTTTCTTTGTTACCATGGGGTTCATTTCTCATTTCACGACTCCACATCTATCACATCTCTGGAAGGCGTAATAAACAGCACCTCTCAATGACGCTCCAGGGACATACATTCTTCGACTCTGGCATGTAACTCCATCACACAAAACAGAAATATGCTATTGGACTCTTTGTATCCTATTGATATTAGTCTACTTGGGCTTTTTATTCACAAAATTGTCCCTGAACAACAATTTCAATATTTGTTTTTCTTCATTCCAGAAGTGTGGGTTTCATGAAAAGTAAGAAAAAGGACATTTCAGAGATAAAATTTGTCATGATCCTTTTGGTGACATCTCAAAGATTGACTTGGTTTCTTTAAGTGTTAAATTTTGCTCGAGTTCAAATTGGGGCAGTTACAGTATCCAGATTCTCACACATCTGTGAACAGACTCTACCCCCTTTCCTACTTCCCAACGCAATTGAAAGCTTGGAATTTTGAATGGATCTATAATCTTTTCAATGTGTATACTTCCAATGACACAGGTCACAATCAATCTCTCCTCTATACAACTGTTTTCCATGACCTACCATAAACAGGTCCACCTTATATGATGGAGGCCTTCTACTAAGTGAAAGATTCTTAACCTGGGGTTCATGAATGTATACTTTAAAAAAACATTTTCAATAACTATATTTCAGTAGAATTTGTTTTCTTTATAATCCTCCGTGTTTTATTTTATCCACTTAAAAGCATTCTTCTGAGAAGAAGCCCATAGGCTTTACCATTTGGTCCACATATAAAAGGTAAAGAGTTCCTCCTCTGGCTCTCTTGGCTTTACATACAGACCTTTGGAGCACAAAGACTTCCCATAAGTTTTCTCTTTCTAATTCTGGATGTCTCTCTGACATGGAGAAATTGAAAATTGAGAAGAAAAGGTCTATGAACTGGAACAAGCTGGAGATTTTGAAGCAAGCACAGCAGGGTGAAGAGCTGGAGTTTGAAGGTGGCATGGGGTGAACTGAAACTGAGGCACTAAAGAGGGAAATAACTGCCTTAGGGTCAGATTCAGGGTGTCACTCTCAATTTCTCTTGATTCCATTCATCCATCCATTAATTTAGTAAACATGTATTAAACACCTACTATGTGCCAGGCACGGGGTTGGGGGGAGATACAAAAAGGCGCAAATGACAGTTCCTGCCCTGAAGGAGAATACAGTCTAATGGAGACACATGCAAATAAAAGTATACAAAATGAATTATATACAGGATAAATAGGGAATAATTAATAGAGGGAAGGCATTGAAATTAAGATGGGTTAAGAAAAGCTTCCCATGGAAGCTGGGGTGGGAGGGGCAGGAAAGTATTCTGTGTGGATCAGGTAGAGCGTGCCCAATGTGGGGGACAGCCAGAGAGATTATCTGGAGCCAGAGATGGAGTGTCTTGTTTGTAGAACAATCAGGAGGTTGGTAACATCAGATCAAAGAATATGTGTTGGGGAATGAGGTGATGAAGGGTTTTGAATGCCAAACAGAACATCCTAGAGGCAGTAGGGAGCTGCTGGAGTTTGCTGGAAGGTGGGGGGCAGGGGGTTAGTGTTACATGACTGGACCTAGGTTTTAGGAAAATCATTTTAATGAATGGAGAACAGATTGGAATGGGGAGAGGCTTGAGGCAGGCAGAGGCACCCACCATCAGGCTTTTGCAATACTCCAGACATGAGGTAATGAGGGCCTGCACCAGGATAAGGGCCGTGTCAGAGGAGAGAAGGGGTATATTCAAGATATGCTGCAAAGGTGAAATCAACAGGCCTTGGCAAAAGATTGGCTATGGCTGGGTGGGGTTGGGGGGTGGCAAGAGATAGTGAGGAATCAGAATGACTGACTAACTGCAAGCCTTAGTAACTAACTGGGAGGATGATACTGGCTTCTACAGTAATGGGAGGGAGGAGGGAGGAGGGGTTTGAGGAGAAGATAACGAGTTCTGTTTTGGACATGCTGAATTCAAAATGTCTACTGGAAATCCAGTTTGAGATGTCTGAAAGGCAGTTTGGAGGTGCAAGATTAGAGGTCAGAAAAGAGATTGGGGCAGTATAGGTAGATTACAGCATTCATCAGCACTCAGATGGTAATTAAATCCACAGGAGTTGATTTGATCACCAAATAAAGTAGTAGTAGTAATTAATAATAATAACTAGGACATATATGTGTGCATATGTATGCATGCACATGCATACATACATACATAACTTTATGGTTTGAACACATTATCTCATTGGATACTTAGACAACCTTGTGATATATTTGCTACTGTTATCTCTATTTTACAGAGGAAACTGAAGCTAGTCAGTTAAATAACTTACCCAGAGTCACAAAATTGATAAGTGTCTGAGGCAGGATTTTAGCCCTGGATTTACTAACTCCATTTTTCCCACCAAACTACCTCCAGAACAGAGCTCTAAGGCATTTGCAATAGTTATGAGGTCCATCCCATTGATCTTTAGGAAGGAGAGGCACTTTCACTTGAGATGATAATGTGGCCATGAAAACAACGGGTAGATTTTTTTTCATTGAAAATCCCCAGTGGATGTTTCCCATCAATCTTAGGATGTTTGACAAACAGCTAGTTAAGCTAAATGATAACTCCGACCTGAAGCTAAACCTCAGTTAGTTCCTCCAAACTATCTTCTTGCCTAATGGTTCAATTATATGTTTTCTCTTGTTAGTTAAGTAAATAATCTTTATCCCCCAATTTGTGGTAAGATGGACGATTCTAAGATTGGATGGGACTGAAAATCATCCAATGTAGAAGATCAGTTGAAGGAACTGGGAATATTTATCCTGGATACTTTTAGACTTAAGGACAAAATGAGAGCCACTTTCAAGTATTTTAAGGACTCAGGAGAAGAAATTTCAAGCTGCACAGGTGCTGTAGAAGACATTTTCATTCAGGTATGAGCATCACAGAGGGCATCCCAACTTCCTTCCAATTCTGACATTCTGTTAGACTCCAAAAATAGCATTGTAGTATCCATCAAGAGAGCACTGGGGCAGCTAGGTGGCTCAGTGGATAGAGCACCGGCGCTGGAGTCAGGAGTACCTGAGTTCAAATCCGGCCTCAGACACTTAACACACACTTGCTAGCTGTGTGACCCTGGGCAAGTCACTTAACCCCAATTGCCTCACAAAAAAAAAAAAAAAGAGAGAGCACTGGATGGAGTCAAGACTTCTTGCTTTGAGCCCTGGTTCTGCCTCTTGATAGGTAGGTGAACTTGGGCAAGTCACTGAATATCTAATAGCTTCCTCATGAGTAAAATGAGAGCAACACCTATGTTTCCTGTCTCACAGGATTGTTGTAACGATTCAATAAGAACAAATTCACCTAGATTTCTCATACACTGTTTAGAACTAGATCAATTTAGAAACTATCATTCATCAAGTAAAAATCCTCAAGTAACTTGCAAGACTTAATTGGGTCAATTTGGCAGAAGCCTGAGCAATTTCTTTAATTGGTTCAGAGGGTTGTTGCCTTGATCTCAAAAGAGAAAAGGTGGGGGCTGGGGGAAGTGTGGACTCTAAAACTTAAGTTTGGTTTGTCAGGAACAAGATAAATAAGCCCAGACAGGTTTTGGGGCAAGGCTTCATTTAATGGGGCACCAGTACAGGAAAATCGTGGTGAGAAAAGGACAAAAGCCCACTAATCCTGAATGGGCCACAGCTGGGAGGTTACTAGAGTTTGGCTTTTTTGTTATTTTGATTGTTTGGTTGTTGGTTGTCTTTCCTCCCCCTTCCACCAAATTACAAAAGTCAACCAGGCTTTTTGGAAAAGACTCTTGGTGGCTTGTTTCATTTGTTGACTGAATTTGGTGTCTTAAGTTTTCCTAATTTTCATAGCAAAGTTCTACTTGAGAGGCCCTGAATTCTCCATTTCAAACTTTAGCTACAGGATTCATTTTCAAATTGTAAAGTCTGCTTTTCTACTTCTTCATTTTATTTTATATTTCTAACATTTTATTTTTGCTTTTCTGGTCCTGAGAACGATGAACAAGATAATCATGTGTATAATCACAAATGCGTTTCTCTCCTACCTCTTCTTTTTTCCTCTCTAGACCCTATCCCTTGATGATCTCATCAGCTTCCATGGGTTCAATTGTTATTTCTATGCAGATAATTCCCATATGCTTATATCAAGTCCTGGTCTGTCTTCTGAGCTCCAATCCTGCATCACCAACTGCCCATTGGACATTTTGTTTTGTTTTGTTTTTTATTTTAGTGAGGAAATTGGGGTTAAGTGACTTGCCCAGGGTCACACAGCTAGTAAGTGTTAAGTGTCTGAGGCCGGATTTGAACTCAGGTACTCCTGAATCCAGGGCCCGTGCTCTATCCACTGCGCCACCTAGCTGCCCTCCATTGGACATTTTGAACTAGATATATTGTAATTTTCTTAAACTCAACATGTCCAAAATTGAACTCAATATCTTTTCCCCCAAGGGTTCCTCTCTTCCTAATTTCCCTATTATTGTGGAGAGTACTAACATCCTATCAGTTACCCAGCTCACAACTTCAGTGCTTTTCTTGTCTGCACAACACTCATTTATCCAATATATCCAATCATGTTAAATTTGTCACTTGAAATATCCCAACCTCCCTTAAATATGTCTCCTTTCTACTTGTACAGCCACCAATCTAGTTCAAGTAAGCCAAAACAGTTAATAAATAGTTAAGTGCCTAATCTGTGCCAGGCACTGTGCTAAGTGCTGGGGATACAAAAAAGAGGAAAAAGATAGTCCTTGACCTCATGGAGCTTGAAATTGAACTGGAAAGATAACAAGTGTTAAGTGCTATTAAGGGGTGTCCTGAACTTGTCTTTTGGAGTTGCCATCATTTTCCAGAAACACTGGACCCAGAGCATGCAGGAGACCCTGAAGGTGTCAATTATGAAGCTTCCCTCAAGCTGCACCCCAAGCAGACTCCCTGTGTGTCCTTGGGAGGCAAGATAGGCACCAGCCAATCTGTGCCAGGCTGGAATAATGCTTGTGCAGCTGGGGTCCTTTGCAGATAAGAGGACGCTCCTATATTCATAGTCTGGAGGTTCCCAAGGGAAAGGAAGGTGACTTCTGCCATCACCTTGCTCCTCCTCTTTGGGAGGAGTTACTATACCTTTCCTCTCCTATGCCACCCCCTTTCCGGTCTTTTTCCTCCTCCTTTTGTTGTACTATATACAAATATACAAAATTTCTGTAGGGTCTGTGAACCCTCTGGGGGTTCATTTCTCTTGTAATGAAACTGGTTTTCACATAAGTCTCATGAGGGATATTGGAGGTCAGAACAGAGGTTGGAGAAGGGTAGGTAGATTGGAGACTCATCAGCAGAGAGAAAATAATGAAATGCATGGGAACTGATGAGATAACCAAGTAAATTAGTATAAAGAGAAATGAGAAGAGGGACCAGGACAGAACCTTGTGGGATGCCAAGAGTTAAAGGGTCTGATCTGGATAATAGTCTAGCAAAGGACATGGAGGATAAGTAGAATGAAAATTAGGACAGAGGGGGTGTCCCAAAATGATTTGGAAGAGTCATTATGGAGAGTAGGGTAGGGAGTTGATAAGGGAGGTGTAATAGGATTGCCTAGAAACAGTGAGGGTCCAATTGACATTGTGTAACATAAATTTGTAGTGGACCTAGTCAGCATAGTTTGGTGATTTACTCCACCTTTGTTCAGTGCATGTATGTAGAAGCAAAAGCAGATGCTGGGAATGATCCAAGGCTGACTTGGCAGGGCACAATCAGTTAAATGATAAGGAGGCTAGATAATCAAGAGAGTCATTGGTTTACCAAGGGTTCAAGATGGTTAAAAGAGGACAGGGTAGCTAGTACAGAGGAGATGTCCTGGGAGAGAACCGAGGGGTCAAGAGATTAGATGTCAAAGTATGGACAAAGAGTAGGGTTGGCAAGGGAAGGCAGTGGGAGAAGTGGAAAGCCAATAGATTATTGTTAAATAAGGGGATTTGGGGATTCTTTGGCATGAAGGTGGTGCACTTGTGGGTGATGGCAAGATCAAGGATATAACCATTTTTTTGTGTGGCTGAGGGAGAATGAAGGAGTAGGGTACTGAGTAGGTTAAGGAACTGAGGGATTAGGGTGCTTGATGGGTAGTCAATATGCATGGGTACAAATCTTCATTGATTATTTTTTGTGGGGCTATGGGAGTTAAGTGACTTGCCCAGGGTCACACAGCTAGTAAGTGTCAAGTGTCTGAGGACAGATTTGAACTCAGGTACTCTTGAGTCCAGGGCCGTGCTTTATCCACTGTGCCACCTAGATGCCCCCCTCCTTTATTCAGATTTTATTTTCCAAATTACATGTAAAAGCAAATTTTGACATATTTTTTTTAAAACTTTGTGTTCCAACTTCTCTTCCTCCCTCCCTCCCACCCCCACCCCAAGGACTCAAACAACTCAACATAAATTATACATGAGTAGTCATGGTAAACAATTCTACCTTATCTAGGTTGTGAGTGGAAACAGATAAAAACAAAACTTTAGATTAAGGAATTGTTAAAAAAAAAAGTGTTTCAGTCTGCTTTCAGATACCATCAGTTCTTTCTCTGTAGATGTACTGCAATTTTCCTAGGTTCTTCAGAGTTATATTGGATCATTGCCTTGCTAAAAATAACCATGTTCTTCCCAGCAGATCATCTTACACTAATGCTGTTATTTTGTATACAGTACATTTCTCTCTGCTTCAGTTCATGTGGGTCTTTCCAGGTTTTTCTGATAGCATCATGTTCATCACAATTTCTATATAGTACCTTGAACTTGACAGAGAATTTTCTTCACAATAGCCCAGCAGAGTAGGTACCATACATTTTGACCTTGTAGTCAATCAACATAACTATTTCCCTCCATCTCATTCCCTTCCAATGATATTTATTCCATTGTCTACCTTATTTTGCCCTAATCCTCCTCATAAGTGTTTTGCTACTGACTGCCCCCTCCCCCACTCTACCCTCCCTTCATTCACACTTCTCTTCTTATCCTCTTCCCTTCCTACTTTCCTGAAGGGTTAAATAGATTACTCTTCCCTATTGGATGTGTGTGTTATTCCCTCCTTGAGCCCGCTCTGATGATTAGCCTTTGAGCTAATTCTGTTTTCTAAATTTTTCTTCCTCCCTCCCTCCTAAATCTCCCTATGAAATCAAGCAATTCAATATATGTCATACATGTGGTGTTATGCAGAACATCTTCACCTTCCTCTAAAATGTTTTGCTTTTACAGCTCCCTCCCCCAAACTTCCCTTCCCTCCTTCCCCTCTTCTATCCCCCCCCATCTCCTTCTCTTCCCACTTTTCCTCAGGGCAAAAATATATTACTATTCCTGCTTGAGTATATATGTTATTCCCTCTTTGAGCCAATTCTGATGATAGTGAAGTTCACTCACTCCCCCTCTTCCCCTTCCATCCATAGGCTGTTTTCTTGTTTCCTTCCTATGAGTTACTTCTCCCCATTCCACCTCTCTCCTCCCCCCTCCCCCAGTCTATTCCTCCTACTTCTCCCCCTTATTTTAAAGGTGTCATCATTTCTTAGCTAGATGGCACAGTGGACAAAGCACCAGCCCTGGGCCCAGAAGGCCCAAAATCCAAATCCGGCCCCAGACACCAGACAACCCACCTTGTTTGCTCCACAAAGAACAAGAATATACAAAAATAAGTGCTTTACAAATACCATCCCTTCATATTCATTTCAGACCTGTGTCCTCTGTGTATTCCTTGCTGAAAAAGTTCTTATGAGTTGGAAGTATTATTTTCTCATGTATGACTGTAAACAGTGTAATCCTTTAATGTCCCTCTTGATTTCTTTTTTCTGTTTACCTTTTTATTATTCTCCAGGGTCTTGTATTTGAAAGTCAAATTTTCTATTCAGTTCAGGTCTTTTCATCACAAATGCCTGAAAGTCCTCTTTTTCATTGAAATTCCATTTTTCCCCTGAAAAATTATGTTCAGTTTTGCTGGGCACATGATTTTTGGCTGTAGTTCCAGTTCCTTTGCCCTCTGGAATATCATATTCCATGCCCTCCACTCCTTTAATGTAGAAGCTGCTAAATCTTGCTTTATCTTTATTGGAGCTCCACAGTATTTGAATTCCTTTTTTCTAGCTGCTTGCAATATTTCCTGACTGACCTGGGAGTTCTGGAATTTGGCTATAATATTCCTGGAGGTTTTCCTTTTGGGATCTCTTTCAGGAGGTAATTGTTGGATTCTTTCAATTTCTATTTTAGCTTCTGCTTCTAGAATATCAGGGAAATTTTCCCTCACAATCTCTTGGAGGATGGTGTCTAAGCTCTTGTTTTGGTCATGGTTTTCAGGTAGTCCAATTATTTTCAAATTATCTCTCCTGGCTTTATCTTCCAGGTCAGCTGTTTTTCCAAGGAGATATTTCACATTGCCCTCTATTTTTTCATTCAGTTGGATTTGCTTTACTGTGTCTTGGTTCCTCATAAGGTCACTAGCTTCCATTTGTTCAGTCCTAATTCTTAGGCAATTATTTTCATCAGTGAGTTTTTTAATCTCCTTTTCCATTTGGCTTTTCAAACTGTTGACTTTTTTCTCATGACTGCTGCATCACTCTCATTTCTCTTTCCATTCTTTCTTCCGTCTCTCTATATCTTCCTTCTATCTCTCCTATTTTTTCTTCGAAGTCCCTTTTGAAAGCTTCCATGGCCTGAGACCAGTTCATATTTTTCTTGGAGGCTTTGGATGTAGGGGCCCTGTGGTTTATTTCTTCATCTGAGGCTGCACCTTGATCTTCCTTGTCGTTGAAATAGCTTTCTATAGTTTTGAACTTTCTTTGTTTTCTCATCTTTAAATTGTTTTTAAACTCTCCACTGGGGGGGTGTGGGGGGCTACTTCTTGGTTCCACTCCTGTTCCTAGCTCCAGAGGGTCCCAGGTGTTTTGGTTTGAGGGAGGGCCAGTTTTTCTCTCACCTGGCCTGTTCTCTGGTCCAGAGATAACTTCAAGCCTACTTACTAAACAATCAACCAGCAAAGCTTTCTGTAGTGTGGTTCTTAGTTTCGGATGAGCCTGCACACCTCGCCCACCAGAGCCTCCCGCTGCTCAGGATTTCTTCCTGGTTCCCTGCTGGGGTGGGACAGCCAAATTCTTCCCCTGTCCTGCTGGTACCCCTTCAGTTTCTACTTGCCCCCCGTCCAGCTGATCTGCCATCTCACCTGACTGCACGCTCAGCTCCTGTCTTCATGTATTCTTGCCAAGACTATGGTAATGACCTTTTTTTTGGTGAGGCAATTGGGGTTAAGTGACTTGCCCAGGGTCACACAGCTAGTAAGTGTCAAGGGTCTGAGGCCAGATTTGAACTCAGGTTCTCCTGAATCTAGGGCCGGTGCTCTATCCACTGCACCCCCTAGCTGCCCCTCAGTAATGGTCTTCTAATTGGTGTCCTATCTCCAGGCCATGCTCTACACAGGTGACAATATGATTTTCCTAAAGCATAGGTCTGACCACTACTCACTCTCTCTCTCTCTCTCTCTCTCTCTCTCTCTGTCTCTCTCTCTCTCTCTCTCTCTCTCTCTCTCACACACACACACACACACACACATTCCCTGCCTACTCAATAACTCCAAAGGTGCCCTATTACATCTAGGATCAAACATAAATACCTTTGTTTAGCATTTAAAGCTCTTTCTACCTTTTCAGCTTCTTATACTTCAAATCCCTCCACCTACTCTATAACCCAACTATCCTGGTCACACTTGCTCTTCTTCAAATATGAACCTCCATCTCCAATCCCCATGCTTTTTGCACTCACTGTATATGTGTAGAATGCTCTACTTCCTCACTTCTCCCTTCTGGATGGCTTCCTTGGGGAGTATGGAGTGTTTGGGAAGGACTAGCACCTCTAGTGTGAGGCCTTTTCAGGGCTGCTCATCCACTTTGGGTGTCCACCAGTTCCAGACTCTCACCTGTGACTCCAAGAAGCTGTAACATGTGCAGGTGCCAGACTCCAATAAAACCATCTCAGCAGATGGTTACATCAGGTTGGGGGTAACCCACGGGTCTCAAACCCATTGGTGAGTTAGGAATGTGAAGCATGGGATGACTTTCCCAGAAGAATGAGGATGAGGACAGTTTGCTTCAGTGGCCATGAGGGCAGCTAAGGCAGGCACTTTGGAGTGCGTAGAGCTTGGTCAGATGTGGAAGATGCCAAGATAATCCATTTCATCCCAGGCCATGGCCAGGTGTCCTGACTTTTGTCTTGCCACTGGACTTCAATGACTGGAAGAGAGAATAAGGCTGACTACTGTGTGCAGTTCTGCCTCACTCAAATTCAAGTCGAGTCATTGCAAATCAAGACATCACCCAAGGAAGTCACTGATCTACTTTGAAAATGTAGAATGACCAACAACAATAGATGATTCAGTTCAAATACCGCCTTTCCAGGATGCCTTTTCTAGGGCCCAAGGAATTGGAGTCTTCCAGTTCAAGGCTGCATTCCATTTACTCTGGTTATATCTAGAGTGTCCCTATTTATGCACATGTTGTCTCTGCAACTAGAACGAAAGCTCCTTGAAGACAAGGACTACTTTTGCTGCTCTTTTTATCCCTAGTGTTTAGCCCAGGGCTTCACATATAGTAAGTGATTAGTAAATGCTAGTTGATTTTTTTTAAATTTTAGCACATATGATTTTATAAGTGAAACTGTTACTTATTGTAAGATTTCTGTGAGAAAAAGTTATCAAAACCAAGCAACTTTGAAGCTATACCAAAGTATGTTCATTACCATTGGGTTATTTGTAGTTAAGTCAGAATCTCCCTCTGTGTACTGCATGAAAATGTCTCTGCTCTTACCACTAACCAGTTGTTGTTCAGTCATGTGACTCTTTGTGACCCCATTTGGGCTTTTCTTGACAAAGACATGGGAGTAGTTTGCCATTTCTTTCTCCAGCTGAGGACAGATGAGGAAACTGAGGCAAACAGGATTAAGTGATTCACCCAGGGTCACACAGCTAGTTAATGTCTGACACCAGACTTGAATTCAGGCTCACCTGATTCCAGGTGTCAGCACCTTACCCACTGTACCTCCTAGCTTCCCACCGCTAATCAGGCTCACAATCATCTCTGAACCTGAACTTGGTCCAGTGAATCCGACTTGATTGTTTACAGTAGGTAAGTCAACAAATGTATATTAAATACCAACTAGGCACCAACACTTTTCTGGAAGTATAGTGCAGAAACCAAATAAAAAACAAACAAAAGAAGAGCAACTTCAATGATGATGTAACATTCTTAAAACATTTAGTTTTTTGTTTCTTATTTCTTTCACTTAAAAGCCTCCAAAATCAGTCTCAGAATTCCACATTCAAATATATCACCACCTGGTGACCTCTGAAATAGTCTGCTTGAGTCTCTCACCTCCACTGCAATGCAGTACTCTCAACACATGGGACAATTATATTGTATAATGTTGAGGGAACCAATCAGCATTTTATAATGTTTCCTATTTTATGGGGTTCCTTCTTTCTCTTTTTCCTTCCTTTCCTTATTTCCTTCATCCCTTATTTACAGCATTCTCACTCTTCTTTCCTTCCTCCTCTTGTAACTCCATTCTTTCTTTTCTTTCCCTTTTTGCTGTGAGGTCAAATCACCTTTTTCCCCACTTAGGGATAGTTACCCTGTGTACACAGAATCTCTGATAAGATGTACAAGAGTGAGGATTTCTTTAAATCCACAATTATTTTAAAAATTAAGTAACTCATCTCCCACTTTTAGCTTATGGAATACCCTAGCCTTCCACATTCCAGTGGACCAGACAGGCCACAAGAGCCCCGGATCCAGGGAATTACTCTTGTGTGGTTTAAGGTCTCTGAAAGAGCATACTTTCTTGACAAAAATCTCTTTGCTGCTTTCTCCATTGATTTTTCACTCAAAAGTTGGGCGATAAGAGATGATGCAAGGTTATGTTACCATCTGGGATCTAGTCCGCTGCCATCCTAACTTCCATTTCCTAGTTTTATGGCCCATGTTGTTGATTTGTATAGTACTCTATGGATGGTAGAAAAAAAAAACATCAACTTCAGAGCTATAGATTTAGATTATGAGGCTTGTGGTGTCTAATTTCCCCCTGGCAGGTCCCCGAACAAAAGAAGGAAAGATGGCGGGCCAAAGGAGATGGTCTGCTAGGACAGTTTCCTGTCTGGTAAGCCATTCCTCCTGGTGGTACATTACACATCATAGGTGCAATTTTTACTGTTTTCTCTTTATTATTTTTCTCTCTCTGTTTGTTACTTGGGCAAAAGCAATAAAGCATGTGTTTTAGTAGGAACAGATCTTGTCTTCCTTTGCAATAGCACCTGAGGGCTCTCCAAACACTCCAAAGGAAACAGTATTACAGCCTGACAGATTTCTCGCCTAAGCAGTCCCGGTAACACACCATAGAAAATGACAGGAACCATTTCTCTGGGTGTTGCTGAATTAGAGAAAACAGTTACTGTGTTCTGCCTAATGAAGGAAAGAAGAACAATACTTAAAAATTCAAATACAAAGGGTTATACTGGTACTCATTAATCCACAAACCAAGCTAAGTTATGAGTTGTCTCATCTTTCCTATGTCATGAAATAAAAACTGCATCACAGAATTTCCAATAGTATATTAATGAAAAAGAAGAGTGAGTCAGCAGTTTAGCTAAAGCAGCACAGTACATGCTAAGACTGAGAATGGGGACATCCGGGTTCATGTTCCAGTTTTGGTACCTCGCTTGGCCTCACTTTTCCTCATGTGTAAGATGGGAACAATTCTAGTCGCTAAATCCGAAGGTACTCTAATCTGAATTTATCAGTGCAAGCTTTGACTCCAGTGTACAAAACACAAGCCATCTATGCTTGTCAATCTTGTGTGGCTCGCTCTTTTTCTGCATGTGTGTGTCTATGTGTGGATCTCCCTATCTTAGCCAGGGTGGAAGTGTAACAGCTGCTTGCAATTCCCAAACCACTGCTGGTCAGCCTGAAAGTTGTGACCAGTTTTGTTTTCTCTGACATAGGCCCCTCCTTGGGTGGGCTGCCGGTCCTTCGCTCCTAGGGGCTCATCATATTAGTGCCATCATAAAGTTAAACTCCTGATTGGCTTTAGCCCACTATGACCCAGAACTTCCAAACTAGTGATTCACAGCTGTACTATCCCAAGCTTCAGAAGGTCCCAGGCAGTATGATTTAAGGAGGAGCAGGTTCCTTACTTGCCTGGCCTGTTCCCTGGTCTGTAGATGACCCCAGACCAACTTTCTAATCAACCAGCTTTGGGAGTTGTGGTTGTCAGTTCCGACAAGCCTGTGCCCCTCCCCCACCTGGGCTAAAGCTACTAAGCCTACCTCCTGGTTCCTAGCAGAGGTGAAAAATCCAAGTTCTGCCTCAGCACCAGCAGAGACCCCTGTAGTCTCCTCCCTACCCAGGGCTCAGCCCACTCACCAGACTGTGAGCTTAGTTCCAGATGACACTGGCGCTTCAGCTGATTCAGAGGCTCTGGGGGTCTCCTTCTCTGGCGAGGACTTCCTGAGACTGGATCTGTGTCAGGGTGACTGTGGAGTTGGGCTCCACTCCTGTCTCAGCACAGCAGCTCCTCCTTCTGACCTTCCAAGCCGTTCTTGGTTAGAAGATGATTTCAGCATTCTTCTGTGGGTTTTGCTGCTCCAGGATTGTCCTATGGTGTTATTTGGATGTTTTTTGGAGCGATTGTGTCATGAGTTCAAGAGCTTACTGCCAGTAGTAGGGGACTACAGGTATCCCAGACAGTGTGATTCTTACTCATGTCTTCTCCATTCTTTTTATAGGGTCAATTCAATAAATGTTAGAAATACTTTCTTAGTTAATCGTGAAATCACAAACACATGAGTTAAATATACATGCTGCCTGTGTTATACTTGCTCTCAACTGGTGACCAGCCCAGGTTCTTCTTCAGTCATATGTTTCCTTGATGATATCATTTACACAACTCTTCCTTCAAAATTCCTTGCTGGGAACCCATTTCAGCCAGCTCACATCCACTCTGTGCTTCTCCATTGCCCTCAGGCAGTAGTTAACTTTGATTCTTCAGAGACCATACTGTTTTGTGGCTCACCCCAAAAAGATGACACTGAAGGAATGTCAATTTCTTTTTAAATGAGCCTTTATTTCCTGAAGAAATTCGAGTGGCAAATGTTAACTTCCCAGAAATGGTATTTAAAAAGAAAAAAAGGAGCTATGTAAGTAAATTCCTACTATTGTTACAATTTATCAATTAATTAATCAATTAATTCCTTACAGTATGAAACATAAAGCAGGGATGGATAGGTAAAACAATGCATCTGGATAGGTGATTACCTTGTGTTGAATCTAAGAAGATAAAATTAAATAAAGATAAAGTCTTACCCTTACATACCAAAAAATAAATTTTAATTCCTATGTTATTTGTATTATTCTACAAAAACCTGGTGTCTACCACCTTGACTAATGAGATTAATGATGGTGGTTGGGCAAAACTGAAAGAGAGAGGAGATAGGAGTTTTTGTTGTTGTTTTTTTTCTCTAGAAAAGGCAAAGTATGTATTTCCCCTTCTGGGGAAGCTTGTATAGATGAGGAAGAGGGCAATCAATCAATCAACATTTCTTAAGAGACTACTATGACCCTAGTGCTAAGCACTAGGGATACAAAAGAGGCAAGAGACTGTTCTTGCCCTCAAGGAGCTTACAATCTAACGAGGGAGAAAACATGCAAACAGCTATATATTCCTCCCAATTTCTCTCAATAAGAAATAATTATAAAAGCAAGGCATTAGAATTAAAATGGGTTGGGGAAAGCTTCCAGTAAAAGATTGGATTTTAGTTGGGAATTAAAGGAAGCCAGAGAGGTCACTAGTGGGGGAAGAAGGGGGAATGGTCCAAGGCTAAGGTTTGGCTGGCATAATTAGTGATATGACAAAGGGGCTACATATTCAAAAGAGAAGGACAATGTAGAGTTGAATTGGTTCCCCAAGGAATCAAGATGGTGAAATAAGGAGAGAGAGGAGATAGCCTAAAAGACAAATGAGGGGTCAAGGGGTTAGAAAGACCACTAAAGTGTGAACAAAGTGTAGGGTTTGGTAAGGGAAGGCAGAGGGAAAAGTGAAAAGGCAATAGATTATGAGTCGATAAGATCACTTTAGAATTCTTGTACATATGTTGGTGATGTCAAGATCAAGGGTATGATCATTTTTCTGTGTGGCTGAAATGGGGTAGAAGAGAAACTCATGGGAAATTATTTAGTCTAAGGAACTGAGCGTTGAGAGTATTTGAGGGAGGGTCAATATAGATATGTTAATTCCCCTATTATGACAGCGGGAGTTGGGGAAGAAAGAGAAAAAATTGTAATCCAAATACTGAACTTACTGAGAAAAGGAAAGGGAGCGACATGGGGGTCTGTGGACAATAGTTACCAATATGTTGGGGGGTGGTAGATAAGAGCATGAACCTCAAAGAAAGAGAGGTTACTGAGTAATGGTGGTAAGGGAAGGACCTGGAAGTTGGCAATGGGGAGCAAGGAGTATTCCGACTCCCCCCACCTTGACCAGTGAGATGTAAAGATGAGTGAACTGCAGCCAGCACTGAAAATGGTAATCAGGGAGGCTATGTCATCAGAGGGGAGCCAGGTTTGGGTAGTAACTAGTAGGTAGAAGAAATAGGAGAGGAAAAGATTTAAGATAATGGGAAGTTTGTTGCCTATGGAAGAGGCATTCCAGAGGGCACAGTGGAAGGGATGGGGGGCATTTGGCTAAAATTATGAGGTAAGAGAGTTGAGGGGGCTAGAAATGAGGAATCAGGTGGTAGGGGTTGAGTAATGTGGTTTAGATGCTAATCTACAGGAGTTCAAAGTCACTGGAAGATGAAGGGTATAACCAAGTGTGAGAATGTTCATCATTCAGTGGAAGATGCCACTCAATTGGGGTGGAGACAAGAGCAATATGAGATGAGAGGAATAAAGCATGGTTAGATGGGAGGCCCTGTGCCATCCCCCAACAACCTTCCCCTCCCCTTCCCCATAAAGGATGGGCACAACAGGAGATGGAAGGCATAAACTCAGTGGTTTGCTTCTATTTACAGTGGAGTTTCTCTTCATGCCTTTTGGAAGATTGGGCAGACAGCAGGAGGTGGAAGAGACAGCCTTGTGCTGTCTCAGATGGAAGGCATTGCTAATAGGACAGATGGAAAACACCTGGCCCAGACCCTGGATGCTCCCCTTCAGGGGACATGCTGCACACAGCAGGAGATGGAGGGTACAAGCCTCTTGTGGGGTCTGAGGCCTTCTCAGTGGAAGAGGCTGGGTATAAGGCAATAGCAGAAAGTGGTAGATTCCCTATGCAGGGGAAGTACTTTGGGGTAGATGGAAGACACAGGCTTTGTCCCTTGCAGCCTTCTCTCAGGGGATGTGCTGTGCCCAGCAGGAGATGGAAGATGCAAGGCACTCAGGGCAGACAGAGATGGATAGAAACAGACAGAAACAGAGACTGTGAGACAGAGACAGAAAGATAGAGACTGAGAAACACATGAAGGAGATGCAAGAGACTTAGAAGAGGGGGAAGGAGAGAGACTGAGAAAGATAGAGACTGAGAAATAGGTGAGATATGCAAGAGATAGAGAGGAAGGGGAAGGAGAGAGACTGAGAGAGATGGAGACAGAGACTGAGAAACAGATGAAAGAGAGATGCAAGAGAAAGGAGGGGGAGGAGAGACAGACAGACAGAGATAGAGAGACAGAAAGAGATAGCAACAGAGACAGAGAGAAGAGAAACAGATTGAGACAGTCAGACAGAGAGAGAGAGAGAGAGAGAGAGAGAGAGAGAGAGAGAGAGAGAGATTGAAGACTCTGCCAATTTGGTCTGAGGACTGGCTTTACTGCTAGCTTACCTAGTGTTAGGGGGATTCCCAGCATCAAATACAACCCCCTCCACCCACACTTTGCAAGACAAGCTGTTACACCTGAATCCCACATCACATGTGGGCTATATTGCACATGGGAAACATTATATGTGTGAGCACTTTGCATTTATTTCATGAAATTGAAAGTGAGATGGGGAATAAGTCACTGCATAAAAGTTTACAGATCCAAATTTCATATTTTATAAAGGAATTTTTAGTCTACTCCAATGTTAAATAGAACAATAACTTGACAAAGCAGTCCTCCCTCCACATACCTAAACAGCTGCTCACAAGTCTAAGGCTAAGTAGAATAAAGCTCATGATTCTCTCTCTCTCTGTCACTCTGTCTCTCTATCTCCCTCTGTCTCTCTGTCTCTGTGTGTATGTGTCTCTTTCTGTCTCTCTGTCCGTGTCTGTCTGTTAGTCTCTTTCTGTTTTTCCCCTTCCCTCTTCTTATTTTAGGATCTGCTTTAGTAGGGAAAGTGGGACAGTCAAATCAGTTTTTTTTTTCAAAAGCAGAGATTTTTGATGTACCAAATATATTAATATGACAAATGATGATTTTTTTCCCATCATACTTTAATCTACAACAGAGGTGTCATTACACAGCCACAGGTTCCCAACACTCCCAAGCATGGCCTGAACCAGATTAAAATGTATTTTTAAATATTAATTTTTAAAATGTAATCTGTAAATATTTAACAAAATCAATAAAAAATACAATAAAACATAGATTATGTTGATATGTGATTTCTAAGTGAATCTGCAGCCCACAGGGATTCAAGGATTTATATATGGATGGTACAGAGGTCCCATACTGAGTCTAATACCACTGCTCTAGAAGCCTGGGGTAGCATGTTAAGAGATGCAGCATCTAGGCTCCTTGAACTTATCAGTTTAATCAGGTCAGTATTAGTCCCACATCAAAAGCAAACCAACCTTTTCTCTTCCAGATTTTAAAATATGCACTGGGATAGGTGTTTAAAAGTCCTCTGGGGTCCAGCCAGGGAAGAGGTCTGGTCCATTTACATCATCCCTGAAAAGTCACCTACCTTCGTGTCCCCAGACATACATGTTAAACTCTCGCCTACATGAAATGGATTTTGATCTGTGAAGGGAGTTGTGATGATTTATTGCACTCGGTCTTCTATAACTGAAATATTCTGCATCTAAAAGGACATGGATATTATGCAGGGCTGGACACTATTCTGTCTCATTTGTCTAACACAATTTAGTTATAACTTTGTCAAACAAGTGACTGGGATTGCCCTCAATCAATTGATAGGTACATTTCCCATGAATGCTATGGTCAAATCAAGTCAGCTCAGTACATAACAGGCATTATACTAAGCATAATAGGCAGCACAAGAAGTTGGTGACAGGTGAAGAAGGGGAGAAGCTGTTGGCTATAATTTCCAAGGCTGTTTATTCTGCTGCAAAAATATCTTGATAAGAGGCTTCTGGGGAGTTGTTTTTGCAGGGTCCAAAAAATTTGAGAGAGTGGTTCGAATTCTGTAGGTCGTAAAAGACTTATACTTTGAAATGTTTCAATGCCAGGCCTTTCTTTATTTCTAAAATGTGTCAGAGAAATAAATAGTACAGGGCTTAAGCAGCAAGAAGAATTGGTGTACAGTTTTATTGGTCCATGAATTCAACAATTGAAGGGCACAATTGTTTAATGCAATTAAATCAGTTTTCCTAAATTGTAGGTCTTCTTGTCTGGTAGGACTGTGCATTTCAAAGGTCAGACAGATTTCTTTTTCTCATTATAATATTAGAAATCTCATTAACGTTGGTGTACATTACCCACTACACAGGTTTATATGCTGATCAGGTAAAACCTCAAAGGGAAGAGGGTTTGAAAAATCTCATTTTCTAAATTAGGCCAGGATCCTATTAGGACATGGGAGAGGAGGCTGCATGATTGTTGTCCAAAGATCAGACTAGCTGGTATCTCAAGGATCAGCAAAAGATTGTCCACAAGGACCTGGAATGTCTGGACCCTGGCAGCTCTAGGAGGCTACCTTCTGCTGCATCAGTGAGGGAGCACCAACATCAATAAAATGAGAGTTCCATGAAGTTGGATGGGCAATCCAACTGAGTACAGTCTTAGGAATCCAGGGAGAAAACTTTTTAAAAAAGGATAACTTTTAAAATAGGACAGTACCTATAAATGCTGGGCACCAACTTTCTCACCTTCATCAGGAAATATTTTTCACCAATGAGGTCCAGTACCATGATCTTATCTAATCTTGGAACAAAGCCACAGTTAAGATTTATAGGGAAGAAAAAGATGTCTTTAAATGGATAAGGTGATTATTTAGGCAGAAGGATTTCTTAAAAGGGCAAAGAGTAATGCCTCCCTTTCCCCCTTTTCTTCTTTCTTTCTAGTTTCAAAAATCTGCAAGGGCCCTCTTTTCCATGAGGTTCCTCATAGGGTGATTAAAAAGGCAAGGACAATCATGAATGACAGCTTGAAATAAAATCAAGAGACTGATGATCCAGAGTTTGGAGATAAAAATCATTCGTTCACTCATTCAGGAAATACTAAAAAGCATTTATTAAACACCTATATGTGACAGGAATTGTTGTAGTTAATGGGGATATAAAGAAAGGCAAAAAATAGTACCTGCTCTCAAGGAGTTCATTGTCTTATGGTCAAAACATAATGTGAATGGCTATACACAGGATAAATGAGAAAAAAAATTCTGCATCTGTGGCCTGCATTCATGACCACATTCCAGTGTCATTGCCATATAGCTGATGATGTCTTTCATTCTTTGTCCTTGCATGGTACACAGGACTGTTCTGAGCTGCATCCACGACTACTCTTTGCCTGGATACAAAGCTTAGCTGAAGGTCTTCTCTGTTCATGCTAAATTCCAGTTCTTTGCCTTTCCCCATGCACCAAAGTAGGTCAGTTTCTCTACCATTCGACTAACCATTCTCCCCAGTTACAGTCAGTTTTAAATTAACCAACAAGAGTACTTATTCTCCTTGCAGCTAAGTGACCAGGGCAAGGAGCTCAGAGCAAGGGGGATCATACAGTTCTCTCCCTCTAAATCTGAAGAGCATTCCAACTATCTGATGGGATGGAGCACAGGTTGAACTTAATGTCTTAGACCAGAGTCATAGATAAGACTAGATAAAGAGCACTGAAAATCTTCAGGTCTTCTTCTGAACCACCTCTGAGATACATGAAGAACAGAGCACTTAAAATCCAAATGAAAGAGCAGCAAAGCCCCAGAGAAGACAGACCATGACTAGGCATAGACCCTACAGTCCCTCTAGAGATGGGCAGAACCTAGCCCTAACACGAAGCCCCAATTCAGAAACATTTTTGTTATTTAGCTTTTTTCAGTCAAGTACAACTTTTTATGACCCCCTTTGGGTTTTTCTTGGCAAAGATACTGGTTTGATTTTTCCTTCCCTGGATCATTTTATAGATGAGGAAACTGAGGCAAACAGGGTTAAGTGACTTGTCCAGGGCCTTACAGCTAATAAGTGTCTGAGACCAGATTTGAACTCAGGAAGAGGAGTTTCTGACTCCAGGTCCAGCACTCTATCCACTGTACCATCTAGCTTCTTAGGAAATAAAGGTGGGAAAACGAGTAAACAGATAATCAATGTGGCATAAAAGAAAACATCTAGAAGGAAGAGTCCACCAGAGGATTTTAGTTTCAATCTTGCCCATCCAAGACACCTCACCTTGTTTTTCCTAATCTCACTTTCTCATGTTAAATAGGAGTTACATGTTTTCTCAAAGATTTGTTCAATCTCTGTCTCCTGTGATAGTCTAATACTCCCATAACTGTATGATCTCATCAGTCTAGGTAATCCTTCTACAACTCATCCATATCTACCTATCCAATATGATTTTTCCATGACTATTTGTTGATTTGCCATAAAGTAGGTGCAGGATGGTCACTCTACATGCTGGGGGCCTTCAATGAATTTGATCTTGGCCCCGTGATGAAACCACTGGAACATGTGGTTGGTCTGTCAGTTATCTTTCCATATGTCCCTTCCTTCTTCATTTTTGTTCCTATATTTCCTCCATGACCTCCATGGAGGGATTTTAAATTTCTATTCTTCAGAGACTGTGGAGTTCCATAACTCTCAACCACACCACAAATTCTGTAGAATTGCCCCCCAAGTGAAGAGGAAGACTGGGGAAAATGCTCAGTTTTCATCAATCCATAACTACTCATTGCTTTCAAAGCCCATTTCTTTGGCACCATTATTCTTGCAGTAGTGCTATAGGGCTCAGAATCATGGGGTGAAGGGAAAGGAGTAAGCATTTGTATAGCACCAACTATGTGACAAGCACTATGCTAAGTGCATTTTGCAAATATTTCATTTGACCATGGCACTCACAATCTTGGAAGAATCAAAATGAAGAATCACCCAAAGGACAATGGAAAGATGTTCATAGAGAAAAGTTGCCACATGTTACTAACAGATTTTCATGTAAGAAGGGCATAAAACACAATAGTGAAGACATAGTGAAAACAGATGGGATGGTTAAGTAACAAAAATTCAATTTAATTCAGTAAGTACCTATGAGATGCCAGCCACTAGGGTAAACACTGGGGATAAAAATAAATGCAAAAATTGTCCCTGCTCTCCAAAGCTCACGTTCTAATGGCAGAGACACAGGCAAACAACTATGTTCAAACAAGATGTATACAGGATGAATTGGGGGTAATCTCAGAGGGAAGGCACTAACATTATTAAGGAGAAATCAACTGAAGATTGACTGAATAAGTTGTGTGATGTGAATGGGATAGAATACTTTTGTGCTGTATAAAAAAGGAAAGATGATTTCATAGAGACATGGAAAGACATGAACTGATGCAGAAAGAAGGAAAATAATCATAACAATTTATACTATATCAAGATCATAAAAATGAATAATTTTGAAGACTTAGAAGTTAATGAATAATTAAATGAGCAGAACCAAGAGAACAATTTACAGAACAGCAACAACACTGTAAAAACAAATTTGAAAGCCATAAGCACTATGAGAAACACTGTGACTATCTAGGATTCCCAGGGACTAATGATAAAACATGCTATCCAACTCTTGATAGATGGATTTCGGGGGTAGAACAAGACATATATTTTTTGAACTTGGTCAATGAGGGAATTTGTATTCCTTAACTAGGAATGTTTGCTACATTTGTTTTTCCTTTCCATATTCTTTTTCATTTTTTTTCCTCAATAGGGTAGGGCATGGGAGGGATAGAAAATAAATTCCTATTAATTTTATTTTAAAATGAAACTTCTAAAAATAACACTAAGGAGGACCAAGAAAAGCTTCTTGTAGAAAGTGAGATTTTAGCAGAGGTTTCAGGGAAGTCAGGAGTTGGTGAGACCATTAGACTTGGGGTCAGGAATATCTGAGTTCAAATCTTTCCTCAGACACTTCCTAACTATGTGACCCTGGACAAGTGACTTAACATCTCCCACCTCAGTTTCCTCAGCTGAAAAATGGGGATAGTAATAGTAATACCTTGAAGATAATTGCACTAAAAGAACCTAGGACTGCCTCTCATACCCTTCCTAATGGGGCACAGCATGCTTTGGAAGGCGTGGTCATGCTACAAATGAGCCGTACACACATATCCTTTTATTTCCCTGTGAGAATCTATTGGAGATGGAATTCAACCCCATTTCTTATTTATAGGGTATACTGTTGAAACCTCACATATTTATGACACTAAAGTGCTATTATTATACAACTGGGATCCAAAAGAATCTGAATTGAATAAAACATAGCCCTTGTTCTCAAGGAGTTTGAAGCCTAAGAGGAGAAAATAAGATGAAGACAGAACAATGAAATAACCATAAGACAGGGAGAAAGTGATGTGGATATAAGCAATGTACCTAAGCCAAACAAGGAGGTAGAGAACATCTAGCTGGAAAGAACATGAGGCCTCATGCTGGATAGAAAGAGCAAATCTGGCTTTGAGAAGAGAGATCAAAGAGCTTCAGGTTTATAGAGAATGGAGACAGCATAAACAGAATGGCAGATCGGGTGTCTAGGGCCAACCAGAACATTTAATGGGCTCATTGAGCTGGTTCACACACACTCAGTCAACAAATTAACTGGGCTGAAGATGAGTGCATTAACTTCCACTTGGACCAGAACTTGAATTGTCAAAGACCCAAGTGTGGAAGTCTCAAGTAAAGTGTATAGGGTGCTGATCCAAGTAGAGAAGGTCAGTGATAGTTGGCGTAGGAGTATATGGCTGGATGGTATGTGAAATTGAAGCATAGGAGCCCTTCCCCACCTCCATCCCCACCCCTACTACCATCCTTCCTATGAGATCAGGCCACCTAGACTTACCATCTGCCTTGAGGTAGCACCCTAAGACTACACCTTGTTATTTGTCCTGTAGCTGAACCTTCCTAGGTGCACTGTCTCCTCCATTAAAATGGAAATTTCTTGGGAGAACAGGGACTGAATGATTTATTTGTACCCCCAGCACTTAGCACAGTACTTGGAATATAGTAAGCACTTAATAATACCTTTTTCATTCATTAAAATAAATATAGGTCAAAGCTCCAAATACAGAACAAGAGAGAGAAAGTCTTTATCTTAGCCTGGGGACACTCAGCTTGGCCTGCTTATGACTGAGGAGCTTAAAGCCTGCCCTTATCAGGGAGAGGCTTCTAATGACCACACACCAGCTCAAAAACATCATGACAGTTCAGTGGCTTTGTAGAAGAAGGTGCGGGAAAACATCGTACGTTTTGTAAGCTGATTCATCAAAGGTAGTAAAATTATAAAGTTTGTGTGCATAAAGGAGCAAGGACCATCTCATGAAAAAAAAATCCAGTTGGGAGGAATAGCTCTCTCCTTGACAACACCAGATAAATAAAATATACATGATGCTGAGCTGAAATGGTTTACGATTCATCTGGGCCCAAGCTCTCTAGTTTCCATTTCTGAAATGGAGATGAAAGGAGACTTTTAAAATAATAATCACTTCTAAATACAGTAATAGCATAACACTCTGAAAAATATTGAGTGTTCAGTCACATTGGTGATGTCTGCTGTTTTTAAGGGAGAAAATCCATCAGCACTATCATCTTGAGTATGGATTTGGGGAGTGCTAAATCCTCCATCTGAGTCAACTTCCATCTCCTCAAAGGTGAGTGTCTTTATTTAATATGAAGAAATAGTAGTGCACTATTGGCCCAGTGTGAGACTTTGAAGAGTGCTATAAAAAGTCTTCTTGGAAAAAAGTTCTCCATCTTTGTGTTTTCACCCCAAGGAATCCTCTTCTGACTGTGACTCATATTACCTTCTTTAATACCACCACCAGCAAAATCCCACAAGCTAATAGTCCATCCCAGAGGTTTCACTGTCTTCAAATAGCTGTTCAGTGAGCTTGTCCGGTCCCTCTCTCTCAACCTTTTAGCTTCTAAAAAGTTGGAGAGGGTGTAAAGGAAGAGACTGGAAGAGGTTCACCCCATTCATATGACCTGCAGTCTGCAATTGTCACCTTCCGAACCATTCTAACAGCTTCAGCCTATGCACAATTCTGAAGTGGCTGCCTATGGGACCATCCTTCTTCTTGAAAGCCTATAGGATATCTATATTGAATCACAAACAAAGAATTTATGTGACTTCATAGTTTTCAAGCTAGTGAAAGCCCTTCAAGGCCTATAGTATTAAAGTCCTTATGGGTATCAGGAAACTGCCCTTTTTTGAACAATCAGCACCCAAATTCTCAAGATAAAAAAATCCATTCAATTCAATTAAGCACCTACCTTTGTGAGTTAGACACTGAGACTTCAAAGACAAAAATGAGAATTATGCCCAAAGAGTTATGAAACTGCCTATACCCTTTGATCCAGAAATACCTCTACTTGGTCTATTTCCAAAGATGATTAGGAAAGAAAAAAGAAAAGAACCTATATGTTCTAAAATATTTATAACAGCTCTCTTTGTGATGGAAAAGATGGCAAAGAACTAGAAATTGTAGGGATGTCTGTCAATTGAGGAATGACTGAACCAGTTATAGTATATGATCATGATGTAATACTACTATGTTTTAAGAAATGATGAGATGAGGGGGCAGCTAGGTGGTGCAGTGGATAAAGCATTGGCCCTGGATTCAGGAGTACCTGAGTTCAAATCCGGCCTCAGACACTTGATACTTACTAGCTGTGTGACCCTGGGCAAGTCACTTAACCCCCATTGCCCTGCAAAAAAAAAAAAAAAAGAAAGAAAGAAATGATGAGATGAGAAAAGCATGGATAGACCTGCATGAAATAAGAGCAAAATGAGCAGAACCAAGAGAACACTGTATACAGTGACAGCAACATTGTGTTAAGAACAACTTTGAGCAAATAAGTCATTTTGACTATTCTAAATACCCAAATTAACTACAAAGGCCATGTGAAGGAATATATCTGCATCCAGAAACAACTGATAAATTGAAGTGTATATAATATGTGTGTATGTCTAAGAGTAGCCGTCTCTGGGGGGAAGAAATTTACATGATTACTTTATGATATATTTAAAAGGAATAGCAAGTTGTACTTAACAGATTTGCAGTTTTGCATGCAATCATCTTTTTAAGTATTGTACTGTATTATGGAAATTCTCGTTTTATTCCATAAATTAAAAATAAAAAAATTTAGAAGTTTTATAAAGACAAAAATGAGACAATCCTTGCTCACTAAGTGGAGAGGATATGACATATTTACACAGACAGGTAATGTAAACTATCTACAAAATTACACAAAATAATTTCAAGAAAGAAAGTGAAAATGAAGAGAAAGTGGCGTGATCAGGGAAGATCGAGGAAAGCTGGCTAAGCCTTAAAGAGATCCAGGGATTCTATGAAGTAGAGGTGATTAGGGAATGAACATATTAATCCCATAAGGTGTTTCAGGGCATCATGAATAATTCTGGAAGGCTGTACACGTGATTGTACAGGAGATAGGGTAATATGAATGAAACTGAGGCCTAGATTTGTGATAAGAAATCCTAGGTCGAAATCAACTCTAACACTAGGAATTTTTCCTCTCTGGGCCTTAGTTTCTTCATCTGTAAAATGATGACATTAGAAGTGGGGTTAGATGACTTCTGGAATTCTTCATTGTGCGGTCTTGCATTGTCTTTGGAGAAAGCATAACCTTCTCATATCCAGCTTAATGTGGTGGTCCTGGAAGCTAGTTCCAACTTGTCTGCTCTTAAAACACTGAAGCCAGCAAAAGTTCTTCAAGTAAGTTTCATAATAATCACTGCCATTATCATTCATGAAAGGGGGTGCAGTTTTTAAGGCTCATACTTAAAAGGAAACCAGCCCCAGTGAGAACACATGTTCTGTACAGAGAGCCAAGGTTTGAGTTTTTGCTTTCCAGAGTTTTATAGCAGGACTGAAATGAGCACTCATTTGCAATTTCCTTATGATGACCAGAAGACAAACAAACAAAACATTCCATGCAGGTTTTGGCCCCTGATAACAATTCCATATGTGGAAAGAGTCTGAGATAAATATGGTAGCATTTTGAATGGGCCCGTCTGGAATTCATCGAAATCGAGCTGATGCTAATAAATTCATGATGGATGAGTATTAGTTTCATAGGTAGGTTCATAGGTGTTCTATTAAAATAAATGGTATTTAATGGTCTCTCAAAGTGTTAGTATAAAATCTAATTTTAAATAATTGTGACTTTTTCTGAGCGGTTCTCTATGCTATAAAATCTCAACAACGTTTATAAAACACATCCTGGTAATGGTTAACCTCCTATGCATACAAGTGAATCATACAATTGGAAATAGGTCTTTATGTCCATTTATGTATAGGTTATCTTAAGAAAATATAATTTTATTAAATATATATGAATATATGAAAATATATAATTTTACAAAATATATTTTTGTATTAAAATTTTAAGAAAGACAATCTTTGAAAGGCAGGAAGAAGGAACCATATAAATCAAGTAACTTGTACCTGAGGCAGCACAGGGGTTTGGAAAGGGAATTGTATTAGCAACTAAAAGATCTGGGTTTAAATCCTGGCTCAGGAGGCCTAAGGATGGTGACAGGCACCCTGAGATATAGTCACTCTTTTTCTTGCCTAATATTGCATTGGGGAAACACCTGGTGAGGTGAGGGCTCCCATGAACCTGGGAACCATGGGAGTCAGCCTGCTCCAAACACAAGCTCAGGAGAGGCCAACTCTATGTGTGATGTTTTCGGAGAAATGGGAGACATAGTTACTCATATGTCCAAAAGATATCCAATCATTATAATGCATAGAATGTGCATTTGTGGGTAGTTACAAACAATAGATGGTCCTATGTAACACATAATGGTTATGTAAATGGACTTCCATTTCCTCTCTGTATAATGAAAAGGCTGGATGAAGTGGACTCCATGATTCGATCCAGCTCTAATTCTATACCCTTACTTTAAAAGACCCTTTTAACCATTGTACACCAATAGAGTATTATTATATGCAGTACCTTGGTCACCCCCTCCTTAATTGTGGGGCCTCTAAAAATCACCCCAGATTCAAGGTACTCTCTCCTGCATCATACACTCAAAGCCAAAAGACTCCTGAGCCCCACCAAGGGGCAAATTTTCACTAATCAGACAGAAGTGGGTCAAAGCAAAACTATTTAATGAAATTAGGAAAACTGCAGAAGGATATTCTTTTCCTCTCCCTACTCAGGAAAAATGTATTTCCAAAGCACATGCAGAGGGGCACATATTGTGGCTGGGGCACATGCCTGGTAAGGCTACTTGAAATTATAATGCTGCAGGGCATGGATGTGTTCTATTGCTGTCATCATGCTACTCTTTGTATGTGTTCCCTGCTGAAGACTGCTTTCTGATGTCTGCGTACCTGAGCATCATTCACACTGTATCTCTGCTACTCTCTCACCATATGTGGCCTTTCTGATGTTTCCTGCTTTTTGCTGACTCCATGTCTTCTTTGATCTCTCCTGGGCTTCTTTGCTCTCTGAAGGGAATATTTCTGCTAGTCTCATGGTCCCTGCTGGATAGTGCTACCTGCTTCCAGTTTTGAGGCTTTATCTCTTCAGCACACACACACACACACACACACACACACACACACACGTGCACGCCATCTGAGTTCCAGTCTGCTACGGTATCAAGACTACAAAGTCCATCCTTGATAAGGCAAGGCTCACAGTTCTTTAAATCATAGACTGACAGTTAATAGTTAACAAAAGCCGTCCTTAGTTCACCTAGTTAAGATGAAGGGTTGTTGTTGTTATTTGAACTCCCATTTGGAGCTAACTTCACAGTCCTTGTTCCATAGAACTGTCTAATTTAGGATTAGAAGCTCCCAATATGAAATTGAGGGGATGCCCATCAATTGAGGAATGGCTAAACAAGTTGTGGTATATGAATGTAATGGAATACTATTGTGCTGTAAGAAATGCTGTGCAGGTGGATTTCAGAGAAACCTGGAAGGACTTACGTGAACTGATGCTGAGTAAGATGAGCAGAACCAGGAGAACATTGTACACAGTATTAACAACATTATGTGTTGATCAATTGTGATAGGCTTGATTCTTCTTGGCAATGCAATGGTCCAAGGCAGTTCCAAAGGACTCATGATGGAAAATGCTCTCCAAATCCAGAAAAAAAAAAGAACTGTGGAATCTAGATGCAGATTGAACCATACTATTTCTATTGTTTTTGTTGTTGTTTTTCTTTTTTGAGGTTTTTCTTTTTGCTCTGATTCTTCTTTCACAGCATGACTAATGCAGAAATATGTTTAAATGTGATTGTACATATATAACCTATATCATATTGCTTGATATCTTGGGGAGGATGGAGGGAGGGGAGGGAGGAAGAAAAATTTGAAACTAGAAATTTTATAAAAGCAAATGTTGAAAACTATCTCTACATGTAACTGGAAAATAATAAAAGACTTTTATGGAAAAAAGAAGCTCCCAATATGCTCTCTTCCTTTGAATACAAGCAAGATAAGTGAACAAGTATAAGTGAAAAAGGCAAGACCACTGTTTCCAAGTCACAAAGCCCACATTTCTGCATTTATTATGTATACCTGACACTAGCAGGAACCATCTACAAGTAGCTTTGGTACCCAATTGGTATTTAAGCCAATGAACATCCTCCCTATAGCCCTACATTTATTTATTTCTTAGCAATCTGGAAAAAGCACCAAGGAAAGAAAGAAGGAAGAAAGCAAGGCTTTGTTAAGTCCCCACTGTCTGACAGGCACTGTGCTGAGCACTTTACACACTATTACAACCCTGTACAGTAGCTTCTATTATGGTCCCCATTTTGCAGTTGAGGAAATGAAGCAGACAGAAGTCAAAGGATTTGCCCAGGATCACACAGCCAGTGGGTGTCTAGAGTTAATCAATCCATAAACATTGGTTAAGCACCTACTGTGTGCCAAGCACTCGGGGATACAAAAAAGAGGCAAAAGACAGTCTCTGCCCTCAAGGAGCTTGAAATCCAATAGAGAGACAACATCAAACAAATATATGCAAAGAAAGCTATACATAGTATAAAAAGAAAAGTATTAAAGAAGGAAAGCACTAGAATTCAAATGCACTGCAGGAAAGCTTCTCATAGAATGTGAGATTTTGTTGAGACTCAAAGCCAAAGACATCAGTAAGCAGAGCAGAGAAAGTATTCCCACAGTAGGGGACAGCCAGAGACAGGACCCAAAACAGAAAGATGGGATGTCTTCTTGGTGGGCTCAGGTTATGATTGTAAGGCTTTTGTTTTCCTCTACTTTTTTCTTTAAATCAATTTTAATTTTCCTCTTTTAAGGTAGTAATTTGCCCCTAAAACTAGTATTGCTTACCCATCCTCAAAGCTAGTCTACTATGACTCTCTTCCCACTTACTCCTGTGAACCTTTCCTACCTCAATTTCAATTTATTTATCGTGAATTTCTTTTTTTCTTTTATTCATTTATATATTTTTCTCCTTTTTAAGCTTTTCTTACCCCACAGGGTTAATTCAATCATTCAAAACTTTTACTCCCTAACCTGCCTATCCTTCGATCTATTATGTTAAGTGACTTTCTTTTGCTATCATTTCCCTTCCCAAGAAGGTTCATTTGCTTTGTTCTCCTCAGTAATTCTCTTCTCTTCCAAACTATTCTGAATTTTATTTTGTAAGAGATAGACTCTACCCTTGTTTGTTCCAAACTTCTTCATTCTAGTGCCTTCCTCTGTTAAGTATTTCCTATTTCTCCTGTATATACCTTGCTTCATACATATTTGTTTGCATGTTGTCTCCCCCATTAGATTGTAAGGTCCATGAGGGCAGGGACTGTCTTTTGCCTCTTTTTGTATCCTTGGTGCTTAGCACAGTGTCAGATACATAGTGGGTACTTAATTAATGTTTATTGATTAAATGATTCTCTCTGTTCAAGAAGAGTATTGAATTGAGTACAGAGAGTTGTGACTTTTTAAGTAAAACGTGAGCCACTGAGAATCAGGAGGGTCTCATTTAAGGCACTGAAAGGAAAAGAAGTGCAACAGCATAAGAGAAACCTGGGGAGTACAGTTGAGGATACAACAGGGGAGTTGGAAACCTGATCTTTCTGATTAGAAGCAGTCAGTTGAGAGAAGGCTTCAGCTGAATAATTCCTGATTAGTTGGAGAGAACTCATTTCATTGGTCAAGTGTTTCAACAACAGCTATTGCCCTTCAGTACCAAGAGCTGGAAGAAAGGTGAACCCTTTCATAAGAGCTGATTGCTCTCTGCTGCCCACTCTAGTTTGAGAAGGAAAAGGAAGACTTTGCCCTATGGTATCATGGTGAACAAGACTGAAAGACTGATTCTGAATGGGTTTGCCATGAATTCTGCTCTGACTGGATGGTATGGTATCCAGGTGATTGAATAATTGGTTGGGCCAAAGATAGCCAGTCTGATAAATTTGGCAGTTCTCTGGCTTAAAGAGAATTATTATCCACATTAAAAGCTAAGACTTTCTAAACACTCTTTAAAGGGTGGCGGATAATTGAAAGGGTTTGTAAAGATTATGTTGGAGATTTTTCCCAGCTAAGGAGTAGTGAGGATTAATAGCCAAAGATTGAGTACATAAGCAGATTCATTGATGCAGATATTCCTGAATGGACCAATAACATTGAAACCAGGAGTCTAGAGCTGTGAGTTATCCTGAGCATGTGACTTTTCCTCCCTCATGTATTTCCCTGCAAGGCTCCTATAAAGAGGTCCCCTCTCTGCACTGTAGGTATTGAGTACACTAAGTGAGAGTGGGTGATCTGAGTACGTATGTGTATTGTAATGTATTTTGCTTATGCATTTGTTTTAATATATCAGTATCTTAAGTAAATGGTTATGTTTAAGATAAAAAAAAGTCATTGTTGTGATGACTGGCTGTGGAAATATCAAGCATTGTGTGGATGACTTACCTTGTGAATGGCTGGTTGCATGGATAGAAAACACATGGGTTGGGTTTTCAAGAGCAGAAGTGGTGAGCAGGGGAAGCACATTTCTTCTCAAAAAGTTTATTGTCAGGACCTTGAAAGAGTTTAAATATGACCAAGTGGTGGTGGTCTGTCTCTAAGAACAAAGACTATTTAAAGTGAGAAAGGATTGGAATTGGCAAGACAAACACAGAGAAAGGATATGAGTGTTGATATCCCACTTTAATGTTGACTTTACAGTAATACATGTATAATTTCATGGGGGGGGCATTGAAGGAGACCACCCAATATCTGGTGGTAGATTTTGAATGAGTGTGAGTTCCCATACTTTAAATATATTTTATATAATCATTATTACAAAACATTTATACATACAATTTACATAAACAAATACAGTCGACTCTGATTTACTTCTTTTTTGTTGGTAAATTCTTTTGATCAGTATCCAATATTTCTTAACCTGGGTTTCTTCTCCATCTTCTTGTTATATTCCTCTCCCCCTCTCCTTAATAGCAGCACAAGGTATCAATTTAGCTTATAATAGCATAATATCATTTTATAAGGTCATATGATCCTAGCCCGACTATCCTACACATTCCAAACCTTTAAAAAAGCTTGTCTTAGTTTATAGCAATTCAATCTTATATCACGTATACACATACCCTGCCTTCTCCTGCCCACCCTAAAGGCAAATCTGGGCTTCTTTTATTGATGTTTTCCTTTTTAAAAAAATTCACCCTAGATGATATAAAAATTTCTACCCCATCCCCAAACTCTTTGATTGAATAACTTTCATTCCTGGTGTCCTGCCATAGAGATAGATAGATAGATAGATAGATAGATAGATAGATAGATAGATAGATAGATAGATAGATAGATAGATAGATAGATAGATGATAGGTGATAGATAGATGATAGACAGATAGATGATAGAGATAGATAGATAGATAGACAGATGATTTCCATTATTTTCCTTCATATTCCACCTTCCCTTTAATTCTCCAAATTAAATGCTTCTTTCTATTCCATGTTTAATAGTTTCTCCCTCAAATTCCAGCCTCTGTGTTTTCAATAATCTTTATACTAGATGTGACTTAGTGGCTACATTATCACCCCATTACAGCATGTAAACATTGAATCCTCCTTTACTTACCACTTTCACTTAAGTTTAGTTCTGAAGCTTTCCTAATCCTCTGGAATGTGTGTGTATGTCTGTGTGTGTGTGTGTGTGTGTATGTCCATCCACGTGTACACTCCCAGACATGTGCACATGGAGGTGGGAATCAAATATCATGGCCGAGAAAAGACATGAGGTCATCTAGTCAAACTCCAACCTCTTTTACATATAAAACAAAACAAAACAAAACTGAAGCACAGAGAGGTAAAGTGACCTGCCCAAATTCAGACCATTAGTAACATGGCTAAAGATTCCAAATTCCGGTTGGCAATTCATCCCTATGACTCTAAATTCAATGTTCTTTCCACTGAAAAAATCTCATCTAACATCACAGACTTAAGAGATTTTAGAAACCATAAAACCACAGATCCCAGAATTACAAAATTCAGAGTTGTGGAAGGGATGCTAGTGGCCGCACGTTGCAACCTCCTCATGGCATCCAGATCGCTCCTCTTAAGTCAGAGTCTCGAATCTGATTTTAAAATCAATGTATTCTTTCATTCTCCATCATCCTGACAAGGGTCGAGTTCCCTTCCCTTCACCTCAGATCTCATTTTTCCCCACTGAAGCTTTACTTTTGATTCCTTTGGGAACCAGGGTTCTCTCTAACAACCTAGAGAGTGGAGAGTCTGTTCCCTTCCTCCAGGAGGGAGATCAGCCTCCCCTTGGAACACAAGTAATGTTCATTCAGATGTGGCAGAAATACAAATATCATACACTCCATCTAAGTCACTGAATAATTTCCCTGTTACACTATGCTGGTTAAGATGTTCAATTTTTCTTTAAACTACTTATTTGTGTTTATATTTAAAACCAAGGGTTATCAACCTTTTTTGTATCTTAAACACCTTTGGTAGTCTGATGAAACCTATAAACCACTTCTCAGAATAAAAATGTTTAAGAGATAAAAATAAAATACATAGGATCATACAGGAGACCAATTATATTGAAATATATTTACCAAAAAGAATAAATTTAATTTCAGGTTGCCTAGGCTAAGAACCTATTGATGCTCATACAGCCCAATATCATCTCTTATAAAGCTGACACCTCATTCAATATCCTTTCCTTAATCCCACACACATACCCCATCTCAGCCTTACACAATTTTCTCCGTTTCATGAAGTGGCCCCACCTACTGATTCACTCTGTTAACTTCCTTTCCCTTCCAATAGTTCTAATTCCCCCACCCCACCCCCTTTTTGTTTGCCTTGTCTTACCAACTACCTTCTCCATTTCCTTCTTGAGGTTCTACTTTGCTCTTCAAGCTCTCCTCCCTAATCTTTCTTGTTCTTTTAATTCTTTCTAAATCCTCCATCATACTCCACTTTAAAATTGAAAGTAGAATTTTGACTAGTATCTGGACCTGGAGATTGTTCTCCTCCATATCTTCCTCATTTTCTCCCATTTTACCAAATCTCTTGTCCCCACATTGCCTTTGACCTATTTCACTAATGTAAAGCTCTCCAACTCACCTAAATGATTTCTTTCTCAAGTCTTTCTCTTTCTTACCCACCCCTTTTCCCACAACCTTCTCCCACAGAAGTGAGATGTAGAAAATAGTAGCTTGACATTCATATTACAGATGAGGAAACTGAGGCCCAAATGTTAAGTGAAACTAGTTTGGGAGAGAACTGGAATGGCAACACTTCCCTAACGGTGGCCAGCCTACAACAACCCCTCTTCCTCCTCTTTAAATCCCCCAGGGCATGGCCAATCTTGCGTGGTTCAGTATTATTTAACTGTTCCTTTCCAAAATGATGCAGCCCATGGCTCATAGCCTTGCCCATCACCCCTGTCCAGAGTGCTGACAACAATGACTCAGCCTAGTGTTTTTCTATCCCATATCACAGTGCTTCCTATCTACTAAGTAAGTACTCCCCCCTTTACAATGGTTGATGCTAGCATGCATTTATAATCAAGAAATCTTTGTTAAATGCATGAGTGTACTCTAGTGCATAATAAAGAAATGCCTCAACAACATATAAGGAAGCATCTTTCCTGCTGAACTGAATCATTAACAAAGTAATACTGATTGCTGGACTTTATATAAATGCTTTAAAATTTACAGAGCACTTCACATCTATTATCTCGTTTGAGCTTCACAAAAGCCCATGGAGAACAGCACTGTTGCTATTATCCCCATTTTACACGTGGGGAAACTGAGGATTAGAGACTTTAAATGCGTTGTGCAAGATCACATAAATTGTCAGTGTCTGAGACAGGATTCAAGTCCAGGTTTTCCACTAAACAACACTGCCTTTCAACGTAGTTTCCATCCCTGAATATTTGAGAACTGGCTCTTTTCCCGATACACTCCCAGCTAATACGTGATTATTAAAGTGCAAAAACATACAAGACCCCTCTCTAGAGCCTAAAACAAAGACTACAAAGAAGCTTGACTTTCTTCAGGAACCTATGGAGTTAATTAATGTTCCTCCTTTAACAAAATCACACAATTGCTTTTAAGTACAGCTAAAGAGCAATGTTTATATTACCTTAAATTCAATCTTTAATTAGTGATGGCAAGATCAGTAGGTGTGCAAATGAAACCGGAATCACAGCCC
This sequence comes from Dromiciops gliroides, assembly GCF_019393635.1. Lineage (NCBI taxonomy): Eukaryota > Metazoa > Chordata > Mammalia > Microbiotheria > Microbiotheriidae > Dromiciops > Dromiciops gliroides. The sequence goes on from NC_057866.1 coordinate 273,095,905, forward strand.
AGACTATTGCTGCTTCCAGAGGTGTAAATGAATGCCCAGTGGATTTTTTTTTTAATTGCGTGAGAGCAGACAAGGAAATGTCTCCATAAAACTGTCACCTCTATGGGGAAAAGTGTTAATTGTATGCTAATGAAGATTTTGTAAAGTACACTTAATTGAAATCAGCAACAGGAAGGATTTTACATATGGAAAAAGTATCAAGAAGCTCGTCAGACCTGGAACTTGCACTGTTGGGACACTGATCACCTGGTAGCTCTATAACCTTAATTTGAAGCCCACCCACCCTGAAATCTATGCTTCTCCCCCTTCCCCTGGACTTTTCCTCATTAAAAGTCTCAACACAAAGAAGTCAGGTCTAAGAAGTGAGGAACCATGGACTTGAAGGGGAGCTCTGTATCCTAAGACAAAAATGAGTCCTCTGTGTCAGGATCCCAAAGAGAATTAAATGTGTGTTGTCTCCTGGAAAAAAGAAAAAAACAAAAAAGCTAACTGTGCTCCATAAATGCTATCAATAATGCATATAAACTACTCTTTGCAGGAACTTCTATTATGACAGTCTTGAACATAGCCCTATCACTTCCTAGCTTAGATGTGATAAACTCATCTCCAAATAGAAGATAACTGTCTTTGACTTAATGCCTTATTTTAGTTTTTAGTTTTAAAATTGGTTATTTATGTTGTTCAGTTGTCTCAGTCCTGTCTGACCCTTAGTGACCCCATTTGGGGTTTTCTTGGCAAAAATACTGGAGCAGTTTGCCATTTCCTTCTCCAGCTAATTTTACAGATGAGGAAATTGAGGCAAACAGGGTTAAATGACTTGCCCAGGGCCACATAGCTAGTAAATGTCTGAGGCCAGATTTGAACACAGAAAGATAAGTCTTCCTTGACTTCAGGCAGGGAACTATCCATTGCACCACCTAGCTGCCCCAGCCACCTAAAGCTGAGAAGTGTTATTGGGTTAGACTAACCATACACCTTGGGTTTAAATCCCCATTCTTCCACATATTACTTATGTGATACTGAACAAGTCATGTAACCTATCTAGGCCTCAGTTTTTTCATCTATGAAATGGAGTTGAATGAGATGATACCCACAATCCCTTCTACCTGGAAACCTATGATCATGGGATCTAAAATAAACTTCTTAATTCACAAGCATTTGTACTTTGTTCAAATGTACTGGTAATTATGTTTAAAGCACATCTGTTACGCTAAGTCCATCCTCCCAAAATTCTAGTTTACCATTGGCTGTAATAAGGCCTGGGGCTGTCTAAATGGGAAGATAACAACAACAACAACAATAAAGAACTTACTATGTGTCAGACACTATGCTACAAACTTTACAGTTGTTACCTCATCTGAGCTTCATAACCCTGGAAGGTAGGTTCTATTATTATACCCATTTTAAAGATGAGGAGGGGGCAGCTAGGTGGCGCAGTGGATAAAGCACCGGCTTTGGATTCAGGAGGACCCGAGTTCAAATCTGGCTTCAGACACTTGACACTTACTAGCTGTGTGACCCTGGGCAAGTCACTTAACCCTCATTGCCCCACTTAAAAAAAATAAATAAATAAAGATGAGGAAACTGAGACAAACAGAAGTTACATGGGTAATACAGCTAGTAACTGTCTGAAACAGGAATTGAACCCAGGCCTAGGTCTTGATCACCTTGTGGCAAATAAGTATTATTGTATTTACAAAAGGTTTCATAAATTAGTTTAATGGTTATATAAAGACCCACCTGGGGTACAAGGAGTGGAGGAGTGGGGAGAGATGAAAAGTATGTTTCATCTCAAGAAAACCTTAATTGTAAGATATCAACACAACAAAAGTGACCATTTTTATTATTTTCTTTACTACAGATAATTATTTGCCTTAAGTAGGGGTTTGTATTTATGCCATAGCTTGTCTTTAAATGAATGAGTGTCCACGAATCCATAACCCGAGAGGGGGCTACCTTTAGGGTCAAGTACCTAGGTTAAGACTCTGGCTTGGCCCTTTTCCTACCACTGTGCTCTTGAGTAAGTTCCTTCATCTCTCTGGGCATCAACTGTAAAATAAAGGAGTTGGGCTCAGTAAACTCAAGGTTTGATTCCAACTCTAAATCCTTAAGATTATAATTCTAGTAGACAATCCTGTGTGATGAGCCTAAGTCTAAATGCTAAACCAGGCTTGTCCTCAGTCAACACCATCTGTCACCTGGTTGAAGTGTAATTTTAACTGTCCATTTCTGCCCCCTGCAGTCCACTCAGCAGTTCCTAATTAGTTTTTTTATTCTGAAATTAAACATCAAAAAGGAGCATTTCCATGTACATAACAGAATACAAAAGGATATTTTTTATGAAAATGCAAACCACTATTTCATACACTTGCTCTTTTTAAATACATCTATATGAGGAATTCCACATTACTCTCAAAACTGTCCTGTTTGTGTTTCCATTTGAACTTCTTTCTGTTTGTTTCTATTTATTTAAAAAAGTTTCAATGGTCCTTTTTTGTAGCACTATTGTTTTTCCCCTCCTCCCTTATATTCCCCAATTAAAAACTGAGTTAAGAAATAAATATACCCAAGTAGAACTATTCCATAAAGTGACCATATTCACAAATATTTCTGCATCTTGTGTACAATCTCCCTATCAGAAGGTTGATAACATTTCATCATAGATCTTATGGAGATGTGGTTGATCATTACATTAATAAAAATTCTCAAGTCTTTCAAAGTTGTTTTTCTTTACAATAATTCTGTCCTTCTATAAATTGTTCTCCCAGTCCTATTCACTTCACTCTACATCAGTTTATACTACCAGAATTCTCTGCAATTGTCTCTTCATTCCTTATGGTGCCATTATCATCGTCACCATCATCATAGCATTAATACATCATTTTAAGGTTGGCAAAGCATTTGACAAATAGTATTCTAATTTGATCCTCATAATAAACCTAATAAACATAATAAAACATCATTATTATCCCCATTTTACAGATGAAGAAACTGAGGCATAGATCAAGTGACTTGCCCAGTGTCACACAACTAGGACACGTCTGAGGGTGGATTTGAACTTGGCTTATCCTGACTTCAGGTCGAGTTCTCTCTCCACTGAGCCACCTGGCTGTCTAAAATATATCATCACATTTATTTGCCACAATTTGTTCAGTCATTCCCAAACTGTCTAAGAATCGATCTAAGGTAACCCCCTTCCTCTTGGATTCTAGCTCTGCCTTTTCTCTACCATTTCACTTTTAATCTGGCCATCAGGATCAATAAGTTTATTTTATTTGTGTATATTCTCTTTGGTGTTAATCTTATACTTAAATCCTCCCATATATCCCCACTGGTTTCCTTATTGAGATTGATGTATTTCTACACCAAATTGTGCGGGTGTGTTCAATTCCTCTTTGACCTTTTCAGATAAGAATGAGGTTCATCTGATGTCCACTCCCTTGATCACTTCCTCCATATTCCCACACTTCTTCTCACACATCCAAAATATGAAAAATACTAAATTCCCTCACCTTCTTCCTCCTTTCTACACTAGTGCACTCCTTCTTTTACCTTCCTTTCCCTTTCCTCTTAAAGTACTCAGAAGAGAAACAACCCCACTTCAGACTTCTGTTTTTCTTATTTAACAGCCTTAGTACCATTTGAAAATATTGAGGTTCTGAAGGGAGACCTGTTTCTTCTACTCATATTACAACATTAGCACAACATCATCATAAAGAGTCACTAATCCTTTTTTTCCAAAGACTTAACTCCAGTTCAATTAAAGTCACTCAAGTTTATCCCTAGTGCTGGGGTTGGAATCATACAACACTAAGTAGCTACTATAAGACAGGACTTGTCTTAGCTCCCATAGGACCCTGAATTTTCGATAGACTTAGTGCCATTAAATTTCTAACTAACTATGTGCAGGATAAGTGATACAGTTTAAAAATTTTAGAGGGTTTTCCCCCTATTAAATATGACAGACTTTTTATGGTTTCTCAAAATGATACTTCTCATTATATTTATGACATCTTTTGGAAACCACTTTGCCAGAGATCTAACCGAATGACAGTTTTTTAAAGGCCAATTACCAGGAAATTCTCCATGGTTTTCCAATGCAAACTTACAGTTCTCACAGCCCTCTCAAAAATATCAAGACCAGTAGTACTACTTCCCTAGTCAATTGAGCAGCAGGCCTTGCACTTGCCCAAAACATTAACCACTTCCCATTTTTAGTGATGATTATCAGCTTAATTTTCTTCTTCCTGTTTGATAATTTTAAAATGTAGAAGAAAAACAGAAGAAAATATATGAGGAAATGTGGTAGCTTCTCTGTTCTAATGTTACTTGATGCAGAAGTGAACCTATGCTATGGCAAATTAAACCAATAACCTGATCCCATAATATTCCTAGATGGCCTGTTGATAAGGCTTGGCTACGCTGATAAATACAATGATCCCAAAAAATTCCACAGGAGTCATGATGAAAAAATGCTATCCATCTCCAAAGTGAGAACTGGTGAACTGTGAGTGCAAATTGAAGTATAATTTCTTACTTTATTATTTTTTGCCTTATCTTATGATATGGCTAATGTGGAAATGTTTTATATGCTTTCACATGTATAATTGGTATCTTATTGTTTGTCTCCTCAGTGTGGGGGAAGATGGAGGGAAAAAGTCTGGAACTCAAAATTTAAAAAGAAAAGAATGTTAAAAATAAATAATAAATGGGGGTGAGGGGTCAGCCACAGGCTGTCAAAAACTCTACCCCCTCTCTTATAAAACTTTCAAGATATTTGCTGCCTCTCTAAGCTACATTTCTCCTCCTCCCCCAACACTCAAACCATGATACTTACTTTTTCCTTGGCCTGGGGACACTATTTTGGGTGCTTCCTGTGTGTCTCATCTACAGAAGCATTATGGAGACATGGAAGGGGGCCTTCACAGCAGGTTGTGACTTATCCAGGTTCACACACTGCCCTAGCAATGATCCTGTCCCCATGATTCCCTGGATATGCTATCTGCACATCTGTATTGCCACAGAACAAGAAACTGGCAGGGAGGGACCTGACTTTGTTAACAGAACCTGTGATGGGTCTTAAATTCTCTGAGCCTTGCTTTCCTCACCAACAAAATGGTAATATCTATAGTACAAGGATAGTTGTAAGGCTCAAATGAGATAATGTGTATAAAAGTTCCTTATAAACTTCGGACCACTCTATCAATGTCACTCATGCTAATTGTCATTGTTGCTGTCATCCTCATCATCCTCACCATCATTTAACCAAATATCCTTCTTTTAGAGATGAAGAAAAGAAAGCCCAGATAGGTGATAGCACTTGCCCAAGGTCACAGAGCTACTCAAGGATTAAGTCAAAATTAAAACTCAGGTGTCCAAATAAATAAATAAATAAACAGCCAAATGAATGAATGAATAAATAAATAGATTAATAGATAAATGAATAGATAGATGAATTAATTAATTAATTAGTGGATGAATGAATGAATGGATAGATAGATAGATAGATAGATAGATGGATGGATGGATGGATGGATGGATGGATGGATGGATGGATGGATGGATGGATGGATGGATGGATAGATAGATAGATAGATAGATAGATAGATAGATAGATAGATAGATAGATAGACAGACAGACAGATAATAGAAACTCAGGTGTATAAAGTCTATGAGCCTGGGCCTTAGTGCAACATGCTCAGCTAATCTACTAACTCATTTTCATCAGTAAACAGTTCACTCCTTTCTTGGGAGAATTCCCAATGAAATCACATGTGTCGACTTCTCTCCCACTCCACTCCAGCCCTTCCCCCAACAACAACAAAAAAAAGATGACACAAAGTAGAGATGAGAGAAGTATTCAATCAAATTTTGTTTGAGCTGGAACTCAAGCTCAGAGTGGCCCCCAACTTTTTCAGTTCCCTGAAGGTTAATGCAAGTATGAATGGTCCAGAGAGTGCTCCAGCTGACTGATGCAATCATCCCGTTGTCCCTTCATTTTCCTGGAAACTAATGAAGACAGCAACAGCACCAGGAGTCCCCCACATGACAGGAAAAGGCAGAATAATTATGGTAGCATCTTTAAAACTGAGACAGCATGTAAATGCTTCTGTAAGTATCTCACAGCAGGGCAGTTACACATCCATACAGAATGCATTCGTAGCTCAAAAGAATCTAATGTATGCACAATGAAGCCAAATTCACAATGGTGATTTCCTGCTCTTAATGTTCTGACATGCACTAATGTTAATGCATCTTCTTTCCCCATGAATCCTATACTAAAAATCATTGTAAATGTCACAGTCAGTTGGAAAGAAATGCAAATCAACTCAATTTTCTTGAGTTAAATAGTATTTAAATTAAAATATTCTCCTAGAAGCTGAAACCCATTGTCTTCTCTGTGGCATATGCTGTAATATTTGAATCATTATGTGTACAAAAGATGAAAACAAAAAGTCAAGTACATTTAAGCAATCACATGACAAAAGGGGAAAGATCTACTTTGAGTTAACTCAGGCTCCCAGATATAATCTGCCAGGAGCCATTTTCAGGAACATTGAGAAACACAAGTCTTTTCTGATTCTCTGACTTAAAAAACAACTGAGAAAAGAAATAATGAAAGTCATATGGACAGAAAATTTGATTCAACTTTTGTGATCTGAATTGGATTTCTCTGTAGACTCTCCACCATTCTACTTTATCCAGGATGGCCTCCATCTTGTAGTCTTTCACAGAGAATCCCAGAAGACAACTGGACAACATGTTGCAATCATACTGAGGAGGGTCCCAGACTTGTAGAATTTTAAAGTTGGGAGGGGCTTTAGAAGTTATTTAATTCAACTTATACCTATAAAAACAATGCACACTACAATGTATGTGGTCAAAGGTCACCTAGATCCTGGTAAAGACATCCAGGGTGAGGGAGTCCAGAGAACATAAAGGAGCCCATTCAATCATTGGAAAGGCCTAATTGTTTTTATTTTTATTTTTAAAATTAGCAAAAATTGCTGACATCCAGTCATTTTAGTCGTATCTGACCCTTCATGAACCAATTTTGGGTTTTCTTGGCAAAGATACTGGAGTGGTTTGCGATTTCCTTCTCCAGCTCATTTTATAGAGAAACCAAGGCAAATTGGATTAATACAGCTAGTGTCTGAGGCTGTATTTGAACTCAGGTCTTCCTGACTCCTAGCCTTGAACTCTACTGAATCACCTAGGCACCCTCAATCAAAAAATGAACAAAAATTAATAAACAAAGAACTGAAAAGATAAGAAACTCAACTTTGATTCCCCAGAAATTTTTTGAAGTATATTGTAAATTAAACTCAATAATACCAACACTGTACTTCTTGTCCTTCTGAAAACATTTATGAACTTCTTTCTGCTCTCTTCTGTATATTTTAATATTTTTTTTCCTTTTTTAAATCACTCTCATTAATTACTTACTATCCCTCCAAAATTTTTATCTGCCACTTCCCCAAATCAATGTCCTCCCTTTGATTATATTTGAAATGCTTCTGCACAAACAAAATTAATATATCTAGGAAAAGAAAGAAATTGAGTGGGGAAAATATTTGTATCAAATTTCTCTTAGAAAAGTTTGGTATCCAAGATATAAAATAGATATAAATATAGACATTCATACACATTTGCTCTATGTTACTTAGAAACTTTTTGGATGATTTGCCAGACATCCCAAAAGCAACCAAATAAGAACACAAATGAGAGGCTGAACACCAAAAACAGCTACAAATATTTTCACCTGAACCAAAAAAAAATGGAGAGGCAGGGAAGGAAGGCAAAGTCTGATCTCATTTAGTCATATATATATGTGTGTGTGTGTGTGTGTGTGTGTATGTATGTATGTATACAGTAACGATTGGAATGACTCCACCTGCTGGAGACTTACTGTAGGAAAGCTCCACAATGAGGAGAGGGCCTCTGAGGGCAAGGACATGCAGCTTTTCTTTGGTGTCAGAAAGTGATGTTTGCTTATGGGAAGAAGAGGGGGCAAGGCTGGCGCTCTCCCTCTCTTTCCTCAGGACTCAGGTGGAGAAGGGGTCTAGAAATGCGCTCTCCCTTTAATAGATAGATAAATCTAGGTCTTACTCTTTCTTTTCAACAAATTCTTATTCTCCTTAATAAATGCTTAAAAGTCTAACTCTTGCTAAAGCTTATAATTTATTGGTGACCTCTCATTAGATATTTTAGACAGAGTAGCTAGAATTTTAGCCCCTTACAATATATATGTATGTGTATAAATGTATATATATATATATATATATATGTGTGTGTGTGTGTGTGTGTGTGTGTGTGTGTGTGTGTATACATATATAAAGTTGTTTATACCAGCTTCCTCCATTTCAATTCTCCACTGTGCACAATTATCTTATAGACATGCATGATAAGCCAGTCATGATAGATCATAGTTTTATGTTAAAGGTTAGATGCTTTCAAAGACATGAATTAAATCAGGAATTATAAACAGGCTTAAAGGACAGAAGAACTTTGGGACAAATGCTTACTATTTCAGATAGACATAGAAGCAGAGGGCAGGAGAAAATTGAAGCATTTCACAGTTTTTTCTCAGTCTATTGAAAATAGTTTAGCCACAACTGTGTGTGTGTGTGTGCGTGTGTGTGTGTGTGTGTGAGAGTGTGTGTGTGTGTGTAAGGGGGGGCATTAATAAGCCTTGGTTCTTCTGTCACCATCTCATATCTAAGTTTTAATGCCCATGTTGACCCTTTCTCTATCAGAATTCCCTCCATCCCACTCCAAAACCAAAAGCCCCAGAATTCTTATTGTTACTCACACTGTTGCCAACGTGCTCAGTACCCCTCCCCACCCCACCACGCTAACCACCCTATTCATTCTTGAGGCTGTAACCCAAGAGGTTCTGTTCTTCCTTCAAAACATCAAATCCCACCACAGATTTCTTCCATGTCCTTGAGTCACCTGGGTTTTGTTTAGAAGAACAGAAAGGACATATTATGAGATCAGGAGACCAGACCAACCATGTTCTAGACCCATTATTTTGTTGTGCTTCTAGAAACTTAGCAATAGTTCAAGTAGTTATGGGAAACTGGGCCATCATACCTGAGGGACTGGGAGAAGCCACTGCCTCTAAACAGTCCGGTAAAAGGCTTGTGCTTGCTTGCCTGTGTGATTTTGATAACCAATTACGCATTAATACTTCATCTTTTTCTGAATGCCTGAGAGGCTCTCACTGAACTGGCCAAGCCTGGGCGGTCTGCTTTTGAATGCATTATCATGTGAACAGTCCTACAGATGTATGTTCATCAATAAAGGAAGTAGGCTTTGGGCCTTCTGTTACAAAGAACTGGTGGTTTTTTATTTGACACCTTATATCTTATACAAGATGTGGTTTCTCTGCAGTCTATTTATTGCTATGCTGATGGAGTCCACTGATTGGTGATTTGGGAACATTCCTGGAATGCTCTTAGTGAAATGTGCACTTTACCATTTACAATGATGAAAGGACTTCCATAAGATTCGGTGATGAGATTTGTGGGTGTTTCTTTTGGACTCAAGGTCTTGAGCAACTGCCAAGGCAAGAACAGCATATTGAACCCAGCATCATTTTGCAGAGACAAGAACCCCACCCAAATCCATAAGTGATCAAAATGGCTATGGGGAGGCCAACTCAGAGTGGCAATGGCATTTCTATGCTAAAAGACTTCAAAATAAGAGATAACCTATTAAGGAACAGTATGAAAAACATCTTAACTCTAATTCTTCTCAGGACAGAAAAGTGAATTTGGTGCCACCTTCAAATCTACCCTTTGGTATCTCATTGTGTGACCCTTCCAAAGTCATTTAATCTATCTTAGCCTCAGTTTCTCCATATGTAAAATAGGAACAATGATACGTGTACTCCCTGCCTCCCAGAATTCTTACAGGAACCTCAAAGCTCTTTCTTTTTTATCCAAAATCACTAGAGAAATGGGAGTTTCAGTTATCGTTTTATGGTAGGAAAGGGATAGAATCTAGTGAGAGTTTCCATCTCTTAAAAGAAAATCTCCTTGAAGACAGGGACTATTTCACCTTTTATCTCTGTATCTTTTGTGCCTAGTTCTGGACATGATAGACACAATAGATCCTTATTGATGGATTGATTCATATAGATAGATAGAGAGAGAGAGAGAGAGATGAATAAATGAACGAATGAATGAATGAATGAAAAGTGAATAAATGAATAAATGAATGAATGAATAAATGACATCATTTTATTAAAGTGAAAAGGACGTTCTTTTATTAAAGTGAATTAAATTGAAGATACAAAGCATAGTCAAGAAGTAGATCTATCTGGACCTCCAGCTGGGGGACCTTCTACTGCCACCCCTCAATTGACAGAGAGCTTAACATATTTAAGGCACTCTACTAGGCTTACCTAAAATACTATTATAAATCAGTCAGGGTAAACCCAAGTGAATCACTGTGTAAGCAAGATAGAAGGAAAAAAGTCTTGGTTAGGCACTTACTTTGTACCAGGCACTGTACAAATAGCATTTCATTTTATCCCCGCAACAACCCTGGGAGGTAGGTATTATGATTATCCCCATTTTAGAGTTAGGGAAACTAAGTCAGACAATGGTTAAGTGACTTGCCCAAGGTCACACAGATAATAAATATCCAGGGCAGGATTTGAACTAGTTTCTTCCTGACTCCACACTGAGTGCTCTATCCACTGTGGCACTCAACTGCCTCCAGATTTCTGTAGCTTTCTACATGTCATCTGGTCTTTGTATTCTACTTTTCCTTTTAAAATTGTGTTGATTTCTTTCATTTGTATATGATTTTTATTTCCTATTATATTCCTCCCTCAACCCACTGCCAGAGAGCCAAATCCTACAAAAAAAGAGAGCAAGAGATGGGAAAATAGTTCAGTAAAATCATCCAATGTATCATAAAAGTCTAACATTGTTTATAGTATTCCCCATCCATAGTTTCTCAGCTCTGCAAAGAAGGGGAGTACCTTCTCATATCTCTGCTTTGGGGTCAAACTTGGTCATCAGAATTTCATAGAAATCATTTTGGGACCTTTTGTTGCTCATTATTTGTACATCTTGTGGTTATTACTTTTATTGTTTTCGTGGTTCTGTTTACTTCACTTTCCATCAGCTCATATAAATGTTCTTATGCTTTTCTGAAGTCATTCATTATCTTTTTTTTGTTTTTTTAAGTGAGGCAATTGGGGTTAAGTGACTTGCCTAGGGTCACACAGCTAGTAAGTGTTAAGTGTCTAAGGCCGGATTTGAACTCAGGTACTCCTGACTCCAGGGCCGGTGCTCTATCCACTGCGCCACCTAGCTGCCCCCATTCATTATCTTTTACAGTGAATAATATTCCATTCCACTGATGTGCCATAATTTGTTTAACCCATCCTCCAATTGATAGCTCTCAATTTGATTCCCAATGCTCTATTAGCACAAAAGGGGCTATTGTGAATATTGGGCTGTATTTGAGTCCTTTCTTTTTATCAGTGACCTCCTTGCCTAGCAGTGAGATTTCTGGGTCAAAGTCTATGGTCATTTTAATCATTTTCTTAGCATAGTTTTGTATTTTGTTATTTAGAAGGGTCTGTAGCTGGGAAGATGTGTAGGCTTGACATCACATTGTTTCCTTGCTTACTTGCTTGAGATTTTTTAAATCACCTAAACCCCATATATTTAATGTTATTGGATTTGAGGGATTGGTGGAAAGCCGGCACATGATTAGTGCTAAGCTTCTCACATTACCAACCCATCTGTTTTTCATGTTTCCTCCAAGCTCTCATCAAATGGTATGGATGATACCATCACTGCAGAGAGAAGAAGATAGGACCCAGAATGAGCTTTCAATAGATTTGATGAGAATGAAGTAACTTCCATCACAAGAATCCTGGCAGACCTGACTTTTACACAGAAAGCTGTCAGGAGATTTCTCTCCTGGGTCTAGTAATGACCTAGAAAATGAAGGGATGGCATTCAAGTGATCCTAGTAAGTCTTTTCTTTACTTGTTTTTCTTGGCTACCTTGCAAAGGTTCCAATGGACTGCTTTTAATTGTTTCAGGAATCCAGAAAGGAAATAAACACATTCTTCTGTGGCCTCCTGGTTTCTTTATTTACTTAATATGCTCTAGTGATACTGTAGGGAGCCAGGGAATAAATTCCAAATGAAAGCTTTACAGCTTTAGATGGCTCACTTTGGAAATCTTTGATTCATACGCACAATAAATATCTACCTATTGTTGTAATAAAATAAACCCAATTTCTAAATTTAGATTTTAAAATTAGATTATAAAAGGTTGCCTTGCAAGCTATGGTATTCAATCATTGCCTTCTTAAACATCATCCATCAAAGCATCAATCAAAAGAGAATCAAAAGAGGTACCCATGATGATGATGCCAAAAGAGCAAAAACAAATTTGTTAAAACTCAGCATAATATCTTTACGGTACTATTACTACTAAAATTCATTTTTTTTTTTAGTAAGGCAATTGGGGTTAAGTGACTTGCCCAGGGTCACACAGCTAGTAAATGTTAAGTGTCTGAAGCCAGATTTGAACTCAGGTACTCCTGAATCGAGGGCCGGTGCTCTATCCACTGCGCCATCTAGCCGCCCCTAAAATTCAATTTTAACAAAAAATGTAAAGCATATTTTAAAAGTCCAAAGAGGCACAACATTTATTGAAAATTAAAATTAGACGCTATTCCTGATCTGTATTAAAATCACAGTTTAACTCATGTTCCAACATGATTTGGGATGTAAAATCCCTATATGGGTTGATGTAGATGTTCTTACAGTCTAGACAAACCGATCACAATTTTCACTTGAATGTGGATAGTTCTTTCACTTGTTTTAGTTTATACAGCCCAGGCAAAAGGCAGTCTCCAGAAGCATTTTCTCTGGTTTTAAAGTGTTCTCACCCCATCTGCCCACTGCGCTCTGCCTTCAGTACAAAACTGCTTTGGAAACCAAGCATTCATTGGCTTAAAACAAGGCATCTGCTGTTAAGGAGATTGATTATTCCAGGCCCTGACCTAATTGGGAGATTAGATATGGTTCTCTGCTCTGGACAGCATGGTTTATAGAAAAATGGGGCAGAAAAAAAAGAGGGGGAGGACTTTCCTTGGACTCTCACTGGTTTTTACAAAATTTTAACTAAAGCAAACAAACCCCAAACGGTGATAAATTCTGTTTATAACGGTGGCAAAGTGAGCGATCTTAAAAGACCCAAATTTAGTGAGTGCGCCAAGCCACATTCTGCTCTGTAACAAGGTACTGAGCATTTCCAGGCTTTGTACCAGTCAAACATCACCCCATCATGTGCAACTGAGCCAATACCCCTATTTTAGAGACAAGAAAGAGGAGACAGGGAGATTAAGCAAGTCCCCCAGCCATGGCGCTTCTTTCTTTCCTTGAGGTGTGTTAATATGCATGCCTCCATCTGATGGGGAAGGGAGATTGGGAGGAAGAAACCCACTTGTTTCACACAAAGAAAGCTTCCTGGCCATCTCGAGGTTGTATCCATTTCAATGTAGCTCCTGCCTTTGAGGTGTCAGTATTTTCTGAACACAGACATCACCTCATAGCTGGGGCTAAGCAGACCTTTGTTAATGCTATTCACCAATATCTCAGACTCAGGTCATCCATCCAAAAAAACGTGACAAAGGCCCCAGATTCTCATGGAAATTGCACCGCCCAAAAGGACTGCCCCCTCCGTCCACACAGATTCATGACCTGCCCCCATTATTTGTGCTCCCATCTTTTGTTTTCACCTAATCTGTCATGCTCAGGGGGAAAAAATGTTCACTCACAGGCTTAAGCAAAACTTTATGCTTTTATATAGACCATAAATCATAGGAACAGCAAGCTCCCCGGGCAGTCAAGGATCACAAACAAGGTAACAAATGGTGCTGTTTTTAACCCAGAGAGAAAGGCAATTTTAGCAGAGCATCTAGATTCTATTTTCCAAAAGAAGAGTTACTTTTCTCTGCTTATTTTTTTACCCTTTCTTGAACATCTCTGATAAGCCAATTTGGGGGTTGTCCTCTCTTGTTGAAAGAAAGAAGAAGCAGTCTCCAAGCAAAAGAGATCAGGGAGAAAGGGTCTAACTGAGGATTTATCATTATACTGAGTCAGATCTTGAGAGTGTAAGTCATGGGATGCTTTGCTTATGCCTTGGGAATAAACTAGAACAGATGCAAAGTCCTCAAAAATTCTGAAACTCACTTGGTTTACCTGGTGTGGAAACTAGGTTGTAGTAGCCAGATGCAACAGGAGAGACTCTTCATTTTGTCACTCCGCAAAGATATGAGATCCCAGAGTTCTTTGAATTTTTTCCTGTTAAATACACGTTCATAACCTTTTAGGACCAGAGGTATACTGGAGCCAGCTGGAACAGACTCATAAGAATCCATTGTTAAATTTTCACTGCGAGCATTTTCACCTTAGAAATCAGCAAATGCCACAAATTAGGACTTGATTTACTGTTTTGTTGATAATCTAAACTTAGGAAAAAGGTAGAGAAAATGGCAAAAATACAGATTAAATTGGAAAATGTGTTCTGCAGTCATTTTTTTCTGTAGAAAGTACATTGTTGAACATTTGCTAGCACACCCCTCTGGCTGTCCCATCTGAGTACAGAGAATATGAAACCTTACATTTTTTAAAACAAGCCTAAGAACATCTTGAGTTATTTTGAAAATGCTTTATTCCTGGGAGCAGCTAGGTGGTGCAGTGGATAAAGCACTGGCCCTAGATTCAGGAAGACCTGAGTTCAAATCCGACATCAGACACTTGACACTTACTAGCTGTGTTACCCTGGGCAAGTCACTTAACCCTCATTGCCCTGCATAAACAAAAACGAAAATGCTTTATTCTTAATTTTTGAAGGACATGTTAGCAGAGTCAAATGATAGAGGGTATGAAAGCTATGAATTTAACATGCTTTTTTCTTTCAAGGTCCACTTTTCCATCCTCTTTAAGGTTCTGTTCAGATAAATACCAGATTGCTCTGGTTGCTCCAGAAAATCTGTTTCACAAAGCCATAGAAGATGAACAATGATTTTGTTTTGTTTTAAGACTAGTTCTCCATATCTGGGAGGTGGAGCAATGGATAGACTGGATTAAAATCTGATCTCAGACACTTATTAGTTGCATCACCCTGGGCAAGTCACTTAACCCAGTTTACCTCATCTATAAAATGAGCTGGAGAAAGAAATCACAAACCGCTCTTGTATTTGTGCTAAGAAAACCCCAAATGGGGTCACAAAGAGTCAGTTACAAGTGAAACAATAGAACAACTCCCTATCTGACCCAGGCAAAAAGTCCAGGAGCCAGTCCAGAGTCTGATCCTACATGAGTGCTTTGGGCCAGTTTGCCCTTCCTTAAGCAGCCTAATTGGCTTACTTAAATGCAGAGCTCAAGAGATCTGGAAGTCTCAGCCTCCCCCATAGCTGAGATTACCACTCCATTCCAGCATAAGGAATGATTAAAGGTACCAGGGTGCTGGAGTCAGAATGTTGACTTTCTCAGCATGATTCCCGCCAGTGTGACCTTGGCCAAATCCCTTAACCTCACTGAGCCCAGCTCCCCACTCTGCCAAAGGAGGGGGTTGGACCAGAGAAGCATTGAAGGTGCCTTCCACAAGAGAGCATGTGATCCGGGTGAGCCCATGTTACAGTAAAAGCATACTGGCATTTTCCAGAGAGGATGGTTAATCACAGAGCAGATTTGATCATCAAACGTTCATTTTAATGAGCACAAAAGGTAACTCAATTAAAAATCCATTTAAGTGTAAGTTGCAAAGCAATTATTTATCTAAATGGCAAGAAAATTGCAAAGAACACTAGAGTTACCCTGAGACCTCATGCATCAAAAGCAGGAATCGTTTCCTTTTAAATCAGCAGAAATCACTCGCTTCTTACTGATAGCCTCAATGACATTGTATTAGCCAAGCATTGATCACAGAAGCAAAAATTCTCCATTCCCCAAATACATTCTTAAGGCTTTGGCCTGGAATAGCCTCCTACCCACTGCCTACCTAGTGATATCCCTCCTATCACTTAAAGTCTAACTCCACAGCAATAACCTATCCCCCACTCTAATTTTTTTGTTGGGGGGGGGGTGTGAATGAAGGCCAAGGAGGACCCGAGTTCAAATCTGTCCTCAGACACTTAACACTTAATAGCTGTGTGACCTTGGGCAAGTCACTTAACCCTCATTCCTCATAAAAAAAAGATAAAATTAACAAGTATCAAATTTTTAAAGGGGTTCAGCATGTGGTTCTTAGACCCAACTGCAGAGAACTGTTTTACTTTTCTTGTTTTCTCGAACCCTCATCTATTCCTTTGAAGCCTTGTCATTAATATTAGTTTGCTCATTTTCCATTTCTCTTATTGTAGCAAGGTTGTGGTTTGTCTCAACCTTGTGAAATTTGCTTCCCCAAATCTCAACAGGTGTGGAAGCCTAGAGCAGATAATGCCCTTCCTTAGCCTACTAGTTTGAAGATTTTCATTGATTCTTCATCCCAGACCTGTTCCCATTTGGACTAGGATCGTCCTTTTGTTTCCCTTCTGTCTGCCTCTCCCTCCCATATATCCCCAGCATTCACAGATCTCCCCGATCTCAGCCTCAAAATATCTTGGCTTAAGAACTTTGATCTTCCTCACCCTCTAATCCATCTTGCCCATCCATTTTAGATTAAGCTTCCGAAATAAAACATCACTTTAATCATCTGAGGCAAATTTCAAATTCAAGTTCAAATGTCTGACTCCAGTTCCAGCACTCTGTCTACTACACAGCCGAATTTAAACTAACTTTGTTCATGATTTTAGGAGAAGCATGGCTGGATGGATAGAGCCATCCATGGAGTCAGGAAGATATGGGGTTCAAGTCCCACTTCTAAGACAAACTGGATGCATAAACTTGGACAATCATTTAACCTCTCAGTATAAACCATTCTCTGTCTCAAGTCTTCCCTAGGTCTTGGTTATTGGACGGGCATGGCCTCATAAAAAATGGAGCATGAGAAATGACCTTAATATAGAAATGCCAAGGGCATCCACCACATCCTGGGTCATCTCTAGTTGTCTTGAGTTTGGACCTGCCACTGGACTTTTCAAGAGAGAGTGAGGCTGATGACTTTGTTCAGCTCTGCCTCACCTCAATCCAATTCATGCACACCCTTGTGATGTCTTTGGTCCTCTTCAAAAAATGAAGGACAAACAACAATAACAACCACCTTTCACTGTTCTAGTCAACTGAAAGTCACAGGCGAGTTTCAACCTGCATTGGTGTGGGGGAATCTCTTCATCTGGGAGCTCTTTATCAAAGCAGTCCCAGGCCAAGTCTCTATTCTTCCTCAAGACACTCTCCAGAGTCTCTCCTCAGCTGTTGGAAAATAGCACTATACAGTATGGTAAATAGTGTCAAGTAACCGTGGAAAATCCCAAAATTATGGCTTTTATTTGTGATGTTTTGCATCCTATAATTTTGGAGATTTTTTTTCCATCTGCCCAAAATGACTGGAGTGTTCTTATTTTTATATGGATTCCAAAGGGCTGACTTCCACATTTCTATTGAAATAGTAGAGAGGAAAACACAATCCCTCAAGTAACTCATCCAGAAACAACTCACTAAAATCATACAGATAATGAAATATGGTGGATGTAAACTAGCTTGCTTACAGTTAATATATGGTTATAAAAGTATTTAACACATTTAATTTACTTGTTTCTGTTTTTAATTGCAACCATGGCTTACTAAAACTTAAGAGCTTGGCACTTTCCATTTCTGGCACGCTCTGCAAGGGCCCTGTGCTGTTTTAGATTTTATGCTAATTTGAAATCTACTGAGTTGTCAGGACTCATAGGCAGGGGAACCACCCCTTCTGCTCTTGTTAACGTATGTGTACATCCACATATGTCCATATCTATATATGCATAGCCTAGAAACTAAGGAGTGTCTTGGGGAATATACATAACACATTAAATATGTATAATATAAATATATGTATAAGATTAAAAACTACCTAATTAATAACCTTTTTTTAATCCCTAAAAATGAGAATTCTAGAGAGATGACTAAAAATACATTAATCACTATTAGCCAATGACATTCATTATACAAGATAACAGTATTTTCATGTGAGAAAGAGCCAAAGGGAAATGTTTGCTTCTGGAAGTTGCCACATTAACTTGGGACCTAGCAACCTTTATTTTAGCATTAAATATATTCCAGTTAAAAGTGGACCCTGCTTATATAACAGGACCATTACCATTTCAGTTGGGCATTTCTGCTGACCTTTTCAGGCCACGATTTATTAACAAAATGCTATGGTTTGAATTCCCCTAACACTATCATTATGTGCAGAGCTTGATAAGTAAGGATTAAGGCACTCTTAATAACTACAGAGACTGTTTGTTTGTTTAAAAAAAATGAAAATTTTTTACATTTGATTCTTAAGTCCTTAGAACTGAAAACCATAAATTATAAATAACAAATTTCTACCAAAAATACTATGTCCACAAGACAATCTTAAAATAATTAGAATGCAGAGGATGGGTTATAGAGTTTTAATTATATCTCTTGTATAATAAAGTAGCGTATACGTACAACAGATCAAACAGAATGCTTATATTTCTGCAAGCACCATCATAGAAAAATGGATCCACAGTATTAGGTACGCTTCTTCATGAAGTCATTTGGGGTCCAACTCATTCCCCCTTCCCAATTCAAAATTCTAGGGATCTCCTAACCAGCGTAAGGCACTGGGGTGGATGAATCTCATGTAACATTATGGCTGCAACTTTCGATGAGATAAAAGTGGAGCGGAGAGGAAGGCATGAGGGAAATTTAATGAGTTCTTAAAAGTCCATGGACTTTCAGTAACATTTTTAGCTCAACATAAACATGGGCATCTATTTTTCAAATGAGTTACATAAATTAAGATTATAAAACTTAATAGTCACCCTAGAGATGGAAAAGCAGTGCAGAGTGGTACATTAAGAGCTGACCCTAGGGTCAAAAAGATCTGGGTCTTCCTTGGTCTTCTGGTCAAGCCCTCTCTCTGACACCTATTGGTTGTGTGTCCTGAGCAATTTATTTGCCTTGAGTAAATCTCCAACACTGTAAGTGGAAGGTTAGTTACCCATCAGTGTTGTTCAATGGAATTTTCTCCCTAGGAATTCCCTATTCCAATGAAATCCTAAATCTGGATCTGATAAGAAAGTTCCAGTCCATGGGATAGAATTAGATGCTCTCTCATGGTGGTCAGCTGGGTTTGCTTACTGGAAATATGTCACTCGACCTACCTGTTCCAAGCCAAGTGTGTGGAGTAGCATTTGGTAGAATGATGAGTTTTAGGTTCTGCATGGAAATAGTGATTGAATTATGAATGAATGAATGAGTAAATGAATGAATGAATGAAACACTTATTAATTCCAGGCACTGTGCTGAGTACTGGGAATACAGCCACAAGCAAAGAAGATAGTGACTGCCTTGAAGGAGTTTAAGCTCCACCAGCAAAAGATAACACCTAAAAGGGAAGTAGAGTTAGAGAGTGGGGGCAAAAGAGCAGTTTAGGGAGCAGCTAGGTGGCACAGTGGATAAAGCACCAGCCCTGGATTCAGGAGGACCTGAGTTCAAATCCAACATCAGACACTTGACACTTATTAGCTGTGTGACCCTGGGCAAGTCACTTAACCCTCATTGCCCTGCTAAAAAAAATAAAATAAAATAAAATAATAAAAAGAATGGAGCAGTTTGGAAATGGTGGGGAAGTGGTTGTTGTGACCTTGGTTCTGGAAAAGATAAGGTGAAAGCTCCCCTCTGAGACAGCAGGCCAGAATCCAAGAAGGAAACTGAGGTAATCAGAGATGAGATGAACAATGACTCACCTTTTAAGTTTTATTACCTCTGGCCCCTCTGACCAATGTGTCATAATCTCTTTCTTGTTCAGAGCTTGTTCCTCTACCAGAAGAGACAGTTCCCCAAAGAAATCATTTTTGAAAAGCAAATAGAAATCCTATATGCTTATTCATGACATCCTTTCCACAGCCTGTTGTTGTTTGTCCTTTTGTTTTAAAGAGAGCCAATGGCATCACAGATGATGCTCATGAATTAGATTTCATTGGAGAATCCCTTACAGAGCTGGAAAGGACTGCAAAGGCCAACTACTACAGAGATGAAGAAACTGGATCAAAGATGTTGTGACTTCCTCAAGGTCACATAGGTAGTAAATATAAGAGGTAGAACTTGAACCCATGTCCTTTGACTATTGAGGCAATAAGTATTCCACTTTATCTTGCCGTCTCCCTTAAAACTTCATAACAAAATGAAGTGCTTTTATGAGTTTCTGGAGAGAAAGCTTGATAAAGACTCCCATTTAAACCCTAGGGTAATTGGCCTCACAGGCTTTCTTTAGGCCTCCCTTCTTGGCCTTCCCACCCTCCCACTTCATTGCAAGGTTGCATTTAACATTCCCTCAGAATACACATTAAAGTCATTATATTTTATCCAAAGATGAGCCCCATTATAAAAGTACAGATAACAAATAAACAAGGTTTAAAGAGAGCAGGAAACTCCCAAGGGTAAGGAAGCCAGTTCCTGGGGAAGAGATGAAATGGAAAGTAGATCAATTCATCAGAGCCCTATAGCAGTGAGGCAAGCACAGGCAGGGAAACAGCAAAATTTGTGATTAAGGAAATCACTCCTCAAGCTGGTCAGTGATTCAGAGAAGGCTCTAATGGCTTATGGTTATATCCTGCTCAGGGAGAGATAATATTAAGGGAGTACATTGCAAAACCTTGAAGTGCTATATTAATGCTAGCTAGTAAAGTAGTAGCAGCAGCCGCACCACTCTGTACTTGCAATCAGGAAGCCACCATATGGCCACATCCTCTGGCCCCTCTTCTCTCTAAGTTTTTGAGCATCCTTTGTCCCATCCATTTTTTGCTTCCATGATCCCTTAGTTTCTGATGGGTGAAAAAAAATATCCTTCCCATCAGTTTCCTTGCCAATAAGGGAATCTGTTTCTCCCGCTATATCTAAAAAAGACCTTAGAAATAATTGCATTTAAGCTTTTCTATTTGCAATTAGGGAGGCAGAGATTTAGAATCAAAATTCAGATCTCCTGATCCTCAAATTAAATTAGCAAACAGTGCTTCCCTATATGCTATATGAACTGAGAGGAGAAAGAAGGCAAGACACCAATGGACAAGGAAGTGCAATCTTTAAAGATTTGTCTAAAGTTTCTTTTGTCCCTACTCTTACATTTTCATGAACACTGGATGGGCACTGGTCCCTGGGGGAAGGCCCATAACAAAGCAGAGGTGATCAATGGGCAGACAGGTATGGCTTGATTCTCATGAGATGGGAGGGACAGGAAGAGGAGCATTTTATTGAGTATCTACTAATATGTGCCAGATATTATATGGTACTCAAAAGTTTGCAAAGAGCTTTACAAATATCTCATTTGATCCATGCATCAGCCCATTTTATAGATGAAGAAACTGAAGCAGACAGAGGTCAAATTTCTTGCCCAAAGTTGCATAGCTAGCAAGTGTCTGAGGCCAGATTTGAACTCAGATCTTCTTGACTCCAGTCCTTTATCCACCCCACCAGGTAAATGACTGTCTTTAAGACTCTAATACAGAGGTCCAGGGTCATACAGCCAATATGTGTCAGACTTGAACCTGGGTCTGGCTCCCTCTCCACTACTCTCACTTCTGATGCAACATATTTTAAAGTGGTCACAAGGATACCCCATATACTTGTCGCCATTCTTAAGCAGATAAATTAAGTATACTAAGCCACTTAAATATTAATTATTAAATGAATTATTAAAATCGCACCCACTACTAAAGAAGAGCCCTTTCTTTCCAACAGCTTTCTGGGAGAACAGAGGTTCTGGAGGGTAGGGACAGATTTTGGTTTTGGTCTCTGGGTTCCCAACATCTGGCAATGCCTGGGACATAGCAGATATTTAATAAATGCTTCTTCAATGAGTAGAGTGTGGAGGGCCTGGGGAATGAATTACATGAAAGTCCTGGTACCTCTTACCTTATATTTACTAGCTTCTGTGACCCTGGAAAAATCACCTAACCTCTCAGTGCTCCAAGAAGCTTTAAAACTGGTAAGCTGAAGAAGGTTGCCCATCTGCCTAGGTAGAAAGAATTTCCTCACCAAAGAGTCCCCCATTCCAATGAAATAAATCACAGTTCAGGACCATAAACAAGCAAACAAATAAATAAACAAACGAATCAATCAATCAACAAATATCTATTAAGGACCTGCAATAGCAAGGTATGGTTGAGTCTATATTTACAAAAATGAAAGACATCAATCCCTTAGCTGAAGGCACTGACATAATTCTAAGGTTGGTAGTGATAAGGACAAAAGAGACCACCAACAACTGTGAAGATCAGGAAAGGCATCAAGGATTAAAACTTTGAGAAAAATTCTTAAAATTCTAATCCTAAAATGAGGAACAAGTCCATGCAGTAAGGACACCTTGTATAAATATATGAAGGAGAAAAGGGGATGGGAAGGTCAGAAAAATCTAGGAGCCCCTTTTTGGCAAGGAACAGACTACTCAAAGGGAAATTATGGGGAGTAAGAGCTGAAAGGGAGTTTGGAACCAGTTTGTGGAGGGAGGGTCTAAAATGCCAAGAGAAGGAATTTGCATTTTATTAGAGGCAATAAAGATTTTGTGAAGAGGAATATAATATGGTTATGTGATAGACAGAAACCTGGACTTAAGATCAGGAACCACCATGTTCCAATTGCCTCTCACACACACTCACTAGCTGTGTGATCCTGTCCCCAGGGACACTTAATCTCTCTAAGATGCAGTTTCCTTATCTACCCAATGAGGATAATATAGCATCTACTTCAAGGAGTTGCTGAAAAGATCAAATGAAATAATATATCTATGTCCTTGGCAACCCCTCAAGTGCTGTATAAATGTTAGCTATTGTTATTAACAAGTCATGTGTTCAAACTTGTGTCATAGAAAGATTGTTATGACAGCTGTGGAAGGGTTGTGTATTTAAATATTGTATATTTATATTTAATACTGCTAGTCTGATGCCAATCTTATTTGGAAGATTAATCACCTTTATAGTGTTTCTAATATATGATGTCTCCCATTTGACCCAGATAATGGAGACTTTTGACCCCTCAATGATTGACAAAGCTGGCTCTTTTTCCTTTTCCACATCCCTCTTTCTGCTGACAAAAATGGGGCATAGAGAGCAAAGATTGAGATTCAGGAGAGGCACTTCCTTAGGATCACTTAAATGACTCAAAAGCAGGAGCAAAGGAAGAAGTTAACAAGTATTTATTTACCTTCCCATCCCCCTCTTTCCTTCCTAATTTACTGAAAACAAAATTACTCTTTTCTCCTAAGTAAATACCATAAGAAGGCTAGGAGTTATCCTATACTTGGCCCAAAGTTTATATTTGACTGTGAATATAAAATAAATCAATTAAATTAAGGGTATGAGTGTCCTGGCAGAAGAGGATTGGATCAGGGGGCAAAGCCAAGATGTCAGGGTGAAATAAGGATTTTAGCCCAGTTCTCCTAACACACCCGTCTAAATGACTTTTAAAAGCCTGTTAAACCAAATTCTGAGTGGAATAAATGTCACAGTGAGTCATTTTTCCATACCAGGGCAACTTAAGATGATAGAAAGAGAATTCTATAGTCACTGGGGTAGATGCTAGTTAAATAACTCCTTAAAAATAAAAATTGGAAAAGTAGAAGATGATGATTCCATGAAATACCAAGAAACAATAAAACAAAGTCAAGGGACTGAAAAAAATGAAGAAAATTTGAAATATCTCAGTGAAAAAGCAAATAATCTGAAAAACTGAGGAGAAATAATTTAAGAATTATTGGACTACCCAAAAGCCATAATTAAAAAAAAAGAACCTAAACATCATATTTCAAGAAATTATAAAGGAAAACTATACAGATATCTTAGAACTAGAGGACAAAGTACAAATTGAAAGAATCCACCAGTCATTTTCTGAAAGAAATCCCAAAATGAAAATTCCCAAATTCTAGAATTCCCAGGCCAAGGAAAAAATATTGAAAGCAGTCCAAAAGAAACTATTAAAATAGAGTTGAACCACAGCCAGGAACACACAAGATTTAGCAGCTACCAATAAAAAGGAGCAGAGAGCTTGGAATATAATATCCCAGAAGGCAAAGAAGCTAAGATAACAACCAAGCATAACCTACCCAGCAAAACTGAATAATACTATTGGGGTGGGGTGACATTTAATAGAAGACTTTTGAGCATTCCTGACAAAAAGACAAAAGCTGAATAGAAAATGTGACATCAACTATTGTGCCACAAGAAATAATGAGCAGGATACTCAGAAAAACCTGGAAGGACTTACATGAGCATATGCAAAGTGAAACTTACTATGTACAAATTTACAGCAATGTTATAGGATGATCAGCTTTGAATGACTTGGCCATTCTTAGCAATACAATGAACCAAGACAACTCTGAATGACTTATGATGAAAAATTCTATGCATACCCAAAGAAAACACTGATGCTGTTGCAGATTGAAGCATAACTTTTTTTAACTTTATTTTTCTTGAGGTTTTTGGGTTTTTTTGTTTATTTTTGTCTATGTTTTCTTTAACAACACGACTGATATAGAAATATTTTCCATGACTACACATGTATAAAGTATATTGAATTGCTTACCTTCTCAATGTGGGGGAGGGTGGAAGGGAGAGAATTTGGAATTCAAAGGTTTTTTTTAAATGAATGTTAAAATTAGTTTTATATGTAATTAGGGAAAAATAATATACCAAGAAAATAAAATTTTAATTACATTCAAGGGGCAGCTAGGTGGCGCAGTGGATAAAGCACCAGCCCTGGACTCAGGAGGACCTGAGTTCAAAGCCAGCCTCAGACACTTGATACTTACTAGCTGTGTGACCCTGGGCAAGTCACTTAACCCTCATTCCCCCCCTAAAATAAAATAAAATAATATTCAAAAACAAGACAACTTGAGAAGTACAAAATGTTAAACATGAGTGAGAAATCCCAAGGAATTTAACAAGGCTAAACTGTTTCTATTCCTATGTGGAAAGACATTCATATATACACACATACATATATATGTATATATACATGTATATATATATGTATGTATGTATGTATGTACACACACATATTTTACTTAGAAAACTATTTAGAAAGGTCATGGTTGTGAATCTATCATGTTGGAATGATCTCAATAGAAGAACAGAAAAGTAAGAAAGAGGGATACACGGGGAGAAGAGGGAAGGGAGAGGAAGAATGGGAAAAATAATCTCACATAAAAGAGGCATGCAAGAAAGAAATTATATGATGGAGGGGAAGATGGGGGGGTACTAAAATGTTTGAATTTCACTTTTATCTGAACTGGTTCAAAGAGGGGGGAAATATATATTATATATTATACATAATTATGCATAATATATAACAATAATTCCATATAATATAGTATATTATTATAATTATATGCATATTATATATAATAAATATTTATTATATATATCCATATGTAGTTGGTCTAGAAATCCATCTTATCCAACAGGGAAATAGGAGGGGAAGGGACTAAGAGAAAGGGGTGCCAGTCATAAGAGGGAGAATAGATTAAGCAAGTCAGTGGTCAGAAACAGAAGACAATCAATCCATAAACTAGCATTTATTAAGTACCTTTGGTGTGGCAGGCAGAGTCCTAGGCTCTGGAAATACAAAGAATGAAACAACCCCGCTCCCAATAAGTTTATAGCAATAGAGAGAAAACGCATTCTAAATCACTTAGGATGGAGACCTACAAAAATCAACAAGATTTATTAAGCACCTACTCCGAGCCAGACCCTAATGTAGGTGCTGAGGATATAAAGACAAAGATAAATATGTTCACAGATAAGTAAGTATAATATATAGTAAATAGTCTCGACAAAATCTCCCCAAGCTAGACTAACTACAATTCCCTCTCAGGTGTCCAGGAACACTGCTAAGGAGATTGGGCCAGAGAGCCAGGTCTTTTTCTGATACTATCAGTCTGAGCCCCCATTCTAGTGGGTTCTTCCCATTCATAGCTACCAGTAAATAATACCCCCGTTCCATTTAACAAATTAATATTAATCAGATTTTACAAAGGATCTGATCTTTGAAAATAGAGCAATCACAAATATTTCTTCTCCTGGGGATATACTCTTGCCTCTATCACAGTCTCTGTGGAGGGTGGGCTCAGATTTAACAATGTTTCTACATAGCATTGACCCCACCAAGTTGTTATCCAAATGAGGCATCAGTGTGAGATGGGTCCTTGACTCAGGTATCTCTAAGCTAGGTTCCAAAGGTTCCTCAGGACCTCAGAGCTGGACCAGCCACAAACCCTCACCTAGACGCCAATCCTGGGCCACCTGGTGGCTCACGCTTGACCTTTTCAAACTCACTAGGTTGTAGCTTCCAATCTCCACCACCTAAAATTAAAGAAAAAAGCAAGATAAAGAAGGAGGTTTGGATTCATAGGGCACTTTTTGGCCTCAGACAGGGTGGGCCTGAGGCTTCTTCCTTCATAGCGTTGTCGCTCTTCTCTCACCACAACACTATCGGGAGGGAAGATGTCAGCTGAAGAGAATGAAAAGGTTTTGGTCATCTGGGACCTTCGGAATGCCCCCAAAACTGATCAAAAGGGTTTTGCCATGTGGCTTGGAGACTGGCACCACTCACATGTTATTTGTGTGTGTTCGAAATCTCTGCGAGGCATTTCTATCACACATCATCATGAAGCAGATTCTCCCAGACACTTCCATGCAGGAGATTACATCAGCTGGGCACTCCAACATGGTTCTAAAGACTGTTCTCATATTTGATTCAAGCAGGCTCTCAGTGAAAGAGCACAGGGTCCCAGTTATAAGTACATATACGGGGCGGCTAGGTGGCGCAGTGGATAGAGCACCGGCCCTGGAGTCAGGAGTACCCGAGTTCAAATCCGGCCTCAGACACTTAACACTTACTAGCTGTGTGACCCTGGGCAAGTCACTTAACCCCAATTGCCTCACCAAAATAAATAAATAAATAAGTACATATACAAAATAAACAGGCTGTTCTTGTGGAGGAGGGGGATGGATTGCAATTGGAAGATGAGGGAAGGCCTCAAGTAAGAGATGGAAGCACTTGATGAGAGCTTTGCATGGAGCTGGTTCTTCCAGGAGGCAGAGGTGAGGAAAAAGAGCATTCTGGGCATGGGAGACACCTGGCAGGAGGCATAGGAGGGACAAGATGAATGTCATGTACAAGGAGGAACAAATGGGCCAGTTTGGGTAGAGGTAGAATGTCTGTACCATGTAATGTAATCAGGCTAGAAAAAGAAACTGGAGCAGGGCTACAAGCCCTATAAATCCTAAAGAAAGGAGTGGATCATTTGTCCTAAAGACACCAGGGAGGCAATGAGGCTTTATTGTGGGACCTGTACCCTTGGAATTGGAATTGGGAGGCTGTGGACAGGATAGAGTGGAGAGGAGGGAGCCTGGAAAGAGGACAATTAGAGGGCTAAGGCAATACAAGAAGAGATAAGGGCCCGGACCAGGCCCTTGTGGTGTGAATGAGAGGGAACAGGATGGATGGGAGAGATGTCAAGGAAATGGAATCAAGAACTGGCAAGTGATTGGATGGGAGGGGGAGGATCAGGGGTGAATGAGAATAGAGAATCTAGGATGACTCATAGGTTGATAACCTGCTGGTGTTCTTCACGGAAACAGAGAAGTTTGGAAAAGGAATAATTTGGGGAGGAAAGATAATGAATTCTGTTTTGGACAAGCTGCGTTTGAGATGCCTACAGTCTATCCAGGTGGAGATGGATGGAGGCAGCTGGAAAGACTGGACTGGATCCCAGAAGAGATATGAGGGCTGGATATGTAGATTTGGGAATTGTCTGCATGGAAATGATAATTGAATCCACGAGAGGTGATGAGATCACTAGACAGAAGATGAATGTCCCCACCAGAGCCTCAGGGTACACCATTTCCTAGGGTGAAGGAGGTCTAGAGCAGAAAGAAGCCATCTAGTCTGAAATATAAGGAGAGCAAGGCCAGGGAGGTTAAATGAATTGTCCAGGGGTACACAGGTGATAAATGACAGAGGTGAGAGCCAGATAATCAGCCAACATTAAGCACCTACTATGAGCCATGCACTATGTACAAAGTCTAGAATGTCTTCAGGAAGTTCACATTGTAATGGGGGAGACAAGGCAACACCTAAATAACTGGGCCCATATGAGACACATACAGATTAGACAGAAGGTCACCTTAGAAGAAAGGGCCCTAGCAGCTGCCAAGACCAGGAGAGATCTCATCACATAAGTGAGATTTGAGCTGGTTCTTGAAGACAACCCTGGAAACCAAGAGACAGAACATGGGGGCCAGCCAGAGCAGGAGCACATTGACAGAAGGTGATTGTAGCCAGATTGTGGAGTATGTGGAAGGGCCTAAAATGTAAGGAGTGTGTAAAGGGAGAAAGGGGATAGTTTGCGAAGGGTTTTCAAAGCCAAGCCAAGGAAGGGGTTTATCGGCTCCTCTAGGACCTCAGTCTCAGGTTATTCAAACCCAGACGATAACCAGCCTGAGATACCCTTAAACCTGATCTGTTTCTCAGTGTCTTTAGATTGTGTCTGAGCTTCCACTTCCAATCTCGCTCGGTGTGCTGTTTGATCTGAAGCAGGGTAAGGAAACTTCTTTCAAGTCCATGATATGCCCCTCAAGTCAATCAATCTTGGGTCCATAAAATCACCACTGGGGTAAAACCCAGCGTCTGAGAGGAGCTGAAGACCCACGTCCCTCCCAGCAAGGAAGACTCTCACCTTTCCAATGCGTCTGAATACACACATACACATGTATTCTGACTGAGTAACTCAGGAGGCTGTCCATCCAACTGTATGCTGGGCAACATGTATTATCTTCCCCAACCTTTTTTTGATGAGGATAATTAGATAGTTCTCTGTCAAATGACTATAGACTTGACTAAGGATACCTCGCAGTGTTTAGGGAGTTGATACAATTGGTATATCATCTGTACCACTGAAGACTTTTTCGGCTATCTCATTGGCATAGAAAGAGGCTCTTACCTCTCTCTGTCACCAGAGGCACAAAAGCTTTTATCAATTCTACCAAACCACAAACAAGGCTTTGCAGAGGCAGAGAGGACAGATTCCATCCCTGACACTATTTATGTTTGTACTGTCTTTTAGAAGTCCCTCTTCTTCTTTGGCCCTCAATTACTCATCTGCAAGCTAAGGTGGTTGGATTAGATAGCTATTAAGCACACCCCACCCCACCCCCTCCCACCCCAGCTCAAAATCTATGATCTCATGAGCAGGGGCCAAGTGACAGACAGTATCTGCTCTTTAAGACTCAATTCAACCCTTCTCCCTGTCGGTTAGTGCTGTGAGTGCAGAGTGTATGCTCTGGGCCCAGAACCCACATTTGTTATTTTAAAAAATATTTTTAAAAAGACACTTCAAATCCCATCTTACTACATAGAGAGAGGTAAGTGCATCAGAAGATGGAGGGCTAAACAGTGCCAGTTTCCATGACAGCAGCCCATCACACTGAAGAACACAGCTACAATTCTTAGAAGGGGCAGGGGGAATATAGGGAATCATTTTAATCAAAACTTTTCATATATATGAATGCATAACTTCCCAAGTCTCTATTTTCCATGGCTATTAGAAGTTAGCAGAAATGTCTAAAATGGGGAGGTCTCTTTAAAGTATTATATAAATATAGTTTACTATTAAAAAAAAAAGCAGAATGCTATCAGAAAAACCTTGAAAGACCTACATGAGCTGATACAAAGTGAAATGTACTGTATACAAAGTAACAGCAATATTGTAAGATGATCTTCTGTGAATGACTTGGTTATTTTCAGCAATGCAATGATCCAAGACAACTCTGAAGGACTTAGGAAAAATGCAATCCATCTACAGAGAAAGAACTGATGGTATCTGAATACAGATTGAAGTATAATTTTTTGTTAGTTCTTTTATCTGAAGTTTTGTTTTTCTGTTTTCCTTTACAACCTGGCTAATGTGGAAATGCTTTGCATGACTACTCATGTATGACTTATATGGAATTGCTTGAGTTCTTGGGAGGGAAGGGAGGGAGGAAGAGAATTTGGAACACAAAGTTTTAAAAAACTGATGTCAAAATTTGTTTTTACATGTAATTTGGGAAGATAGAAATTCTAAATAAAAATAAATAAATAAAATGAACAGGTTTTTAAAACTAGAATAGAATGAGCATTTGGACTGTTAGGATCCCCCCTCCCTCTTCCATAAAGTAGAGGGTAAGGGGAGGACCATGAAGGAGGAGAAGGAGGGGAGATGACATGACTGATAACCTTTAAAGTCCTTCCTAGTTCTAAGAACCTAGTTTCCAAATTCCTAGAAAAAGATTTTTAAAGATGTCCATTGGGTGGCTAAACATCGCCATCTTCTGACCAACTGACTAACTTACAGAAAGATTTCTGTTGAAGCAAAATCCCCCTTTATTGGGGTCCCACTTGTGCATAGAAGGAAAAGCCTATTTAAAATTATTTGTTGTTTTTTTTTCAGCCAAAATTTCAAAAATGAAAGATCCTTTAATATTTTATTTTTAAATGTATTTTTTACGTAATAATAAACATTCAAACAGCACTGGAATATGGGTGAGGGCCTACAGTCAGAAAGACTCATCTTCCTGATTTCAAATCCAGCCTCAGCTGCTTACTACTAAGCTGTGTGACACTAAGCAAGTCACTTTACCCTATTTTCCTCAGTTTCTTCATCTGTAAAATCATCTGCGCTAGAGAAGGAAATGGCAAGCCACTGCAGTATTTTTACCAAAAAAAAAAGCTTAATGGAGTCAAGAGAAAGAGGGTGTGCTCCCAACTTTTATAATCATCTACTGAGTAAGCCAGAACGAATTACCTAACCTCTCTGGACATCTGTATAATGAGGGGTGCTGGACTAGATGCTATTGTTATCATCATTGTTAGTATTACTCATTATAATACATCATAAATATAATAACCATGCAATATTTGATATAATAAGTATGAACAAGAGGGGTTTATAGAGCACTTTAAGGCTTACAAAGTACTATGCATGCCACCTCATTCGATCCTCAAAACAACTCTGGGAAGTATGTTATTGTTCTCAACATTTTACAAATAAGCAAACTGAGGCAAAGAGATGTTAGGAGACTTGAAAAGGGTCGCACAGCTCCTAAGCGTCTGAGGTAGAATCTGAACTAGGGTCTTCCTGACTCAAGGCCCAGTGCTCTACCCCCTGTACTAAAAATCAGCTCAGATCTGGCCTGGCAATCCCTTTGGTACGTTGAAAACATTTATATATTTATAAGATATAATCATCTAAGTTTATTTTTAAAAACAACAGTTTTGCTTTTTTAAAAATAAAATTCTTTGAAGCCCTTTTTTAAAAAGATATTTCAGGGCAGCTAGGTGACACAGTGGAGAAAGCACTGGCCCTGGATTCAGGAGGACCTGAGTTCAAATCCAGCCTCAGACACTTGACACTTACTAGCTGTGTGACCCTGGGCAAGTCACTTAACTCTCATTGCCCCCCAATAAATAAATAAAATTAGAAATAAATAAATAAATAAGTTCTTTTACTTTACTTAATCACTACCAAACTGCCTTCCCTCCCTCCCCCCTGGGGCTGGCCACCTGAGGCATTTATCTCCTGCTGCTCCATCCTGAGTGAGTCTAGTAAACTAGTCTATGGTAATCTGAGAAGTTCCACTCAATTGCTCCCATGGAGATTTGGGGGAATTGAAGACACGTAAGTCTAGGGAATTAAGGGCACTTTGTCAAGGAGAGAATAGCTAATTTGGGCCAAAGACACCTTTCCCAGGTCTCAAAGAAAAGAAAGGATAGGGAAGTTTGTAGTTGCCATGTCTGAGTCTGGTGTCAGTAAAGGCTCAGAATCTGAATTGAGACACTGTGGGGGAACCTCCCCCCCACGCCCCATCTCTTCCAGGTCCTCTGAGATCTGCTGACATTGGCCTCCTGGGTATTGTAAAAGCCAGTGCCTCCATCTCTGGCTGTCCCCTATGCCTGGAATACTGCACCTCCTCATCTTTGCCTCCTGCCTTCCTGGCTTCTTCTGAGTCTCAGCTAAAGTCCTACCTTCTTCAGGAAGCATTTCCTGGTCCTCCTCAAAGTCGGTTCATTTCCTCTGAGATTACCTCCATTTACCCTGTAAATAGTTGTTTGCATTTTGTTTCCTCCATTAGACTGTGAGCTCAGGGAAGATTGGGGGTGGGGGTGGGGGAGGTGGCACAAGAAGGGAGGGACAACACACAAGCATTTAAAAGCACATTCCATATAAGAGCTGGGGCAGCTAGGTGGTACAGAGCACTAACCCTGAAGGTGGGAGGAGCCGAGTTCAAATTTCACCTTAGACACTTCACTAGCTGTGTGACCCTGGGCAAGTCACTTAGCCTCAAATGCCTTAAATATCCAGAGACATCTCCAGTCACCCAGATATATATCTCACCACTGGACCCGGATGGCTCTGGAGGAGAGAGTGAGGTTGGTCCCCTTCCTCTCTTAAATTCAAGTATCTGAGTCATGACATCACCTCCTGATGTCATGGTCCTCTTTGAGAACAAGGACAAACAACTTTTTTTTTAAATCGATATATTGGTAGCCCTTCATCTTCAACATACTATAGTCAAATAGGGGCCATCAGCAGTCTTCTGTCTACTAGGCCCTGAGGGATCTAGAGAAGAGAGTGAGGCTGCCTCACTTAAGCCCAATTCACTTGTAAATCAAGCATCACCCTCCCAAAGTCACTGGTTTTCTTAAAGCTCTACAACAGTATGCAAAGGTCTTTAATAATCAGCTGCTATGTGTGAAGGAGAAATGGTTTGAGGTCAGAGGTCCTAAATCCAAATTCTGGCTCAGCCATTTACTTACTCCATGTGTGACCTTGGGCAGCTCATTTGAACAGAAAGCAGCAAGCCACTGTTTCCTCCTGTAGGAAATTTGGGGCTCAGGAAGGATGATCTCCAAGGTCTCTTCTTGTTCTAATACCCAGGAGTGATTTACTATATTTGGAAAAGGTCAAGATCTTTGATAGGAAAGGTTCAGCCAGTCATTCAACAGGCATTAATTAGCCACCTAGGCAATGGGGTCATAAAGGAAGGCAACAAACCCAGTCTCTGATGTCGGGGAGCCCCCAGTCTAATGGAAACAGTTCCCTGTCACCATCAAGATAATTCAAAGTTATTTGCAAGAGCACAAAACATTTTTTTAAGGCCTTTCCTCATGAATATGGAAAATCTCATTAGTCCTTGTGTGACCTATGGTGAGCATCGGCCACCAGGCTTGGGATCAAGAAGGTGGCTTCCTGAATTCAAATCCAGCCTCAGACACTTACTGGCTGTGTGACCCTGGGCAAGTCACTTAGTCCTGTGTGCCTCAGTTTCCTCATCTGTCAAATGAGCTGGAGAAAGAAGCCCAAGTGGGACCACAGAGAGTTGGGTACAACTGAACAAAACGCTCCACGTGGTGAAGATGGCAGCCCACTCTTGGCTTCTCATCCTGGGCGATTACTGTCCACTGCCTTCCATAAATCCGGGGGGAGGGGGGCGGGAGGCACCCAGTGTATTGGAGGCCTTCGCTTAGGTTCTTTAATAGTCTCTTTATGGGGCAGCTAGGTGGCGAAGTGGATAGACCACTGGCCCTGGATTCAAGAGTACCTGAGTTCAAATCCGGCCTCAGACACTTAACACTTACAAGCTGTGTGACCCTAGGCAAGTCACTTAGCCCCAATTGCCTCGCTAAAAAAAAGTCTCTTTACAACCAAACAATTAAATAATTAGCAAACATAACATGGTGACCACGTGGGAAGTATCCTGTTAATTGCTGGATGCAAAGAAAAAGCAAACTCCGTCTCTGTGGCTAAATAGGAAAAAAACATTCAAAAGGACCCGTGCCCCAGACTTTCCCGCAAGCCGAGGCAGCTTCGCAGGAGCCTGGCCTCAGTTTACTCAACTGTGCCGTGGGCGGGGAACTGGGGCAGGGGAAATCTGTGCGGTGAGAAGAAAGAATGCGCTTGCGCAGACTTTTGGTGGCGGTGAGGGGGGACCGAGTGTGGGCGGACTGGAGGGAGCGCGTAGGGAGAGACTGCGCCTGCGCCGAGGGACAGAGGCTTCCTTCCGCCCACACCAGGACGCTAAAGGTTCAAAGAACGGCGGGAAGCGGCTTACGGACCTCGTCGCGCCTGCGCGGGAGTGGGGGCCGCGGAGGAAGACGAGCAGCCTGGCCCTAGTTGCGCTTGCGTAAAGCAGGGCGCCCTCGGCGCCGGAGAGTGCGCATGCGTCGGGTCTTAGCTCCGCCCCGCCCCACGCGCGTGGTGACGCTCCCGGCGCGGTTGTTTTTGAAAGTGGCGGCGGGGCTGTTGTGAGAAAAGCTCGCGCTCCCGACGCCCCACCGTGACCGTGACCGTGACCGTGACCGTGACCATGGAGCTGCAGCTCACCCGGGACCAGGGCATTACCCTGCGCGGCAGCGCCGACATCGTCGCCGAGTTCTTCTGTGAGTGCCACCCCCCTAAAAGCCGCCCACGCTGCCTCAGTTTCCCCATCTGTTAAGCGGCGGTAGGGAGTGGCAGGCGCTCTGAGAGCCCGCCGGCCTCACCCGGAGCAGGAAGCTCAGGACGGGCCTCCAGGCCCCGCTCCCCTGTTGTTCGGTCATTACTCGTGACGGAGATCCTGCAGTGGGTCGTCACGTCCTCCTGCAGCTCCTTTGACAGATGAGGAAACTGAGGCAGGCAGGGCACAGGGGCGCGGCGCTCGCAGGCGCCCCCCCCACCCGCCCCGAGTGGGTTCCTGCAGGGGCCGGCCCGGTCCTCGTAGAAGGCGGGGCTGTGGACGTGGACGACCGCGATCAGCCTTCGCTGCTGTTGACCATCCCAGGCTCGCACTGAAACTGACCCACGCAGAAGCGAGCGTCTTTGGGGCCGTGCCCCACGAGCCCTGTTTCCACCAGAAGCGTGGGCCGGCCACCGAGGCTTAACACGGGCGGCAGGGGCGTGTGATAGCCCTTCGTGCGAAGCTTGTGGCTGTGGCTTTCCCTTCTTTCCCACTCCCCCGGGCCTCGGTTGGAGCCCGCCCACCCCCTCATCCCTGTGCTTTGTGCTTCCAGCCTTTGGCATCAACAGCATCCTGTACCAGCGTGGCATCTACCCCTCCGAGACCTTCACCCGCGTGCAGAAATACGGGCTGACCCTGCTGGTGACCACCGACCCCGAGCTCATCAAGTACCTCAATAACGTCGTGGACCAGCTGAAAGGTGCGCATCTCCAGGCCCAGTGCGGGAGAAGCTGGGTCCTTAGTCCAGAAATGAAGGTTCTGGCCCGCCCTCATGGAGTGGAATGTCCAAAAGGAAGCTGTCTAGGGAGTCAAGAAATGCTTAGGAAGCTCCCCTGGGGTGCTGAACCCTGGGAGCCAGAGAAAGACACCCCACTTGTCAAAGGGCTCACCGGGCAGTGGAAGAAGCCTGGTGTGAACCCCGATTAGCTGAAGTGAAAAGGTACCCAGCCATCTATGGCTTGATCTGCAAAATTAGTGTTTGCATTTTAAACAGGGTCACCTGGCTCCTCAGAGGTCAGACACTAGCAGTGATTAACTGAGAGGGTTTTTATAAGGAAGAAGAGTCATTGGCAAAATGAGAGAAACTTGTTTTGAAGATAATTCATTTGGACAAGGCAGGTCACCTGCCTAGTTAGGTTCTCCCAGACTTTCTTAATCCTGTACCAGACGTCCTGCCCTCCAGGTGGTACTTTCTGTGGCCAGAAAGTGTACTGGGAAAGAGGAACTTGTGGTCAGTGGTCAGCAGGTCCCCCCCCATCTTCCTTAGCAGAGTCCAATACTCTAGCCAAAGAAAAAGAAATGGGGGGGCCCTTAATTTAGCTTCTAACTAACCTTTTCCTAGCTGCCCAAAAGGGGGACTTAGCCTTTTGAAAAACTTCATAATCTTATGATTTATTTTATTGTTCTAAATTATCTGCTACTAAATGATAAAATCTTCTCAAATCAATTCACTCCATCTATAGATAACCTAGATTTAAGCCTATGTTAGTCTGGCTTAGTTTAGGGCTAGCTCTTGCTGAAAGAAGGGAGCCTAGGGGCAGCTAGGTGGCACAGGGGATAAAGCACCGGCCCTGGATTCAGGAGTACCTGAGTTCAAATCCGGCCTCAGACACTTGACACTTACTAGCTGTGTGACCCTGGGCAAGTCACTTAACCCCCATTGCCTCACTAAAAAACTTAAAAAAAAAAAAAGGGAGCCTAATTCTATAATCAAATTAAAAATAAATCAAAGTCATCAAAAGGAGCTGATTTCTTTTTCAATAGGCAGGATAAATTGGAAATAAGCAACAGAGGGAATGCACTAGAATTAAGGGGGGATTGGGAAAGGCTTTCTATAGAAAGTGGGATTTTTAACGGGGACTCAAAGAAATCCAGGGAGTTCCCTCCATAAGGTGGGAAAGAACTCTCTGCATGTCGGATGGCCGATGACAATTCCTGGACTCTGGAGATGTGGGAGTGTCTTGGAGAAATAGCAAGGAGGCCAGTGTCACTGGATACAGAATACATGGGGGGGAGGGAGGTATCAGGTATAAGAAGACTGGAAGGAGGTGGGGAGCCCAAACAGGATTTTATTTTTGATACTGGAAGTGCTAGG
Source organism: Dromiciops gliroides (assembly GCF_019393635.1). Taxonomy (NCBI): domain Eukaryota; kingdom Metazoa; phylum Chordata; class Mammalia; order Microbiotheria; family Microbiotheriidae; genus Dromiciops; species Dromiciops gliroides. The sequence continues at coordinate 273,132,686 of NC_057866.1, forward strand.
GAGCCATGGGAGTGTATTGAGCAACGCAGGTAGTGGGTGTCCTAGTGAGAGCTGTGCTTTAGGAAGATCACTTTCCCAGCTGAGCAGAGCAGGAATTGGGGTGGAAATTGACTTGAGGCAGGCAGACCCCACCCCCCTCCCTTCCCCACCCTTCAGCAGCTGTTGGAATGATTCAGGTGTGAGGTGACAGGAGAGGATGGGGTGCATCTGAGAGGTGCTGCAGAGGGAAACAGGCAAGCCTTGGCACCAGCTTGGATGTGGGGGGTGGTGAGAGTGAGGGTCCAGGATCCCCCTGGGTTGTGAGCCCTAGGCCCCGGGAGGATCAAGGTGCCTTCAACAGTCAAAAGGAAAGTTTGCCAGAGGAAGCATGTCTAAAATTGATATAATGATGAGTATTGGGGAGATTCAGGCAGCACAGTAAGTAGAGTCGGACCCGGGGACCCAAAGACCTATGTTTGAAGAGTGTCTTGGACAAGGGACCCGGGCATGTCACTTCATTGCTGTCAGCTTAAGCTTCCTTATCTGTGAAATGAAGATGATAAAATATCGACTCTCTCACAGACATCTAATTAGTGATGCTGTAAACATGCTTTGCAGGCCTTACCCTGCTGTGTCAGTGCCAGCCGCTGCTACCATTGAGTACTCGTTGGGGTATTTTATTTTCTAGCTTTAGGATTTTGTAGCCGTGATCACTGGGTGAGAGGGTCAGGGAAAATAAAAATAGAAAGTTCCCCAAGCCCCCAGATTGATGTGAGGAAGCACGATATAATGGGAAATTACAGGGATGGGGGGGGTCATCCTGGAGTGGGTGGACACCCCCCCCCTTCAGGAATAGTAGCACAAGAAATTTGATCTTGCTTCCAACACTGGAAATCTGGGGAGTGTTTGGGGAGAGGCCATCTCCCATCAGGAGAGCAAGGTCCCAGGGGTAGACATTCCTCCAGGACCTTATCTTTGGGGTGGAGGGGAGGGAGTGTTTGAGTCTTTGGGTGAGGGGGCCAGAGAGATGGAAGAGACTTGGGTATGATGCTTTTCTTTAAACTCACCTATTAGTGTTTCAGAAATCGGGATTTCTTTACTACAGATCCTTTAGTAAGTCTGGGGAATGTTAGCCCATACCCCTACATTTTCCACTCCTCATATTTTTAAAAGGAAATAGTGGGAAGAGTCAAGTCACCAAGCATTGACTAAGCATCTTCTTTCTGTGCCGGGCACTGTGCTAAGGAAAGGCAAAGTCCCTGATCTCAAGGAGCTTGCATTCTAATGGGGGAGACAACAACATGCAAACAAGATGTATTCAGGATAAGTTGTAGATCATTAATAGAGGAAGGCAGTGACTTTAAAGGGGGGAATTTTAGCTGAGACTTAAAGGGAGCCAGGAGGCCTAGATGAGGAGGGAGACTATCCCGGCCCTTGGGCCAGCCAAGGAGAATGTCTGGGGCTGACCAGCCAGGAGCCAGGGGCATTGTCGGGGCACTGTGTCAGAGTGGTCTAATGGAAGGACGTTGCAGAGATGGGAAGGGGCCAGCCAGGTCATAAAGGGCTTTAACCACCACACAGCAGGTTTCTCTTGATCCTAGAATTACTGTGGAGCCAATAGAGTTTATTCCATTTTGAGAGCTCTGGAGGGCTGGCTGGAGTGGGGAAAGGCTGAAGGCTAGAACGGTCACAATCCCGGCAGGAGGTGATGAGGGCCTGCACCTGGTGGAGGCAGGATTAGAAAAGGGGCACCCACACAAGAAATAAGGAGGTAGAATCAGGGAGATGTGGGAGTGAGAGAGAATAAGAAATCGGGGGACGCCTTGGTTTTCAGCCTGGGTGACTGCTTCCATGGTGGCCACTCCAAAGCATCAGGGAAGATGGAGTGGAACATTTGCGGGCAAAGACACTGAGGTGACTTTTGCACAGATCGAGTTTAAGATGTCTAGAGACACCTAGAGGTTTAGAGATGTGAGAGTGGAGGTCAGGAGAGAAATTTGGAGCTGCCTGAAGGGATTTGAGAATTATCCTCATGGGGATAAGTGAGTCCATGGGATTGGATGAGATCACCTAGGGAAGGAGTTGTGAGAAGAGAGGACCCAGGACTGGGCTCAAGTGTGACCTGGAAGAAGATCGAGGCGAAGCAGTCAGGTAGGAAGCAGGATCCCAGAAGCCTGGAGAAAAGAGGATGGAGAAGAGGCTGATGACCAGTGTCCCAGACCAGAGAGAATGAGGGCAAGAAGGGTGAGGATTGGGGATTGGGAACAGGCCAGTGAGTTTGGCAAATAGGAGAGCCTGAGCCCCTTGGAGAGAGGGATTTGCACTGAGGGATAGGGTGGGAAGCCATGAGTCAAGAAGAGAGCAACAGGAGACTTGGAATTTAAAATCGGAAGACCTGCTTTGGAATGCTGGCTGTGGATGACAAATGGGTAGCGGGGGCTCCCTTTTTCATAGTACGTTTTAGGTGCATAAAATACTTTTCCCTATTTACCTTCCCTTTCTGTGTATTCTAGATTTATATTCTTTGATTCATGGTCTCTGCACTTAGTCCTTTAATCTCTGTATTCCTCTTGGAATTCATTTCGGAGGTGCCTATTGTCAGTTCCCACATTAGTTTTTATTATTACGTCATAGATCTTGGCCCCGGCCCCCCACATACACACACACCCCTTTTTTTCTGGTTGTACCTCACTCTTAGAAGTACCAGTTCCTGCAGGTGATTGAAAGAATACTCCCCCATCGTAGGAATATTCCCACCTCATTGTGTGTTTCGTTATTAACCTTTGTCCTCCCTTTGGTCATTCCTTCCCCCCCCCCCCCCCCCCGTTTGTCATGTTGCAGACTGGTTGTACAGTTGTTCAGTTCAGAAATTGGTGGTGGTGATTTCGAATATTGAAAGTGGCGAAGTCCTTGAACGATGGCAGTTTGATATTGAGTGTGATAAGACGGCAAAAGAAGACAGGTACTTTTTCATTTCGTTATTTTTATTTAAATGGTCTGTCCTGGGCCTGTTTGCTCTCCCTTGGGTTGGGTTGCCTGTTGGCCTCTGGTTCCCAGGGACTCCCCTTAGAATGGAAACCCAGTGGACTTGAGCCATCAGCACAGAACTCCCAAACTCAAGCAATGCCTCATCCTAAATCTTCCCAAGTAGCAGGGATTCCAGCCATGCACCCCTAAGCCTCTTGTATTGCTTTAAGCTTATCTTTCAACTAAGTGACAAATACCCCTTCAGTGACTTTTTAATTTAGTTGTATTTTCTGAAAAGTAACAAGGTTAATTTTGGGATTTCAATAGTTACCGTAGCTGATTTCATCCCTCAGCGTTGAGGAAATAGAATATGAATGTATTTTTTGCAAATACAGAAGAGGTGGGATAGTGGAGAGGAGACCTACCCTCTGTGACTGGGCCCAGCACGTACCCACTGAGTGCCTCAGGCTACTTACCCTCTAAGACAAAATTCCAGGCCCAGCTGCTAGTTTCCTTCCTGGGAGTTTCCTGATGATGCCACAAATGCAGGCCTAAAAGCAGAACTCAAGCTTACAACCCAGGGGAATGGAGGTGTGTGGCCAAGGCTGGAAAATGGAACGAATAAAGGTTCTGGATTTTGAGAGATGGTCATGAGGACCACTAACTACCTCCTTACTATTCTGGAAGTCATGATTACTTTTTGTTTAGGCTTTTTTTTTTTTTTTCCCAGTCATATCCAACTCTTCATGACTCCATCTGGGGTTTTCTTGGCAAAGACATTGGAATGGTTTGCATTTCTTTTTCCAGGTCATTTTACAGATGAGGAAACTGAGGTGAACAGGGTGAAGTGATTTACCCAGGGTCATACAGCTAGGAAGTGAGGCCTGATTTGAACTCAGGAAGATGAGTCTTCCCGCCTCCAGGCCTGGTGTTCTATCCATTATGCTGTCTAGCTTCCCCAATGATTTCAACTTGCTTTTAATAAAATCAAAGTCAAGTCATTGTCTCCTTCATCTTTCATTCTTGTGTCCCTAAAACCCAGCTCATTAACTTGTATAAAATAGTCATTTATTGGATCACCCAAAATATTGTCCACATAAAGAAACTGGAATTGTAACATTGAACTTTAAGAAATTACTCTGATATGGAAATGAAGACTCTCTTAACTGTACAGTTTGAACTAGTAGGGGTGTAATTTCATGGCTTTTTTGTTTTTGTTTTTTTGAAATGAGCTTAATTTTTCTCAGGATTAACTATTAGGCTTAGCCTGTTTATTCTTTTATTCCAACATACCCTTTTATTCCTACCAGGTGTTGGCTTGATTTTATAATGATCTTAGAAAGTCTTTTCTAGTTTTCACTCATTCAACATCATGAACTAATATATTTTGTTTCCTTTGTAGTGCCCCAAGAAATAAATCAGTGAAAGCTATCCAAGATGAAATTCGTTCAGTGATCCGACAAATTACAGCCACTGTGACATTTCTGCCATTGTTAGAAGCAGCTTGTAAGTATTTGGTATAAACCCTGTTGGCTCTGACCCCATTTGAATAATTCTGGGTTTGGTCTCCACCCTTCCGGAACCTTCTGATGGACTCAAATCCTGCCCCGGATGTGATTTGGGGGATTTTACAGCTTTGTTGTCATGTAATTATCTGACCAGTGACTGTTGAGCTTGTGAGCACAGTGGATAGATTTCCACTTATCATAGGACTTGGATAAGAGTCATCTACATTAGAGCTAGTGATGAGACCAGGAACAGAACCCCAGGCCTCCCAATTCTCAAACAAGAAAAGGACTTTGTTAATTAAACAGGTACTGAATTCCATGAACATTTACGTCAGTGACAGTGTTTGAGTTGACACATTTTTTTTAGTTGACACATTTATTAAACTACAGGTACTACGATGATTGTGTCACAGATTAAAAATGAAAAGATAAGACCAAAGGGACCAAACAGAAACAAACTATTAAGATACACTAAAGGATAACAAGTTTAGGGTTTGGAACCCTAACTGCAGCGTCCGGGTTCAGATCCCACCTCAACCTGTGAGATCTTTGGTGAAATCCCTCACCCACTCTGGGCCCCAGTTTCTTAAAGTAAGAGGATTAGATTAGAGTTTTATTTGAGTCTCTCACAGCTTCAAATGCTATGGTCCCACTTACCTAACTTGTCTTAACTCATGATCTGTTGACTTCAGGGTTATGATTGATGTCTTAAAGTATTTTCATTACATATCATTGTTCTCTGCTGGTCAGTGTACAAGTCTGCTGATCTTTTTATAGATGGGAAAGTTTCTTCATTTGTACCAAAACATACAAAATACTTCTTTTTGCAAGTTTTTCTAAATCTTTATTATTAAAACAATTTGTGCTTTCTGTTTTAGTCTGTCCTGACAAGGCCTAACTGGGGCTATGTTTTCTGCTTCTCATATAACCTCACCAGAGTCTAGTTCATTGTTATAGGTTCATAATCAAGGGTAGTGTTGTTTCTTCAATATTACTAGTATTAGGTTTAAGAAGTAGACTTGAGATCCCTCTTGAACTTGAGCTGTTTGTTAACGAACTGGAATGAATCCCCACTTAGCTGCTTCACAGAAAAGTTGAGGACTAGATTCCTAGTATAAAAAGAATTACTTTTAAAGAAGTATCTGCCTATTTTCAAACTCAGTATGCCCCATGAACTTTGATAGGGAATTTGAGTTTCTCCTGAAAGTACTCAGTAATATTCTGGTGGCTAGCAGTTTTTAGACCACATCGAATATTAGTATTGGAAGAGGAGATACACTGCTCTAAATCTTGCTGAAACATGGCTTGAAAGCCCGATGCTTCCTTATTGTCCAAAAAATGAAAGCTTGGTGTCCACTGAAAGTAACTTATCACCAACTCCGTTATTTCCCCCTGATTCAGGTGCATTTGATCTACTCATTTACACAGACAAAGAACTTGTTGTCCCTGAAAAATGGGAAGAGTCGGGGCCACAGTTTATCGCCAATTCTGAAGAGGTCCGCCTTCGTTCCTTTACTACTACCATCCACAAAGTAAATAGCACGGTGGCCTACAAAATTCCTGTCAACGAGTGAGGGCCAAGGGGAGGAAAATAATGTGTGTGTGATTCTCAAATCTGATTTCCCATAAGAGAAGTTAAATAGAGTTGATGCATCTTTGTCATTGGTTTAATGTTAAATGGGAAAACGAATATTCTGTTGTACTGAGCATAATTATTCCACATCTGTACATACATGACCTACCATGAGGTTGACATGGATTAGAGAGGGTTTTAGTGCTTTCCCCTAATTTTAATGTATTTTTTTTTTTTTTTGGCTAAAATAGTACAGAAACATGGTGCAACATTGCTCAGTAGATAGAAGAAGATATTCAATGGTGGGTGCTAACAGAATTACTGTTCACCTTCTGAAAGTAGTAGGAACTATTTTCAATCTTTAAAGTTGACACAATCAGATGTTTTATTCATAGCTTGAGTAAAATTTTTAGCAAGGAGGGTATGAATATACAAAAAGAAGTCTAAGTATTAGAATTCTTTGTTTTAAAATTTTTATTTTGTTCCTGGGAATAGCTAAATATTAATAAGAATCCTTCAGTCATGACGATGACTAATTCATTTTTTCCCAGAATATCACTTACTTCTTTGAAAACCTCCCAAACTTTGAAATACTTTTATTATCAATATTTGTGTAAGCTCTATTGATAATGCTCTAGATTTTTCTACTTTTACTTGAGAGAACAAAACTCTGATTTTTAAAAGTCTTTTTATATATTTTGCTCTGATCAATGTAAATGGTGAAATAAAGTTAATTTTATGGTTTGTTTGTGTCAGTTATTACTGATAACAGCATTTTACTTCTAAATACAGAAGCTCTTAAGATTGGCCATGTATCCTGAGACTGGAGTAGTGGAAAGAACACTGGATTTGGAGTCACACTGTGGTTTCTGCTACTTACTTCTGCTCATCTCAAGTCCCCTGTACCTCATGTTCCCCATTTGAAGGGCCTGCGAAGGGCTCAGTTTAGATGATTATAAAGGTCCCTTCTAGCTTTAAGCTTCTATGGTATTGTGGTGGTCACATTAAGGTCCATTTCAATACTTTTTCTTTGTCTCCTTTGTTTAGTATTGCTTCATTAGCTTTAATAAGCAGGTGGCATCTCTGGAATCAGAGGGCCTTGATTCAAATCCTGCCACCATTAGTATTTGTGTGACGATGAGCAAGTAACAATTTCTCTGGGCCTCAGTTTTTCATCTAAAATGAAAGAGACTAGTTTAATGTCCATTTCAACTTTAAATCTATGATCCTATGAACAATGAGTTTATTAGAAAGCAATATCTATTTTGACATAAAATGGTTTTGCATAGAAGTGGGTAAACGAGTTTCATTAACTCTTCATAACATGTTAAATTGAATTATTTGCTGTGCTCTTGGCCTGAGCTTAACCATTCCTGCAGTTTCCCACTCTTCCCTCTAGTCAGAGAAATCTTTCACCATCATAGATAAGCCTTTCTCGTTTTCATTCCTGTTTCCTGGAATGCCTTCACTTTTACCTATACAAACCCTATGTAGACTTCAGTTTAGTTATAGACACAATCCCAAAGAGCCTTCCCTTTACTCCTCCAGTTCTGGATAATCCCCTTTCCTCCTTACCACAATTTAGCTCGGTCAGTGAGCACTTAATAAGCTCCTTTGGTCCAGGCCCTGTGCTCAGTCCTAGGGATAGGAAGAAAGACAAAAGACAGTCCTTGCCCTTTAGGAGTGCACAGGCTAATGGGAAAGGCAATAGACAAACAATAATGTACAGTTGAGCTATACGGGAGAAATAGAAGGAAAAAAAGAACAACAATGCAGGGACTGGGATTGGGGAAGGCTTCACAAGGAAGGTGGGCTTTCAGCTGGGACCTGAAGGGAGCCAGTGGAGCCAAGAGGCCGAGATGAGAAGGGCAGGTATTCCAGGCACGGGGATGGGCAGAGAAGATAAGAGAGCATCTTGTTCATGGAACATGCAGGAGGCCCGTGTCGTTAGATCAAATGATGTGGGAAGGAAGGGGCTGTTGTAGAGGGCTTTGAATGCCAAAGAATTCTGTATTTAATCCTAGAATGATAAGGAGCCCCTGCAGTTTATTGAGTAACAGCCTGAGTATGAGGGGTGAGAGTGAAAAGTCATGGATGGCCCCTAGGTTGTGAGCCCGGGTGACTAGAAGGATGCCCTGGACAGTAATATGTGCCTGACACAAAATAGTTGCTTAATGAATTGTTACTGATTGTTCAGAAACAGAGTGTGGGGGTGGGGGGCAATGAGTTCAGTTTTGGATGTTGAATTTAAGATGCCCTTGAGAGGGCATCCAGCTCTCTGTCTCATAGGCGGTACAGAGAGGCAAGTGTGGAGGTTAGGGGAGAGTTTGAGGCTGCATAAGTAGATCTGAGAATCTTCAGTGTAGAGATGTTGATGAAATCCATGGGAGCTGATGGGATCACCACGTGAAGAGAAGAGTGCCCAGGGCTATGACTTGAATGGAGATCCAGCCAGGGAGCCTGAGAAAGAGCAGCTGGAGAATCAGAGTGGTGTCCCAGAAACCTAGTGATGGGAGGATCGAAGAGAGAAGAGGGTAGTCGACAGCCCCAAAGGCTGCAGAAAAGTCAAGGGGGACAAGAATTAAGAAAAGACCATTGGATTTGACGAGATCTCTGGTCATTTCCAAAAGAGTATTTTTGGTTCTGTGAGAAATTGGAAACCAGGTAGAGAGTGAGGAGAGGAAATGGAAGCACCTATTGTAAGTGACCTTCTCCAGGAGGTTAGCCACAAAAGGCAGATGAGGTGGCATGATTCAATTTAAGCTATGACAAGTGAGAGCATTCTAGGCATGGGGAATGCCAGTGAAAATGCATGGAGTTTTTGACCCAGCAATGCCACTATTAGGTCTTTTTCCCAAAGAGATCATAAAAAGGGGAAAGGACCCACATGTACAAAAATATTTATAGCTGCTCTTTTTGTGGTGGCCACAGAAAGATCAATTGAGGGAGTTTTGAGGATGGGGCTGACCTGCACATGTGTATAGACAATAGAGAAGCAGCTAATGGGAAGAGATTGAAGATCTCTGTGATTTTTCTCCAACTTAGCTCATCAGGATGTGTGAGTCAAGGGAGCAGATGGGAAGCTTGAGAGTTGGCAGGATGCCATTGCTCATATGATAATGAGGAAGAGGACATTGTAGAGTCAAAATGGTTAATGAAAGAGTCATGATGGGGGAAAAGAGAGGGTGGTTAGAGTTTGCTGGGGACTGAGGGATTGGTCATGTTTTGGACCAAGAATTAGAGAGCTTTCAGGTTTCCTAAGTGCTTTCTTCACAACAACTCTATCAAGACCGCCAAGCAGTGCTTTGATTTCAGGTTGAGTATTATCTTCGACATCTGAAGGACAGTCATGTTTAAAAGGAATTTAACTAAGAGGCAGATCCTGGGGTAGGAATTGCAGAGAAGCCAAGACAGAATGAACTTCAGTAAGTTAATTCTCCAAAATGGAATCAGCTATGTTTTGAAATGAATGTGCAACCTGAATATTAAAGGTCACACCATTTTTTTTTAAAGTACAACGTAGAGAATGAGATTCTGTAACTATTACAGTTTTTGTCTGGAGTAGAATTCTCTGTCCCTTACCACCTCCACTCTGAGTTCTGCCTGCTCTTGGGGATTCATATACTCCTTTCATTGTGTAGGAGGCTGTCAAGAAAGGTACAATCTTCCAAAGCTCCAACTGTTACAGAAAAAATAAAGTATTATGCCCTTACTGTTCACCTGTGACCTTGGTAGGGGTCTGTCAGTTGCTTCCCTTTGTCATTTATCTCCTTTCCACTAACACAATTTTCCTTTCAGGTGATCCCTTCTGCAAAAGATTGATGAATTTCTTTGTATTCAGGGGCTTTAATTTCATGGAGTATTCAACTTTTACCGGTTTCTTTATGGTCCCTTTAAATCTTGAGCCTTGTAGGTCCTTTTTACTCCTACTACTTTCCCCTGATCCATAAAATTTAGTGGCTCCTACATTTCCAGTATTCTTACAACTTTCTCCTCTCCAAATACTATACAGTCCAGCAACACTAGCCTTTTTGTGGATCTTTGCACCCAACACTGTCCCTCAATTCCATGCATTTTCCTTTTTTTTCCTTTTTTTCCCATAAAAGTATTTTATATTTTCCAGTTACATGTAGAGAGAGTTTTCAACATTTGTTTTTTAAGATTTCTAGTTTCAGTTTTTTCTCCCTTCCTCCCCTCCCTCCCTCCTCTCCAAGAAAACAAGCAATCTGATATAGGTTATATATGTATAATCACATTAAACATATTTCTGCATTAGTCATGCTGTGCAAGAACAATCAGAGCAAAAAAGGAAAAACCTCAAAAAAGAAAAAAATAGAAATAATATGGTTCAATCTGCATCTAGATTCCATAGTTCTTTTTTTCTGGATTTGGAGAGCATTTTCCATCATGAGTCCTTTGGAACTATCTTGGACCATTGTATTGCTGAGAAGAGTCAACTCTATCACTGTTGATCATAATGTTGATACTGTGTACAATGTTCTGGTTCTGCTCATCTCACTCAGCATCAGCTCATGTACGTCCTTCTAGGTTTTTCTGAAATCTGCCTGCTCATCATTTCTTACAGCACAATAGTATTCCATTACATTCATATACCACAACTTGTTCAGCCATTCCCCAATTGATGGGCAACCCCTCAATTTCCAATTCCTTGCCACCACAAAAAGAGCAGCTGTAAATATTTTTGTACATGTGGGTCCTTTTCCCTTTTTTATGATCTCTTTGGGAAAAAGACCTAATAGTGGCATTGCTGGGTCAAAAACTCCATGCATTTTCACTGGCATTCCCCATGCCTAGAATGCTCTCACTTGTCATAGCTTCCCTTGGCTTCCTTCAAGACTCAACTCAAATCCCACCTTCTGCTGGAGGCTTGCCCATTAATATCCATTGCTATTGCCTTCCCTCTGGGTTTATTCCCATTTACACAGCGTGTAGCTTGTATATACATAGTCATTTGCATTGGATCTCCCCCATTAGCTTCTATGAGCTCCTTGAGAGCCACGATTTTGGTGTTTAGTTTTGTTTCCCTTTCTTCAGCACCTAACCAAGAACCTGACATATAGTAAGCACTTTATAAATGTCTGGACAAGCTATCAGGAGGCTCTTAGCCACAGCACAGATCAGCAGCTGAGGCCCCTCCATCCTCGCTCAGGCTAGTGGCACAGCAGACTAGTTGTATGGTTCTCAATTTCAACACAAAAGATAATCTGCCATCTGAGGAAAACAACTCCTTAAACAATTGGCCAAATAGAAAAGGGGGTCCAAAACCTGATTGGGGAATATAATTCCTTAAGAATCAGAATTGGGCAGATGGAAGCTCAATGAGACATCAGGAATTAGTAAAGCAGAATCAAAAGAATGTAAAAATAGAATAAAACAAAATACCTTATCAGAAAAACAGACCTGGAATATAGATCCAGGAGGGACAATTTAAGAATTATTTGACTACCTGAGGGCTATGATCAAAAAAAGAGCCTGGACAGCATATTTCAGGAAATTATCAAGGAGAACTGCCCCCAATATCTTAGAACCAGAGGGAAAAAATAGTCATCAAAAGAATCCACCTCCTGAAAGAGACCCCAAAATGAAAACTCCAATGAATATTGTAGCCAAATTCCAGAATCATCAGGTGAATGAGAAAATACTGCAAACATCCAGAAAGAAACAATGTAAATATCATGGAGCCACAATCAGTATTCCATAGGATGTGGCAGCTTCAACATTAAAGGATTATAGGACTTGGAATATAATATTCTGGAGGGCAAAGGAGCTTGGATTGAAACCAAGAATCTACTACCCAGCAAAATTGAGCATAATCTTTCAGGTGGGGGAGGGGAAATGGACATTCAATGAAATAGGGAACTTTAAAAATTTCCTGTTGAAAAGTCCAGAACTGAACAGAAAATTCACTCATGAAATACAAGACTCAAGAGAAGCATTGAAAGGTAAAAACAGGGAAGAAACAATGTTATTCAATAAGGTTAAAATGTTTATATCCCTACACAGGAAGAAGATAATTGTAATCCTTGAGAATGGTATCTCTATTAGGGCAGATAGAAGGAATATACATAGAGGCTGTAGGATATGAGTTGATTTTGATGTGATAATATTTAAAAACTTAAGTGGGGGCAGGTAGGTGGTGCAGTGGACAAAGAACCAGCCCTGGATTCAGAAGGACCTGAGTTCAAATCTGGCCTCAGACACATGACACTAGCTGTGTGACCCTGGGCAAGTCACTTAACCCTCATTGCCCCACCCCCAAAAAAAATTAAGTAGTGATTAAAAAAAAAGATTATACAGGAGAAGAGGAAAGGGGAGGCAGAATGGGGTAAATCACATTACATGAAGAGGTACAAAAGACTTATTAACAATAGAGGGAAAGAAGGGACAGATGAGCATTGTTATTATTCTCATTAGATTTGGCTCAAGGAAGCAATAACATACACACTCAGCTGGGTACAGATTCCCTATAGGGAAGTAAGAGGAGAAAGGGGAAAGAAAAGGGAGGTGGAGCTAACAGAAGGGAGAACAGATTGAGGGAGGTGGTGATCTGAAGTGGAACATTGGTGAGAAGGGACAGAGGAAGAGAAAAGTATGGACAAGGGGGAAATATACAGTTAGTAATCATAATTGGGTGAATGAGATGAACTCTTCCATAAAACATAAGTGGGTAGGAGAGTGGATTAAAAACCAGAATCTTGTAAATGTTATTTACAAGAAACACATTTGAAGCAGAGAGATATACAGTAAAGGTAAAAGGATGAAGCAAATCTGTTATGCTTCAGCTGAACTTAAAAAAAAAAAAAGCAGGGGTAGCAATCTCAGATAAATCTCAGACAAAGCAAAAGCAAAAATAGATCTAATTTTTAAAAAATAAGGAAGGAAACTACATCTTGCTAAAAAGGTCCATAGACAATGAATTAATATCAATACTAAACATATATGCACCAAGTGGTATAGCAACCAAATTCTTAGAGAAGTTAAGTGAGTCATGGGAAGAAATAGACAGCAAAACTATACTAGTGGGGGACCTCAGCCTCTCCCTCTCAGAACTAGATAAATCTAACCACAAAGTAAATAAGAAAGAAGTTAAGAAGGTGAATATTTTTTTTTGAAAAACTGAATAGGATAGACCTCTGGAGAAAACTGGGGATAGAAAGCAATATACCTTTTACTTGGTGGTACATGGCACCTACACAAAAATTGACCATGTACTAGGGCATAAAAACCTCACAGTCAAATGCAGAAAGGCAGAAATAGTAAATGTATCCTTTTCAGGTCATGAAGTGCCATGAAAAAGATAGACTAAAATTTAATTGGAAACTAAATCTCATCCTAAAGAATGAATGGGGGCAGCTAAGTGACACAGTAGGTACAGCACCAGCTCTGGATTCAGGAGGACCTGAGTTCAAATCCGGCCTCAGACACTTAATACTTATTAGCTGTGTGACCCTGAGCAAGTCACTTAGCCCTCATTGCCCTGCCCCCCCCCCAAAAGAATGAATGAATGAATGGGTCATTTATGAAAAAACCAATAAAATAGATAAACCATAGGTTAATTTGATTAAAAAAAGAAAGAAGGAAACCAATTTACCAGTATCAAAAATGAAAGGGGTGGGGCAGCTAGATGGCGCAGTGGATGGAACACCAGCCCTGGAGTCGGGAGTACCTGAGTTCAGATCCGGCCTCAGACACTTGACACTTACTAGCTGTGTGACCCTGGGCAAGTCACTTAACCCCAATTGCCTCACTAAAAAAAAAAAAAAAAAAAAAATGAAAGGGGTGATTTCACCACCAATGAAATGGAAATTAAAGCAATAATTTGGAACTATTTTGCCCAACTGTATGCCAATAAATTTGACGATCTAAATGAAATGGATAAATATTTACAAAAATACAAATCGCCCAGGTTAACTGAAGAGGAAATAAAATCCTTAAATAAGTCCATATTAGAAAAAGAAATTGAACAAGCCATTAATGAACTCCTTAAGAAAAAATCACCAGGGCCAGATGGGTTTACAAGTGAATTCTACCAAACACTTAAAGAACAATTAATTCCAATATTATACAAATTATTTGAAAAAATGGGTGAAGGAGTGCTACCAAATTCCTTTTATGACACAAATATGGTGCTGATACCAAAACCAGGAAGAGACAAAACAGAGAAAGAAAATGATAGACCAATTTCCCTAATGAATATTGATGCAAAAATCTTAAATAAGATATTAGCAAGGAGATTACAGCAAGTGATCACCAGGATAATACACTATGACCAGGTGGGATTTATACCAGTAATGCAGGGCTGGTTCAACATTAGGAAAACTATCAACATAATCAGCCACATCAAAATGGTCAAAGGATATGAACAGGCAGTTTTCTGATGTAATCAAAGCTATCTATTGTCATGTGGAAAAAATGCTCTAAATCACTATTGATTAGAGAAATGCAAATTAAAAACTCTGAGGTACCACTTGACACCTATCAGATTGGCTAATATGACAAAAAAAGGAAAATAATAAATGTTGGAGAAGCTGTGGAAAAATTGTAACACTTATGCATTATTGGTGGAGCTGTAAACTGATCCAACCATTCTGGAGAGCAATTTGGAATTATTCCCAAAGGGCTATAAAGCTGTGCATACCCTTTGACCTAGGAATACCACCATTAGGTCTTTTTCCCAAAGAGATCATAAAAAAGGGGAAAGGACCCACAGGTACAAAAATATAGCTGCTCTTTTTGTGGTGGCAAGGAATTGGAAACTGAGGGGTTGCCCATCAGTTGGGGAATGGTTGAACAAGTGTTGGTATATGAATGTAATGGAATACTATTGTACTATAAGAAACAATGAGCAGGCATATTTCAGAGAAACCTGGAAGGACTTGCATGAACTGATGCTGAGTGAGATGAACAGAACCAGGAGAACATTATACACAGTATCATCAACATTATATGTTGCTCAGCTGTGATAGACTTGATTATTCTCAGCAATACAAGATAGTTCCAAAGGACTCATGATGAAAAATGCTCTCCAAATCCAGAAAAAAACAAAAACAAAAACAACTATGGAATATGGATGCATATTGAACCATACTGTTTCTTTTGTTTTTGTTTTTGTTTTTTGAGGTTTTTCCTTTTTGCTCTGATTCTTCTTTCACAGCATGACTAATGCAGAAGTATGTTTAATATGATTGTACATTTATAACCTATATCAGATTGCTTGCTTTCTTGGGGAGAGGGGAGGGAGGAGAGGGAGGGAGAAAAAAATGAAACTAGAAATCTTATTAAAACAAATGGTGAAAACTATCTCTACATATAACTGAAAATAATAAAATACTTTTTAATAAAAAATCAATAAAAGGGAAGAAAAAAAGCATGAATGAATCAAACAAATCATAGAAACAACTTCATCAAAGAGAATGACAATAATAACATGACACACCAAAATTTATGGGATGCAGCCAAAGCAGTTCTTAAAGGAAATTTTATATCCCTACATGCTTATATGAATAAAATAGAGAAAAAGGAAATCAAGGAATTGGGCATACAAGTAAAAAAGCTAGAAAAAGAACAAATTAAAAATCTCCAATTAAATACTAAATTAGAAATTGTGAAAATTAAAGGGGAGATTAATAAAATTGAAAGTAAGAGAACTATAGAATTAATAAAAACTAAGCTGGCTTTATGAAAAAAAAATAGATAAAGATTTGGTTAATTTGATTTTAAAAAATAAAATAAACCAAACTACCACTATCAAAAATGAAAGGAGTGAATTCACCACCAATTAAGAGGAAATCAAAGCAATAATTAGGAGCTATTTTGCCCAACTTTGCCAATAAATGTGACAATCTAAATGAAATGGATAGTTACAAAAATATAAATTGCCCAGATTAACAGAAGAGGAAATAAAATCTTTAAATGAGTCCATTTTAGAAAAAGACATTGAACAAACCATCAATGAATTCCCTAAGAAAAACTCTCCAGGGCTAAATGGGTTTACAAGTGAATTCTACCAAACATTTAAAGAAAAATTAATCCCAATACTATATAAACTATCTGAAAAAAATAGGTGAAGAAGGAATTCTACCAAATTTCTTTTATGAGACAAATGTGGTATTAATATCTAAAGAAGGAAGAGCCAAAACAAAAAAATTATACACCAATTTCCCTAATGAATATTGATGCAAAAATTTTAAATGGAATATTAGCAAAAAAGATTACAGCAGGATAACACCAGGAAAATACACTATGACCAGGTGGGATTTAAACCAGGAATTCAGAGCTGGTTCAATATTAGGAAAATTATCTATATAATCAACCATATCAATAACAAAACTAACCAAAATCATATGATTATCTCAATATATGCAGAGAAAGCTTTTGACAAAATAAACCCATTCCTATTAAAAATACTAGAGAGCATAGGAATAAATGGAGCTTTCTTTAAAATGATAATCAGTATCTATCAAACTATCAGCAAGCATTCCATGTAACAGGGATAAGTTAGAAGCTTTCCCAATAAGATCAGGGGTGAAACAAGGATATCCATTATCACCACTATTATTCAATATTGTACTAGAAATGTTAGCTTTAGCAATCAGAGAAGTAAAAGAAATTGAAGGAATTAGAATCAGCAAGGAGGAAACAAAACTATCACTCTTTGCAGATGATATGATGCTATATTTAGAGAACCCTAGAGAATCAACTAAACAACCTGAAACAATGAACAATTTTAGTAGAGTTGAAGGATATAAAACAAACCCATATAAATCCTCAGCATTTCTATATATGACCAACAAATCACAGCAGCAAAAGAAAGAAAAATTCCATTTAAAATAAAGACAATATAAAATATTTGGGAGTCTACCTGTCAAGGCAAACCCAGGAACTATATGAAAACAATTACAAAATACTTTTCACCCAAATAAAATGAGATCTAAACAAATGGGAAAATATCCATTACTCATGGGTAGGCTGAGCTAATATAATAAAAATGACAATTCTACCTAAATTAAATTTACTTATTCAGTACCATACCAATCAAACTACCAAAAGGATTTTATTGATCTAGAAAAAATAACAAAATTCATCTGGAAGAACAAAAGGTCAAAAATATCAAGAGAATTAATTTAAAAAATGCAAAGGAATGCAGTCTAGTAGTACCAGATCTAAAACTATATTATAAAGTGGCAGTCATCAAAACTATTTGGCACTGGGTAAGAAATAGAGTGGTGCATCAATGGAATAGGTTAGGCACACAAAACACAATAGTAAATTAATATGGCAATCTACTGTTTGATAAACCCAAAGACTCCAGGTTCTGGGATAATAACTCATTCTTTGACAAAAACTGTGGAGAAAACTGGAAAATAGTATGGCAGAAATTAGGCATAGACCAACATCTTATACCATATACAAACGTAAAGTCAAAATATGTACGTGTTAGATATAAGGGGTGCTACCTTAGGCAAATTAGAAGAGGAAGGAATAGTTTCCCAGTCAGATCTATGGAGATAGGAAGAATCTATGACCAAAAATAAGATAGAGAACATTATGAAATGCAAAATGTATAATTTTGATTATGTTAAATTTTAAAGTTTTTGCACAAATAAAACCAATGCAATCAAGATTAAAAGGCAAGCTGGGAAACAATTTTTACATTCAGTGTTTCTGATAAAAGACTCATTTCTAAAATATAGAGAGAACTGAGTCAAATTTGTAAGAATACAAGTCATTCAGAGGCAACTAGGTGGCGCAGTGGATAGAGCACCGGACCTGGAGTCAGAAGTACTTGAGTTCAAATTTGACCTCAGACACTTGACACTTACTGGCTGTGTGACCCTGGGCAAGTCACTTAACCCCAATTGCCTCACAGAAGAAGAAGAAGAAGAAGAAGAAGAAGAAGAAGAAGAAGAAGAAGAAGAAGAAGAAGAAGAAGAAGAAGAAGAAGAAGAAAAAAGAAAGAATACAAGTCATCCCCCAATTGAGAAATGGTCAAAAGATATGAATAGGCAGCTTTCAAATGAAAAAAATATTCTCAATCACTATTGATTAGAGAAATGCAAATTAAAACTTCTCTGAGGTACCTATCCATTTGGCTAATATGACAAAGGAAAATTATAAATGTTTGAGAAGAAATGGGGAAATTGGAACACTAATGCATTGTTGCTGGAGCTGTGAACAGATCCAACCATTCTGGAAAGCAATTTGGAACCATGCCCCAAAGGCTATAAAACTGTTTATACCCTTTGACCCAGCAATACTACTACCAGGTCTATACCCATAAGAGATAATAAAAAAGGGAAAAGGACCTACATATACATATATATATGTGTGTGTATGTATGTATATATATGTATATGTGTATGTATATATATATATATATACACATATATATTTATAGCTGTTCTTTTTGTGATGGTAAAGAATTGGAAATTGAGGGGATGCCCATCAATTGGGGAATGATTGAACAAGTTGTGGTATATGAATATAATGGAATACTATTGTGCTGTAAGAAATAACAGGTGGATTTCAGAAAAAAACTGGAAAGACTTACATGAACTGATGCTGAGTAAAGTGAGAAGAACCAAGAAAACATTGTACGTAGTAATAACATTGTGTGATGATCAACTGTCATAGACTTAGCTCTTCTCAGCAATACAGTGATCCAAGACAATTCCAAAAGATACATGATGGAAAATGCTCTCCACATCCAGAAAAAGAACTATGGAGTCTGAATGCAGATCAAAGCATACTATTTTCACTTTTGTTGTTTTGTTTGTTTCTTCTTTCTGTGGTTTTCCCCTTTTGTTCTGATTCTTCTCTTACAACATGACTAATGGGGAAATATGTTTAACATTATTGTAATGTATAACCTATATCAGATTGCTTGCTAGCTTTGGGAGGGGGAGGAAAGGATGAGAGGAAGAAAAATTTGGAACTCAAAGTCTTACAAAAATGAATGCTGAAAACTATCTTTACATGTAATTGGAAAAAAAAGATGGTACATTTTTAAAAAAGAAAGAAACTGTTCTTATCAGGCCACCTGCATCCTGTACTTTTGAGGTTATTATTTGGAGCTTACACCTTAGACATCACCCTCACACACACACACACACACACACACACACACACACACACAAGGTATTAAAGAAGCTAGCATACTGAACTAAATCAAATAAGATAAAATTATATATATATATATGTATATATATGTGTGTGTATATATATATGTGTGTATATATATATATATATAAAATTCTATTAATACCCACTCTTTGGATCTAGATGTGCAACCAGAAGTCCACATCACTCTATTTATCTATAAGAATAACTTGCAAGACTTTGACAAATGCTTTGCTGAAATCTGTTTATAAAACAAACAAAAACCTCCATTCCCTTGAATTGCCAGTATATTTACTCTATGAACAAAAGGAAATTGGGATAGACTAACATGAATTGTCCTTGATGAAGCCAATCTAGGTCTTTGGGATAGTGGCTTTCTAGGTGTTAGATAAGCCTTTCTTTATGACGGATTCAAGAATAAAAGTCCAATTTCAGGATTCATCCATTGACACACAGTCACTTTTTCTTATGAGTATCTTATGTTGTTTTTTGTTTTTGTTTTTTGTTGTTGTTTTTTGAAGGGCAGTGAGGGTTAAGTGACTTGTCCATGGTCACACCGCTAGTATATGTGAAGTGTTTGAGGTTAGATTTGAACTCAGCTCCTCCTGAATCCAGGGCCAGTGCTTTATCCACTGTGCCACCTAGCTGCCCCCAATGACTATATTATGTGAATCATAGACAGGAGTGTGACTCTAAGGAAATAGAGGGCCCCTCATTCTTTAGAAGGGCAACTAGATGACTCAATGGATAGACCACTGGGCCTGGAGTCAGGAAGACCTGAATTTAAATTAGGCCTCACTTACTAGCTGTGTTACCCTGGATAAGTCACTTACCCTGTTGGCCTCAGTTTCCTCATCTGTAAAATGAGCTGAAAAAAGAAGTGATCCAGCATCTTTTCAACAAAAACTCCACATGGCATCACTGAGAGTTGGACATGACTGAAGAACAACAACAAAGTTATTTAGAGGAGAGGAAGCTCAGAGCCAGAGAAAGACAGTAGCCTTGCCAAGTTTGCACACAGTGTACAATGAGTGCAAGAACTAAGGATCCAAATTCAATACTCTTTCCCTAACGGCTTTATAAAAGGTTTACTTTTATCTCCCACAATTCACACCATTTCTGGAATTTCTTTTAAAGGACATGAGATAATTTGGATCTCATTGTTCATCTTTAATTCATCTTGGGTTCTCCTGATAGTTTAGTGGGAAGGGAAAGATTGGAGAGCCTGTGTGGCTACAACCTTATTAATAAGAAAGAACGTGAATCTAGATTCAGAGGATTTGAGTTCAAAGCAGGACTGGCACTTACCGCTGTTTGCTATTGTGAGGAAGTAGCCAGGGCAGCCATGTCCACCCCTCATCCTTCTTGGAGCTCTCTTCCTGACTCTCCAGACTTCTCCCTCCCCATCACCCCCACCCAGTAAGTATCTTCTCTCCTCCCTTCCCCGCCCCTTTTCAACTCCTTTTTATGTAATGTCTCCTCTCATTAGAATGTAAGCTTCTTGCAGGGCAAGGACTGGCTTTCTTTTTTATTGTATTTGTACTCCTTACTTAGCACAGTGCCTGGCACATAGTAAGTCAAGCTTTGGGCAAATCCTTTCCCCTCTCTGTCAGTTAATGTATACTTATTAAGCACCTACTGTGGGCCAGGCACCACATTAAGCACCCGGGGTACAATCAAAGGCAAAAGACAGTCCATGGTCTCAAGGAACTAATAGGAGTCTCTCATACAAGGAACTCTGATAAATCCCTGGTCCTCAGTATCCCCGTGTGTGTGTGTGTGTGTGTGTGTGTGTGTGTGTGTGTGTGTGTGTGTGTGTGTGTGTAACATATATACATACATATATATATGTGTGTATATATATATTAGACCATGTTATCTGTAAAGTCTTCTCCAGCTCTGAATCTGTGATCCTAATAACACTCATGTTCTACTTTGTATTGAGGTTGTCTGTTGAGTCTTCAATACTTTAGATAGGGAAAGAGGGAATTCCCAGGTGAGCTCCACTTGTCACCTGCCTCTTATACTTTAGAACAAATCAGAAATGCAGCTATTAGGGCAATATGAAGGAATAATGTGGTTGTATAATTTATATTATGGTGGGTTGTTTTCTATTAAAAGTTTTCACTAAGTTGCTTTTATTTGTAAACTTTTATCTAGAGGACACAGAAAATGAAAGTATTCAGGGATAGGCACAATTCCACCCCACTCCCCTGCATTGCCTGTAATTTCCACCAGAGGGCACCAATGTTGTATTTTTCAAATTATGATACATTCCTTGACTTAATCACAGCCTATGCTAAAATTTTTTACATTATATTTTTATCCATTATTTATAGCATGATGCTCTTTACCTTACTGTGTTCAATATTTTCATCAATGACTTGGATGAAGGTTTGGGGATTTTCACATTTCTAAGAGACATACTGCTAGAAAGGTAGCTGATTTGTTAGATGATAGAATAAATATTCAAAATCCATCTGGGGAGGTAGAATGATAGGCCTCAATCCATATGAAATTTTCCAGGGAAATATACATGTAAAGTCTTAATTGTAGGTTAAAAAAAAACCCTACCTATGCAAAGGAGCCATAAAACTGGCCACATTTTTTGACTTGCTATTTACTAAAGAAATAGTTAAATGTGTGTGTTTAGAGAGAGATATGTATATGTATATGTATATGTATATGTATATGTATATGTATATGTATACGTATGTGTATGTGTATGTGTATGTGTATATGGGCTGTATGTAAGTACATATATGTGTACATACACATATACACATACTCACATTTAACTATTTATTTACCTTTTTTCCTTTACATAGGTATATGTGTGTATAAACATGCATATGTAAAGATTTATAACTTTGAAAACAAAAAAAATCATCCAAGTCAAGAACAAAGGTGAGTGAGTCAGCAAATAAGCATTTATTAAGGACCTACTATGTGCTCTAATAAGTGCTGGTGAGGAGATATTGAGACCACCTAACTTTCTTTGACAGTGTTTAAATCTATAGAAGTGGATTAATTCTTCTTTTTTTTTTTTTTGAGGGGCAATGAGGGTTAAGCAACGTGCCCAGGGCTACTCAGCTAGTAAGTGTCAAGTGTCTGAGGTCATATTTGAATGCAGGTCCTCCTGAATCCAGGTGTGATGTTTAAAATCTAGCCTAGAGTTCCAGCCTGGTTGGGTTCTTCCTCAAGTCCTCCTCCACAAGCCTGCTTTAATCGAGAACTCTCTCCAGCAAGCTGACTGTGGAAGCTTTTTATAGTTCTGGAACAGAGGCGGTCCTTACACACTGCTTCAAGCTGATTGGTTGACATCATCCAAATCCATTGGTTCTGAAGGTGTTCTCAAGGTGTGATTACAATCCAGTTAACTTGAAGTAGGCTAATCAGCAGTTAATCACTCTCACTTGATTCAATCAGTCTAGATTAATCTCCAGGTGGGTCTTTGAGTATCTGCTAAATCTCATTATTTCATCACACAGGGCTGGTGCTTTATCCACTGTGCCACCTAGCTGCCCCCTGAATTATATTTCAGAGTAATGATAGAACTAGCAAATGTCATTTCCAGAGCATAGTTCACATACAATAGTAAAAATCTGTAAATAACATAAAAGTGCAAGAGCTAGAGAATAAATGAACAGATAATGCAATAGTTTTGTCCATCACCATTATAATTTCAAAATTCATATATTCAGAGATAGAGGAAATGTTTTACAAAAGGAAATGGAGGAGAACCACTAATTACAACTATTTAAGAAATATGCTATGATTATACTATATATACATTAGGGACAGCTAGGTGACACAGTGGATAGGGTGATGTCCTGGAGTCAGGAAAACTCATCTTCATGAGTTCAAATCTGGTCTTGGACAGTTACTAGCTGTGTGACCCTGGGCAAGTCATGTTACCCTGTCGGCCTCAGTTTCCTCATTTGTAAAATGAAGTGGAGAAGGACATGACAAAGCACTCCAATATCTTTACCAAGAAAACCCAGAATTGGGTCGTGAAGAGTCACATGACTGGGAAAAAAAGACTGAACAAAAACAATAAATATACTATATTAAAATCTACTAGCTAATCTTAAAAGAGCCTTCATCGAATGCCCATCAATTAGGGATTGGCTAAACAAGCTGTGGTACATGATAGTGATGGAATATTATTGTGCTATAAGAAATGACAAGCAGGATGATTTCAAAAAGGCCTGGAAAGACTAGTGTGAACTGATATACAATGAAGTGAGTAGAACCAAGAGAACTCTGTGCACAGAGACAGCAATATTATTTGATGATGAACTGTGAAAGACTTAACTATTCTCAAAAATACAATCATCCATGATAATCCCAAAGGACTAATGATGAAGCATACTATCCACCTCCAAAGATAGAACTGATATTGATGAAACACAGACTGAAGCATGCTATTTTTCACTTACTTTCATTTTTTCTTTTATTCAAGTTTTCTTATACAAAATAACTAATATGGTAATGTTTTATATAATCATACATGGATAACCTATAACTGATTGCTTATGGTTCAGGGAGGGGAGAAGGGAGAGAGGGAAGGAGGATAAAAATTGGAACCCAAAACTATAAATTAAAATGTTTATTACTTTTTTAAAAAAAGAACCTTCTCTGCCACATGGAAATCCTTTTCCTATTACCTCTCTATCAAACCCCCAAAGCATCTGTTTGAAAAGATCTCTTCTATCTATCCTCAAGCTGCCTGCATAATCCCTCCCCGCCCCATCTTTCTCAGTTGAAGAGAGAATTGAAGAAATTTAGCCCATTCATGAAGATCTCCCTCTACTCCCCATTTTATACCTCAACCCTCCTCGACATCATTTTCCAATCTCTCCTAATTTCTCTCTTAGCTAGAGAGGCATTCATCACTTTTATTTGTCTCCTTGATACTATCACCTCCCATTTCCTTCAAACATCCCCTCTCTCTTTATTCTTCAGGTGCTTGTTATCCACTGATCCTGACACCCCCTCACACAATTATACTGCATTTCTTCTGTCTTCCACTTCCAAACTCCTAGAAAAAGCTGTCCACACTCATTGCCTCCACTTCCTCACCTCCCACTCACTTCTCAACTCCTCACAATCTGGCTTCTCATTCCATTACCCAAATGAATTGCTTTCTCCAAGGTTACCAACAATCTCCTAACTGCCAAATCCAATAGCTTTTTCACAGGCTTCATCCTTTTTCTTCTGAAAGTACTGTTTGGGGAGTCCCCTCTCTGGCAAATTACTTTGCCCTATATTTCTGATACTGCTTATGCCTCTGCTGCTGGTGGCCTCTGCCACTATCAAATACAGCTGGCATCTGCCCACCACCCCAGCTCCGTCCTGAGATGCCATGTATCACTATTAGGGGGATGACCCAGCATGAGGGAATGAGGAAATCCACCCCTGCACAGATTAATAATACAGCAGCGGCATTCTCCTGCCCCAGTTCCAATCCCCCTGGACAATTTTAGATCACACCTTCATTTTCTCCAAGGGATGTCTTCAAGGGGATCAGTAGTCCTACAAGTAGCAGGGGGAACCTTCTACCCCCTTTGTTTCTATGTGTACTGAGGCTAAGCAAATAAGGCCAGTTTCCACAAGCATTCCGACTATGCGTCTGGGAATCAGCACGGATATCAATTCGGGCTGGCTCAGAGAAAAGATCCTTGTTCATTTCTGAAGCAAAATAGGAAATTGGATCCCAAGTGCATTTTTTAAATGCCAGGTGAGCATTCTCAGGCCAAGGCTAAGTAACTAAGCTATGTTATTTAGAAGAGAGGAGAATAGACAAGGGAAAATCCTTCACAAGCTCTTCTCCTGCCCTCAGTCAGTCAATCAATAAAACTACCCCAAACCGTGTATTAGTCCTTACTAAGTACCACGCATTATCTTGAACACTGGAGAGAACAAAGAAAAGTAAAAACAGTCCCCGTCTTAATGAGCTTATATTGTAACAGGGGAAACAAAATGCAGGAAAATAAGCATATACTAGAGTAGATGCATAGCAAGCTTAGAGGGGACACCTCTGGCAGCTGGAGGGAGGGGGTTGAGAAAGGCCTCGTCCAGAATGTGCTATTGGAGCTGAGTTCAGAAAGCAGCTACAAGTTCTGCAAGGCAAAGGGTAGAAGGAAGTGCATTCTGGGCTTGGAGGATAAAAACATCCTCAACAAGAAGGAAGAGAAAATATGGCTAGTACACAGAGGTCATGGAGAAGATTTAAGTGTAAGAAGACTGGAATGGTGGGAAGGGGCCAAATTGTGATGAGCTTTCATTGTCACATACAGAACTATTTCATCCTGAAGGTAAGAGAGATTTGAGTCAGGGGGATTGGTCAGAAGGCTATGGCCTTGTCCAAGAGGTGACTTGAACTGGGTGCCAGAGATAATGTGAAGGGAGAGATGAGAAGCTTTGACAACTGTTTGCAGATATGGGCTAAATGAGAGTGAGGACTTGTGGATGCCACCAAGGTTGAGAATTCGGGTGATTAGGAGGGCAGCGGTACCCTCAACACTAATAGGGAAATCTGGATGGAGAGAGGGGACTCCCTCCTCACAATGTTGGGTATGTTCACAACCTGGACTTCTAAAGACAAAGCACTGAACAATCTAGTATCTTCCAAAGTATGATAGAGTATGGTACCATTCATGCCACTCTCCCATCTCAACAATGTGGCAACATGGAATGATGTTGAGGAAACAAGGGTAACTAACAATATTATAAAAGATAGATGCCCCCACACTGGGGTTGTACCTTTTCTCAGCCCTTTTGACAAGCTGACCTTCCTCTTGCCAGGTGCATGTCAGATGCAAACCCCCACTCTTTGTGATACCTGTAATTGAACTAGCTGTTAACAAAGCCCAGTAGTAAAGTTAAAAATAAAACTCATCTAAGAGCGATAGTGCTACTGGAAGTCCTGTGGGAATTTTTAATGAAGAGATCCCTCCAGATCTCCACAACCATTAACATTTCCTTGTAGAGATAGCTGCACCCCATTACTCCCTCATTCCATACCTGTTCTAGCCAGGGTAGCAAAGCCTCATTTGACTGTTGGAAGAACTGATCATCTGTGCTTGGCTAATTCATCCTGAGTGTGATCTCAGTAGTTTTTTTTTGCGGGGCAATGAGGGCTAAGTGACTTGCCCAGGGTCACTCAGCTAGTAAGTGTCAAGTGTCTGAGGCAGGACATGAACTCAGGTCCTCCTGAATCCAAGGCTAGTGCTTTATCCACTGTGCCACCTAGTTTCCCCCTCCCTCATCATTTCTTATAGCACAATAGTATTCCATCACAATCATATATCACAATTTATTCAGGCATTCCTCAATTGATGGGCATCGCTTCAATGTCCAATTCTTTGCCTCTACAAAAAGAGCTGCTCTAAATATTTTTATACATCTGGATCCTTTTCCTTTTCCTTTGATCTCTTTGGGATACAGAGCTGGTAGTGATCTTTCTGAGTCAAAAGGTATGCACAGTTTTATAGACCTTTGGGCATAGTTCTAAATTGTTCTCCAGAATGGTTGGACCAGTTCACAATTCCACCAACGTTTATAAATGTACCTGTTTTCCTTCATTCCCTCCAGCATTTGATTTTTCTGATAGGTGTAAGGTGATACCTCAGAGTTGCTTTAATTTTCATTTCTCTAATCAATAGAGATTTAGGGCACTTTTCCATGTTACTTTAGAGAGCTTTGATTTCTTCTTCTGAAAACTGCCTGCTCATATCCTTTCAACATTTATTGATTGGAAAATGGCTCATATTTTTATAAATTCAACTCAGTTCCTTATATATTTGAGAAGTGACATCTTTATCAGAGAAACTTGCTGTACAAAATTTTTTATTTCCCCACTTTACTTCTCCCTCCCCCTTCCCCCAGTGCATCCCTCTTTCTCACCCCTTTCTTTCTTTCTTTTTTGGGGGGAGATCATCTCAACATAATTAACTTACTTCATTGTGTATGGCACCTTTTGGCAAAATGTAATTTCCCCGATCATCTCGTTTAGTTAGGTCTAATTTTGCTTTTGCCTTGTCTGAGATAATGATTGCTACCTCTGGCTTTTTTACTTGAACTGGAACATAATAGATTCTGCTCCAGCCCTTTATTTTAACTCTGTGTGATTTCCTGTTTCTTATAAGCAACATATTGTTGGATTCTGGTTTCTAATCCATTCTGCTACCCACTTCTATTTTATGGGTGAGTCATCCCATTCTCATTCACAGTTATTACTAACTATATTTCCCTACATCTTATTTTCTTCTGTTGAGCCTTCTTTTTATCCTGTCTCTCCTCAAAAGTCTTTTTTTAAATTGCTTCTGAGGGTTGCTACCTTTAATTCACCCTCCCTTTTATCATCTCCTTTCCTCCATAATATTATCTCTTTACCCTTCTATTTTCCTGTTGGGCAAGGTAGCTTTCAATACCCTACTCTGTGTGTGTATATATATATATATATATATATATATATATATATATATATATATATATTCTTCTCTCTTTGAACCAATTCTGATGAGAGTAAGGTTCAAATATTTGCCATTCCTCATTCCCCCCCTCCATATAAAAGCTCTTCCTCATATGCCTTTTTGTGTGAGAAACATGTCCCCATTCTACTTCTCCCTTCCCCCAGTGCATGTTTCTTTCTCACCCCTAATAGTGATAAAGTTCTTAAGAGTTATAGGTGTCATCTTCCCATATAGGAATGTAAACAGTTTAACTTTATTGAGTCCCTTATGATTACTCTTTCATCTTTACCTTTTTATGTTTCTCTTGAGTCTTATGTTTGAATGTCAGTTTTTCTATTCACCTCTGGTCTTTTCATCAGGAATACTTGAAAGTCTTATGTTTTATGAAATGCCCACTATTTCTCCAGAAGGAATATATTTAGTTTTGCTGGGTAGATTATTCTTGTTTGTAACCCTAGCTCCTTTGCCCTTCAGAATATCACATTCCAAGCGCTCCACTCTTTTAACATGGAAACTGTTAAATCTTGTGTGATCCTGACTGTGGCTCTACAATATTAGAATGCCTTCTTAATGGCTGTTTACATTATTTTTCCTTTGATTTGGGAGCTCTGGAATTTGGCTGGAATACTCTTGGTAGTTTTCATTTGGAGATCTGTTTCAGGAGGGAGATTATTCCCATTTTTATTTTACCCTCTTGATCTAAGATATCTGTGCAGTTTTCCTTGTAATTTCTTGAAAGATAATGTCTAGTCTCTTTTTTTATTATAGTTTTCAGGTAGTCCAATAACTATTAAATTATCTCTACTTGGACCTGAGTTCAAATCCAGCTTCAGACACTTGACATTTATTAGCTGTGTGACCCTGGACAAGTCATTTAACCTTCATTGCCCTGAAAAATAAAACCCTCTCCTCACCCTTTTTTCTAAGTTAGTTGTTTTTCCTGGTAAGATGTTTAATATTTTCTTCTAATTTTTTTCTTTCTTTTGACTTTTTAAATTTTTATTTCTTGATGTTTTGTGTAGTCATAGCTTTCACTTGCATAATTCTAATTTTTAAGCAATTATTTTCTTTAGCAAGCTTTTGTATCTCTTTTCTGTTTGGCCAGTTCTGCTTTTTTGTTAAATCTTTTCCTTCAGTGAATTTTTATGCCTCTTTTACCATTAGGCCAATTTTTTTTAGGGTGTTATTTTCTTTAATATTTTTGTGCCTCTTTTTTCTTTTTCTTTTTGTTTGTTTGGGGTTTTGTGAGGCAATTGGATTTAAGTGACGTGCCCAGGGTCACACAGCTAGTAATTGTTAAGTGTCTGAGGCTGGATTTGAACTCAGGTCCTCCTGAATCCAGGGCTAGTGCTCTATCCACTGTGCCACTTAGCTGCCCCTCTTTTTCTTTCTTTCTTTCTTTCTTTCTTTCTTTTTTTTAACAAACTGCTCATTCTATTTTCACAATTTTATTGCATCACTCTCATTTCTTTTCCCAAATTTTTCTCTACCATTCTTTAACTCTTCCAAGGATTCTTATTGGGCTTTGATCCAATTAGCATTTTTCTTTGATGCTTATCTTGTAGTTGTTTTCACATTGTTGTCTTCTGAGTTTTGTTTTGGTCTTCCCTGCTACCATAGTAGCTTTTATTGGTCACATTCTTTTTTTGCTGTTTGCTCATTTTTATGGCTTTTTTTTTTTTTAACTTTGAACTTGATGTTAAAGTTGGACTCTGCTCACCTGGAGGTAGAAAGGCACTGTCTTAAGATTTTGGCTTTTTATGCTGTTGTTTTCAAAGAGGTGAGATCAGGGAGGGGTCACTACTCTCCTGGTCTGCACTGTGGTCTTTACCCAGGAAGGGTCCCTGAGTCACTGTAGCTTCAAGGGCAGCTCCTTTTGGCCCTGGAACTATGATCAGGGTCCCTGCTCTCCTGGGGCCACAAACACCAGCACTCCTTTTTGTCTTAGAATTATGACCAGGACTCCTCCTTCTTTGTGACCAACCACAATCACTCCTCTTTGCCCTGGAACTGCAACCCAGAATTATATATGGGCAATAGAGTTCTCAGTCAATACCAAATGCACCCAATGGTTGCAAAGAGTCCCCTGTAATCTCTTTCTGACCAGTTGTCCAACCCTTATCATCTCTGGGCTGAGAGTTCCTGAAGCTGTTTCTGCTGCTTTCACAACTACCTCTATGGTCCTCTGCTAGTACTGTGCTCCAGATTGGCTCCCACCTCAGTATCACAGACCTCTCCTGCTGACCTTCTAAGTTGTCTTAGGCTGGAAAAATGTCTCACCTCAACCTTTTGTTGGTTCTTCCACTCCAACATTTATTTGAGGAGTTATTTTGACAGTTGTTTGGAGGGGAATGTTAGGAATGTTGAATGAGTTTAACTGCGTTTCTGCCTTACTCTGCCATCTTGGCTCCACTCATGATGCCTCACTTTCAAGCCAAGGCAAAAAAAAATTTTTTTTCAACTAGGAATGGAGATTCTTAAACCCAATAGTTATATAAAGACATTAATTGATCCACTAGACAGTGAAGAATTCCAGTTCATATAAACTCTTGAATGACTAGAATAGTACTGGTAACAGTGAGCATGCCCCATGCAATCATCCATATATGCCAAAGCCATATTGCCACACTGATGTGTATAATTTGTCTCCCCTAATAGAATATAGGCTCTTTAAGGGCAGGCACTATTTGACTTTTGTCTTTGTATCCCCAACACCAAAGCCAAAAATAAAGTAGGTACTTTATAAAGTGCCTGTTAAATTGATATTGAGGGATAAGTTTCATCCCAGAAGTAATTGATTGGCCACTAGGTCATATTATGGATATGATATTGGACATGAGGAAGACCAAGTTTCAAATTCCTCAAAATTGCATGAAGGGAAAAGGTTCAGAGGATTCATGGGATCTCATAAAGAAATATAGAAAATACACAATGATTCTTAAGCTCTCATCAGGATATGAACTCATATCTACCAGAAAGGCAACAACCCGACCTTTCAGTGGAAGCCTATATCCTCTTAGCTCTTATATATTCCTTCAAAGATTCATCTTACTCCTCTATAGTTTAGATTTCTCCTGAAGGACAAACAAGCCTTGAGGTTGCTCGACAGGCAACCCTCTTCCTACTAGGTCTACACTGCAATAGTAAATTGGCAAGGTCCCCTCTATCTTCTACCCCTTGTCATGGCTTTAATCCAATTACTGTTGCTGATCCAGATTCCAGTAATGATACCTGGAAAAAATTCTTACTTCGAGAAACATTCCCTGGGCAGCTAGGTGGTGCAGTGGATGAAGCACTGGTCCTGGATTCAGGAGGACCTGAGTTCAAATCCAACCTCAGACACATGACACTTACTAGTTGTGTGACTCTGGGCAAGTCACTTAACCCTCCTTGCCCCACAAAAAAGAAAGAAAGAAAAGAAAAAGAAAAAAGAAGAAAGAAATGTTCCCCATCTCCTCAAATCTCCAAATTCTTGAACCTGAGAGTTATTCTCAGGACAGCTCTCAAAGCTTGAAAGAAAAAATAAAAGGATTGAAAGGCCAAGAAATCTCCCTTCTCTGCTAGAAATCTAGATTCCAGGATTGCACTGACTGGGACATACAGAGTCCCCTTTCTTTAAACAGCATATTAGGGTTTGGTAACATTGTTCTATCTGTGTTTGCTTGATGCATCACCACTGTCCTGGCTGTTGTCATCTCTTAGGCTGGGAAAGTCCACTAGGCCTTACTCTTTCCTTGGGCATGGTGACAAGAAGGCTATAGTTAACTACCTGTAATGGCCAAGTTCCCTGCCCCTTGGCAGCTATTAACGGTTCCTGGGGAGAGTCGATTGTGCATAGTCTTTCTACTCCTCTCCTTCTCCAGCCCAGGCCCCATCCCACCCCCAGCCCAGGTCCACTCTTGTCTCTCCTGTGAGCAGGAAAAAGTGAAGGAGGAAAAAAGAACCCTTTCACCAGAGTCAGTTGATCCCCTGATCAACCCCCTTTCTCCTTAATTTATTTTTATTATTAGCTCCTGAGCTCATTTTACTAGGGAATGATTCTAATTATTAGAGTTAATCCTGACATCAAGCCTAATTAAAACTTCTTTCCCCTGACTTCAACACCAAATCTGCCAGTATGCAATTTCCACATGTAAGCAGAAGCTCAAGCTCAGCTGCACACTACTCTTCTCATTGGGAGAAGTTGACGACGCAATGTTCTGTGCCTTGTACCTAAAATTATTTCTTTTAGAATCAAAAAAGTTAGAGGTTGGATAAATGTGATTCTAGTCCAGTGCCCCTCTCTGAGGAGAGCAGAGTGGTCAGTCTCTGAGCCCCAACCTTTGCCCCCCACCCCCAGCAAGAATCAAAATTCCACTTCGAGAAGGGTGGGTAGACAAAACTGTAGAAATACCGTCTCTTTGGGTCTCCTCATGAGCCACATCTAGACAGACCCATGTGGACACACATAACTGACATGGGCAACACACACACCTTACATAAACATTGTTCCTAGTTCTTCCCAACTCAGAGCCAAGCAAGCAAGTCTACTCCCTTGTCCAATGAGAGCCCTTTAAATGCTTGGAGACCTGTTCTGTCCCTCCCAAGTCTTCTCTTCTTCACCCATAAACTCAAGCCCCTTCCCTATATTGGTTGCCCTTCTGAGGATGATCTCTGGCCTCCCAGTGCTCTTCCTGAAATGGGGGGCCCCAAATCGAACCAAATGCTGCAGATGTGGTCTGACCCCAGAAGAGGGCAGGGAAGCCATCATCTCCTCCTCTCTACAAGCCTGTTTCTCCTGATGCAGGCCATTCATACTCTCCTCTCCAGGATGGCCATTGCCCATGTCTGACTATTTTTCCCACTGAGGTGTATCCCCACCGTGCTAGATCATATCCCCTCTTCTAGATCATAGAGTTTGTGTGGGAAGGGACATAAGAACTTTCCAGTCCAACCAACTCATTCTGGATGAGGCTGATGACTTGCCCAAGGTCATACAGCTGGCAAATGGATGAGCCAAGATGTGATCCCAGGTCCTCTAGCTCCAAAAACAGAGCTCATCATTACAACATGCAGCTGCTCTTAACATTATGAGAATCCCAGGGAAGCAGAGGCCTGGGCTATCATCCCTTGCTCCTGCTAGGAAAGTAGCCATACAACCTTCCTGGTCACACATGTTTTGGATAATAGCCTTACACCACTTCTTTGCTGTCATTCTTTATAGACCACTCATAGAAGTTGTCCATCTGCTCCTCTGCCCCAGAGAGGCTCTGCCCATGGACAATGATAGCTAGCTCACTAGAGTGCTCCAGGGTCTAGGTGATTTCCATCTATTATCTCATTTCATCCTTACAACCCTGTGAATCAGGTGCTATTGCTGTTCCAAGTTAATGTTGAGGAAACTAAGGATGAGGGGTTAAGTGGCTTGACCAAGGCAAGTTGCAAACTTAGATCTTCTTGACTCAAGGCCCAATCCTCTATCCACTGAGCAACCTGGCTGAGCTAAGTCAAGAACTGAACAGGAGAAAGAGGGTGGATTGGAGCTTTTGGGACACTAGGCGGGGCTTTTCATGACCCCAGGCTTCCCTCTGAAGCAATGTCTCATCTCTTTAACCCTAACTGTATGACTACAGGTTATGAAATAACATTCTCTGAAAAATAAAAGTTGGGAGTCTCCCCAAGGACCATGGAGAACTACATGGTAGGTGTGAGTAGGCTATCACATAGGACCAATGAAAGTTCCTTTCTTGTTCAGAAGGAATAGACCAGATACTGTTCTTTTTAGACCTTAAAGAATGCCTGTCACTAGCTTTGAGCTACAGAAGGAATGCAGTGCAGGAGCTGGATATGATGGAACCCTGTATAAGATCTGAGGAACAGTCCGAGCTCCGTTCCTGCCTACTCACGTGTGCTTGGCCAACAAACATCTCTTCAGGGTCCTGGCTTTCCCTTTTATGAGTGTGAGGTTGAACTAAGTTATCTCTAAGGTCATTTCTAAAGCTCTTGGTTTTAGAGGTGGCAGCTAAGTGGCACCATGGAGAGAACACTGTGCCTGGAGTCAAGAAGACCTGAATTCAAATCTGGCTTCAGATACTTATTAGTGGTGTGACCCTGGGCAAGTCACTTCACCTCTGTTTGGCTTAGTTTCTTCATGTGTCAAATGGGAATAAAAATAGCCCCAACCTAACAGGATTGTTGTAAGGATCAAATGGGTTATTTGTCATATTCTTAGCATGGTACCCAGAATACGGTAGGCATTTAATAAATGCTTGTTTCCTTCCTGCCATATTAATTTCTTCTTATTGAAGGGAAGCTAAGTATGATTGTTGGTTTTTTATTGTTATTATTGCTTATTGCATCCTGACACTGTAAGTACAAGCCCATTTGGGGAGACTCCTTTCCTAAATAGAAGCTTTTCATTAATTAGAATTTCTTGTATCCTCAAATGAGATAATATCTGTAAATTGCACAGTGCCTGCAAATAGTAGGTGCTTAATAAATGCTAGTTAAATTTTAGATTTTTAAATTTTAATCCTATTTGCTTTCATGTTACAAGCTAATAGTTTTCTTTGAGGCATAGCTGCTTGTTCTCTCATAAAGTCAATAGGGAGGTATGGAAATTTTTTAAGCAAGAGAGTTATAGGGTTGGCCCTACATTTTAGAGAGTTTAATTTGGCAGCTGTGTAGATGATACGTGACAGATTAGGCAGATCAGAAAACTGATTAGAAACAAAGAGCCAACTAGGAGGCTATTGCAATCATCCAGTTGAGAGGAGATAAATGAGACACCAGGCCTGACCGAGAAACATAAACTGTTAGGTCTTCAAGTTCATACAGTCTAAATGTCCTATTTTATAAATGGGTAAACTAAAGCCCAGAGGGGTGGGACTGTCTTCAAGGGCACCCAGGAACTAGTGGCAGAACCAGGACTCGAACCCTGGTCTCCTTGACTACCCCTTCAATGCTCTTTCCACTCTGCCAGTCTGCTTCTCTCTGGCAGTTTGCCTTCTCTTTCCTGCCCTGACCCTTCCATTATCCCTTCCCCTCTGTTCTACCCCACCCCAACTCCCTTCTACAACACCAAGCTAGAGTTTATTTTAAAAAGACAGAGGTTAAATGTTAGAGGATATTAATTTCTCAATTCATATACAAACACCTTTTCTTTTGGCCTGCCTCTATGGATTTTTAGTATCTGGTATATATTACACTGTGAGACAGGCTTAGAAAAAGAAATGTGCAGCCTGGAAAAGAGCAGGCTGTGAGTGTGATGTGATCTCATTATAGTGAACCCAGTTTAATATGGTCACTGAGAACCTAGGAAAGAGTTTGCACTAGACTTAGGAATGAGCTCAGGTATATTCCAAGAGCTGACACTGGACCGGCTATGGAAAAATCCATCCTCATTTAGGTTATGCTTGAGAAAGAGAAATTTGATGGAAGAGATTCTGAGGGAGCTGCTGATGAGATCTAAGCCCATTCCATGGGCAGCAACTGAAAAGCTATATCCTGAGAAAAACAAAAAGATGAAGACTGGATAGAGAAAAGCTTCAGACACACCCAGCTGCAGTAGTGTGCAAGTATTCAACCAAAAACAAACAAAATAAAACATTTCTGGGGAGTGGGTTTCAAGGTTATGGAATAGTCTAAGGTGGAAGTGGGAGGAGGAGTTGGGTTCCCCTACTCTACCCTGCCCCCCACCACAGTCAATGTAGTCATAGGTGATCACAAATGAAGAGGCATTGTTATCTTAACAAGGTGTTAACAACAGGAATCCCTTTATGAAATATGAATTCTTCTCTCTGAATCAGGAACAATGCCTATGGGTGGGCAGTGAACTAGCAAGAGTCAGCAGTGGAGAAAGAACTCAGTCCCTGAGAAGGAACCGAATTTGGGGTGGGAGGGAGAGAGAACTTTTCCCCTCATTGACTATGGGATAGATCTAGTCAAGGAGATAACCCACCCAGCAATTGGAGACTCAATTTGAGAAAATTCAATCCACAGCAGAAGAAGAGACATTTACCCCAAACAGGCATGGATACAGGAAGCAATCATGCAGGGTAAGAACCATCTTCAGGGAGCATAACCTCTGGCAGCAGAGAAGAGAGCAGACAATGAACCTGGGAGAAAGCTAGGCCTGCCCATGATGTGTTGGGTCAGAGAAATGACAGAACAAATACAGAAAGGTCTTTGAAAGCCAACTGTTCTGAAGTTGTGAACTACCTGGACCACATGTG
The DNA here is from genome assembly GCF_019393635.1 of Dromiciops gliroides. Taxonomy (NCBI): domain Eukaryota; kingdom Metazoa; phylum Chordata; class Mammalia; order Microbiotheria; family Microbiotheriidae; genus Dromiciops; species Dromiciops gliroides. The sequence goes on from NC_057866.1 coordinate 273,168,546, forward strand.
CGTCACTATCTAAATTTGTGCCCCCTCTCCCCATGGACTTCTTGTGAATATTTGGGGTGGTGCTCCCCAGGTTTATGAGGGGCAAGTTGTATGGCTACTCTTTGTATTGTGTTGTTGTTCAGTTGTTTTTCAGTTGTGTCCGACTCTCCATGACCCCATTTGGGGTTTTCTTGGCAAAGATACCAGAGTGGTTGGCCATTTCCATCTCCAGCTCATTTTACAGATGAGGAAACTGAGGCAAAAAGGGTGAAGTGACTTGCCCAGGCTCACACAGCTAGTAAGTGTTTGAAGTTGAATTTGAACTCAGGAAAAGGAGTTGTCCTGACTCCAGGTCTGGTGCTCTATCCACTGTGCCACCTGTGTTTTACTGTACCATCTTAGTAAATATTTTTGCCAAGAATTAATTGTGTCTTCTGGCTGACTATGAATGGAAAGCACACCAGTGAAGGTTTGTGAGCTATAATTTTAAAAATGGATACCTGTAAGGTACCTCTAAAACTACAACAGTCCCCCTCACAACCTAATCCACAAGTGTGAATCAAAGCAACTAATCTGTAACCATTGAATTTTTTTTTTTAGTGAGGCAATTGGAGTTAAGTGACTTGCCCAGGGTCACACAGCTAGTAAGTGTTAAGTGTCTGAGCCTGGATTTGAACTCAGGTACTCCTGACTCCAGGGCCAGTGCTCTATCCACTGTGCCACCTAGCTGCCCCTGTAACCATTGAATTTTAAGATCTTAGGACCCCTGTGTTTAGGAGATATTTTTATGAAAAGAATGACTAGAGTACTCTCTGGCCCTTGTAAATCATGCCAAGTGGTCCTCTGTTTATACATAAGACCAGTCTTAACTTGAAGAACCAAGAGAATTTAGAATACTATTCCTCGATTTTTTTTTTTTTTTTGGAAATCCAAAGTATGATCTTACCATTATTTCCAAACGCAAGATTGTGGAGCTGGAGAAGACTTTTGAGAGTCCTTTGGACAGCAAGGGGATCAAATCAGTCAGTACTTAAAGAAATTATTTCTGGCTTTTCACTGTAAGGTGAAATACTGAGGCTGAAGTTTAAATACTTTGGCCACATAATGAGAAGACTAGATTCACTGGAAAAGACCCTGATGTTGGGAAAGACTGAAGGCAAAAGGAGAAGGAGATGTCAGAGGAGGAGATGGATGGAGAGTGTCATGGAAACAGCAAATAGGAACTTGTACAGACTTCAGGAGATAGCAGAGAATAGAAGGACCTGGTGTGCCATGGTCCATTGGGTCACAAAGAGTTGAACACAACTGAGCAACAACAAAAAGCAATAATAATCAGTATACGACAGTTTCTCAATACAATGTAAATTCAGAAATAATCAAAACATCACAAACCACACAAAAATCACACTCTCCCGTATTCAATATCTGTGGAGGAGAAGGGCATGTACACTTACAAAACCCTAGTAGGGAAACACATGAGTAAGGAAAACCAAAACTCCGGACTGCAGGCCTTTAGGTCATTGGTCCATTCAGGAACATCTGCACCATACACAGTTGCTTTCTGCCAGCTGTTCTCCTTCTGGTTCTCCCGATTCTCCTGCTGAAAAAGTTCTCTTCTCTTCCACTCTCAAATTGATGAAGCAGTGACAATCCCTATTAACTCCCAATCATCTTTGAGAGGGCACTGAGACGAGGTAACACTATTGTGTTGACTAGAGGTTTTACTCATAACCCTCAACTGAGTCTTCAGAACCCTCTTTGCTCTCCACTATCACTTCCAGTCTATCACTGTACCCGCATCACTCTTCCTTTGAGGTCAATGTGATTAAAATTTTTCCCCCAAACCAGTTGCTGGTGGCCTAGATTTACCCCGAAGACATTCTCCTTCCTTCCTCAGTGAATTCAGTATCTGGCTCACAATCTTTTTTTCCCCTTAAGACTCTTTCCTTTATATTGGGGGACCTCAATATACATTTTGATGCTCTTTCCAATACCCTCCCATCCCTGTTTCTTCATCTACCCAATTCTCATGATGTTGTGATTTCTTATGAATTGGGAATTTTCAGTTTTCCACTCTACTTCAGCTACAGTCATACCTTTGATCTTGTCATCACTCACAACCCTTTCCTGTATGTTTCTGTGCACAGTTCCAGCAATGCTGGTTTTTCTATGCCCTTGTTGGGTTTGTATCCTCCTGCATGGATATTTTCTTCATTGTTTTGATTGGTTCAAATCAAATCCTCCTGGTATTCACCTTTCCATTATGAGGTAAAAACTCATCAATTCTCCTTTTCTGTTCATTATAAAATCCTCTTCAAAAGGTTGTCAAGATTTTGTGACTTTTAGCCTATTAAAAATACCTTATATTTGCATGTATCAGTTATATTCCGATGAGTTAATGTACCACAGTGCCCTGCAGCCTCAGTCATTTCTGTCCTCAAACATTCCATCTCTCTGGAAACTGTTTGTTCAACCTATATTTTTTTTTTGTATAGAGAAGTTTTTTCATCCCTTTCTGCTACCAACCTGTTCAGATACAAAAGGTCTATTACATTACATTCTTTACAAAGTGATTTAAATCTTTTTTTTTAAATTATTGATGGCAAAGTTCCTTCTGTCCCTTTTGGCAACCAAACTATTCACATAATATTTGAAAATTACTTTTTTTGCACATGTGCCATTTTTAATTAAACAGAAATGATTTTTCTGCTCCTTTCAGCCACCCAAATCTTCACCATGAAAGGCACACTATCCCTTACATGCTTCACAAGTTAATTTTTTCTTCTTTACGGAAAAATACTTTCCTCCCTGCTTTCAGCAACCAAACTGTTCAGGTATGAAAGGAAAAGTATCTTCCCTAAGGAACAATGCAAAAGAAAAAGGGAATCTTGTGGAAGTTTAACTACCATTTATTGACTCAACTAAACCCCACTGGAAGGAAGACAGAGGGAAAAGGTCTGTGTCCAAAATTATGACCCTAGATTACCAAAGAGGGATTGGAATCCTGCCTCTCAGGGCTGTGTCACATTCTGGGAACTCACTTAGTGGGCCAGGCTGTTCAGACTTTGACTCTTGAGAATGTCAGTACCAAGGTGCTGGCCTACTGCCAAGGCCTTCAGCTCTCAAATGTATACACTGCTTAAATTGTGTTTTTATTCCCTGCAAAGCTTCCATGACTTTAGTTTAAAATCCAGCATGGGTTAGTATATATGGCAGATTAACTGCAGACTACATTTTTATGGTTATGGAAAGAGCACCTGGCTATTAACTTTATGAGCTCAATTAAGGCACAAAATCCTATAGTTTGCTAGGGCCTCGGCATCTGCCATACAAAAGAATCCCACTAGGGGCAGCTAGGTGGCGCAGTGAATAGAGCACTGGCCCTGGAGTCAGGAGGACCTGAGTTCGGGTCTGGCCTCAGACACTTAACACTTACTAGCTGTGTGACCCTGGGCAAGTCACTTAACCCCAATTTCCTCACTAAAAAAAAAACCAAAAAAAAACCCCAAAAAACAAAAGAATCCCACTGTATGGATATATCTGAACACAACTGGAGTTTCCAAGCATCATAAATTTAGAGCTGAATAGGACCAACACTTTCATTTTACAAACAAGGAAACTGAGGCCCAGAGATATTCATATATTGGCCAAGCTCACACAAGTGATTAGCCTCAGAGGTGAGATTTAAGCCAGTGCTCTCCTCTCCACACCATCATGTCCCAAGCATCAGAGAAGAGGTGTATATAGCCTCCTTTGGGGTGTTCCATCCCAAGAGGTGTCCGTGAAGGTTCTCCTTTAGCTGGAATAAATGCTTTTCTCTTCAGAGCGTTTGTTGAGGATGACAAGAAGTGGGGAAGAGCCCAGGACCTGAATCCTCTTGCTCAGCCATGCTATCTGTGCAGAAGTGTAGAAGAGGAAAGAAGGGGCACTCACTGAATCCTCGTTGTCACTGAAAGCTTGATGCTGGAGACTCCCTGGGGCCTAGGAATGGAAAGATTGGCTGAGAACGTGACTTAGAGCAAGATCCAGAGATTTCCTGCACTTGGTGGGAAGGGGAGAGGAGGAGTGAGAGGATGCCAGGGAACCTTACACATGATACCTCTAGGGCTCTGGATGAGAAAATGGTCTCCAAATGCCTGCCTGGAGATGGAGTTCCCAAGGAAGCCCTGGATGGACCTGCAAGGCAATGACATTATACTAAGGCTTCTTCTTCCTTATGATCCAGGAAGAAAGGAACATTTAAAACCCTTCATTATCTGACTCCAGCCTTTCTAGGCTTATGACACATAAGACCTTTCATACATTCCATGTTCTAGACAAACGGCTTATTTATTTATTTATTTATTATTGGCAGGGCAATTGGGGTTAAGTGACTTGCCCGGGGTCACATAGCTAGTAAGTGTCAAGTGTCTGAGGCCAGATTTGAACTCAGGTTCTCCTGAATCTAGGGCCGGTACTCTATCCACTGTGCCCCCTGGCTGCCCCTTACTTGCTATTTCTTACAGATGACATCTCCCATGCAGCTAGGGGGCACAGTGGAGAGTTTTGGGCCTAGAGCCAGAACACCTGGGTTCACATCTGACTTCAGACACTGTGTGACCCTGGGCAAAATCATTTAACTTCTGTGTGCTTCGGTTTGCCCACCTGAAAAAGGGGGATAATAACAGTATTCACCTCCCAGGATTGTTGTGAGGATCAAATGAGATATTTGTAAAGTGCCTGGCACATGGTAGGTGCCTAATAAATGCTTATTCCCTTTCCCTTTCCCCTCACCCACCCTATAACCTTTGGACACGCTCTCCTACAAATGTGTACACTGTTAGTAGGTAAAGTAAATAAGTAGAGTCTGCACAAGAAGGGGCACATGTATAGATGTCACCTTGGTCCCCATTTTCATTTGTGATGTTCCCAGGGTTCTACCTCATCTGGGCTGGGCTTGTTTCTCTGCCAGGCCCACGGCTTGCTCTCTGCTCCTCTGGCCTCCGCTCTCTTCAGGGCACATTGTGCCGCCTGTTGTCCATCTTGTCCATAGCATCCAGTTGCTGGCCAAGCTGAAGTCCCTGGCCAGAGTGCTGCGGGTCTCTTCCTGACATCTTCCAATGTCTTGGTTTTAGTACCTGTCACTTCTGCAGTGTCCCTACCCACAGTGCTAGCTCCCCTATGCCAAACTTTTCTCTTAACACAAAAGGTTGGAGTGCAGGAAGGAATGTTCTGCAACATCCCTCTAGGGTGGCACACAAGCACATTTGTCCAGTGGTTTGATGCTTCTGCTGCAAGATACCATTGCTCATGGAGGAAGGGGAAGGGAATGCCCATCCATCTTGAGGTTTGTGGGGAAGGGGGCAGGCAGGCGACAAGTCAGTTGTTTCTGCTAATGACTCAGCCTTTCTGACCTTTACATAGGTAATGAGGCTGCCTAAAATCTAAAAGGGCTTTTGCCCTACATCCTTATAAACTGCCATTGTGGCCACTGTGGTAAAAATATTGGAGTTTAGCTGACTTATTTAGGAGGGGCCACACCTGGCCCACCCTGAAGTTACTTATGCTACTGACATCAGAAGGAGAAACCTCTCCATAAGCAGTTTTTGAAGGACCTCCCCTTTTGGAGGAGGGAGATTGAATGCTGGCTGAGGGGAGGCTGAGTCGCTTTTGAAAGGCTCTCTCTCTCCCACTCTCTCTCCTCGGTTTTCCCAGCAGCACGAGAAACTAGCAGATGTCCCAGGTGTGGTGAGTGAACACAAAAGCCCTGCTTTCCTTTGAATGAGCTTAATTGGAAATGATCTGGGGATTGTATAGATTTAAGTTAGAGATAGGAGAATTTATCTGTATTTCTTTTTCCCTATTTCCTTATCTTTAATTTTTATTAATTTCACCTTTGTTGTTTAATTAATTCCCAAGTAATGAAATATGATCCTTTTGTGGAAAAGAAGCTGTAAGGCTCCTTTCTTATTGGCCTGGGAGAAATATCTAAAAGGGAAGTTCGGAGGGGAGGGAGCTTTGAATCTAGACGTTACTCATTATTTCCAGGACCCCAATATTTCGGCGAGCCACCCAATTAACTCTCCATATATTAAATTTGAGCTCCACACCACTCAAACTCTGAGACCCTATGATTTATCAAAATGACCAGGGGGCACCTAGGTGGTGCAGTGGATAAAGCACTGGCCCTGGATTCAAGAGGACCTCAGTTCAAATCTGGCCTCAGACACTTGACACTAGCTGTATGAACCTGGGCAAGTCGCTTAACCACCCTTCCCCTGCAAAAAAAAAGAAAGAAAAAAATGACCAGAGGACTTAACTGATGGTGGGTTCCATTGATCAGTTCCCCACTACAAGGACATGTGGTTTCCCCCAAATAGAATGTAAGCACCTTATGGCCAGGCACCTTTCCTTTTTTATGTTTCTACTCCACCACCTACTATGTAGACATGGATGCTTATTGATTGGTCAATTGATTAATTGATTGATTGGAAGAGTGGGCTCTTTCAGTTCTCCTACTCTTCTCTCTTCCCCTCCTTCCATCCCTCTTTTATTCTCTACCATCATTTCATTTTGCCTACTTTTAGAAGCTATAGAAATCTACCTTTTTTTCCTCTTACTTCCCTTACCCCCATCTTTGAGAAAGCAAGAAAAACAAAACCTGTTACAACCATATAGTCAAGCAAACCAAATTTCTTCATTGGCCATGACAACATATAGATACACATCCATATGTGTATATGCTTATACATGTGTGTATATATGTGAATGTGTGTTTATGTGCATATGGATATGACTCATTTTTTCAGAGCTGTGTCTAAATTCCATCCACACAGTTACTTCTGGGAAATGATGTTCTCCTAATCCCCTGGTTTCCTTAGTCTTTTCTTAATTTCTTGGTTGGCAGCAGAATGAAAATCTAAACATTAATACATTGATTAATTAATATTATTAATTATCAATTAATACATTATATAATAATTAATTATTATAATATTATATAATAATCAATACATTATTAATTAATTAATACATTAAACATTAATACAGTGAAAAGATTAAAGTATTTGGAGTCACAACACTAACTCATCTGTCACGTCATCACGTGGCCCTGGAGGAGCTCACTTCTCTCTGGTCTTCATTTTGTCAAATGAGGGACTTGAGGCAGAGCTAGGTGGCACAGTGGATAGAGCACCGGCCCTAGAGTCAGGAGGACCTGAGTTCAAATCCAGCCTCAGACACTTGATACTTACTAGCTGTGTGAACCTGGGTAAATCATTTAACCCCAATTGCCTCACTGCCCCCCTCAAAAAATGAGGGACTTTAACTAGACGACCCCCAATTCTAAAACCATAATGCATTAAAATTAAATCTGAGTTTCTTATTAAGTATGTTTTTGAAAGTATTTAAATATTTGCTGATTTTAAAAGTAGAAATTAACAATCTAATCCTCAAGTTTCCCCCATGCTCTCCTGCTGCCTCTGACAGAGTGCCTTCTGACCCTTCCAAGGCATATCCCTGACCCAGTCTCCTTCAGGACCATTTCTATTGCTCATCAATTCTGTCTCCAGCATGTTCAAGCTTTCCTCCCTGAACCACATCTTTTTTTGGTGGGGCAACAATGAGGGTTAAGTGACTTGCCCAGGGTCATACAGTGTCTGAGGCCAGATTTGAACTCAGATCCTCCTAAATCCAGGGCCAGTGCTTTATCCACTGTGCCACCTAGTGGCCCCACATCCTTTCTTCTAACAAACACAGCAATACACCTTTGTGGTTTCTGACTTATTCCTCCTTATCATACATGTCACAGTCTGGCCAAACGGGTCTTTGGAGTGTTTCTCGCAATTGGTGCTCTCCCTCTTCCATCTCCCACTTCGAAGCCTTTTCCTTAGCTCTTTCTTAGCCTTTCCATACCTGGAAGGTACTCAGAATCATCAAATGTGAGAGTCAGAAGGGATCCTGGTAGCCAACTAGTCCAACACAAATACAACTGCACTCTAATATACCCTACAAGTGGACAGCCAGCCTCTTCCTAAAGTGAGGGGAACCCATCATGTCTTCATATAGCCCATTACGCTGTTGTTGTGGTTGTTGCTATGGTCCTGTTTGAACTCAGGTCCTCCTGTCTCCAGGTCCAGGGTTTTATCTTTTTTGCTACCTAGCTGCCTTCTCTTTCCAACTTCTACCCATGGTTCCTGATTCTATTCTCTGGTGCCTGTTCTAACCAAAAGTTCTTTATGTACTTGAACACAGCTATGTTTTCTATCCTCCAAACTAAACATGCTGCAGCAAATAAAACTCCAAGAGGCAGAGTTTCCAGGTATTCATAATCAATTTATTAATTTATCCAATAAGCAATAAGCTGATGACCAGTGCTTTCTCTCAGTAACCAGAGACCCCCAAGGGAGACTCTGAAACACCTTAAATCAGGTGTGTTCATTTTTGGTAGGGAACTCCCCTGACAATCGAGACTCCACCCTGATTGGTAAACATTTAATGAGGAGGTAGACTAAGAAATCGTCCACTCCTTCTGCTGAGAATGTGGCTTCATTAGGAGACTCAGCAGCCTCAAAGCATCTGGGCCGGGGATACCCTTTCCACCCAAACCTCTCTGACTAGTTTTCCCCATCATAAGCTTAGGGTTGCTCTAAACTCTAAGGGGTGGGGGTGGGGGTCAAGGACAGGAGTTCCCTCCCACAGGAAAATAACTTATCTTGACTAGATTCTGTTTATACTATAAACAGAAATCTGGATTCCTGGTAGCCTGGGGCAGGTGCACTGGGGGTTAGGAGTCGTTGCATCACTTATACCCTTCAAAGAGTGACTGAACTTTGCAGGGGTGGGGTCTTAACAAAAATAGGAGGAAAAGGATGGATCACAAATGAATCATTCATTATTAATATAATAGTATGATATTCATTTATCTCAACACCTAGTTCCTTCAACCAGTCTTCACATAATATAGACTTGAGGCCCTTCTCTATCCTGTTTTTCCTCTTTTGGTACTCTCCAACTTGTAAACATCCACCCTAAAATGGAGCCCTGAGAACTGGACATAACATGCCAGCTGAGTTATGATGGAGTCAGTGAGGCTACCAGTTCTCTGTTCCTGAAGGTTGTGACCCTCTCTAACAGGCCAATTATCCATCAATTTTTGTGTTGCTTTCCACATCATACTCATGTCAAGTCTGCAGTCCACTAAAACCCCAAGATCTTTCAGATAAACTGACATTTAATCTTACCTCCCTGAATTGTAGTTGGGAAGTGGACTTCTTTTGGACCCAAGTGTATTGCTTTGTATTTATCTCTAGTTTATATACAAGAATCACAGTTTTTAGACTATTTATAAGCTTTAACTTAATTATTTGTACTTTAAATGTCAGATCCTTATTCAGTGACTGAGTGGATATGTTGAAGGAAGATATGAGTCATATCAATCTTGGCATTCTTGCTATAAATGAAACTAGAATAAAAGACACTAGAGATAAATGGAAAGATAGTCCACAGGTCCTTCTTGGAGATTAAAAGAAAGAAGTTGGTATGAGTTTCATGAGATGACCAAAAGGCAACAAGAAACATGATCCCATGGGATAGTTGTTCATTACATGTTGTAGTCCTAATTATAAGTATTAGGTGGAGGACAAGAGGGAGGAGGAGGGGAGAGAGGAAGAAGAAAGGAAGGAAGAAAGAAGTATTGAAGGAAGGAAAGAAGGAAAGGAGGAAGGGAGGGAGGGAGGAAAGAGGGAGAAAAGAGGAAGGGAGATAGCTGAGGAGCCTGGGTCCTGAAAGTGAAAATGATTTGTCCAAGATGATACAGGTACCAAGTAGCAGAACAAAGGATTTCAACCTCTGAACCTTCTGATACCTAATCTGGTGCTTTTTCTACTATATCATACTGCCTCCTTACTAGATTAAAAGTTTCTTGAGGTCTTCATTATGCTTTTTTGGCATCTTTCTATTTGCCAGAGTACTTAGAAAACTTCCTAATATATAGGAAGTACTCAATAAGTACTTGTCAAATGAACAAATGAATAATAAAATAATGTTTCTTATGAGAATAACTACACATGTGCCTGCTATTCATTTTTCTTTATAAGTCTAAGAAAAGCTATAATTACATTTGAGCTGAGAATGAAAATAACTATGGGTTTTCTTCCCCCTAATTAAGATCCTTCCGTGTCTGGAATGGAATGGAAAGAAAAGATCCTGGGAGTCTAAAACATCAGCTGCCGCCCATTTTTGTTAACAGAAATGATTTTTTGTTTAGAAGAATTCAGAGCATTTAGAAGACATGGCTTACAATGGTAATGGAAATACCCACCTTTCCCCAGCTGTCATATCCAGAGATGGTGGAATATATGTTTCATTCCTTTTTTGCCTTTATATTATTATTTATTTGTATGCTATTTCATGCTTAAATCACTTACATTTCCAGCATATCCTTTCTCCCTTATATATAACAAAGAGAGCCATCCATCTTAATAAAAAGGAAAAAAAAACAGCTGAGCAAAACACATAAACCATGTACAACATTATATGTGGTGCTCCATAGATAGTTTTCTTCACTTTCACAAATAAGCAAAGGAGGCACACTCTTGTATCTCTGGGACCAAGCTGGGTTATGATGATTTCATAGAAATTCTTTTTGGTTTTTCTCATTGAAAGTTTTTGGATTATGTATGTAATTGAGGGATTGGCCAGGGAATGTTCAGTCCTTAGGACATGTAGAATATCCACATGGACAATTAGGGAGCCTATTTCCAGTATGGACCCGTTTTCTTGATTTGGAGTATGCACTGGTATCCTTTGTTTCAACTTACTGAGCAGTTACAAAATCCTTTTAATTGCCTGATGAAACACAACTGAATAAGCATGAAAATGCCTGAGTTCTTTTTCTCTTCTATGGTGGTGAACAAAGCAAAAAGTGTTCTAAGCCTTTGGTTGAGGGCAAAGGTAGCAGGGGCAAAAGTTGAAGTACCCTGCTATTTTCCCCAGTCTCCTTGTCTCCCAACCCATCTGCCATGTGGTTATGAATGCATGGTGCTACTGTTTCTTCTTTTTCTGTAATGTTTCATTCTTTCCTCATCTTTGATGAAGAAATACCAGAGGTAAAACAGAAAAGGTCATGACCTTGTGAGTTTTAGAGGATGAGAAGGGGTATCCTAGTTCCTCTAAGCAACCAGAACAGATAGCAGAAATAGCCAGGCCATGAAGAACCTCGTCTGTTTCTCTTCTAACTTTGTTTGTGGTTTGACTTTTAATATGGAAGTCACACATTTATTTTGAACATTGTGATGGGTAAAACTAAATGTGTGTGGTCACCTTACCTGTCCCCTGTATGAGGAAAGCTAGCTAGGATAATATTATTACCAGGGGCCCCCTAGTAATAATATTCTCACAACATATTGTACTGTATGGTGGAATGATGGTCTAAACTGAATTTCAGCAAAAATACTTTTCAATTTTAATCCTTGTAAAAGAGAGTATTCTTCCCCTGCACCAGTCATTCATATTCTAAAGTTTATAAAACAATTGATTATCGAGTTCAACCATTTCTGATTCTTCTCCAATTTATCTTGATCTACACTCCCTTTTTAACCAGTACCAAATAATTGTGATCACTACCTAAGAGTGTGATTTGCATCTAGAATTGTTATTTCTCCTTCATTCAATTTTTAAAATTATTCTGCTTGAGATTCTTTTTGTTAATCCAAATGAATTTTATTATTTTGACTAGTTTTATCAAGAATCTTCCTGGTAGCTTGATTAGAATAGCATTAATTCTATACATTAATTTAGATAATATCTTTTAAAAACTATTTTGGCATGTGAGGAAACCAGAGGATGCCATAGTGCACAGAGTGCTGGACTTTTAGTCAGGAAGAACTGAATTCAAATCCAGCCTCAAACTGGATTTAGTAACTGTGTGACCCTGAGGTAGCCACTTAAACTCTCCACCTCAGTTTCCTCACCTGTAAAATGTGAATGATGATAGCACCTGCTTTACAGGGTTGCTGTGGAGATTGAATGAGAAAAGATTGTAACGTTTTTCAAACCTTACAATGCCATGTAACTGTTAGGCATTTACGGTCCAAATGTGAGCACCAGCCATGTAAGTATTCTTTTAAAGGAGGGTTTTGTACTTATCTCCATAAAGTTTTGCAGTGTGCCCTGGGAGCCTCCCAGAAACATTGTACATTTTGTAGTTATCTTAAATAAAACCACCCTTTCTATTTTTTACTACTAAATTTTGTGATCTCAGTGCTGTTGATTTTGGAGGCTAGTTTTATATTATCCCACTTTACTAAAGTTTGTCTCAGGGTTCTTTGCTAACTCTCTGAGGTTTTCTAAGCAAACCATTAAGTTGTACACAAATAAGGATAGTTTTCACTCCACTTTGCATATGTTTATGCCTTTAATTTCTTTCTTCTGTCACTGCTATTGCTAACTTATGTAGAACCATGTCAAATAACAATGGGAAATACAGGATTCCTTTCTTTACTCCTGTATTTACTGGGGAAATGTTAAATGTTTCTTCATTTCATATAATTCTGGCACATTTTTATATGCATATATATATATATATAAATATACACAGACATATATATATGTGTGTGTGTATGTATATATACACACACACACACACATATATATATATATGCATACATATTGTATACACACATATATTCAATCACTGCAATAATGTCCAAGTCATCATGACCTCATTTGAGGGTTTTTTTTGGCTAAGATACTGAAGTGACTTGTTGTTTCCTTCTCCAGCTCACTTTAGAAAGGAGGAAACTGAGGCAGACAGGGTTAAGTGACTTGCTAAGGGTCACACAGCTAGTAAGTTTCTGAAGCCATATTTGAACTTATGAAGATGAGTTTTCTTGACTCTAGGCCCAGTGCTCTGTGCACTGTGGTGCCACCTAGTTGTCCATATAAACATATATTTGTCAGTTTTTAAAAGATACCAGCTAATTCTACTGTTTCAAAGGCTTTTTCTGTGCCTACTGATATAATCATGTGATTTGAGATTTTTTTTAAATTTTAAATGTATTGTTTGTTTTCCTAATGTCAAACCATTTTACTTACCTGGTATGAATCCATTTTGATCATAGTGAATATTTTTGGTATATTTTATTATATAGTCTTTTTGTCAGGACGTTATTTAAAATTTTTGAATTGAAATCATTACTGTTTTTGGCCTACAATTCAGTCTTTACTTTATTCCCCCCTCACTTAAATCTTAGAACTATGTTTTTATTTCATAAAAGGAATTTGATAAAGCATTTTCTTTGTCAGTATTTACAAAATAATTATTGCAGTATGACTATCACTTATTCTACATGTGCTTTTTCATCTGGCGACTTCTTTCTCTGTATTCGTGAAATTCTAGTAGGTTGTCTAATTATCAACATTCTCTTTTGTTTAATTATTCGTTGTTTCTATGATTTATTTTTTTAACCGCTCATTATTCATAATGTCATTATTAAATTTCCCCTTCGGTCTGTATCTTTTGCTTCGCCCCCACCACCTAAAATTGCTATTTTTACTAAGGTATGGCCTAGAAAGAATGTGTTTACAATATTTTTGCCTTTTAAAATAATTTATAATTTTTTGGCTCTTCACATTTAGTTTTATAAAGGTTGCATGGGTTACTAAAAAAATGTTTATTACATAATGTTGGTATCCAGAAGATGCCAGGTCAGTTCTAAATCTTCTAAAAGTTTGCACATTTCTCTATAGCCTATTTATAGCTTTTTTTGTTAAGAGTAATAGTTCTAGGGGCAGCTAGGTGGCGCAGTAGATAGAGCACCGGCCCTGGAGTCAGGAGTACCTGAGTTCAAATCTGGCCTCAGACACTTAACACTTATTAGCTGTGTGACCCTGGGCAAGTCACTTAACCCCGATTGCCTCACTAAAAACAAAACAAAAGAAGAAGAAGAAGAAGAAGAAGAAGAAGAAGAAGAAGAAGAAGAAGAAGAAGAAGAAGAAGAAGAAGAGAAAAGTAATAGTTCTAATAGCATTATAACTTTGTAGATCAAATTTTGGCAATGTTTTATTTGCCCACCAGGATAATTAGGGCAAGGACTCAGGCCAGTGAACCCTATATTTTAGAATGGGAAAATGATGAGGATACCTTGCAGACTTATGGATAATTTTTTTAAAAGGACTGAAAAAATAGAAACAAAAGTTGGCAAGACCTCGAGGAGAATACAAAACTTTCTTCAAACAGTGAGTTGGGGCCGTAAATAAAGTGATGGGCCTGGAGTCAGGAAAACTTGAATCCAAATCTAGCCTCAGTCACTTATTAGCTGTGGAACCCTGGACAAATCACCTAGCCTCTGTCTTCCTGAGTTTCCTCAACTGCAAAATGAGGATAATAATAGCTTCTGCTCCCCAAGGTTGTTGTGAGGATGAAATGAGATATTTGTAAAGTGTTGGCACTTGCCATGTTAAGCTTAATACATGCTCATTCCCTCTTTTCACCTCCCCTTCCCAAGTACTATAGTATGAATGAAATGGAATCAACGGGGCCTGATAAAAGTTAGACTCATTTGATTTCCTTGGAGAGCATGGAGCAATAATAAGAGATTCCAGAATGGTTCAAAAGATAAATAAAAACTATGAAAGAAGAAATTAGGAATTAATATATGTCAGAAATTAGAGCTCTTGGTGTAGATTATAAAATACAATTCACAGATTAGAAAAATATAAAACCATATTAGATAATCTGTTTAAAGAACCAAAAAAGAGAGATTAACAGATTAACAGAGAGTTGGGAGACAAAAATATGAAGTGAAGGAAAATTTGCAGATGAGAATCAAAAGATGACAACATTAAAATAACAAATGTATTCTGCCTACTTTGGTTTTTTTTTGGGGGGGGTGAGGCAATTGGGGTTAAGTGACTTGCTCAGGGTCACACAGCTAGTGTCACGTGTCTGAAGTTGGATTTGAACTCAGGTCCTCCTGAATTCAGGGCCAGTGCTCTATCCACTGTGCCACCTAACTGCCCCCAACAAATGTATTCTGAACAAACTATAACTGACTTTAAAGATTGGATAGACAGAAGTAACTCAAGGATAATAGGTCTCCCAAAATAATGATAAATTAAAAAGCCTGAATCCCACAATGCAGGAAATAATAGGAGAAAAGTGTACTATCCAGAACCTCAGACCAAAGATAATTGTTTGAAAGAAGCTACAAAATATTGCCAGAAAAAGAAATCTGCACTTCAGCCTTAAAAATATGTAGTAGCTAAAGTTTGAAATTTCAAAGACAATTTACAAGTTTTGCAAGTGGGCAACATTTTCAAATATTAATAAAAGAAAATGTAAATAGCTCAAGATTACTCCACAATGACAAAAAAAAATCAAAATAGAACATCCTGCTTTTATAGTGACCAAGCTTGTCACCAAAGAAGGAATGTAAGTATATATATCTTCCTATCTTCTTTGCAGAGTTAGAGAACCAAGAAAGTGGAATAAAACATATACTATAGGATTTAATAGATTTGTTAGTTTTTCTGACTTTTCTTTGCCTTTCTATTTATTTTTTTTCTAATGTTGCTGTTGTTGTTATAAGGCATGCATAGTTTTTTTGGGGGGGGTTGGGGAGACTGGAAGAATAATCTGTAAAATAACAGTGATGTAGAAAACAAAATTTTAAAAAAGAAAATTAATAAAAATCAGAAGTTGAAGAGGAGGGAGGGAAGACTAGAGAAGGGGAAGGGATAAAAAAAGAAGAAATAGACTATAAAAGAAGGAAAAGCAAGTCAGTAATGTAAGTAAAATCCCAGAATATGGAAAAGAGTAGAGAAAAGGGAGTGGAGAAGGGAGAAAAGGCCCATCAGAATAATTAGTTTCCAAGTCGTTTAAGCAAAACTAATCATAGAGATAAAGTAATGACTTTTAGAAGATGAGATGGATAAACATAATAGCAATACTAAACAGAGGAAAACACAAGCCTAACAATCATAACTTTAAACATGAATGGATTAAACAATCCATTAAAATGAAAGAGTGGCCAAATAAAGAAAAAAATTCTAAACTTGATTACATAAAATAAATACATCTAAAAAGTAAGAACACATACTGAACCAAACTATTATATATTAGATAATTTTTAAAAAGCAGGAGTTGGAATCTGGCTGTCAAAGCAAAAATAAAAAGCCAATCTCAACAGAGAGAATGAAAGAGATTATAATGGTGCTTAAAGAAATTATAAACAATGAACTAGTATATGTACTAAGCATGTTTATGGCAAATGACAGCATCTAACTAAAGTCATTAAGAAAAAAATAACTGAATTACAAAAAATAAATGAATGGGGGAGAACCGGAGGGGGAAGCTCCCTTGGGTTTTAAATCTGCATTCCTTACCCAATTTCTCCTCTCTCTTCCTTTCTTTTATGTGGCTAAGCAGCATCAGTGCCTTCCACTTCTTGCAAGGTGGGGAATGGAGGGGTGTTCTAGCAGAGCCCCTGAAGTCTTAGCATGATGTCTTTGTGCTTGGAGTATCATGTTTTCAGCTGACCTGATTATTTCTCTACTTTCTTCACTTCATTGACATGGTTAGGCATAACCAGTGTTTGCTGCTTTCTATTAGATGGGGAGTGCAGGAAGGGAGTATTTAGACAATCACTGCAAAGCAAAAGATCCAAAGATGGGTCCTGCACCAGCCTGGGAGGCTGGTCTTCCTGCCACAAGTTGTTGAGTGACCCGGAGTGAATGCTCAAAATGGTTCATATTCTGAAGTGTTAATTCACAAAGAACTTTATCTTGTCAGTGGTTCTGTCTTCTCTTCTGTGGACATATTAATAGTAATAACAACATTTATGTGCTGCTTTAAGGTTTTCAAAGTATCATACATAATCCATTTACTCCTTTGATCTGAACAAAAACCCTATGAGATAGGTGCTATTATTTTTCCCACTTTGCTGATGAAGAAACTGAGGCAAAAAAAACCCAAAACAACATCAAATGCCTTGCCCAGGGTATACATGGGTGGTATCTAAATCAGGATTTGAACTCAGGTTTTCCTGACTCCATTGCCTAGAACTCAATCCACTATGGCAATATTTTACATCTAGCACAAAATTACTTTGGAAGGTAGGGGTTGGGGCAGACAGTTGAAGATGTTTGGAGAAAGTGACTAGTTCACTACTTTGGGTCAAAAAATGTGTGTTCATATGTGTATATGTATGTGCATATGTGCATATGTACATACAATTTCAATATATATTTTTCCTATAGAGGGCCTGAGTATATCTTTGTAACTTATCCAGTCTTGCCTCAGTTCACCAAAAGAAAATGCCTTAAGGCCATGCATGAATGTTGATAGGCAACTTGCACCCTCAAACCCATCATCTGGCATCGATCTTCTGCAAGGTATGAACTCTCCAAATCTTGATTAACAGAATCTGAGTTTTACCTGAATGCTGTTGAACTAGACAGTATTTCCACCTTTGCACAAGACACTGTTGAATCATTAATTGCAAGAACTCTGTGTGTGGGCTAGTTAGGAAATAAGAGACACTCTATCTTCCCCACCAAAGTGACTGCCAGGATGTGTGCTGTTGTTGATCAGACTAGAGCATTTACCCTGACAGATATTTGACGAGAGAGATAGGAAAGGAAGTCTATTGGACTGTGTTTGTGACCTATTTTACTCCTTTTATAGACTTGCAGTTGACCACAAGAACATTTTGCCTTGATAGAACTGGAAACAGGAGTGAGTTGTCATTGTAGAGTAGTTTTATTTAGATTCTGAGGATGCAACATTTGTCCATGTGGAATAAGAATGTTTCTTTTCCAGTTTCACCCAAATAGAGGTCTTTTTGGCATAGTTGGCATTTCTGTCTAGTAATGCTAAGAACCTCCCCTAACCACCTCTTTTCCATGCCTCATTATGGTGCACAGGTACAGGATTCTTGAAGTAAATGCAGTGGAGAACAAAATCCTCTCTAAGATACACTCCTGATTCTCCTGACTTTCTCTACCATACCAATAAGTGCTTGAATCCAGATTTGAACTCAGGTCTTCCTGATTCCAGGCTTGGCACTCTATTCACTATATTTACCTCCAAGGGGTCCCCAGTAGTTTCTCAAAGTTATAGACTTTAAAAGATGAGAGCTTAGTGGTCATCTAGGCCAGAATGCTTCATTTCACAGATGAAATTTTAGCCAGATAATTAAGCAATTTGCCCAAACTCTTGGAGTCAGTGAGTGACCACAAGTGAATCAATCAATCAGTAATCATTAAGTGCCAGAGGGAACAGTGGATAGAGTGCCAGGCCTGGAGTCAGGAAGACTTGAGTTCAAAGCCAGCATCTGACAATTACTAGCTGTGTGACCCTGGGCAAGTCACTTAAACTTGTTTGTCTCAGT